>NC_060274.1:89542100-90142100 GCF_021613505.1 Equus quagga | reverse complement strand
GAATAATTTTGGGGGAATTACTCGAACAGCTCAGGTCACCTTTAAAAACTAGATGGAAAATCTGAGAATATACTTTTTTTCTTAATCAGTGTCTCCATGGTAGACATATGGAATTAAAATCATGGCTGTTTCAAAAAATTGTCTGCATTCCTCATTCTTTCCACTAGACGGTAAACTTCTGTATGGTCAAACCGCCCAACAAATAAGCAAGAGCAGAGAAAACTGAGCTGCAGGCCTAAATGAAAGCAAACGAAGATTGATGATGAATGTAGCAAAATGGATAAATCTTAAAAACACAATGTTAAATAAAAAAAGTAAGTTGCAGAAGCCTATATACAGTATGGTGCTATTTTTATAAAAGGTTAAAACATCCATTTATATATATTTCATTTAGGAATACATACATATGTTGTCAAACTATAAAAACACGGATGGGACGATAAACACCAAATTCATGGTAGTATTTACTTGTACGGAAGGATGATGGGGAGCGGGGTTGGGAGAGATTGCACAAGGGATTTCCTCTGTATCTGAAATGTTTTAATTGTTTCTAAGACATTCTAGGTAAAGTGCTCAGGCAAATAAGGAAAATGTTAAAATTTGATTTGGCTGGATGGCAGATACCTGAAAGTTCACTATACGATTCTTTATAGTTTTCTGTATTCTGGAAACATCTCATTATTAAAATAAAAAGAAAGAAAGAAGGGTGGACTCAATTTGCAGCAGGAGGGGACTGCATATTTGTACAAATATATTAGACATTTATGAATATTTAAATAAATTTTTGACCTAAATCTTTATCGACACAAATCTGTTTATGAATGAAGAATATTGTAGATTTAGCCCCATTCAAGAGTTATATAACTCAAAAGAGGAAAAAGAAAAAAAAAATGAAAACAAACAAAAAAATAAAAAAAATTTAAAAAGAGTTATGTAACTCAAATACAAACTGGATCCCATGGGGTCCAGCCACTGCAGAGTCTCATTAAAAAAAAATCTAATCTCAGAAGCCTTGGGAGATAACGAAACCTCTGGGGTGGATTGGCTGCTGCCATTTGGCTTCTACACTCTGGAAATATCCTTGTTTTTGACAGAGGAGATAGCACTATTGACATCTGTGATAGCCAGAAAAGGGATTTGATTCACTCTAAGGACATATGACATGACTGGGCTTTTAGAGTCTTGTGTCAACTTATCTTCTCTCGGTGGGATGATAGCTGCGATTCACTCTCTCTCCCTGATCAGCAATCGGATTCTTCACTCCTCTTCCCTTCTGCAGAGAACTTTGTGAATTACACAAAATCTGGGCTCCAAGATACATTACTTCTTCTTCCTCGTTTATTTGAACATATTTAAAATGATGTATTCTCTAACTCGTGACTGTATTTTTTCCTGGTAACGTGAACGTGGTATTTGAATTCTACTTTCTCACTTGGAGTTCTGTCATCTACAGAACATCTTGGAATTCTTGTCATCTACAAGTTCTGTTTTTAGTTACTCTATTTATAGTTTGTAGAATCAAAAATATGTTCTCTCTCTAATTTTACTGCTGTTTGAATGTAAATGTTTTTCATCTGATTCCACCATTCATTAATTTCCCCAAGCAGACAAGTAAGTCAGTTATACAGCTAATTTATTAAATGACAGTGCTTACTAGCTCAAGTATCTAATTGTATTCACATTTAGGGGCCCCTCAAACTTTGAACCATTTATGTTAGATTTCTGGAATTCCTTTCCTCTGATGGAATGATTCAGGGCTAAAGAAGAACTTTTAAAATAATCTCTCATTCAAAAATTATACACTCAACCTAGCAAATAAAAAGGAACAGCAGAAAAAAAAAGAGAGAAAAAATAGGGATAGGAGATTGTGAAAGGAACTAAGAACAAAGAGGAAAGTTAAAGATTTTGGATAGAAAAATTAGACTAAAAGAAAGCAGGATGCAGAAAAGTTTATCACAAGTGCACACAATGCAAACGGAGTGGCATCTAGAAATAGAAATTGAGGTCAAGCTTCTAAATTATGATCAGTCCCAAGGTGTAGACCTGTGACTACAGGGAGAGGCAGCCTTAAAGATCTCCTATCCAGAGGCCAATTCTACATCTTCGTGGGTTATTCTTGTCTTTTTCTTCTGTTCGCGCAGGCCCTTACCAGAACACAAGGACATCTCTTAGATGTAGAAGCTACCAGCAATGTAGCTTTCCACCTTTCCAAAAAAAGAAGATACTATATTTCTGTCTAGTGGTAACTTTTCTGTTTTTTTTCTTGAGTTATTTTATTATAGGATTCTGAAAGCGATAGCTATGAAAATAGCCAAGATGTCACAAATAAAGAATTTTTGGTTCTGATTAAAAAATTGGAAAAGGAAATGATGAGATGTTAAGGAGAAAAATAAAGCTTTCCTCTTCCTCTTCTTGGAAATCAAATGCCCAGTTATCAAAGATCACAAGAAAATATTGCACACATGAGCAGAAGTGCTTCTAAATAAAACGTCCGGAATGTAAATGCTGCATCAGTTCCCAGTTAAGCATTCTGTAAATAGAGCCTTGCTCTTCATCCGTTTTCATTGGAAACTTCCACCGTCAGAGACAGTGAATGGAGTGAAGGAGTGGAGCCACCCAGTGGCTGATGTGGTTAACCGCAGCAATGGTGTATTTTACGGTGCATTTCGCCTGTTTCCTGTTTTACAGATGAGTATATTTCATATATCCTTTGGAAAATATGACACTAAGTACCTCTAAGAAGAAATTTAATAATGTAATAGTAAATGTGGAATCCATAACTTGAATATTACTCTCAAATAAGGTTTTCATCTGAAAGACAAGAATTCGGGAGCAACCAAGTTTTTAAAATAAAAGAAAAATATCATTCAATCCTGCCTGAATTAATTTTTTTTTATTATTAATGTTATGATAGATTACAACCTTGTGAGATTTCAGTTGTACATTTTTGTTAGTCATGTTGTGGGTACACCACTTCCCCCTCTGTGCCCTCCCCCCACGCCCCCTTTTCCCTGGTAACCACCGATCAGATCTCCTTATCAATCTACTAATTTCCACCTATGAGTGGAGTCATATAGAGTTCGTCTTTCTCTGACTGGCTTATTTCGCTTAACATAATACCCTCGAGGTCCATCCACGTTGTTGTGAATGGGCCAATTTTGTCTTTTTTTATGGCTGAGTAGTATTCCATTGTGTATATATACCACATCTTCTTTATCCAATCATCAGTTTCTGCTGCCTGAATTAATTTTTAAAAAATTATAGTTTTTTAAAACATAAAAGTAGGTTCCTTCTTTTTTAGTACCAGCTTAGATTTCAGAAAAGATTCCTCACAGAGATTAAATCTTAAAACATGAAATTAACTTAAATCTTCAAAAATGTCTGACTCCAGCCAAATTGTCAATAAAAAAATACATTAATATCTCCAAATATAAGGCCTTATGAAGACAAGCAGTTGTCCTTGTAAAATGTATATTTTATTTAAAAAATAAAAAAAGCTAAAACTGAGAATAATACTAACAAGGCTTGCTGGTGAATCAAAGGATAAGTGAGCTTTTAAAAATTAAAAATAACTTCTTTCTTATTATAGTAGTAAAATAAGTTCATTTAGAAAAATTAGAAAATATAGATAAACAAAAAGAAGTAAAATTCTTACTACAATTCCACCACTAATACTTTGGTTTATATATTTTTCAGAAATTATTCTTTAGATACAGATTACATAATTTTTAAGTGAAAAGATACGTTACTGAACATAGTTTTTTGCAATTTGTTTTTCACTTTATGTCACAAACAACTTCTATCTCAGTACATATTTTTCTATACATAATTTTTAAAAAGCCATATAGTATTCCAATGCATGGCTATGCCATGCTTTATTTAACCAAACCCTTACCATTGGATTTTTAGTTTTTATTATTTGCTATTATAAACAATGATCTGAAATCATTCCTGCATCCTTTTTAAATCTAGGAAGAACTATTTAAAGTGAATAACCCAGTAGGTATATTTTGCAACAGTTTTTTAATTGTGAAATGTAACGTAACATGGAGAAATGTACATGCAACTTACATATACACTTTAACAATTATAAAGTAAACAATAGTATACCCACCGCCCAAGTGAAGAAATAGAACATGAGTGGTCCCCCAGAATACATCCCCATCCCTTCCTGATTACAGTCCTTTTTTTTTGAGGAAGATTAGCCCTGAGCTAACATCTGCTGCCAATCCTCCTCTTTTTGCCGAGGAAGACTGGCCCTGAGCTAACACCCGTGCCCATCTTCCTCTACTTTATATGTGGGATGCCTACCACAGCTTGGCTTGCCAAGTGGTGCCATGTCTGCACCCGGGATCCGAACCAGGGACCCCCGGGCTGCTGAAGCAGAACGTGCTCACTTAACTGCTGCGCCAGCGGGCCGACCCCTACAGTCCTCTTTTAAGATGTTGCTATGCAGTATCAAACTGCACTCCTCCTCCAAAACATGGTATTCATTTACACTCCCGCAAGCGGTACATCAGGCGTCCATCTGAGGGAATGATCACGAAGTAGCTGCAATCTGTTGGTCCATGGACCCAGTAGTAAAAAATCAGATTGAATTACATCAAGTTCCACATTGGCAGTGCTAAAACCGAACCTTTGATTCCTACACAGTATTTGAAAATATAACTCAGCTTTGAATTTCAGTTCACTGTGACTGTGATATTTTGCACAGTAGTAGGCATTTTGGGCCTATACTGACCTATAAGGGAAGCTCCACCCACCTGAGTAGGAGTCCAACACAAGTGAGCCACCATTTGGGTCTCATTAGTATAGGAATGGGCTGTAGTTCAACAAACATTTTCCCAGTTGCTTGTTCTTCTCTGTGGGTTGATCGCTTCCCAGTGTCAGACTGATGCAGTGCTGGACTTCGGCAGGGTTTAAGATGAAAGGGGCCAAGAGCCAAAGGTAGCACAGCCTACTTTTATTGGTATGAGACCTGGATCTCCAGACTATATATATGAATGTATATAGATATATGATGTGTGTATATGTGTGTATGTATATATATCTCTCTCAAACACTTAGAATTCATCAGCCCATATATGTCAATTAAAAAGGAAGTTATTCTTTTTCCTATAGAAAAAATATAGTCTGATATCTTTGATTGGCTTGATTATAAGGGCTGCTTTGGGTAATTAAATTAAATAACAGATATGTGCTATGAAATAAATGAGTGAAATCTGTAGCAATGAGATTTTTATGAAAACATATTTTAAGCATGTGGTAATGGCAAAGGTATACTGAAATTAACAAAATTTCAATTTCCCTTTCTGAGTCTAGTGGAATAAACAGTTGCTTTCAAGTAAAAGAAAAACAGGTGTAATTAATAAGTATTTGATGTCTTGGTGAGACAGGAACCAGCCTAACGAGACAAGGCCATCTGCAAGGCCCTAGCAAGATTGGCCCTAACGAATCGGCAGGCTAGGAGAATCAGATAGAGACCACCAAGATCCACACTCCACAGCCCCTGAGCTTTCCTGGGTTTACACAAGCACCCTAGTACCCAAGAGTCCACTGAACGTGACCCTGGCTCCACTAGCATAGTAAAACTCACACCCAGGGGTGGAGAGCTAGCATGCTACTGATACATGTATCACATGAGGTGGCATGTTGAACAACAGTGCAGGCACAAGTACAGCCCCACCTCTACGCTCCGTGACAAGGCACCCCTCCCCAGCCTTTGCCTAATAAAAGCCCCACAATCCTGCTCCCTAAGGAGCCAAGCCCGTCACCTGCCCCTTTCCTTTCCACACCGGCTCCCTTGTGCCTCTCCTGTGCACATGCTAATAAACTTTTACTTTTCTACTCCCATTTGTTGCCTCTCTTGATTTCTATCCTGGTGGACAATAAGAACCCAATACACCAGTAACATTGGCATAGGCTTTTTTGAGACTACCCCGGACATTAAGAAAGTGAACGACTCTAACAACTAGGTAGCTAAATGTAACAGTTTATTTGAAAATGCCACTATTTGTAAAATGCCAGGAATAGTATGCTTTTGTAACTATTTAAACTCATGAAGAAAAGTTTAGGTGTCAACTTAAAAACGCATGTTGGGGTGCGGCGCCGGCCCCATGGCCGAGTGGTTAAGTTTACTTGCTCCACTTTGGTGGTCGGGGTTTCACTGGTTTGGATCCTGGGCACAGACGTGGCACCGCTTGTCAGGCCATGCCAAGGCAGTGTCCCACATAGCACAACTAGAAGGACCTGCAACTAAAATATACAACTATGTACTGGGGGGATTTGTGGAGAAAAAGCAGTAAAAAAAAATGCATGAGGAGGTTCACAGTTTTAAAAAATTATTTTGGAGGTATAAGGACAAAAATTTTTGAAGACCACTATTTTAGTCCCTAAGACCCTCCCATAGACGAGGAAAAGGAGGTGTCTATGTGATTTGGCCTTTCAAGTCAAGTGATACCTTCTTCTCCTTCTTTCTCTTCCCTTTCTCTTTTCCCTTCCCCCTGCATTTCTTCTCCTTCTCCTCCTTCATCATCATCATTGAACAACTCTTACTTATTGAGGCTTACTGCGTACCAGGCACTGAATGAAGCAGTCTGTGTGCATTCTCTTCACAGCACCCCATGAGGTAGAAATTAGTCTCCATTTTTAGTCAAGGTACTAAGGCTTCCAGAGGTTAAATCACTTGACGAAGATCATATAGGTAATACATGACAGAGTCACATTTGAGCACAGGTTGGTCTGAGTCCAGAGCCTAAGCTCTTAACCACTCTGTGTACTTTGTTAAATAGTGGGTGTTGGGCAAAAGCCTCATGGTAATAAAGAGCATGCACTGGCTAGCCTTGATTTCTGCATTTGTATTTTCTCTGGGGATCTAGCTGAATGGACAGGATTCAAGTGTTGCAGATCTGGGTCCCAGCCATCTCTTACATCCTTTTCACCAAAGATATGACTAGCAATCGAAAGGGGAAAATATGAATTCCTAGTAGAAGGGGAGTATTTGAAGTGCTCAGATGTCCCCCATCCCCTGCAATTCATTTACGATTGCCCTTGACTAAAAACTAACCAACTCTAGGGAGGGTAGTAATTTGAATCCTGATCTTAATTTGATTTTTCAGATTCTTTTCAACTCCGGCTAGCTAAAGTACGTTTTGATAGGAAACAGGTTAGAGAGAACGTTAGGTCACTGAACAGTGGTGGGTAGGTCTGAGAGAAAGGAAGAAGGATGCAGAAAAGGGGAGATAAGAGAGCAAGAAAATAAAACTTATCACTTCACAATCTTAAATGGGGTCAAGTTTGCATTTACATTTATAAATGTGAAGAAGTTCAGAAACAATGTAGGAAATCCCTATAAGGAATATGTTGTTTTCGTCTACCGGTAGCCCTTCTAAGGGAGAATCAACCCTCTCCAAGTCCATGGCTCTTAGTAGGGCTGTCAGTCATGGGTGCCTTGCCTTCACCCCCCAGGGTCAGCATGGGCCAATCAGAGTACTACATCTTCATGGACGTAATGATTGGTCCAGCATAGTCATCAGAGCCAAGCAAGGATAATCAGAATCCTTCAATGAGATCTGATATATGGAAGCCATGTCTTAAAGAGGTAGGCTTGAGACCTCCAGTGGTCTTTTTCCTACAATGGAGAAAGCCCACCAAAGAATAATAACAATATATCACCAGGAAATAAAGAGTGGGAAAAAGAACTCTTGAATCCAGCCATGCCTTTTTGATAGCTTGCAACAGAAGGAACTAAATGACATATTTTCAGCATATTTCAAAATGTTGGATGACCACATATTTTATATTAACAGCTGGACTAAGCAAGTTAAAATAAACAATGTCAAATTCTTATTTACATTTCAAACTTATTTTCAATTGATTTAAAATATAATGGCCAATATATATCAAGATTGACAAAATGTTCAGGTGCTTTGACTTAGTAATCGTTCTCCAGGGAATATGCTTCAAGAATAAGGGCTAAGCACACCAAGATGTTCATAGCAGCATTATTTTTAATAATAAAAAACTGTGAACTTACATAGTTAACACTTGAGAAATGATTAAATAAAATTATGGCGTGTTGGTATAGTATTATATTTTGAAACTCCAGCACTGATAAATATGACTATGTATAAATAAAAAAGTAAGCAAATAGAAATATAAAGAATTTGCAAAGACACTTTTAAGTGAAAAAAGGAATTTTTAAAATTGTGTATGTGTACTATTATTATTTCATAAAACTATATATATAAACATGAATTCATTACAAATATGTAACATATATAGTGAAAATTGGAAGAGATAAAAAATAATTATAGTTGCTAAGTTAGGATTATGAGATTATACAAATTAGACTAAAATTTCTTTTAAAATGAAAAAATGTTTTAAATAAAGAAAATCATTGGGCCAACCCAGTGGCGCAGCGGTTGGGTGTGCACATTCCGCTTCGGTGGCCCTGGGTTCACCAGTTCGGATCCCAGGTGCGGACATGGCACCGCTTGGCAAGCCATGCTGTGGCAGGCGTCCCACATATCAACTAGAGGAAGATGGGCATGGATGTTAGCTCAGGGCCAGTCTTCCTCAGCAAAAAGAGGAGGATTGGCAGCAGTTGGCTCAGGGCTGGTCTTCCTCAAAAACAAAAAAAGAAGAAGAAAAATAAGAAAATCATAGCTGATAAGAAAATCCTATGAAATAGCAATCTAAAAATGGTTTCTTCTGATAATAAGTCAAATTAGACCATGCAGTCAAAATGGAAGTTTCTAAAGGAATTTTGAAAAAACTGGAGAACCAATACATAAATGGTGGGGAGCAAAGATCATCTCTCACATGAATCTGAAAAATAGTACCAATTCACACTGAGTTTTCTTTTCCATCTTTAAGCTTATTTACTTTTGTAGGCTCCTTGGCATCCTCACAAATGTAGGTGGTTTACGAGAAGAGTGCCTCAAAATTTTCCCTTCCTGAAGTGTTCCCCTATAAGCTGCAATTGGGGTAAGTGAATAAAAATGGTTATGTTAACCAAAGAATGATTTTCATAGATACAAAATAAAAAGCTACGAGCATATGATAATTATAGGAGATTCCAGTCATATGTGCAATAACAAATAAGAGATTAAAATCTGAGTTTGGCAGAGAAGTTAGCAGAAAAATGCCTGTGGTGTGGCCAATCATTAAAGGACAGAGGAAAGTGTAAAAGAGATAAGAATTAGGTACAATGCTGAAATTCCTGTGGTTATTTTTCTCTGTTTTTCAGGCTAGATAACAAGTGAGTTTATAGTTAATCAGGGATGCTGCTCTTAGCTATCTGAGATTCCTAGCAGATATCCGATGAGTGATGTCCTCCATCGCTTCTGAACTTTGTCCCTGTGACGATTCTGTAGGTTTTTTGTTAACCTCATGCTCTATCTCCTCAATATGGCCCAGATTTCTCTCCTGCAGTTCTCCCAGACACTCTACTGTCTACTATAGCACACATGAAAGAGGACATGGATGGTTATACAAAAATCCTATAGAAACAGAAGCTAGAAGTGGTGTTAAATAGAAACACATAGGATATGCTGTAAAATTCATGGGCTTTTGTATCAACAGCTCTATCAATTATTAACTGGGTGGCGTTGGGCAAATTACTTAACATCTCTACAGTTCCTTTCCCCTCTCTGTAAATGAACATTATCATTTAGTTGATAATATTTATTGTCATTATGCAACAGGAATTGTGCTGGGCAACAGTGATAAAAAAAAAAAACTGGTTAGGGCATAATATCTGGCCTCGGGGGAGCTCACAGTCTAGTGAGAGAGACAGAATTATCAAGAGAGAATTATGACATGGTAAACGCAATAGTAGATTTCACATGCATGCATAGAGAAAGCATCTAAGGATGGGGCAGGGTAAGTCTGAAAGTAGGGGCTCAGGGTTTATCCTGAAGGGATCAAAGAGATCACCATATAAAAGCACCTAGCACACTCCACATTTGTAATAGGCACTCTGTAATGTTAAGGTGTTTTGTCTTCATTCTGGAGTGATCTTAGTTACAAATTGCAACAGAGCTGAGCATTTTGCGCTGGGCAACATCAAAGCTGTGAAACATAAATCCCTTAGGGAGATAAAATCCTGCATTCTTTAAGAATGAGTGTTACAAAGACTATACTCAAGAAGCTGTCCTATTATTCCCTAAAGCCTGGAATTTAACAAGTTTTCTTAGTCAAAGCTGGCTTGCTATTTCAAAGACTCAACCTAGTTTATAAACCTTAGGGAGTCATGAAGAGTAATACACAAAGAAACTAAAAAGGAAAAAGAAAAGAGTGAACTCAGCCAAGAGTTTTCTCAAGAACTCTGCCCCTTTCTCTTGACCAGTTATAGAACTATTCAAAAATTTTTATGCATGTTTTTGGAAATACTTTTCAGGATAAGATAAAAGTACAAAATCTTTGGAATGTGGAATGCTTACAATGAATGAATGAGTGAATGAATGAAATGAGTCTCTAGTGTACAGTATTTGAGATACTTAGCTGTCATTCCCTCTTTCCTTCCCCTTGTCATTCAAACCAATCAATTATTCTGCGGATCCCAGATCTGGCCTCATAATCTTAACACAATTAATTAGGAAGCTGCTACCAACACAAAGAATTTGCATAAACAAACAACAAATAACATAAAGAAAGATTTCTTGGACTCTCAAGGTCTGGTAGTAGTGCTCTTTTATTTAGAGAATAGCATGGGGACAGGACCCATGGGCAGTGAAGAGCAGCAAGCATGGGGACAGGACCCATGGGCAGAGAAGAGCTGCAATGGGTTGAGGGTAGGGTTAAATTTATAAGGCACAGGTATGTGAGTTATTTCTTTACAAGACAAAGGAAAGATCATGTAAAAAAGTCATTAAAATGGTATCAGTGCAGGTGGGGATTGGTTATCGGGTGGGTGTATAACTTTGGATACGAATCAGGTCAGATCAGTTCAGGATGTCCTGTGCTTCCCGGAGGATGATATAGATCGGTATGTAGGGCAGGACACCTTGGACTTCTCTCCCTGGGGCAGGCTTGATCCTCATCATAGTTACTAGACATGAAATGGGAGGGATGGTGGAGAGTGTGATGAAAAAGGACGAGTTTGTCCTTAAGACTAACACAGTGAAAATTAGGCATTAGTGAGGGAGAGGTACACATGGGTGCCTGGGAGTGTGGGCTCCATCTTATCTCCTGTAGTGCAGCCAGGCCTCTCCCTAGAGGCTGAACTGAAAGTCTCAGCTGGGCCTGAGCAAAGGCAGTGGATAGGATTTTAATGAACATGTAATCTAGGGAAATGTGAGGAAAAGTTGGAAAGGCTAAGAAAAGAAAGAATCATGTCAAGTTAAGGTTTGCCTTTTGTATTTTGATGTAGCAGGTTATATACTTTCCCTCACTTTCCTCTTCTGCTTTTCGTTGAGACATAGATTGGCTGGGTGACAGAAGGGCCTGGGGCACTTCCCTGTTTCTGTTTTGTCTTATAGTCACTTGTGTGCTTGTCTTATTTCCTCCTACTAAATTGCAAACTCCTTGAAGGCAAGTACATTTTATAATTCTTTGTGTCCTCTATAATAGTGACTGGCACAAATATTACTAATGTAAATGGTGAGCATTAAGTATTTTTGCAGTGGAGCTAAGATTCCACATGCCTCTCTGCATATAATGGTCTCTGATTCAGAGAATAGACTGTATCCTATAAAACAAATTCCCATCCTTTCAGAGTGCTGTCTCCCAACTGGCACTGTAACTAGGGAGCTCATCTCAGTGACAGCATCCCCTTTGGAAATACCTGGTCTACAAATGAGAGCAACCACAGAGCTTTACAAGGATGTCAGTGTTCCCCTCACTCATGCATTTCTAAACGCCTTAGTGAATGAAGTGTGTGTTTTAGGGGCCTTTTCACGCAACGTTGGAGGGATGGGTGGATGTACAGGTAACAAACGATACATTCGAACATTGCTATCTCCCTAGGCCCTTGGATTACTTTATCTATATCATACCAGGAAAGCTCTGGTATTTCAGCTGTATTAAATGTAGGCCATGGTTTAGCCCAGGTTTCAGTCCATCAATCAATAAATTGTGAGAGCCACCTTCAGCTTCATGAACTAACGCATTAAATCTGGAACCTCTAGTAAGTGCACTCATGTCAATTAATTTGGCCCAATGTAGTGTTACATTTCATCCTCCTTGGTCTAACACTCAGAATATACTCGCATGCATGTTCCTGATTTCTGCTGATATAGATGAGTAAAGTCTTGTGATTATATTAGCTACTTCCTCGTGGGTCATAGTGTGTACCTGTCCTCATGGAGCATGCTGAGATTTAACCCTACTTATAGGTCTGGTGGCAGTAGGAGCCGGTTATGGTGGAACTTGAGGAGAATAAACATTCCCTTTCAAGGAATCTGCCCCAGGTGAGGTCAAAGGAAGGCTAGTTTCCACAGAGAGCAATCTACTTTCAAGAATAGAGGAGGCTTATAGTGACTTGTACTTTCAAGACTGTCAGTTAATGTGACTCCCAGCAGATGTCCCCATTCAAATTTTTAGGATCCCATTCTTTCCATTTTAATGCCTGTTCATGTGAAAAATCTGATGGGACTCTGAATTCAACTATTGCTATAATTTAGCAACACTTAAAATTCTGTGTTTGATTTTCAACAATATCACCCCTGTGTCTGCAAGAACTAGAAAATTCTTTTATAGCTGTCATGGAAGCATTCTGTGACACAGTCAAGCAGACTATACTTGAGCTGAGAGTTGAAAGACATGAACTTGTCATTTTCTTTCTATAAGTGCTGAAGTGCACTCAGAAGAACCTATCCCATACCATGTCCTTATAGACATCTTAACCGTCACGATGGTCAAGTGCAGCAACCACTTAGGCAATCCCTTGCTTCAGTTAGCATGTCATCACAATCAACCACAGATGATAGTTTGATTAATTGTAATGCCCTCATCTCATTTCTCATGCGAAAGAGCTCAGCCAAAGGGCATGACAACGGAATTCTCAAATTCTTCGTGTGTCTATCTCATGGGACCACTACTCATACCAATTCTGTGTCAGTCAGCATCCAAGCAAGAGAGAGAAATCAAACAATATTTTGAACATGGAAGGTTAAATATAAAGAATTATTATAACAGGGAATTAGTGTGATAAGGAGATGGCTAGTAAGGAGCAAAGAGAATTCTGAAGAATATAGGAAAATCAGCTACAGGGATCATCTACTGCCCTTAGGGTTGACAGACCCTTGTCGAAGAAGCCCAATGACTGTGGCCTATTTGATGTCAGAGATGTTCACTGCGGGTGCAAAGATGCCTAAGGGTGTGAGGGGAAGCTGTTCATGGAGGGTATTGTACTGGGGATACATCACTGTGAAGTGAGAGCTGTCCATGCGAGTTGCCTGCAAAGTTGCCTGAGAGGGTTCCTGGAGAAGTTGTTCATGGGAGGTGCTACTGTTACCACGGGGACTGCTGGAACTGGGAGCTGCAGAAGCCACATGTGCTGTAAGAGCCTGCCTAAAGGAACACACTACACTACACAGGTAGAGAAATCTCTTCTTCCTCCAGTGCCCCTCCAGTGCCCTCTACTGACAAAGCTTAATTTCATGACAGCTGGAAAGGGAGAAATATTTACAGGATTTCTCTCTATTATCACAAAGCAGGCAATGAAGAGTTATTTTGGATCCTTGAGGCAATAACTTGATAATTGGCTCAATAACCCAATTCCTTTACCTGGAAAAACCTTACAGTGAGGATTGGATTTTACTGGGGCTCTGAAAAGCGTTACAAATGGCCCCTTCGAGGAGCTCATAAAAACAATGGACTCTCCCTCTCGATAAATGCACATGTGTACATATGTACACAGTCCTGTAGATGATTCAGGGTATATCTCTGAACTCAAATAAGAACCCCTTGGTTAGGCCAAAGACAATTTTCCAGGTTCAATTTAGTGATTACTAACTTTATTTGAATGTAGAGTAGCAAAGGTAATATCCCCAAACTTAACTAAACTATATTTGCTTTTAGCAAGAAAGATAAACATTTGAAAAATATAGGCAATAGTGTTATGTAGTTCTGCTTTTGGGGGGAGAAAACTGGTGAAAGATCTCTGGGCAGAGACAGGCTGAACACCAGAGGAAGGACAAGCAGTTGTGGAACAACTGCAAGAGTGTTACCAGGATTTGGACTTGGACAGTTGTATTTAGAAGGAATGGGGTATCTATTATGGCCTGCCATGCTCTGGCACGGTACATTACGGTAGCTGGCGTCCAATATGAGATGGTCCTTACCTCCTGGTATTCACGCTCGTATGTATTCTCCTCCCACATTGACTCAGGGTGGTCTTTGTGACCAATAGAGCACCCTGCAGGTTACAGTACATGATTTCCGAGACTTAAGTGATGAAAGGCATTGTTGCTTCCGTCTTTGTCTCTTGGATCCCTCATTTTGGGTGAATCCAGCTACCATGTTGTGAGGACACTCAAGCAGTCCCGTGGAGAGACCCACACGGGGAGGAACCGAAACGTCACACCAATAACCAGTTCAACTTGCCAGCGGTGAGTGAGGCACCTTAAAGTAGATCCTCCAGCTCCAATCAAGCCTTCAGAGAGCGGAATGCCAGCTGAAATCCTGACCGCAATTCATGAGAGACTCCAACCAGAGCCACCAGCTAAGCTGCTCCCTAAATTCTGACTCACAGTTCTGGGGTAATTTGTTTTGTAGCAATAGACAACTAACATATACATTTGGGTCAAAATTCTCTAAAGGGTGAAAAAAATAAGGGATTCACACCTTCTACTCCCATCCCGGTCAACTAAAGGAGAGGTCAGTGAGATGCTCTTCAGCTACAGTTTTCTCTAAGCATTATTGAGTCACCAGATTGAATCATCACAGAAATTAGAGACTTCTGTCTTAGCCAAATGGTTACTCTAAGCAATGACTAGACACAGAGTTGCTGAAAAGCAGGAAATAGAACTGCCAAACCAGCTTATGAAGATTTCTATTAATACAGAAATTAATAGAAATACAGATGCATTCTTATGAAGACTATTCCAGGGAAATCACAACGTGTCTCAACGCTCATTGTGGTCACCATAATTGATAAGGGATACACAAACCACTGTGTCCAAAGGTGAGTCAGTATTCTGAGAGATCTGGAAACTATTCTTAAGGATGGTTGAAGGATCTGGGCTGTTTAGTCTGAAGATGTAGAGAGCATTTAATAGTTATTCATTTGAAAGGCTGGCATGTGAAATGAGTAAACATATTTTGAATTGATTGAGAAAAGTGGCTTAGTGACAAATTATAGGAATGCAGATTTTAATTCACTTATAACAACCATGGCTGTTTAACAACAGGTCATGCTATAGAGAAAACTATGGTGCTCCCTCTCCCTGGAAGGGTTTAAGCCAAAGTTGGCTGGTTGCCCTTCATAGATGTGGTAAGAGTGATTCTGGCAGCATTTGGGAAACTGAGCTAGATGACCTCTAAGGGGTTGTTCCTGAAAAACTTTTCCTCCTGAATGTGTCTTGTTACGTATGAATATCTTTAAATATGAAAATCAGTGTAGTGGGAAGAGTGTGCATTATAGAGGTATCAGAACTCTATTTGGAAGTTACTAGCTGTGTGACTTTGGGCAAGACACTGAGCCTTTCTGAGCTTCACTGTCCTTACTACCCCTCAGGGCTGTTCTGAAAATTCATTAGATGACATATCACTCAAATCACCCATTTGGCATTTAATGCATGTGTGGTTCTCTTCCTTCTATTTTCTAAAATACGGCTTATAATCAAACATCTGGGACCAATTACGATTTTGAAAGTGCAGCGTTGAAACGAGCTACTTTTTCTAGGCTTCAAGTGTAGGATTTCATTTGTTTTTAAACAATAAATTTGATTAAGATTTGATTAGATGCTTTGTGGCACAGCATCTTAAAAAAAAACAACACAACTTTTGTGTAAGTAGAAATAGAAGGAATCAGAAGCCAGATGGCCAACATCATCTTTGAAATTTGCAACTGCAAGATCATCACTTAACTGTCTTTCCTCCTAAAAGAGTTATCGGAAAAACAAAAATAAAAAACCCAAAGAAAACACTGCAAACTATATTACTCAAAATCATAAAGTATTTTATCTTCCTGGAAAGTATTCCAAATTTGAGTAAGAAAAGTTCAGTAACAAGCACTTTATTTTCTTTAAATTTTTAAAAGAAACTGGAATCTGACAGAATGAGTCAACATATGGTTTTCTAGCTGTCCTCCTTCCCAACCCAAAGATGAAAACAATTAGAAGTAAATAAACATCACAAAAATACTGGAAATAAATTTTTATATTTACAAATAACTTCCTTTAAATTTGTTTTACTTTGTTAGCAAAGAAAGCTACCCCATGGGCAGAAATCAGAAACTTGAATTACTGAACCAGCTACTAAGATTACGTGTATTGAATTGTTAATACTGTTCAAGTAGATTGAGTCTTAATCACAAATCCTTTATTATCTATTAGCATGTACTCTCAAGCATTCTCATTAGAAGCTGTCTTTAAATAATAAATGGTAACTGAGATGTGCAATTGTTCTTTCATATTTCCATGTCTTATCTGTAACATGTGCAATGATTTAAATAGGCAGCTCAATGCTCATGGCAGCCTCTAAGTAACTGCTATCTTGAATCCCCTTAATGCTAACTATTTTTCCTACCCCAAATTCCAAGTTAAACACTATCAATATTCTGGGGACCACCCTTTCACACATTGTTCTATACAAATATATACATAATTTAGCAAAAATGAAATCATATTTACAGACTGTTTTTATTGTGCCTAAGTTCAACAGCATCAAAAGCATTTTTAGGTACTTCAGGCGGCTGTAAACTAAAAATAATCATTTTTGTCAGATACTGTATCATCTTTATACACATATATTTCAACCTCATGAATGTTCATTACGTTTTTAAATGTTTTGTCCATGCTGGCGAACCTTAGATGGACTCTGCTTTAAATAAGTGCTTCTCACAGTGAAATGCACAATATCTTAATATTAATCATTATCAAGGTATATCTCATTAATAACGTACATTTCACAGTGCCAAGTGAGAATGACCTCATTACTCTAAAGGATTCCTGGAAGTCTGAGTCACAAGCATAAGTGACAAGAGCTACAGGGTTGGGCTGTGGTGGTTGTGGAGACTTCCTGGCTGAAACAGGGACTGGACTACAAAGACATGTTAGGGCAGACAGCTTAGGACTTACATGGTGACACAATGATGCCATAAAGGATCCAGCCTCTTTCCATTCTGCCATCCTCGCTCTGCCATCCTCGGCATGTAGACCTTTGTTCTCCTGTTTATTGCTTATGACTGAACTTCGGCTGCTGTACCTCTGGCATCACCTTCCTCCAGGAAGAAAGACAGGTGGAGGGCAAGGATGAGCTCTGGTCTGCAGAACATGTCCATCTAACAGCTTTCCTGGAAGCCCCAGTAGCAACTTCAACTGGGTTTCAACTTCATTTCACTGGCTAGAACTATGTCAAATGGCGCTCCTGGATGTAAGGGAGTCTGAAAAAGTATTTTTAGCTAGAATTAAGGTTCCATTAGGATGACTAGATACTGGGTAGAAAAAGAGAAGGGTCTGCTGAGTCATAGCAAGCTGTCCTTATTCCATGACAAGAAATAGAGGGGACTTCACTCTTATTTCAGAAGAGCATTGAGAGGCTATGGCTAAGATACGGTAGGTGTCTACCACAAAGAAGGAGGAGAGGGAGGGGATGGTGTAAGGGATCCTGCTGCCTTAGCTATTGAGAGGAAAAATTTTCCCTTGGTCACTAACTCAGTGGTGCCTAACCTTCACTAACTCTTCTGAAGCTGAGAGGGAAAGAGACCAGCTTCCCAAAGCTTGCATTCTCCTGTAAGTGGAGGCCTGGAGCTGTGAAAATGCACATCTAACAAACTTTAATTTACTGTACTGACTCCTAACCCCGCGCAGAAAATGGAGAATAAGTCAGCTTTGGGCAGTGGGCTTAACCTCTGCATGCCTATGTCTAAGCCATAAAAGAGCAAAATAACACTGCCATCCCTCTTCATCTCCCATTGTATTGAACACACAGTAGGTGCGTAGTAAACACTTGTCAACTTTTGTGATGACTAAGAAGAAAGAGATGGAAATTAACATTTGAGAGACTGCTACGTGCCAGAACTGCTCCAGAAGGTTTACACAGGTAGCTCAGTTCTCATCACACGCAGTTACCTAGGCATTACCGTCCCCATTTAGAAGACAACAGAGGCTCAGAAAGGTTAGCTAGGGTCAAACGGAAGGTAGAGGCAGACTTCAGGTTAAACTGCGAGCCTTTGCTCCTTCCGCAGTGGTACCCCACGGTCTGTGCGCCAAAGCTCCTGGCAGCGTGCTTTGCAGACAGTCGGCACAAGAAACTGTGAGAAGTTTGCTTCAGCATTAGGAAGGACACTAACTTGTGCAGAAACAACTCCAAGGATGGAGGAACACTTTGCAAATCTTCAGGGTGTGGTAAACAACAGGCTATACTAACGCCAGCTAAGCTAGTCGTGAGGCCTGAGTGCAGCCGGGAGGCGGGGCCGAGCGAAGAGTCAGGACTAGAGGGATCCGACGCGCCCCAGCGGGGCCCGCGGACCCGGAACTCGGCCGGAGCGGCCTGGGGTGGCCAGTGGCGGCCGGGCCGGAGGGCAGCGCGCCGGGCCGGGCCGCGCATGACGCACTTCCGCCCTGCGCTTCCAGGCTTAAAGGGGACGCAGACCTTCCGCACAACAACAACAAAACCAGCGCGCTCGCGGCCGGCGCCTCGGCTCTGGTCCCCGCCCTCCTGCCACCTGCCGCCGCCTGGGCCCCGCCCGGCCTGTGCCCCGCTGCCCTGCCCCAGGGGTCAGGCGGAGAGCGGGCCGCACCCTTCGGCCAACTTCTCCCGCAGCCAGCGCTCCGCCTCGCGAGACCCAGGGCCAGGCTGTGGCCGCCACCGAGCAGCAGGAAGGGAGCGGCCACCGCGGAAGACGTTCGGCCGGCGGCCCTGCCCAGGCGTGAAGGGTGGCGGTGGCGGGCCCCACGGCCTTCTCTCAGGTACCCCTGCCCCGGCTGGCAGCCCTGAGAGGCCCGGCCCGCGTGGCGGGGCCGTGGCGTAGGAGCCTTGTTGCGTTTCAGGTTTGGGGTCGCAGCGGGGGCGGGGCGGTGACTTGGGCGGTCGCGCCCTCACCCCTCTTCCCATCTCATCGCTTTCTCTCTCTGCCCCCGGCCTCCTTCCGCAGTCCGGAGCCCGGCGGAGCCCGGACCTGGCGGGGAAAACTGCACCCACGGCCGGGCCCCCAGACCCCGCCGCCGCCGCCGCCGCCGCCGCCACCACCACCACCACCACTACCGCCACTGTCCATCATCCTTGGTACCGGCAATGGCCTTTGTATCGCCCGATGCGCTTGTAACTGACGTGGACACGGAATATTAAGAACCTACTCGCTTCGGTCCCTATCCCAGTCGCGCCGGCATTAACCACCTAGGATCATTTGAGCTTAACTGCTGCTCCTCTTGACTCTCTCTGTTCGTCTTTGGGGGCCACCATGGACCAAAATGGGATGGAGATTCCTGTGACCCTCATCATTAAAGCACCGAATCAGAAATACAGTGACCAGACTATTAGCTGCTTCTTGAACTGGACTGTGGGGAAACTAAAAACGCATCTGTCTAACGTGTACCCTAGCAAACCAGTAAGTGTCTAAAAGCTGGGCGCAGCTGCTCTGTCCAGCAGCTTTTCATGTCATGTACTCCCTTCCCCCTACTCATCCCCTCCGCTCTTGAATCACATAGGTCTCTTTTGGTAGACTGCAAAGTATTCTAAGTTCTGAGGTTGTGTGTGTCTCTTGAGTGTCCAAACCATCATTAATATCTTCCTGATGAGGTTCAGTTAATTAGTTAAGAGTATACAGAAATATCAAGGGACATAAGAATTGGCAGGCTTAAAAAAGGACCATTTTCTTTGAACTTAAAGTCGTCAACCTAATGTGGGAATGAGAGATTCATCCTTTTGAAAAAAAGAAGCTACAGCTCATATTGAAGCTTGTATTGCTTGTTAGAGTAAAATCTCTTTTACTTTCTACACCTGGCCCAGAAATTTGCATAGTGTTGAAGAGCAGTTTTTTTCTTGGAAATAAGTGTGTGACCCCTATAAAAATACTTTTCAAGACCAGTATATATGTTTTAAGAAGCAAAGAGTTCTAAGTTTTAGATTCACTTTCTTCTGCCCCCTCTCCTTCATTTTTCTCCTGTGGAGGACACATAGATATTTCATTAATTTAGAAGAGAATAGTCCTGTCACCACACCAACATTTGGTGCTTCTTTTTTTTCCTTCTGTGTGGCCATTTGTAAATCATTGTGACAGTGTTTTCCATTCTGAATCATATCTGGATATTGCAAAGATAAAAAATAAAATACAGATAGACAATATAGCTCCATCTGTCCCCAAAGTTAGATTTGGAAGTACGTAGTTGATAAGATGTCTTGGAATAATTTAGACAAGTATAATGTCATGTAGAGTTTATGATGTGGCTTTTACATTCTCCACTGTATAAAATTTTCATTCTTGAATAAGTAGTGTTCAGTGATTAGTTAGCTTTTGTTTCATTAACAAAGAGGCTTGGATTTTAGGGTGGGAAATATTTTTGGCATCAGGTGAATTTAAGCCGGCAACAAGAATCTGTTGGAAGGCAACTGTGCTTTCCAGGCTGTACTTAACACTTGTTTTATGCACATAAATAAGGGAATCACTTGCTCTATATTAAGATATTAATGAATTAGGACTGTTTCAGTGTTACAGTATTAAGTTTAGTTAGACATTTAGACTTCTAGAATAACTACACAAATAGGGAAGTTATTGCAAAAATGGGAGATTTAGAAAAACAAACAACTCTTAGTTGGCATTAGCTGTGTTTGTCAGTACTTTGTCACACAAACATTTTTAGTAGGGAAAATAAAAACCCTGAGGTATTT
The DNA here is from genome assembly GCF_021613505.1 of Equus quagga. Lineage (NCBI taxonomy): Eukaryota > Metazoa > Chordata > Mammalia > Perissodactyla > Equidae > Equus > Equus quagga. The sequence goes on along the minus strand of NC_060274.1, from coordinate 90,121,103 downwards.
AAGTACTTGGAACAAACTTGTTGGAACTCTCATTTATTCAGATCTTTTGTTTGCAAGTTAAGATTTACACAGGGGCTAACAATTTGTTTTAAAAATTTCTGCTTTACAAAAGATTTCCTATTGCATATGCTTCATTTTACATATTTTTGAAGTGGAAAATAGCTTTTCAGAATAGTCAGATTTGAAAGTTGTAGACTTCCATAGTACTGTTCCTAACATAGCCCAAATACCATTGCTAAGTAAATTCTTGGGCATGTATCTAAGCATATATGCTCAAGTTTGTACAGTCACGCACAACATAATGGTCAACCATGATCCATGGTTTCAGTCAACAATGGTCCCATAAGATTAGTACCATATAGCCTAGACGTGTAGTAGTCTGTATCACCTAGGTTTGTGTAAGTACACTTTTATGATGTTCACACATCGAGGAAATCGCCGGACACAATTCTCAGAACGTATCCCCGTTGTTGAGCCACCCATGACTACTTAAGTGAGGAGCTTTGTGTTATATGATTAAGCCAAAAGGGACTTGGTTTGCACTATGATGGACCAAGAGTGATCACTTTTCTGAGACTTTTTCTTTTTTAAAAAGTTTCTAAGAGAGGAGTGTGAAACCCATTTGCCTTATCTGTACCCAGGAGAAGCCTGCTTTTGGCAGGAGCTCTGCCGTGGTAGCACTAATCTCCAGTGGAGGGCTGTCAGTGCCCACATGGATCAGTCAGCTGCTCGAGGACAGATAAGTTGCAAACTTCTCTACACCTCGCCCTTGTAAGCCACCTGCTTCTTAGACACACTGGAGACACTTTTGGAGGCTATATGAAATCATATGCAACCTATTCATGACCTAACCTTGTGACAAACCTGGCTTTTTTTCTCTTCCAGCAAGTCTTCTCTGAGTGAACTGTAATATCTGAAGTTATTTCTGGGTTAGTGAGAGTGGGTGGACCTTGGGGTGGGGTACATGTGTTTGTTTTCATTGAACATCGCTGGAAATTTTGTACGTTTGGTTACTAGATTTGACAGGCTTGCATTCTAACATCACGTGAGAATTGAAATATGACAGTTGTTGAACAGACCAACTGTTTAATGATACCCTAAAGCCACAGGTAGTCCTCAACATAGGTACTGGTGTCTTAAAAGTTTACTTAGTAAGGTTGTTATTTAGAACATAGGATATTTTGCAATATAAGCAATATTATTAATATATTATAAAGGAAGTTGAGGTTCTTATGACCACCCACAATGACTGCTTAACCTTGATTCTGTGTTTAAGTGTCTCAAAGTGCTGTTTGAAGTTTAGCAGAGATCGTTTCTTGTGCCTGATTCCTTCCACATCTGCCTGGTGGAGGTGAGTGGACTTGGAAGCAGAGTAGGATTCCAGTGCCTTGTAGAAGCAGGTGTCCCCCAGTAAGTAGTAGAAAAGTGGTGGCTCTGGTCAGCACTGCTCTAATTGCGTCTGATGTGTCAGGTATAGGTGGAGGGCCTTGGTCCCTCTGGGCACTGGCTTTGAGGAAAATAAATGGCAGCTGCTGGAGGGAGAACAATGGAGATTTGAAGTTGTCCTTTTATAGTCTCTACAAGGCTAGGTCATGTATCTGCATGCTGGTAACGGAATTCTGGCTAAACTCTGTAACTGTAAAGTCACAAGATTCTAGCTTTATGGTCAGGTATTGACTTGACCTAATACAAATATTCTCCATTTGGATATTTTAGGTACAACTCCCCTTCCCTCAATAAACCCACAGCAAGTATCTCCACCCCTGAGAAGCACACTTTCTTGGCTTTCATTTATTTAATTAGGATTTTATTGACCTGGCATTTGAATGTCTGTGTGCTAAACATGAAGGTGATGATAAAGAGTCCGTTGCTCTTATGAAGCCCAGATCTAGGCGGGGCATAGAGACATGTAAGTAAATACCTGTAATGTTATGTGGCTAGTGTTGTACAAGAGGGCTGTACTGAGTGCCGTTGGAGCACAGGGAGGGAACGGTCAGCTCTGGAGTGGGGGTACGGGAATGTGTAGCGGTTTTAAACGGTTGACAGGGACATTTTTCTTAAGAGTTGATAACAATTTTAAGCAGACAAGATGATAGCCTCTGTTTTTTTTTAACTATTCTTTCAGAGTTAATGTTTCACTGATGATTCTAAATGTGTATATTACTTGGTACTTATATAGTACTTCATAAAAAGATTATAGATCCATAATGGGCTATGAAGGGGAAGGTGTTTTCCAGTGAGGAAGTAAGGAAGTTGTGATAATTATGCAAAAGTTTACAAAGTCATCATTAAAAACCTCAAATGTGGAATTGAGCTCTTTTGGAGTTTTGTTTAACTTCGAATGGTATTGATAATTGATTTAGGACTTGGTTTAGGAACTGGGAAGTGCACCAGTTCATGTTGGTAGTGTATATTTATAATTGTGAACCATATTCTAATATGACATTTGTCATCACCTCATGACTTTAGATTTTGACATCCTGAAATTGGCCTGTAGTGTGAAATAATTATTCTGAAAGAAAAGTAATTGCTACTAGGGGGTGAAGGTACCTGTCTAGAAGTCCACTTTTACTTGAGGAGTTTCAGACTTTGATCTAGTTTAGAATTAGTTACTAGAGATGTATATATCAAAATGGTTGAACTTAATGTTATTCAGTAGAATAGACTATCCTAGAGAAAACTTAAAAAATAAGAATCTCTAAATCCAATGAGGTATGTTATTCATTTATCTCTTCTTTCTTACTCTGTTCTCATACACAAACAATAACTAAAATGACCTGACTCACTCTGAATTCAGTTTTGAAGGCAAACCTTTCTGGGGCTTGTATGGCTTGGCTCCCTGTTTTTCAGTCTTCGGGTCATGTACTTGTTGAACATGTCCCTCAGTTCTGGGAGTTTTCCTCTGTCTCGGCGCTTCATACTGTTAAGCTAAGGCAGTCAATTTCATTTCTTAGGTCTTCCAGCTCTCTTACTCAGCTAGGGAGGTTTGTGCTGCTTTTTCAGATTGTCCCTTTGCTCTGAGATTCCGTTAGAATTAAGGAAAACAGGAATAGAACCAGTTGTATAGATTCTCTTCTGAGAATATAACATTCTATAACCAAATTGCCTACGGTTCAGATGGACGTCTTTCATTTTCAGTGGAAATAGCTTGTATAATATAATTTGAGGTTTATGTCTGTCTCACTTTTGTAATTCCCTGTTACCTTGCTTAGGCAGGTCGTTTTTAAAACTTACTCACTTAACCACCTCAGAACTGTTGATTTAAAGGGGCTGTAATCCATACACATAAATAATTTTTGTTTTATAAGACTATCGTCTTATAAAATTTTAGTACTATATACATTTAAGAGGGTTTCATGTCACTTAGCAATTTAGTTCAAACTTTTAAAACTCCTTTTGAACAAAGAGGAGTATTTATTAAATTGAGTGTGAAGGTTGATGAAAAGTTAAAAATTTTGAACAAGTGCTGACTAAAATTCATTTTATTTAACTCCTTTGTAGCCTTTTCCTAATGTCTTTTTGGAAAAATAACAGTATTATGAAGGTAATATTTTGTTTAATCATGCATCAATCCCTTTTAAAATAGGATTTTTCTAGAACTTTTAAGTTTGTCTCCTTTGCATAATAAATACTGAGTTTATGGTCTCAAATGCTTTTATTTAACTGTCATATTTGGTGTTCTGATTTTAAACTGCCATTTGCTAAATGCTTGCCATGTTACCAGGCATTCTACTGAGCACTTTATAGGTTTTATCACATTTATTCCTCATAGACACTTTATGATGTAAGTTTTATTATTAGCTTTATTTTATAGATGAGGAAACTCAAGTTTAGTGATTTTTTGCTCAAGGTCGTAGAGCTCTAAGTAGTAGAATTGGAATTTGAACCCAGATTGGTCTGACTTGCAAGCCTCAGCTCTTAGCCATTATAATTCACATTATATGTGATGATTATATATAATAAGTTGAAAAAAGGCATTTAGGGACTTGGCCATCTCAGTTGTATACTTGCAAATTAAAAACAAGTAAGTGAGCTGTTAGAAGAGGTGTATGTGTTTAGATGGTTTGTCATGTATGGATAACATGGCCTTAATACTGTTCTAATGTATGTCGACTTAGTGTGTGGTTATTTCTTTTTATTTTGATAAACTGTAGGGAAAATATGGGAACATAGTATCTTAAGACCTTGAAGCACGTTGCTTTGCTCTGTCTTTTCACATCTCTGCTTGTTCGTGTGATCTAGAGTAGACTTGTCTTGGCAGTCTCTGTTGTACGAATACCTGATTTGTGAATGGCCAGTGAGTGGAAACAGCTGATCAGGGAATAAGCCTTTGGAGTTATAGGGAAAATTATTCTTTAAGCTGGTTTTCCTTACTGTTGTTGCAAGGAGATAAGGGTTGGAGGCAGTTTGGGCAAACTTTGCTTCCATTTACAGTGTTTCTGAATGTCCTGGGGCTTTAGTTTGGGTGAATTGAGTGGGAAGGAGATATGTTCCAGTACAAATTCACAGAATTCATTTCCCACAGGAACGATATTTTGTGTACCTCCTGGGAACTAACTCTTTAAAACTATTTGACACTTGTGACTGAACTGTATGTAAATACTGAAATGTTAATAGTTACTACTTTCAAAGGACTTGGGTTATGGTTCTTTCAACTAACATGTAAATTGAAGGTTGCTTTTACTGAGCTATTTGATTATGTTGAAGTTGGATATACTAAGAACATGATTTTTCAGGCCATACGTAATTATGAGAGACCCATTTAGTCTTTCACGTAAAAATTTAATCTTTTGATACCAACTAGATGACTTTCTAGAAATATGAAAATATTTTTGGCTTTGTAAACTCATCTATCACACTCTTGTGAATGTTTTAAATTCATTAATATTGCATGGTATTATATTTGTTTTTGATATCTAAACATTAAAAAGTCAGACACTTCAGATAATAATATGTGTAAACCTTTTAGGAAGAAAAAAAAATCTTTCCCAAGTTTAGGATTAAAAGCAGGTGAGTTTTCCTCACCTTTGTTTTTAGCAACATCTGTTAAGTGGGTAGTAGAGTTTTTGGGCCAGCTGGTTAAGCAGCTGTTTATTTGGAGTGGTATGGTTCTGTCTCCAGGCTACTCAAAATACCACAGGATGTGTCCAACTTAGTAATTTAGCTGCCTCTGCTCTGCTGTCTAGGATAGAGGAGCAGTGGAGGCAGTGAAAGTAGTACACCTATAGAGTTTGCTGATAGTGGATGTAGGGTGTGAACAACAGGAAAAATGGTGGTGGTGTTAACAGAAGCGGTCAAGTATATTTATATGTTAATCTTTGTGGCCAGTACTTAACAATAGAAACTTTTAATTGATAATTTAGTTTAGTTAGATTTACCAATCCTGAGTCTTCTGAATTCTTCTATTTAAAGGGTACCATGTAATGTTTTTTTATTGAGACAAAAATGAACTTTTATTGTGCTAAGCTACTGAGATCTTGGGGTGTGTTATATCATCTAGCATTACTTACCCTAACTAATACAGAAAGGGGTTTTCAGTCAAGGTAAAAGATACTGTTATTAGCAGGTCTGGCTAATAAAAGTGTGTCACTTTTACAGGTTAAATTGAATTTGAATTGAGATCTCAATCTGTACTTTTCCTAATACTCTAGCTTGTAATGCAAATGACTAGTTGAAAATTCAGTCAGTTGATTATTTTGTTGTTTGTTATTGTGTCTAACCACTGGTTTCAGATATTTAAATTGCATTCAGTGATATTTAAACTGAAAGGGTAATTCTTTTTAGTGACATAGAAAATTTTCAAATCTTCTTAATTTAGGCACATGAAAATTTCTTTTTCTCTGTTTTCAACGACAGTAAAATTAAAGAATTCTTTTTCCTTTTAAAACTTTTGATTATCTTAAGGCATTTGAATATTCAGTTTAAAGTAACAGTATTTTTTATTGAGATATAATTGACATTCTATAAAATTTTCCCTTTAATATATACAATTCAGTGGTTTTTAGTAGTTGACAAAGTTGTGCAGTCATCACCACTGTCTAATTCTAGAACATTTTCATCACCCCAAGAGAAACCCCATACTCAATAGTAGTCACTCCCAATTCTCTGTTCCCTTAGTCTTTGGTAACCACTAAACTACTTTCTGTCTGTGGATTTGCCTCTTCTGGAAATTTCATGTAAATGGAATCACAGTGTATGTGGCCTTCTGTGTCTGGCTGTTTTCACTTAGCGTAATGTTTACAAGGTTCATCCGTGTTATAGCATATATCAGTTCTTCATTACTTTTTATGGGTGGATGATATTCCATTGTATGTATATATCATATTTTGTTTCACTAACTGATAGGCATTTGAATTGTTTCCACTTTTTGGCTATTATGAATAATAGCCAAATGCTTATACCAACCTTCTTGTGCAAGTTTTGTGTGGACATGTGTTTTCAGTTCTCTTTGGTGTATACCTAGGAATGGAATTGAGTATACACTAAGTCATAGGGTAACTCTACGTTTAACTTTCTGAGGAGCTGCTAAACTTTTCCACAGAGGCTGTTTCATTTTACATTCCCACCTGCAATGTATGAGGGTTCCAGTTTCTTCACATTCTCGTGCACACTTGTTTTTGCTTCTTATATTTTGAGGGGTACCATGCAATTTTGTTGTCTTAGTATATTCTGCTTTTTTGAAAATTGATGTTCCCTTGCTGTGGAAAGATAAAAGTTTATTTGAAGTTGACTGCTAATTTAGAGAAAACTTAATACTGAGATACTAACACATGATTGCTCCTTCATAGTAATCTGCTAATACCAGTACCATTTTCAGAGGTGAACCAGGTGAATTTAGCACCAGCGGATATTTTAAATTAGTATTGTGATTCATAGACTAAATATTTCATTTCCATTCTTAATGATTACATGTAAAATAACTGATATAGTGAACTTCAAATGAATTGTGTCTTCCAAATCTGTGTAAACACTTTTGGACTCATGATACTTCATTTAAGAATTGGCATTTAGCATCTTCTCTGTCAGGCACAGTCCTAGGCTCTGGGAACAAAGTGATGAACTAGACAGACAGGGACCCTTTGTTCTTGGCATTCATATTCCACTTAAGGAAACAAACGTGAACATAATTACAGATTGTGGTTTGTGTTATGAAGGAAGCAAAAAGGGTACATGGAAGGGAATACTCTAAGTTTGTAAATCAGAGAAACCTCTCTCAGGAGGTCATTTTAAAGCTAAGACCTAAAAGATGATTTGAGAGCTAGCTATGCTGGAGCTGGGAGAGAATAGAGTGAGTTGGAAAGAGCTTGGCATATTTGGGGATCTAAGTGAGTGACAGTTTGACTAGTGAGTGAGGAGGAAAGGATACAATCAGAGGAGGTTGGAGAGAGAAACGAGATCTGCTGGGACTGTCTGGCTATGGCAAGAGATTAGAGTTAAATCCATTATGGTGGGAATCTATCAGAGAGTGACAGGGTTGATTTTTTAAAAAATCACTCTAGCTACTGACTGTAGAGTGGAAGTGTGGCGTTATTACAGAAGCTATTAAGAAGCATTGCAGAAGCTCAGGCAAGAGATTATGGTTTAGATTAGGGTAATGGCAGTGAAGTTGGAAAGAAATGGACTGATCCGCAATGGAGTTTTGGAGATAGAGTCCATAGGATTTGCTGGTGGTTAGATATGGGAGGCAAGGTGAGAGAAAGAAAAATTGAGGATAATGCCCAGATTTTTGCGATAAACAACTGGTGGCAGATTGTTATGGGATAAGGAAGAACTAGGAGGAAGGCTTTGGGGAATTGGGAGTTGAGAACCATTATAGGTGTTTTGACTTTGAGTTGCCTATTAAGACATCTGAAGGAGTCAAATGCCTGCTAAGCAGTTGGATCTATGGAGCTGGGTCTGAGGGAGAGAGAGGCCTTAGATGGAGAGACAAATTTGCAGCTTATCTGAAGGACTCTAGCTTTTAGAATGGATGGAAAATTTAGCAAAGGACCCTGGAGGGACAATGACCAGTGATATGAATGAAATGTACACATGCCTCTTAATGGGCTTTCTAAACATTGATCCCTCTTCCACAGGTACACATGGTGAAGGCTATGGTTTTTTCTTCTTGCAAATGTTAGGACTTTTTGCTGGCTGCTGTTGGGTCTTTTCCTCATCCTGCTGAGCGACTTGCTTTGCCATTGCCCACCCTTTCTGTTCTGTGGGTAAAGGCTTTAAACAAAGAGGACTTGGGGATAAAGGAAGACCAGTCTCTGGGCTTCTAGTAATGCTATTTCAGTCAGCTATATTTTGGGTTAAATAGGTTATGTGCTATTAAGTTTAAAAGCTTAGTGATTATTTATACGTATTTCTCAAACTGGGACTCATAGTTTTGAGACTAGGAGTTCTCAAAATCTTTAATTTTGTGTCTTTATTTTGATATAAGAATTATTATTATAGATAATCTGAATGATTGCTTTATAGCTGACTCTCATGAGATTTCAATACCCGTGTTTTTAACCAGGTGATCATTCTAAATGTGTTTAACTTGTATGGCAAAGTTTTTCAAGCATGGGCTTCTGGAGTCTGTGAAGTGTGTATTTGACTGACAATGATCTATATTGTTTTTGTGAAAAAATGGTTTTAAATCTGTCTAGTAAAGAATTACGAGTAAACTAAGTTGGATTACCAGTGTGCTTAATTCATAGATATTTTTTACCAATAGTCCAAAATACTGGTTTTCTAGAATTTTTTTTCCATCTTGTTTAGAAGTGATACTTGTGATAAAGTATATGATTAATTCCATTATTGTTAACAGCTTAAAGGTAAAATGGAGATTACTTGTGTAGAAAGCAGATAGTGTATGGATTTCTTATATTTAGAAGTAGTTGGTAAACACTTCTTTCACACTACCATGCAATACATCCTTTCACGAAAAATATAAGTTTTGGATAACTTATGTTTTGGATATCGCCTTCTTTTTACCAACATCAAAATATTTCTCTCTCTGTGATGAGAAGGTAAAATTAATTAAAAGCTTTCCTTTTGTTGTTTATAAATGTTTTAAACTGAGGCCTCAAAGTTGTTCTAATGTGGATTAGGGCTTTCTTTTTTAGTCATTAAAAGTGATAGTCATTGCAGCTTTAGCCAAACCTATTTAGCAGTGTCCTAATTATGTTCTTCTGCATAACGAACATACATAGTCTGCTGTTATTCATACAACTTTTCAATACTTTTACATAATCTCTCATTAGATCCTCATGAAACTACGTGATGTCAGGGGAGCAGGTATTAGAAATTAGCATCAAATGCTCATTGAATGTTTACTAGGTGTTGTGCTTTAAGAGGTTTATGTGCATTTTCATTGTTATGGAAATTCAACCCTGTGAAATAGATACTATTATTGTCTTCATCTTACGGATGAGAAAACTGAGGCACAGAGTGGTGGTAGTGGGATCCTGTACAAGTTTCTTAACATTTTTTTACCTATCTCTGCCATATTCTTCTATAAGTCCATCTCTTCCACGCAAGATTCCACCCCTTGTTTGCTGCTCAAGGACATTGCGCTTGAAATTCTGTTTTTCTCTCTTGCGTTATCAGTTTTTTCCTTCTACTGGATTATTCCTGTTGGCATACAAACATGTTATTTCTCTCTCCTTAAAAAAAAAACAAAAGAGTAAAACAAACAAAGATGACCCTCTTTATTCCACTTCCCTTCTAGCTATTGCTCTGTTTCTTTCCTTGTTTTTAGTGTAAAACTCCTTCTAAGTTGTGTATATTCGCTATCTCTAACCATACTCCTCTCCTTTTCTCTTGAATCCATTCCAATTAAGTGTTTACCCTGCTGCGCCACCAGGATAGCTTTTATCAGGATCACTAGTGGTTTTCATGTTGCAGGATACTGTGGGGGAATGCAGAAATAAATAGAATGGTATGAAGGAAGGACACTGAGTAAGAACAAAAGCTTGGAAACACTCAAATATCCAGTGATAAACTGTAATTGTTCTATATATTGGACTATTAGGCTTCTGTCAAAAAGAATGGAGAAGACATCTTTATATTGCTAAGGCGTAATCTCCAGGTTACATTAACTGAGAAAACTAGGTACAAAAGAGTAAGTACAGTGTACTGTGTTTTATGTGGGAAAAGAAGGGAAATACAAGTATGTTTGTATTCAGATTTGTTATGTTGTTAAGAAGAAATGATGGAAGGATAATTCAGAATTATAGAGGGGGAGGGGACAGGGACAGAAACTAAACCTCTTTGAATGTACCTTGTTCTATAAGTTTTACGTTGTTGCCGTGTATGTTACATATGATTTTGAGAAAATTAAATAGAAAAAATTAATTGCTAAATAGTAACACAATTTAACAATATCAGGATGGTGGCATAGCTACAAGAGTAATTATTCCAAGTAATTTTGAAACACAGTATTTTGACTGTATATCCCTAGTGGGTTATATCTAAGAAAAAAAAAAGCCACAAGAAATCTTAAACTTCATCCAATATTGTTATTATTATTTTGAGATTATATATAGTAGGATAAAGTATATAAATACATTTGCTAATGGCATATGTTTGTGAATATTAACAATCAAAATTTTCAGGCTGAGAGAAGATACAAATAAAATAAGTAGAAACCGTATCCTATTTAATTTAAATCAGAAATAGCAGTATGAACTCAGGGTTTAAGTTTCTCTTTCTAAAAAATACATACTTTCCTCAATGAAAAGTCTTAGAAGTAATGACAAGTAATAATAAGCACTCTTAGATCCCGGATTTTAGTCTTTAGATTCCATTGCTCATTAAAAGGAGTCAAGGCTTCTGGGGCAATGGCTGATTCCAAGTCTGGGGCAGGAAGTGAACCTGGGGCCTTTTGTGCCTGAAAGCATGGAAGCTATTAGAGACTACAGAGGTCATGTCAAAATGACACAGGAGCCAACTTGAAGGGATTCCCACTGGCTAAAGATGGTGCAATTTGAGGATAAAATTAAAAAAAAAAAAAAGATGGCAGTACATTGAAAAACATAAAATTCCACAAGCTCATAATGATACTTAAACTAAAACTTATTGGTCACTTCTGGAGATTGCTTGGGCACTCGTTCTGAAAACTGATAAAGGGAATGAATTGAGCATCTTTGCTGTCTTTCTTGTATAGACTAGTTAACCAAATAGTAGAAGAAGTTCCTTTAGAAGAATCATAGCTAATACAGAATGAATTGTAGAACTAGAAAATAATCATTTTTTACCCCTAATGAAATAATGGATCTAGGCCATTGGATCTAGGTAATTAATAAAGTGAATGGTTAATGGGGAACTTTATAAGGGGTGAAGCAGGCTGACAACATTTGAACCCACTGATCAATCTTTTTTTGTTTTGAGGAAGATTAGCCCTGAGCTAACTACTGCCAATCCTCCTCTTTTTGCTGAGGAAGACTGGCCCTGAGCTAACATCCATGCCCATCTTCCTCTACTTTATATGTGGGACGCCTACCACAGCATGGCTTTTGCCAAGCGGTGCCATGTCCACACCCAGGATCCGAACCAGCGAACCCCGGGCCGCCGAGAAGAGGAATGTGTGAACTTAACCACTGTGCCACTGGGCTGGCCCCTGATCAACCTTAGCATTACTAAAAGTAGATTGACCAGTCCACATGTGCTGGTAATGATGTGATGCAACAGGAAATACACAGCATTGTTATGAAATTCTCTTGTCAAACAAAAAAGAACCTGAATCTAATCAACGTTCTACATCTAACTACATTATACAGGGACTATATAGGACAATATCAGGAGGACACAGTCAGCCAAACCCATGCTGCAACAGATTTTTTTCAGCAAATAAATAGCATGGGAAAAATTAAAAAAAGAAAACTGGAAACTGTTAAAAGATTAAAAGAGACATAACATCTCAATCCTGTGTGTGATCCTTGTTTGGATTCTGATTCAGACAAACCACCTCTAAAAACATTTTCGAGCAAGTGGGAAAAATTGAACTGTATTTGATATTACATACTAAGGAATTAGTATTTATTTTGTTGAGTGTGATAACATTGTGCTTATTTGGGGGAAAAAACTGTTACGGATACATACTAATTTTTACAGGTGAAAAGTGAAGTATGATATTTGCTTTGAAACTCTCTTCCCCCCAAAAAGGAACAGGGGCATAGGTGAAACAAGAATGCCAGAAGGTTGGTAATTTTTGAAGCCGTATATTTGGGAGTTCTTGAAGATGGTACCTGGAGGTTCATTTTATTCTCTCCACTTTGTGTATGTTTGAGAATTCTCATAGTAAAGTAAAGAAAATTAAAATTCATAAGATAAGACTGATGTCCGTTATGCAGAATTATGATATGACATAGAAGTATCCATTAAATGTTCAGACTGGTAAAAAAATGATAGTTTATGATGGCTGTAGTATTTATCAAAGAAACTTCTTTAGGTTCCAGCTACAGTAATAAGTGTATTATGGAAACACATAAAGCATTGTATAATTCATTTTACAATCAATTATTAAATCAATCATCTACTTAGCATTTAACTTATGTTATATAATCTGCTGTTCGTGCCCCACTCAATATTTATTTATGTTGATTGAAGTTTTAAGACTTGTGGTATATATTTAAAAAAAAAAAAAACCTGCCGTGTTGTATTTGGTTACTTCTATATAGGAATTTGCACTTGTGCATTTTAGGGATGGCACACTCAAAAATACTTCCAGGAGAAGCTAGGTTATGCCTAACAGCTAAGTATCTTGGAAGGACAACTATCCGTTTGTCTTGATCTTTGGCACCTAAGGACCCTGGAACCATAACTCTTTCTCAGTATGACCATTTCTATTATGATTATTTCTAGTATAAGACTCTTTTTTTAGTAGCCATGTTGAATATGTAGTCTGTGTGAAAATTGTTATAGTTGTTGCTTCGATTTGACGTATTTAACAGTTGTTGATATAGCTAATATTTTATTGTTTTCATAGAATTCAGGGAACATTTGCCTGTTTCTCAGTTATGAAATAGGAGGTCTTATGGGGACTATACATAAATGCTTTAATTTTAAATACTTTAATGCTAGCAGTGTGAGCACTTAGCAGATTTGTCATAAGTGCAAAATAGGGCAGAGATAACCAGAATGTATTTCCTGTTCCTGGGTTGCGTATAGAGATGACAACTGAATCTCCATACACTTGAGTTGATTTTCATTTAGTCTTGTGCTTTTGAAAATGGTATAAAGGTAGTCATGAGAGTGGCAGGAATAATAAAACCTAGTATAGTTACCTAAAGCCATAACTAACTCCAAATGGCTCTTGAATTAAAACCAATGAATTGTTCTCCATGATGTTGTAGTAAAGAAGAAAATAAATCTTATGTATACTTTTAGATTAAAAATACTGACAAAACAATGCAAAATAACTCTGCTGATCTTGAAATTTTATCCCATTACTGACTATTGAAAGAACGCCCTCACTTTCTCGTTTATAGTCTGGAAGGAAGGTGTTTAATGATAGTCACACATGCGTTGCATTATGACTGAAAAGGCAAACTTTCAATTTATCTTCTTTTCCTTGTTTTTTTTTTAAGTTGGTAATTATTTGTATTTTATTGTATCTACAATAGATATGATACCATTTGCTGAGCTCTTGATGTCTTAAGTGGATTTTGGACAGACAAAATTCTTAAATTATGTCAGTTTTCTGCTTATCTGTGCGTAAAGGGAGTTTTATTTTACTCATCTTTAGGCATGTTATTTCCAACCTTCAGTTTGTATAATTAGAAAAAGTTGAATTCTTTTCTTTGTCCCATTTCTTAGTTGACGAAGGATCAGAGATTGGTGTATTCGGGCAGACTGCTTCCCGATCATCTGCAGCTGAAAGACATTCTCAGAAAAGTAAGCTTTTCTACCACTATTTGATACCAGACACATTCAAAGTATGAGAGGAGATATATTCTGAAGTTTTATCAATATCCAACCAGTTCAGTTTTTAGATACTTAAAATCAACCCTTTTGGGTAGCATAACTGCTAAACATGAATTAGAAAGTAAAGCACATGGGGTTGGTCCTGTGGCTTAGTGGTTAAGTTTGGTGCATTTTGTTTCGGTGGCCTGGGTTCAGATCCTGGGTGCAGAGCTGCACCACTTGTTGGTGGCCATGCTGTGGTGGTGACCCACATACAAAATAGAGGGAGATTGATGCAGATGTTAGCTCAGGGCGAATCTTACTCAAGAAAAAAAAAAAGAGGAAAATTGGCAACAGATGTTAGCTCTTCCTCAGAAAAAAAAAAAAAAAAAAAGCAGAAGAAGAAGAAACTAAAGAACATAGTGATAGATTCTGCTTAGTTTAGGTAACAGTTTTCTATATCCATCGGATGACTAAACCTGAGATAGGATTATAGATTTGTGTTCAGGTATTTGTCATCTTGTGTAAGAAGGCACTATTGACTTGTCAGTAGTGCAGCAGTAGAGTGTTCAAGTAGAGGTGAAAGATTTTCATTGATGATAATCTCCTTTTGACCAAACTACATGATACTTTAATACAAGTTTCTTGGGTTAGGAGTTTAATTTCAGGACAGGAAATAGAAGAAAACCCAATTGGTCCATCAGTTAGCAAGCTTTAAATACTGGTGCTCAGAGCTAAAATCTATTTCAATGTAGATTTTTTTTTCAATGTAGTTTTTTGACAATCAGTTTGAATGCTCATTATTTTAATGGCAGCTTTTACCTCATGTTCATTTGTGGAATTTATACTTTTAGAACTTTTCTGCATTAGAGATGCTGCTTTTTGTTTGTGAATGTGGCAGAATTGAATACATAGCTTTTATGTTTTGTCTTAGATCTTTGACTTAACTCTTAATGTTCTGGATATCCCTAATCTGATTTAGAAGGTCTGTATCCTCTCCTGTGTGTTTATCATCGCCTGTGAGAGAGTTTGTCAAATGTTATACTGGTATGTTCCTTCTGTTTAGATAGTTGACATTTTAGCTGTGCCAGTATGACTTTTTGCTGTCATTTTCATTTTAATCATGTAGTTTCAGGTTGTCAAAGTGGTTTAATAACCTCTCTCTTAAAAAGAGTGGAATTTGCGGCAGATTTATTCTCCTCTTTCTTTCTCTTTTTTTGATGGACTTTATTTTTTAGAGCAGTTTTAGGTTCAGAGATCCTCTATATCTCCTGCCTCCACACATGCACAGCTTCTCCCACTAACAGTGTTCTCCATCAGTGGTACCTTTGTTATAGTCGATGAACCTACGTTGACACATCATCATCACCCAAAGCCATAGTTTACATTAGGGTTCACTCTTGATGTTGTGCACTCTGTGGTTTTAACAAATGTATGATCGCGTGTCCACCATTATAATATCATAAAGAATAAATTCACTACCCTAAAAATCCTTTATGCCCCACCTGTTCCTTTTTTTTCTTGTTTTTATGCTTAAAAACCTTTCTGCTATATGCTTTTAGAAGTATAAGTTTATTTATTATTTTAACCTAAGGATAGCTAGAGTCTGTACCTGAATACTTTTCCAAAGGTTTTTGCTGCCAGAAATGGTTTCTGATCAGAAGACTTAAAATAAAAATACTTCAGTCAAAGGATTGTTGTGCTCCTTATATAAAACATTTTGAGCAATATGTTTACATTTTAAATGGACCTTTGGTCTGTTTTTATTAAAGTCAGTGTACCTCTACTGTTTTCAGTTAAATGCTGCCGTTAACTTTACCTGTTTAGTTATAAAATGTTTTACAGAGGCATTCTCCAAAGGCGAATGAATACTGTGAGTTAATTGTGATTAGTGTGACCTTCGAAACTAGGTTTATAAGGATAAACATCTTTTACTTGGATGCTTTTAAATATTTTGTATTCCAGAGCTCAGGGGACATTGTAAATCAGGTGTACCTTCTGCCTGCTTTGCTGGCGTATCTCATGTCACGCCTTTTCTGGAAATGCCTTTCTCTAACATGCTGACTCCCATTAACCACCTTCTCTAAGCTCCTAAAGCAGTTGTAGTTTGTGCTTCTTGGTTTTGTATGGCAGACTGTTGTGTATATTTCTTTGTGCTCTAACCTGCCAGTCTGATGTTTTAACGATATCATGAGCCTCTTTAAGGGAGGGGCTGACTCCTACCCTTTCTTGGATTCGCCTCAAAGTCAAGCACAATTCTAGGTTTATGGGAGGCAGTTGATAAATTCTTAGTTTCTAGAAGCTTTGTTTCTTCTCACAACTGGGCACTTTCTTTTCTTCCTGCCCCCGTTTTTCATCATTCTCTGTTTTTTTTCTTTTCTTTCTTTTTTTTAGGTTGCTGAGCCATCCTTTGTTCTTTTCTTCCCTCCTTTATTCTGTTTCCTTTCTCCATCTTATTTACTTGCTTTATGCCTAAGTATAACTATACTCATGAAATCAGTAAGCTAAAATGCCAGTGCTAATCATTATTAGAATATTTTCCTTCAGTCATAGTTGTAGGTTTATGGGAACACATGGAATATTTACAGAATATAGTTCAAATATATGCTTTATATTTGTGTGTAAGTGTTATAGATAAAATCAGTTTTTGACTTAAAAAAAATAAAGAACTATACATCACCTTGCTAAAATTGAGGTAAATGAAATTGTGGTAAAGTTAATTGTGTTTCTTTATTATAGCTGAAAAGTCTCAAGTAATGGAAATATTTTCACTACTCAGAGTGTGTAGGCCTAAGCTTCAAGGTGACTATTACCGTTCTGATATTAAGGTGGTAATTAATATTAATGTTTGTATATTGAAATAATAGATTGCATTGACACAGCTTTGTAGCAGTGTTTGCTTCAAGACTCCTTGGTATACAAAGTAATCGTTTTTTCATATAGCAGTTACTGAGTATTTAGACTATTTCCTAAGCATGGAGAAAATATTGAATTCAAAAGGGCCCCAAATGTCAAAATGGTAAATTTACCTTCAAATGACAATCATTTATTATTAATAAAATGGCTATGCTAGAAAGGAACTTAAGTTTTAAGTTAAGTATTTCAGCTTAACTACTGACTTTTTGAGCTGTACGTTTTCCAGTACTACCATTTAAATGTAATCTTCTTTAATTTTAGCAAGATGAGTATCATATGGTTCATCTAGTATGTACTTCTCGGACTCCTCCCAGTTCTCCAAAATCCAGCACCAGTAAAGAAAGTCACGAAGCATTGGCATCCAGCAGCAATTCTGTGAGTTGGTTTGGGAGGAGTAAACGTTAAAGTTTTCTGATTATCCTTTTTTGCCTCTAAAAACTAAGTGAAAAAACAGAACAGTTGGAGCTTGTGGGTTGTGAGACTGTGTTTTGAACAGCTTGAGTTGGCATTTAAACTTCGTTTTTAGAGATCCAGTATGCAGTGTTATCCCCTGAAGCCCGTTCCCTGTGAGTTATAATTTACTATGTGGCAAGTCAGTAACAGATCCAATCTTCAGGGGTTTAATTCCTGAGATACTCAGCAGAATTATGACATGGTTATATAATATAAACTCTAGGGCCAGTAAAGTTTCAGAAATATTTTAGGTATTTCATGTAGTATATTTTATTCAAGGTGGATTAAATTATTTGAATTTTAAGTATGCTAAATGTTCTTGAAGTAGTTTGGTCAAGAATTTTTTTTTTTAAATGACTAGATTTGGGGATGCATTCCAACTGCAGGAGGAAAAATTACTTAACCTACTTAGCTTTTTCATGTTTGGGAATTCATTTGTTCCTCCTTATTTTTCCATCTGCTTAAAATTGTTTTGAGAATTTTTTTTAATAGTTGAGCTTTTCAACTCAGGCATTCTCTATAAGTTTTAAAGACACTGTGCCAAATCCTTTCACATTAAATTATTTTTAGTTTCTCATAAAAACTTTATATGACACCTTTGGAGGTGAGAGAAATGGATGGGATGAGTGGAAGCTGGCTGTAAACTTCTTGGGCAGGGAGCTTTTATAGTACGAAGTATACTTCCTCCTTGTCAAGAATCTAGCCAAAACTTTAAGGAGGGGATAGTGGCCGAGGTGATAACTAGTTGAAATATCTTGCAGTAGATACTAGTTAACTGCTTCTTTAAGAAACTGTATCCTTTAGTTGCTATATTTAGTTAGTATGGCCTCAATGGTTAGTATTTTCTAGTACCAGCCATGGGAGCTTAGCTTACATTAAACTGAAATATGTTTTGTCAATAAACCCAAGGGTCTGTCTTGCATAAGAAGGGACAGACATTGGCGTTGGCAGAGTTCTGTATACGGCCTTTGGATATAGTTGTGTTGTTCCAGTTTTTGTTGAGAAAGAACCCTATGACTTGGCTAGTGGTTCCTCAGCTATGATTTTATGTCATTAGTATATATATTCAGTTTTTTTCAAGATGTGTTATGAAAATCTAAAAGTATTAAAGGAAAATTAAGTTGAGTTACCCTTAATTTTTTATGGCTGAGAAATTTCAGTGGGACTGGAAAAATCTTAAAAATATAGTCATGAAAGAGTTATCTAATAAGGTCAGAAATCATTAGTTCTAGAGAAATTAGGCTGTACTGCCAAATGGCTAGGTCTTTCTTCTCTTAACTTTTTAATGAGCACCAGATTATGATTGTCCACATAATGAGAAATCTTGCCAAAAAAGAAGTCCTTCTCAGTTTATGTCCCTAAGAAGCAGGCTACCTAGTAAGATATTACGTATCTGTTTTGTGTGGAGTAACATCTTAAAGAAAACTTTTGTTAGTTTTGCAAAAGATCAGTGTCCTTGGGACCTTTCACATGGCAGGACTTAGGAAGGTAGACATGTAGAAAGATGTCCTGTCAATAAGAAGGCAAAATACAATTTCAACAAACTGAGAAGGATGTTAAAATTATATTGTATTCAGCTTTTTAAAGTGGGAGAACTGTAATTTCTATAAAATGTAATTGTGTTTTAAATTTACATAAAACATGACAAACTGTTTTCCAACAGCAACAAATTGAGGTGGGCTTTAAAAGGGTTATATTCTTTAAGGTTATTGAATCCATGAGTTACTGATGGCACTGGAGAATGAGAATTTTAAAATCCTTATTCGTATCTTGTTCATTTTGTAAAAATCAATATTTGTTGGTGGTGTCTATAAATGAATAGAATTTTAGAACTGAAAGGAATCTTGAAGATGTAGTTTAATCTCATTTTTTTGTAGGAAAGCTGAGACTCAAGGCTTACCTAACTCAAGAGGTTAGATGACCTTTTAAGATTATGTTCCTTGTTAATGTCAGAGATAATACCAGATTCTAGATCTTCTGATTTCTAGCGTGTTCCTCATTGTTTTAAACCAATGTGTTACCAATAGCATGTTATATAGTACCTGGCACATAGTAGCTGTTTAAATGACAGTAATTAGTACCATTTGTTGAGCATTTCTGAGTGTTAGGCATCATTAAAAAAGCTTTGCATGTATTAATTTAATCCTCACAGTTTTGTATACAATCAGGCACCACATAATGACGTTTCGGTCAACGACGGACCACATATACAATGGTGGTCCCATACATTTAGTACTATGTAGCCTAGGTGTGTAGTAGGCTATACTCCCTGGGTTTGTGTAAGTACACTCTGTGATGTTCCCACAATGATGAAATCACCCAACAAGGCATTTCTCAGAACTTATCCCCCATCTTTAAGTGATGCATGACTGCATCATGCTCTACTACTCGGCCATTTCTAGATGAGAAGTGGACTGTTGTATAATTAAGCACTTTTGACTTTCTGAGCTCTTAATCTCATCAGAATTAAAATGTTCACCTATTGTGCTGGGCACAAGATTCAAATCAGTAAATTTCTAAAATTTACTCTTTGCAAAGGGATTTCATAAATACATTTTTAGCAATGTGTCTTTAATCTCATATTGTAATGAGTTGTTTCCTTGAAAAAATAATTACATCTTTGTTTGTAGAGTTCAGATCAGTCAGAATCAACAACTCCATCATCCAGTCAAGAACCCTTGTCCTTAGCTGCCAGTTCTTCCTCAGAAGGATTGAGGCAACGTACCCTTCCACAAGCACAAACGGATCCAGCACAGAGTCCTCAGTTCCCATATGTAATGCAAGGGTGAGTGAAATCGTGGTAGCTGTGGCCCTCTTAAAAATCTGTTTCTCCAGACTTTCATGGTAGTCCGTCTGCAGTAATCAAAGTACATTTGAAATTTATTCATATACCTGATTATATATTTTGAGAATTAGAGAGTTAAGTAGAGCAGTGGTTTTAAAAGCTGGTCACAGAGCAGAATCATCTAAGGCAGTGCTTTCAGTCTTTAATGTTCATGTAATCACCTGGAGATCTTGTTAAGATGTAGGTTCTGATTCAGTAGGTCTGATGGGACCTGAGATTCTGCATTCCCAGTGAGCTCCCAGGTGCTGCTGATGCTGCTGGTGCTTAGGCCACATTTTTGAATAGCAAGGATCTAGGTAATTAAAAAAAAATTTTTTTTTCATTCAGTCTTAGTATAGATCTACTTAAATTAGTCTTCTGGGGAGCAGATGGGTGAGTGAGGAGGCTCTTGGAAGAGCATAGGGCCCAGTAATCTGTTTTTAAAAAGTTCCATAGGTGTTTCTGATCATCCGGGCTTGGTAACAACTGAAGTATAGTAACACTGTGATGTATTATAAAGATATGCTAACCATTGCATTTTATCCAGAGTCTTCTTCAGAGGAGTTTACTCAAGAAGCTTGCTATGGCTACCTTATATTTAGCAATAACAGCATGCCTCTTGGGTTAGGCAGTTCTAGGGGGAAATGTAGCCAAAGGCCACAACACATCTTTCAGATAGCTCAGCGAGTAGGCTCTTGGAGAATATGATTTGGATGTGGATTATGTCTAAAACCAGAGTCCTTTACTGGGTTGCTATTATTTGTTACTTTTGAAGTAAAGGAAGCATGAGTAATAGGTAGTGATAATTGTTTTGTGTTGCATATCATACTGTGGGACTGCAGTGTGTGGCCATGCTGCAGATCTGTGATGGTGAGGCTGGAAATAAGGAAATGGCCAGAATCCCAGAATGGTAGTGTAAGTGATGAAACCAAGGAGTAGCCACTGACTGCTGTGCTAAACAGGATGGAATAAACATTCAGGTAGTTTTTACTTAGAACTTTAAACAATTCAATTCTTAATGTAGAAAAACAAAGCTGAGTTTATAGCAAAATACAAGAAAATTCATTTGTCTTATATTTCTTGAATGCAAAGCTTTTCCTCTAAAAATAAGTGTTTAGATGAGGCTGATCGTAGACTTTTATAAAGCACCTGTGAAATTATTTTTGTCTTCAGAAAATGATTACTACAAGCTAAAACTTAGTTATTTGTAGAATATAATGTTCTCGGGGTTTACATTATGGAATAATAGCTTAAAATACTTTCTATTTTATGACAGTGATTCATTTCCTATCTCTTTTGCAGAGTAAGACAATTCATTCCTTTCAATTTATATAGTGATTTTCCTTATTTAATTTGGTAGTAGTGGTGGAGGGTGAGAGTATTATGCATATAATAAACCTGGGAGAATGTGTAATGACATGTTAATAATAGTTATCTGTGGGTAATAAGATTGTTAACTCTTTCTAATACTTAAATATATTCACAAAAGAACGCTTATAAGGTTACAGGTCTTCAGAATAAGACTATAGATATCTTGGGCAAAGATTAATAATTTTTCCAGGCTGTTGAGAAAATCAGCAAACAAGAGAGACAAAGGCATTCAGCTCTCAGCAGTATATTAAACAGATTAGAAAAATCTGCAATAGTGTTTATTTTGCCAAAAGTGAGTATTAAAATGATGAACAATAAAATCATTGAAGATATTTCGACTATTAATAGCTGAATAATGTTTGGTTTTAAATCAGGAGGGCAGTATAGCTTAGTGGCTGTACAGATTCTGGAGCCAGGCCGCCTTGATTTGAATCCTGGCTCTATCAGCTGACTTGGGTGAGTCTCCTCCCCACTTTGCTTCAGTTTGCTCGTTATCTGGAGATAAGAGTACTTATCATACAGAATTTCAATGTGGATTAAAAGAGTTCATGTATGTAAAGTGTTTAGTTGTGTTAGCAATTGCTTGTAAATTCATTCCTACTTATAAATGAATGTTCTACATCCATTCAGCAAATAGATTTATAGGCAGCTGTGTGTCTGGTACACTGAAACATTTGAATGAATGAATGCCAGTGCTGGGTGCTGGAAAAGAAATCTTTATATTTGGAAAGAACGCTTTGTGATTTACAAAGCAATTTACATGAAAGTTCAATAAGTAGGTTATTCTCTTCAACAGTGAATGTGATTTAACTTAATCTCATAGTTGTAATTTTTTACTAATGAAGACTTTACATTTGTTTTTAAGTAAATTTTATTTCACAGTCTTAGCCTTAAGTGTGCATAAGCAGTAATTTAGTGACCTTGAAGAATTCACCTGCAAAATATAAGCTTTGTGCTTCTTTTTAAAACTTCAGTACAGCTTATATTTAACTAGTCACATATATTTTCTACCATGTAGGTTAATATTCTCAATCTTTAGTTAGCTTGTTAAAATGGCTAAATCCTGGTCCCTATTCTCTGAGGTTTTGAATCACTAGGTTTGGGGTGGTGCTCAGGGAACCTCACTTTGAGAAATCCCAATGCAGGTGATGATTTGCTCATCTAGCTCTTGAGGAAACATGAGGTGATCAAAGCAGTACATGTGCATCATGCATTGACTGTCATTTTTTATGTCACATTTATAAATTCTGACTGACCAGTTTGGATTCAGTCTGCTGTGCTGTCACATTTATTTACTTTAACTCCAAAAATTGCTGGCTGGTTTGTAGAATACTCATTGTTTTGTACATTCAATTTTTTCCTTCTGAAATAGTAATAGCGTTGTTTTATAATTAGTAAAACTGAAAACCTACTCATTGTATCCTCCTGTAGTATCTGATTTTTTAAAGTAAAAGTTGCTTGTAGCCACCACCCAGAAATAACCATTACTAACATTTTTGTAGTTTTCTTCCAAACACTTATTCTAAGTATACTTTTAAATAGAAATATCATACTATTTTATTTTGTAAATACTTTTGAAAACATAATGTAGCCTGGATGTATTTCCAGATTAATTGTAAATCTCCAGCATTTAAAGTCTTTACTAGGAATAAATTTAGCCAAGGAGGTGAAAGAACTGCACACTGAAAACTATGACATTGATGAAAGAAATTGAAGAAGACACAAATAAATGGAAAGATATTCTGTGCTCATGGATTGGAAGAATTAATAGGTTAAAATGTCCATACTACCCAAAGCAATCTACACAATCAAAATTCTAGTGGCATTTTTCACAGGAACAGAACAAACAATCCTAAAATTTGTATGGAACCACAAAAGACCCCAAATAGCCAAAGCAATCTGGAGAAAGAAGAACAAAGCTGGAGGCATCATGCTCCCTGATCTCAAACTATACTACATAGCTATAGTAATCAAAACAGTATGGTATTGGCATATAAACAGACACATTAGATTGGTGGAACCGAATAGGGAACCTAGAAATAAACCTAAACATATATGGCCAATTAGTTTATGACAAAGGCAGCAAGAATATTCAGTGGGGAAAGGACAGTCTCTTCAATACATGGTCTTGGGACAACTGGACAGCCACATGCAACAAAAGAAAAGTCGACTACTATCTTACACAATACACAAAAATTAACTCAAAACAGTTTAAAGACTTGAATGTAAGGCCTGAAACCATAAAACTCCTAGAAAAAAACCCAGGTGGTAGGCTCCTTGACATTGGTCTTAGTGATGATTTTTGGATCTGACTCCAGAAGCCAAGGCAATAAAAGCAAAAAAAAAAAGCAAGTGAGACTGTATCAAAGTAAAAACCTTCTGCATGGCAAAGGAAATCACTAACAAAATGAAAAGGCAACGTACTGAATGGGAGAAAATATTTGCAAATCATAAGTCTGATAAGAGGTTATATCCAAAATATATAAAGAACTCATACAACTCAATGGTAAAAAAAACAAATGATTTTATTAAAAGCTGGGCAGAGGATCTGAATGGACATTTTTCCAAAGAAGACATACAGATGGCTATTAGGCACATGAAAAGATGCTCAGGATCACTAATCATCAGGGAAATGCAAAACAAAACCACCGTGAGATATCATCTTACACTTCTTAGAATGGCTGTTATCAAAAAGACAAGAAATAACAAGTGTTGGTGAGGATGTGGAGAAAAGGAAACACTTGTGCACTGTTGATGGGAATGTAAATTGGTGCAGCCACTATGGAAAACAGTATGGAGATTCCTCAAAAAATTAAACAATAAAACTACCATGTAATTGAACAGTTCCACTTTTGGGTATTTATCCAAAGGAAATGAAAACAGTAACTTGAAAAGATATCTGCACCTCCATATTCACTGCAGTGTTATTTACAATAGCCGTGATATGGAAACAGCCTTAGTGTCATCCAATGGATGAATGGACAAAGACGGCGTACACACGTGTACACACACACACACACACACACACAAACACACACTCTGGAATACTATTCAGCCATAAAAAAGGATGAAATCTTGCCCTTTGCAATAACATGGATAAACCGTGAGGTCATTAGACTAGGTGAAATAAGTCAGACAAGGAAAGACAAATGCTGTATCATCTCATATGTGGAATCTAAAAAAGAACACAAAAAGCCCTCAAACTCATAGATATAGAGAACAGACTGGTGGTTGCCAGAAGGGAGGGGGCATGGACAGTGGATGAAATGGGTGTAGGGGGTCAAAGGTACAGACTTCCAGTTATAAAACAAGTAAGTCATGGGGATGTAATGTATAGCATGGTGACTATACTTAACAATACTGTATTGCATATTTGAAAGTTGCTAAGAGAGTAAATCTTAAAAGTCCTCATCACAAGAAAAAAATTTTTTTTGTAACTATGTATGGTGATGATGGTAACTAGACTTACGGAGTGATCAGTTTGCAATATATACAAATAGCGAATCATTATGTTGTACACCTGAAACTAATATAAAGTTATATGTCACTTATACCTCAATAAAAAAAATCATCCTGATACTAATGAGAACACAAAACTAAAATGCAAATGGAGAGACAAAAACAAAACAAAACACATTACAGCATACTTGTTTTCTCCGTTTTGCCATAAACTAGTAAACTAGTTTATGGTTTCAGATTCAGTGCTCTCCAGCTTGGGGATGCAGAGCATGTGTCCTCTTAAGTCTGATTTCAGAGCAGAGGTTATAGAACTCTAGACTCCCTATCAATTTAGATACACATTCAGCATGTAATGGGCAGACTCTCTGCCCCCTAACTTACCATCATACCTAGACTGACTATAAAACTATTGGAGTTCAGATGGTTTCCTTATGGTTTCCATAGCACTTATATACATATGCATTCTCTCCTTCAATCTAAGAAAGAAAAGAAAAGAAAAAAAAAGAACCACTTCAAGAGGAAGGTGTTATATTTATCCCTGTCTTGCAGGTGAAGAAAGAGAAATTCAGAGCAGTCATTCATTTACTCATTCATATGCTCATATAGTTAACAAATATTTATTCAGTGTCTCCAGGCCCTGTAGCACTGTGCCAACCTCCAGTGGTGTTAAGATGAATAAAAAACCATGCATAATCTTGATTTACTCAAGATTAAATGGGTAGTTAGTGGCAGAGCTGGGACTGGAGGCTACGTATTTTGATTGCAAATATTGTGCTCTTTCTAGCAGGCCATGCTGCCCACTGTAGCTCTCTTCTTTGTAAATAGTTCTTACGGCAGACAGCCCTCCTGCTCTGCCGCAATACTGTCTGAGCTCCCCTACTTTGGCCAGATGGTGACATGTGGCACTCTGGATGGGCTCTCATATTCACACCAGTGTTCTTTAGACATCGTTCAACATTTATTTAGGGTGATTGAGCTCTGGAATGGAGTTGGGGTGGGAATGAGGAATGCGGAGGAGGACCACTAGAGGTAGTGCCCATTAGCAAAATAAAAACCCTGCACCTAACCAGAAGTTCAAGACCAAGTATTGTTATTTGACCATGAACATGCTTACAAAGCCCTTCATCCCCTTCCTACCACCCCAAGCAGCTTATCAAAATATTCCTTCCAAACATCTGTAGTTCTCCCCCTGAGAGGAGATCCAAGAAGTACAATTTTCTCCAGTTTCTTATATTCTAGTAATGCCTTAGTTTAATGCCCCAGTTGCCCACTCCTTCCTTAGTTTTCTTCTGCACCCACTTTTTTGAAATAGCCTTTGATCAGCACTTTGTCAAATCATAGTTTCCTTATACACCACCTAGTTCAAAGCCTGTTCTTTCCAAGGAGACGACTTTGCACCCAGAACATTTCGTCTTCCCAACTTGATCTCTGCACATCTCAGCATCTGATGTCCACATATTGAAAGGAAAAAAGCTGTGATTTTTCATTGTGTGGATATATCAATTTGTTTACTCTTCTATCGAAGACTGTTTTTAGTTGGTTTTACTGCATAATGACCTCAAAATCTCAGTGACTTACAGCAATGCACTTTACTTTTCTTGCTCATGGGTTTGTTAGTCACTCAAGACAGCTCTGCTTCAGGCTGTAAGTTGAGTTTGTCTGTTTCATGTTTCTCATTCTCGGTGGACCAGTCATTCCGTAGGGCGTGTTCTTCTTAGGACAAATGACAGAAACGCATGAGGGTAAGTTAACCACTGAGCACATTTAAAACCTCTGCATGTGTCACATTCACTAACATTCCATGGGCCAAAACAAGTCACATGGCCATGCTCAATACCAGTGGATGGGGAGGTATTGCCAAATACCAGTACTGTGTTGGTAAATGTGTAACAAGGGACTTTTTCTGGGGGAAAAAGTAAAGTTGATTGATAGCATTTGCTGATTTCTCTGGTTTTAAATACTTTCACCGTGGCTGATATCAAGACACCAAGAGTTGGCTCACAAAATTCCTTGACTTTAGCAATTAGTTCTTTGAGCCGGTATGAGCTGGCACAAGCCAGCTCTGCCACTGTGTGGCAGAGAGTACACATGTGTACTTCTGTTATAGAAGAGTCAAGAATTAGGGCAATCTTCTGTCATAAATGTTTGGGTTTTTAATTTTTCTTTCCACTAAACATCACCACAATCAACAATCTTAAATGTACTTACATATTAACAGTTATACTTTTAGGATAAATTGTTAGAAGGGGAATTATTGGGTCAAAGTGTTTTTAAGACTTTTCGAAGCTCTTACTACTGCAAAATTGCAGTAAAGTAGTACCAGTTTACTCTTCCCAAAACAGTTGTTATTGAAGAGCCTGATTCCTCATACCCTTATAAATATGTACTTGCCAGTGTGATAAATTGGAATATCCTTGTTTTAATTTGATACCTGATAAAGAGACATTATTTTTCTTTTGTTTTGTGATGTGCTTATTGGTGTGTTGATATTTTTAAAAATTCATTTGTGACAGTTCTTTATCTAAAAGGATATTAGTGATTAGTAATTATTGAACACTTAGCACAAGCTAGGCGTTGTATCAAGCCCTTTCGCATACTTTATTTCATTGAATTTTACATCAACTCTGTGGTCTAGGTACTGTTTTCTCCCCTTTTATGGATGAGGAGAAGGAGCCTTAAAAGGTTATGTAGCTTGCCTGAGTTCACAGAAGTGAACAGTAGCAGAACTAGAATTCAAATCCATGTCTGACTTGAAAGTCTGTGTTCTTAACAGTCTTGTTGAGTTGACTCTTCTCTTTGTGTATCATTTGTTTCAGTATTTTTTCCTAGGTTATCATTTGTGTTTTGACTTCATTTGTAACGGTGGTTCTCTCCCCTCTGCCCTTCCACTTGAAACTTTTCTTTAGTCAGATCTACTGGTCAGATTGTAAGTACTGATGTCTTGAGTAAGCAAATCTATATGGGGACCTTGTGACTTTATTCAGTAAAAGTTATAATTTGCTGTATACCAGGCACTGAAGACAGGAAAATGAATCATGTCCTTGCCCTCAATGGAAGTAGGTCAGATAGGTAAATGAATTACCATCTGCTGATGTGCTAGCATGGTCTTGAAAAAAACACTGCGGGAGCCTGGAGGAGGGAGTAACTGTCTCTGCTTTAAGGAGTAGGGAGGGCTTTATACTGGTAACATCTGAGCTGATTTTAAGGAAAGTTCATCAGGGAGAACAAATCAAGTGTGGAGAGTCTTGGAAAGGCGGATTCTGGGACAAAGTGGGGATTCCATGTAGTTGCTGCATCATTGTATGGAGTGGGGTCGGGGGGGTGGAATAAGGCTCAGTTAACAGGTTTTCTGGGAAAGCATTTGTTTCTGATTGTTGAGGTTTACAGTTCCCTCTGTCCAATCATCTAAAGACAGCCGTTTGTTAACATTTAGTATTTCCTTCCAGTATCCTTTTCTTTGCAAATGGTTTTCTTTAATATAGTTGTAATTTTTACTATGTTAACATTATGTTTTCGTTTAGTGTTGAAAAATTAATTAAATGAAATTTATTAGGTACTAGATTAAATAGTTGCTTATAATTAGTACTTTGTTTCAGTGTTTTCTTGCTGTTCATATGAAGTTGTTCAACACATTTATTGTGCTAAATGCTGGAGATATAATAATAGGTAAAGGAGCAGAGTTTGGTCAGACAGGAGAGTATATAGCCAATTTCCTTTTTTAGTTATTTTCTAAGAGGTAATACATGTGAATGATACCATTTTTAAAATGAACAAAGTGTACAAGAGTTTTATTCTTGTGTCTCCTAGCTACCCAGTTGCCTTCCTCAGGGGTAACCATTATAGCTGTTTGCCCTATATTATTCCAGGGACAAACTGTGCTTACACAAATGTGTATGTGCACACATGGGTGTGTGGATTTAACACATATAGTAGCATACTTCCTATACACACTAGCCTAACATTTTGTTTTTTCACTAAATATATTAATGCCCTGTATTAATACAGAAGAGCTATCCAATTCTTTATCAAATGTACAATATTCCATTATATAGATTATTATAATTTAATGAATCAGTCCTCTGTTGATATATATAGGTTAAACAGTCAATATTTTTATTCACTGCTTTTTCTTTTTGCTATTTGTTAGCCAATTTCATTTTTTTATTGAATATATTTGACATATGACATTGTGTAAATGTAAGGTGTATAGCATACTAATTCGATACATTTATATATTGCAGTATGATTACCATTGTAGCAATATTTAGCACCTCTGTCACACTTCGTAATTGTCCTTTTTCAGTGGTTGAAATAAGTTCTAGACTCTTAGCAAGTTTGATTATTAAAGTACAATATTGCTATCTATATTTACCATACTATGCATTAATCTCTAGGATTTATTTACTACTCATTGCAAGCACTGCTTTTTTTAATTTTTAAAAATTTTATTATACTTTTTAAACATTCACAGAGTACGGAAAATATTATAATGCACCTCTATTTACCTAACACCTAGCTTTAATAGCTATTAACAGACTACCATTCTTCATCTATTCCCTCGGCTCCTCCTTTTTTCTTGGGCTGGAGTATTTTTAAAGCAAAATCTAGACATCATATCATTTCATCTATGAATACTTTAACTGTGTACCTGTAACAGATAAATATGACAGAAATGGTTTATAAAAAATCTTAATCACAAACCATTAGAACACAACAAAATTAAAAAATTTTTAATGTCATACCCAGTTTTCAGTTTTCCCTCATTGTCTCAAATATCTTTTATGGTTGTTTTAATTGAATCATTATTCAAAGAGGTTGACATATTACATTTGGTTGATGTTTCTTAAGTCTCTTCTAATCTAATCCCTTATTCCTTTCTTTTTTAACTTCATGCCTTTTCTTTTGTTCTATGTAATTTCCCACAGCAGTCTGGGTTTGGCTCACTACCTCTTCATGGTAGTTAGATCTAGGGCCTGATTAAATTCAGTTAAAGTTCAACTTAAAAAAAATTTGTTAGCTTATGTGGTAAATATGAATTTTGTTAAATCACTTTTATAAAACATTTTGACAGTTGACTAACAAATAATGTAATTCCCCAATTTTAGTCTCTTAACACCGTAGAAGTTTGTTTCCTATTCATATAATAGTCTGATTCTGGTGTTTGCCATCCCCATGTAGGTGACTTTCCTCCCTATGGTGATTCAAGGATGTAGGGTTCTTCCACTTTATGTCTCTTTACCTCGTAAGGTCTTGGAGTTCATCTGTGTATACTTGGAAAGTGGAGAGAAAAGAGCATAGGGAAACACACCTACTTTGTAAATACCTGGCCTAGAAGTGATATATTCCACTGCCACTCACATTCCACCAGCAAGAACTAGCCACACAGCCCAGTGAATTGCAAGTGGAACTAGGAAATGTGGTCCCCAGCTAGGGAGCCACTTCCCCGCAAAAATCTCAATACTAGAGAAAGAAGCACAAATTTTGGTGAACATATCATCATATCTCCCTCCCTAGCAATGATAATAACAATGTTTATTAATATTTGCTTACTTTGTGCCAGACAGTGTTTGATATATTTAATATATAATTTAACAATGCTATGGGGTAGGAAATGTTATTGTACCTATATACACAGAAGATGCTCCAGAGTATTTTTTACAAAAGATTTTCATATGATAGAAATTGAATCTTACTCTGATTTTTAATAAGAAATAGTAAATTTCATTTACATACAATATTAAAATGGAATGTGTGTATAAATAGAGATCAAAGAATAAAGATTTTATAAAAAAACATTGGATATAACGTGAAGTAACACCTTATGCTTTTTTACAACCAATCCCATTTTTAAAATTTTCATACATGAAATTATTTCATGACTAGTAAATGTTTTCAAGTGCTGTTTTTAACTGACAGTAGAAATTTGTTTGCTATATCGTGTTTCTATCATGTAAAGAGATGATTACCAAAAAGAAGGAAAAATCAATTTTCTCTGTATGCCAGTACTTCTGACTTGCATAATTTTAACCTAAAGACTTTGATAATTTCCATTACTCTGCTTTAGATTTGAACAAACTAGCAAAGGGTTTACTATCTACTTAATGATTGAGTACCCTGCTTTAGGTCATTATTCCAAACATTATTTTGGAATTACTGAAAATTTGAAAAAATGCTCAAGTTATATTTTATAACAGATTGGTTAGAGAACACTTAGAGAACACACACATATTAAAAACTTGAAATGATTTTTTTCTCTTTTCCATTCCTTCACATTGTCGTCTTTGAACAGCCTATCTGATTAAGCCCCATAGGATGTGTTCTCTGTAGAATGCAGCCAAATGCAAACCTAACTGATTTCATACACTATGAAATTACAAACATTATAAATAGTAATGTTTAGTTATTTGGCTGATATGATCAGTTATAGAATGAAAGAAGACAATGTGTAGAAATAGAAAAGAGAAATAATGCCTATTCACTTTTTCTGCCATGTCCTTTTGACACGATTTGAGTAATTTTTGATAATGTCAAAACTCATGCATGACAAGATGTCTCAGACTCATCTTGACCCTATTCCCAGGGAACCCTGGTAAGAAATGGTATTTAGAGTTTAAAATTTTTGGGTTTTTTTTGTCTTTAGAATTTATCCTGCTAGGAATGTACAGTTAAAATACTGTGTTTTAGGGGCTGGCCCCGTGGCCAAGTGGTTAAGTTCGCGCGCTCTGCTGCAGGCGGCCCAGTGTTTCGTTGGTTCGGATCCTGGGCGCGGACATGGCACTGCTCGTTGAACCACGCTGAGGCGGCGTCCCACATGCCACAACTGGAAGAATCCACAACGAAGAATATACAACTATGTACCGGGAGGTGTTGGGGAGAAAAAGGAAATAATAAAATCTTTAAAAAAAAAATACTGTGTTTTAGTCAGTAGAATAATTATCTGTGTGGTTATGTTATGAAACTTGATATATAAGTTCATTTATTTCTGTTTCCTGAATTTTTTTTCTTATTAGTTTTTCTTTTTGATTTAGGTTTTTTCTTAATTACATAAAATATTTCTATGGTTCCAGTCTCAAATCTGTAAAACAAGATACATTCAGAGGGGCCTACTTTAATTTTACTCCCTCTTCCTGTTCTTCCTCTCCCATAATAGGTAATTACTTTTATTATTTGTTTTTGGTTTATCCTTCCACTGTTTCTTTGTGAAAATTCAAGAAAATGTGTATAAACACATTATCTGTAAATATGCATACATGTATGTATATGTGCACACACACCTGTATATATATATCCTTCTCATTTTAACACAAAAGGTAACATATGTATTCTTCTCCACCTTGTTTTTTAACAAAATAACGCTTGGAATATCCAGGAGATCACTCATAGGAGTATAGAGAGTCCTTTTTACATCTGCATACTGATTCACTGAGTGCATACACTATGACATCCAGTCTCCTGTGGCTGAATAGTTATTTCCAGTCTTTACTGTTACCAATAGTATTGTGATGCATAGCTTTGCACATACATCGTTTCACATTTTTGCCAATTATCTTTAGGATAGATTCCTAGGAGTAGAAGTGAGTCAAAGATAGGTCACAGAGTAAATGCGTTCATAGATGTGGAATTAGAAACAGATGATGTGTGCTTTGATAAAGTTCACTCTCTTTTTAATCATAAACTACTATCCTGGTCTTCAGTTTCTCTCTGTTATTAGGAGGAAGGAGGCTGGAAGGGGATAGGATGATGTGTTGTTCCAAAGAGGGATGTGCAAAGGCGTAAAGGGCAGAGATGTGGAATTTTTTTTCCATTTTTCATATCTCTTTAATTTTCAGAAGCAGAATAACTTGGGCAGCTGAGTATAACTGAACATTTCTAAAGGTGTTTAATTTTGTAAAATTGTTTTTTAAAGGCTTATTTCAGTTTATCCTGCTAGCAACGAAAGAGTTGGGATTGACTTGTACCTCTTGTCAATACTGGATGTTGGCAGACAAAAAAAAGCCATCTTTATGTTAGTTTGCATTTATTTGGTGTCATAATAATTTCCATTTCTATGAGTTCTTTATATAGAAAAGATATTTATTATTATTTATTGCAAACATTTTTTTCTGAGCTCTATTTAAATTTTATGGTGCCAAATATGTTGATTGCTTTTTTTGTACTTTCTTCTATTGCTTATAAGTTAGGAAACTCTTCCTCCTTCCAAAGGTTTGGAAAATAACCAATTATAATTTCTTCTAGATTTCCTGTGGTTTAACTCTTAATACTTTATTTTAGTCCATTTGAAACTTATTTGAATATTTGGAATGAGGTGAAGCTTTAAGCTCCCTTCCCCCCACCGCCAATTTGGTAATCACTTCTCCCAGCACCAAATAATAATTCTCTATCATGTTGCTTAGTGATGCATCCTCTAGAATACATTAGTTTCTTATGTAATATGTTTCATTGATCTATTACTATATATTTTAATAACTTTATAATTTAGTGTCAAATAAGTGCTTTATTTCTTGTTTTCTAGAGAGTTCCAAATGCATAGCATCTTGTCTGAAGGATAACTAACACAACTGAAGAATAATTAATACAACTGAATTTGTATGCCAAATTGGGCCTGGAATGTATCCTAGCAGTTATGCAGTCCAATAGTTTTTAACTTACTGAGGAGAAAGAGAGGAAGCATGTTGGAATCATCTAGAAGAGTTTATTAATTTTTATTTTTGGCAGTTTACTTTTGATAATCACCTTATGTTCTCAGCTGCAATAGGGTGAGATGGGAAGCTATAGTAATTTTTTCAAAGTGATTGTTAGTGGCCTTTTCTTCCCTTGACCTTTTAAAAACAGTGACAAAGTCCAGCCTTCCCATTTTACAGTTGAAGTAACGGACTTGTGTGAGCTTATATTTCTTCTTAGTAGTAGAGATGGGTGGAGCTCTACTTTCAGGGGGATAGGTTTTTTTCTTAGTTAGAAATACTAAGAAAATTTAAAATATACACCTTGGTACAGACTTGTATTGTTGCTAATATTTGATTTAGGTAGTTTTCAGAGTCGCTCAGATGTGTCAGCTCACTGGTGGAAATGCCGAGATCTTTATACAGATGTTTTATGATACTCCTCCGCTCCAGTGGTATGGCTTTCTCTTGGGTTTGATCACTAATTGACATCTTTTTAAAGGAATAGGTGGGTTAGGGTTCTTTTCCTCCTCTTCTACAGGACTTGTTTATCAAGATCTGGGAGGAACTCTCATGGAGGCTTCTAAGCTTTTCCTTCTTAATTCAGTATGTGGGAAAGCTTGGGAAGTAGGGGGGAGGGCTATATTCAGGAGGTAGAAGAATCTTCTGAGGATAGGAGCCGCTGTATGGCTCCCATTACTCCTTCAAGGATGAGGAAAGTTCGGGTAATATGTAGGGGAGTTGGTGCCTCAATTACACCGGTTGCCTTAACTACATCTGTTGATAAATTTTAGTTTCCCAAGCTCTTCTAAATTAGGTTTCTATAATCAGTTATTTCCAGTTGTATGTTCACAGTCTTTAGAATATAAAATTAGAGTTCATGAATTTGTTAATTATTCTTATCTCACTCTGGATAGACCACACTAATATCAGTTGAAGATAAAATTCAAGTAATATGAAGAAAAGGAGGGTTAGAAATTCACAGATTCTGCATTTACTTATATATTTATCCATGTAGTTCTCTTGATGTATGTGAATTACACACTTTGGAGTCATGTTCATAGTTAGGGGTAGGAGAGAGTAAAAATAAAAATAGTTAACATTTACTGAATACAGACTAACAACCCTATGAGGAAGATTGTCTAATATTAGACTCATCTTAGAGATGAAACTGAGGCATAGAGAAGTTAAATGTGACCCTCCACAAATTTTACTGAATTAATAGAAGTCTAACCTACTTTAAGAATGCATGTATAAATATGTTCTGCTAATCTTGGTTCTTTAATTAAAAAATATTTTACAGATTTTTATAATGTTCTTTTTTTATTTTATAGCTGATAGCTGCTATGTTTTTAAGAATATTTTATTACTAATGTAAAATATCATTTGGCTAGTTCCCCCATTCCTCAAAATATTTTGTCACGAAGTTTGTTTTAGGTCTTTGGTTCTTAAGGAGAATGTACTTAAAATGTGATGAAAGTGTTTTTGGTCTTTTGTCCTTAAATGGAAAGATAGTAAATGTTCAGGCTTGCCACGCATTTTGTGGATGATATGTTTTATTTGCCTGTTAAGACTGGGTTGAAATGTTAGTTCTGTATATTTGGGATCAGGGTCATCTTATATAAGCCATAATGTCTTATTTGAAGAATGCTGAAAATATTTTTCTTTTCTGTAAGATTTAATACATTTTGTCAGTGGATGACTTGTAGTTCAGAAATGAAAGTTTAGAGAAATACTTTCAACTTCTAGAGCATTAAAGGACATTTCTCTATCTCTTTGTTGCAGAAATGTAGACAACCAGCTTCCCGGGCAAGCCATACCAGCCGGGTTCCCGGTGTACCGCGGTTTCAGCCCCCTGCAGATGCTGTGGTGGCAGCAGATGTATGCTCATCAGTATTATATGCAATAGTAAGTGGACTTCATTTTCTTGCTCAGTCGGTTATTTGCTTTATTTTCTTTTTCATCGTAATTAAGTTGATTTGGGATTTTATTTACTGATGTATTTCATTGGTTTTTTATAATGAGGACTTTGCTAACATCTCAGCAGATACTTTATTGTAAATTATTTGGCTAAAGGAAAAAAGGTTCACATGAGCTAAGCCTACTCTCTGCTTCTCCCTCTCTCCCCTTATTATATTTAGCGGTACTCAGATGCTTTCTTTAATATAACATTTTATCTATTTCAGAGGAGAAAACTTAGGAAAGTTTCACTGGAAGGCAGCAAATTACATGAAGAGAGAGGAAGTTGAATGAGAAAGGGAACAGAAAGAATCTTATGTCAGGGAGGCTCATATTGATGTAGGGCTCAGTTGTGGCTCATGTACTTTCTGGACTGCCCTTATTTTAATAAGTCTTGCTTCTGGTCAGTGTGGAACAGTCTTAGTATGGAGTACAGTTTCTCAGCCTTCATTCTTTTTGACTTCTTTTGTATTCATTTAACATTTCTCGCTTCTCTTTAATGTTCTCCTCTCCTTGTTTCTGTTATCCTCTTCATTCTTTTTATCTTTCTGATCACTCATTTTGTGTCCTTTGATAGCCTGTTTTCCCCCTTCTAAATGGTAACATTCCTTGTTCAGTTAGACAGGTATTTGTATACTTACCATGTGCCTTATGACACTCAGTCTTGTAGGAAAGACAGCATTCATTCCTGGGCCAGTCCTCTTGGATTTCTTTCTTCCATGACCTTAG
This sequence comes from Equus quagga, assembly GCF_021613505.1. NCBI lineage: Eukaryota > Metazoa > Chordata > Mammalia > Perissodactyla > Equidae > Equus > Equus quagga. Next base: position 90,084,857 of record NC_060274.1, on the reverse strand, counting down.
TTGGTAGATCTCTGTTGATGACTCCCAATTCTTTATCTCCTGTGCTTTGTCCTGTGTCTCCACTTAATTGCTAGAAGATTTCTTTAGGGAAATTTACCTTTCTCCTAAATTTAGTGTGTCTAAAATTTTGACTCCACCATTGTCTTAAGTCTGTTCTTCTTTGTCAGTGACACTGTCTCTTCTTAATCATCCTCCAAACTCTTAACCTTAAACAGCTTTGATTCTGGCTTTTGTTATCCCTGAACCCAGCAACTTACCAAGATGAGTTAATATGTTGTTTCTCGCTTCTGTCCTTCCCCTATATCTTACTTCCTACTTTGCCCAGATCTTTTCTCATTTAACAGCTGTTTTACTACAATCACTCTTTCTCCTTTTAGGCTCTTTACTGTATTTCATCATACTACTGCCATGCTAACTTGCTTAACACATAATTGAGTCAGTCATTCCCCATCCCCCCAAATATCTGATGGCTTTCTTGCCTACAGTGTGAAGTCTGTCTCCTTATCCTTACTCTAGGCCTTACCCCATAAAGCTAACCTGCTTTATGAATCTCATATCCTAGTATTCTCTTGCATAACTCCTTGGCTCCAGGCAGGCTGTTTGTTCCCTACCTCTTGCCATGGTAATAGTTATCTTTTGAGTGACTGCTTTGTGCTTAGTACTCCACTAGATGCTTTACACCCCTTGTCTCATTTATAACCTCACAAGAACTGTGTGAGCTAAGTGGGGCTTATGGTAGCTTGCTAGTAAATCATATAATCTTATGTACATCATTTAACTTCTGAGCCTCAAGTTCTCACCTTAATGAAATAAGTTACCTATGAATCAGAATATCCACGAGGTAGGTAGTGTTTTTAGCAATTAAAAAGCCCTGTACAGATACAAGGTATTACTGTACTGGCTTAAATAGGATTTTGTAGCCTGAGGAACTTCTGTTTTATTTTATTCTGCTATCTTGATTTTTAAACTTTTTGTTGTAGAAAAATTTCATCATATGAAAAGATAGAATAGTAAAATGAATCAGTTTGTACTCATCACCCAGCATCAGCATTTATCAGTTCATGGCAATCTTGCTCTACAACTTTCCTCCCCGATGCTGGATAATTTAAAGCAAATCTCAGATATATTATAGTTTTTCTGGGAGCCTTTCACAGGAAAATTTATTTTGACTTTCAAGCAATCAGATTATTAGCAAACTTAGGACCGCAGTTCTTCATAAGTTTACAACGACCTATACCAGTGGTACCCAGATGGAGTTTCCAAAAGTCAGGATTGGGGCTTAGAGGTTGTTATCTGGGATCTAGGTAGTATTTTAAAATGCTAATACAAATCTTTTGTCACTGACAGTGGACACACAGGATTATGATCAATGTACGTTTTTAGACAAATCTTTCAAAACATGGGTCTGAGGGGAAGGTGGTTGGTGTAGGGGTATTCATCCATGTAGAATGACAAAAGGGGCCATGAGTAAAAAGGTGTGGAAAAAGGTGTGTCATTACCTTAGAAAGTAATTTAGTGAAAGAGAGAAAAGATAGTGATTAACATGGCTGTTCTTAGGCCTTCCACCTCTCCTCTACCGTCTTAGGCTACCAGGCTAAGAGAACATCCTTCCTGAGCTACTCCCACCATCAGTGTTGGCTGCGCTTTTACACTGGGATCTGTGCTTACCTAAGAAATGTGTGCAGGAGTTGTGATAATCCATATTAGGCTTATGAAAAATACATATGGCTCCCCAGGAACTTTTGAGAAATATAATACAGTATGATAAAGGTTTTTCTTTTTAATATTTATTTTGGTGAATATTTCAGTCAAGCTGCAGTTTCAGCTCAGGCCACATCAAATGCCAGCCCAGCCGAGCCTGCTGCTTCACAGCCTCTAAATTTGGCACATGTTCCTGGAGAAGAACCCCCACCAGCTCCAAACCTAGTGGCCCAAGAAAATCGACCCATGAATGAGAATGTTCAAATGAACGCACAGGGAGGTCCAGTGCTAAACGAAGAAGACTTCAATCGAGACTGGCTAGACTGGATGTACACGTTCTCACGAGCTGCCATTCTCCTCAGCATTGTATACTTCTATTCTTCTTTCAGTCGGTTTATCATGGTCATGGGAGCCATGCTACTGGTTTATTTGTGAGTGATGTTCATTAACTTTCTGTGGTTTCTTTTAATTACTTTCTAAAACTGTTCAGCACAGAATCTGGCATGTGGTAGTCCGTTGTGAATGTTGAGTGAAGGAATATGAATGTTGGGCTTCAGATATCTGGCACCAAAAGCAGAGCAGCTTATGTTGGATAGGAATGTTTATCAGAGTTGTCTAGAAGTAGATTTTTCCTTTACTGTCTTTTATAAAAATTGTTAATTCAGTTAGACATGCTCTATCAATTATTTAGAACTTGAGGAAGTGTATGATGCCCTCTTGCATAAGGATGTTCTTTTTAATTATAGTTATCAATAGTAAGTCCTATAGAGACAGGTCAGGTTTTCTTTAATAAGCAGACTAACTTTCCCTTGCTCCCCTTTCCCCAAGAGGCAAACAGATATCTATTTGAAATTCATTTTGAAAAATATCAAAAAAGATTTTATGATTCTTGATACTTAATATCTAGCCTAAAGCCAATTAAGCCCATGATAGACTTTTAGACTTAAATTGATTCTTGTTTTGCTGTCATTGCTTTAAGAGGGGTAGTTCTTGGCCCAAAGCGGGAGATTTGATCTTTTCATTTGTTATAGTTCTAATCACTTTTCTCTTGTAGGATACTAATGTTTTGTAGTATTACAAATAAAAACAGTTGCAACTTATTTTCTTTTCTCTTTATTTTACTGAACAGACACCAAGCTGGATGGTTTCCTTTTAGGCAAGAAGGTCAACAACAGGCTCCCAACAATAATGCTGAAGTTAACAATGATGGGCAAAATGCAAACAACTTAGAACTTGAAGAAATGGTATGCTAATGAGGTTTTTGTACACTTGAAATCTAGATGTTTCCTCAACACTGTGTGAGCCCAACATCATAAAAGAGTCTTGGAGTATGCCATAAGTATTTGTGGATGGCACCTGAAGAAAAGTTTAACTTTTTATAAATTGTGTGGTTTCATCTGGGAGAACTTAGAATATAATAGTGAGTCAGTCATATATTAGAATTAAATGAGAAGAACTAACATTATTCTTCCTGAAAACAGTCTAGAAAGAAAATTATGCACACAGTAAGAATTTATTGCATTAAATTGTCAGTTATCGTTTTGAACTTGAACACTGAGGAATTTATCACTTTTGGACTTGATAAAGATTTCTGATGGCCAGATAGTACCATTTCCTTATTACATGCTCATATTCCTTCTTTCTATAGGAAGGAACTTAACTCTCTTTTTCTGTCGTGAGTTAATGCTAGCTGTTCAGATCACTTAGGAGTATGTTTCTTGTTTTGTTTAAAAGGAGCGTCTCATGGATGATGGGGTTGAAGATGAGAGTGGAGAAGATGCAGGTGAAGATGCCAGTGCGCTTCAAAGGCCTGGATTAATGGCATCAGCTTGGTCTTTTATCACCACCTTCTTTACTTCACTAATACCAGAGGGGCCTCCCCAGGTTGCCAATTAGACCTGAAAAACTGTGCCAGCTGCAAAGGAGGGTCTGACTTTAGGAAAGTGTTTAAATAACAGTGCAATTTCAAAAAAATTTATTACTTTTCATCATCATGTACAGAGGTGTTTTTTTCTTTAAGCTTCTCATGCATATGAATATTTTAAGCACAAGTGAACTACTAAATTTGTGATTTTTTTTTTTAAGATCCTAACAGAACATAGTGTAACAATATTAGTCTTCCAGGTTTTACTAATTTCAATTATGTATATTATACCAAGACAGACCTGTTTGTGCATCTTATTTCTTTAGAGAGCTGCTTCACATATAAATGTCTATAGCTTATAGTCCAGCCCTTCAATATGTAATTTGAATAAATATGTCTATTTTCTGTGAATTATCCCGAAATTTTAAACAGAATGACCTTATAGTTTTTAATAAAGAATATTATTTACCTAAAATGTGCTAGTAGCATCTTGCCCAGCCATAAAGCAATAAACTTCTCAATAATCTTACTTTTGACATTTGAATAAATAATGGAAACTTTATATTTTAAGGGCATGTATCCCATAAATTGGAATTAGTACCTTAAAAAAAAAAGGCAGCTCTTAATGGAATTAATAGTGATATAAAATGTTTGATACAGGCAGTACTTTTATAAAATAAGATATGCTGGAAATCACTCCCTGTAATTTTTTTAAATAAAAAGTCAATTATGGTAAACTGTCTCGTGATAGTTGTTCAAACTCTTCAATAATCTACCAATTACATGCAAAAATCTGTGTAAATTTCAGTAGTTATTGGGAGGAATTGCTGAAGTCTTCAAGGTCATTTTCACCTCTTTCCGTTCCAGATGGTTATCTCCTGTTTCTGAGTTTAAAACCTCAACAGTTTATTTAAAAATCCATGTGAAAGCCAATTCAGTATTTCATGAGAAAGAAGTAAGTTTCTTATAGGGTAGCTAATTAAAATTGAACAAATGAGGAAGGGAGAACTTATCATGGAAGGACTTTATCACACGAAGTGTATTATAAAGTTATGTGTGGTACTGGTGCAGTAACATATGATTAGATAATAGAATAAAACAGAAGATATAGAAACATCCATGAATTATTCTGTAATTTGTTTACTCATAGTGATAAAGGTTTCAAGGGATAACTGGTTAACCTTTTGAAAAGTAAAATTAAGTTTGTGTTTATAGATTTCAATCAAGACATCATGATTGAGTATGAGCAATTGAACCGTGGAAATACTAATAGAAAATATGGATGAATGCTTGTATAATATTGGGATGAGAAAAATGCATTTATGGCAGAATCCCTAAAAGAAAAGGTTGCTAGGTATATAATGTTTTGACATACGTACTTAAAAGGCAAACAATTAGGGAAAAAGGTAAAGGTAATAAGTAAGTCTTAGATTCAGTAAAAAAAAAAAAAAAAAAGACACCCCAATAGGAAATGGGATAGTCTCTTAGTCAGCTTGGGCTGCTATAACAAATTTCCAGACTGGGCGGCTTAAACAGCAAACGTTTATTTCTCACAGTTCTTGAGGCTGGCAGATCCAGTGTCTGGTGAAGGCCATCTTCCTAGCTTGTAGATGGCCGTCTTCTCGTTGTATCCTCACATGGCAGAGAGCAGAAGCAAGCTCTCTCCCATCTCATAAGGAAATTAGTTCTATTCATGAAGGCTCTACCCTCATGCCCTATTACCTCCCGAAGACCCCACCTCCTAATTCTATCACATTGAAGGGTATGATTTCAATATATGAGTTTTGGAGGACACAAATATTAAGTCCATAACAGATACAAACATGAGCAATAAACATGAAAAAAAAATGTAATGTGCACAAGTTAAAATGATCAAATTGGTAAGATAATAATACTCAGTGTTGTTGAAGCTGTAGGGGAGTGTAATACAGTATATATAACCTTTCCAGCAAGTATCGAATTTTCAAAATGTGTGCAGAATCATTCACTGTCATCCTATTGTTCCTGGAATGAAGATCAAAGTCCTTAACATGGCTTACAAAGTCTTGAAAGTTTGGGTCTTTGCCCCTCTCAGTCTGTGCTCCCCCTTAATACCTCTGTTTTACCTGGGCTAGTCTTCCAATTCCAGCTCTCTGTCTTTCCAGCCCCAGGACTTTTTAAATTGCTGTTGTTTTTGCTTGGAACACAGTCCCTTCCTTCTTTGCTCTTGTCATGCTTACTAATCATTCACCAGGTCTCAGCTAATGCCCGGTTCTTAGGGCAGCTGTTCTCTAGTAGCACTATTCTTTGCACTTAACACCGTTGCATTTTTCATTTATTTCCTTATTTGGCTCTCCCACGAGATATGAAGGCTATAAAACTTGGTGACTATATTTATGCTCATTATTATATCCCTGGTCCTAGAAGAGTGCCCAGTAGTTAGTTTGATACTGAATGAGTGACTGAAAATGTGCATACCCTTTGAATCAGCAAAGTTTGAAAGGATATCAGGCGTATGTGAGATTAGCTTTTAAGACATTCATTGCATTGATTATAATAGGAAGAAATTAGAACTAACATGTTCAACATGGTGAGCTATGGTACATTTGTATGCTGTTCAGGTCCATGATTAGGGATGGCTTGTTTCAGGGCTGATGCAATCATTGCATCCAGAGGGAAGGCCTGGATTTTAAGTCGGGAGCTAAATAAATAAACTGTCAAAGCTGGAAGAAAAGCTGTATAAGTCAGATCCTAAATCAAACCGAGTGAGTAGAGTAAGAATGCAGAGATGGTTATGAGATTGAGCAGCCTCTTCTGTTGGGCGTTGGGGAGGGGAGAATTGGAGCTGTAGGATTCATAGAGGGGAAGTGGAGGACGCCCATCTGGAGGAGATGAGTAGGTCTCTGCCTCCTCAATGCAGGTTAGGGCCTTAGGAGACAGATGCTAGTCAGAGACCGCTCCTGTGCAGGAGTGTTGCTAACGGTTCTAAGAACCCTGGAATGTGTTACCTGATTTTAATTATTTTCCCTACATTGTTAATTCCCTCGTGTTAGTCTCACTTTTGGTAAGTCTTTGTCAAAAACTGCAGCCCAGTGTCTGCTGTGTTTTGGAAGATTCAAGGAGGAGCTGTGTCCATACTGGGGCCAGATGGTGCCTCTAGGGCGTTGGTAGCTTGGAGGTGGTTTCCAGATGGTAAAAGAGAACAGGAGCCCAGACACTGGCCTCTAGGCCAAATGGTGACCAGCAAGAATCAGCATGGATTTGAGGGATATAACACTTGCCAGGGCTTCCTCCATTACTTACACATCACTTTCTACAGCCCAGCAGTGTGAGAGGGTTGGATTATGTCCCAAGGGGAAAAGGAAAGGGTGATCCTGAGGGCTGGAGAATTGGAGCATTTTCACCACAGTTTGGTGGCAGAGTTTATCATTATTCTAACTAGTTTCTCTGGCCCGGGCTCCATCGTCACTTTTGAAACCTGTCTTTTCAAATTAGGGGACTAAAGGCCACGTTTAGAGCCTCATTTGTACAGTCCCAGTGGCAGTTTTTGCTTCACTGTTAAAAGACTAAGGTATGTTTGACTTATATGTCAGCTTTCTGTAAGTCTGTGTAAAACAGACTCTAAGGCCTGTTGTATCTGGAACTGTGTTGCTGGATCTGCAAAACCACACCAGGCTCTGGAATATGGTGTTCTGAGTGTTTCCTGGGAGTGCCACTGTGGCTGGCTGACTCAACCTCCACGTGGCATCACTCACTCTAAGAGCAGCTTGGGAAAGTGAAAGAAACTGGCTATATGGTGTGTACAAAGCACATCTATTGTATATCCTACACATTAATATTTTGGATGTTTCAACATTTAAAAATACTTAAACATTTTTTTGAATTTTTTTATTGTGCTAAGAACATTTAACAGATTTTAACAGATTTTAAAGTGTACAATACAGTAGCATTTAAAAACATTTAAACAGGGGCCGGCCCCATGGCTGAGCGGTTAAGTTTGTACACTCTGCTTCGGCAGCCTGGGGTTTCGCTGGTTCGGCCCCTGGACGCGGACATGGCACTGCTCGTCAGGCCACAGTGAGGCGGCATCCCACATGCCCCAACTAGAATGGCCTGCAGCTAAAATATATACAACTATGTACTGGAGGGATTTGGGGAGAAAAAGCAGAAAAAACTCACATTTAAACAAAACATTTAAAAACAGAAATGATGCTTCTTGAATGTAAGTATTATGGAGCAGTGCAAGCCTTTTATTAAAATACTATAGAATCTTTGAAATAAAGTTTTTTCTTACAAAGAGAGCTCAGAATAATTAGAGTTTCTGTTTCAAAGCACCTGGAGCTTCTCTGCTGTCGAGGAGTCTTAGTAAGTGGAACCCTTTTCCCAGTACATCTGAAGCCCAGCCTCAGATCATCTCAGTACCTAAATGAATGAGGCAGTTTGCCCCAAACTTAGAGGACTGCGAGAAGCGAAAATAAATCCCCTTTGAGGGAAGATAGCATCACGCAATTTCTCAAATTCTCTCTATAATTTTTCAAAGTCTGTTAATAAAAAATAACCAGGAACACAAAAAACGTAAGATTTGACTAAAAATGAAATAGTGAAGAAAAATAGATAGACCCTCAGAAAATTCAGATATTTAGTATTATCTGACAGAGACCTTTCAATAACTATGATTAAAATGTTAAGGGAATTAAATGACAAGATGGAGAAATTTCAGCAGAGAACTGGAACCTACATAAAAAAGGAAATTCCAGAATTGAAGAATAATATAGCTGAAATTAAGAAAGTTTAAGAGAGGATTAGTGAACTGAAAGGTCAGAAAATATCCAGACTGATGCCGGGAGCAAAGGGCAGGCACAATAGTTGAAGAGATAATGGCTAAGAATTTTCCAAAATTGATGGAGGACACTGAGCCACAGATGTAAGAAATGCTACTGACCTCCAAACAGGGTAAATACAAAGGAAATCATGCCTAATTACTTCATAGTAAGACTCCTGAAAAAACATAGACAAATTTTAAAAGTAGCCAGAGGAAAATATAGGTCACTTCCGAAAGAGCAAAAATAAGTACGCCTGTTAGGTGATATTTCCAAAGAGCTTAAAGAAAATAGCAGCCCACCTAGAAGAACGCAAGCAGCAAAAATATCCTTCAAAAGACATTTTCAGGCAAATGAAAACAGAATTTGTCACCATTGGAAAGTACCAAAAGTACCAAAGGAAAATAGTAACAGGTGTTTGAGCAGAATGGAAATGATTACAGATCACGGCTTGGAGGTACAGAAAGGAATCGAAAAAAAAACGGAAAGAGTAAATATGTGTATAAATCTAAAGGAATATTGCCATAAAACAATAATTTTATGCATTATGGTCTTACGTATATAAAGAACTAAAATACTTGACAAAAATAGCATATAAATCTAATGCGAGGCAAATAGAATTGAGTGTTCTGAGGTTCTTGAACTGTCTTGGAAATGGAAATGGTGAAGGCACTAATTTATTTTAGAAATTGCGGCCTTTTGGCTAGGATCAAGTGTAGTATCTGTTCTTATCAGTTTAATATATTAGAAATTAAAGCAGTGTGCAGCTTTCAATTTCTATGATATTTTCTAAGAGAATAATAAAAGAATGTAAAACTAACAAGATAATAGAAGGGGAATAAGAAAAAAAAAAAAAAAAATCCAAAAGAAGGCAAGAAAGTAGAAAAAAGGAGGTTAGAACAGATGGGAACAAATAGAAAACAAACAGAAGGGAGGTTTAAACCTACATGGATCAATATCCACATCAAGCATAAATGGACTAAATACTACAGTGTCAGCCTGAATAAAGAACAAAGCCTTATTCTATGAGACTTAAAAACAACAGACCTTAAATGTAAGGATACGGAAAGATTGAAAGTAAAAGGATGAAAAAACGCTTCTCATGCAAGCATTAACCAACAGGAAGCTGGTGTATTTCGTATCCAAAGCAGACTTTAAGGTAAGAAGCATTACTAGAGTTGGAGGGATATTTCACAGTGAGGAAAGCTTCATTTTACCAGGATTATGCAGTCAACTTGGAGGTTCGTAAAGCAGCTCAGCCACGCTGCCCCGGCCCTGCCTCACCTTGATGATGGCCCAGGAAGCTAATTCCGTCAAGAGGCACCAGACGTGAAGTAAGTACTGGAGGATAAAGTGTGTGTGCATGTGTGTGGGTGTTTAGGGGAAGACACAAGGGATGGAATAGCAGCATTCAAAAGGACAAGAAATAGAACGTAATGCTTTCTTTTTATAAATAAATGCTGGTTCTGGATGCCCCCCCCCTTTTTTGGGTCAGCATCATTAAGAAATGTTATTAATAATAGATCACATTTACAAATGCTTACCATTCTAAGTGCTTTGAAGGCGTTAATTCATTTAATCCTCACAACAACCCTAGGAGATAGGTATCTTTATTACCTTCTCTATTTCACAGATGGAAAAACCAGCACCTGGCAGAGCAGGATTCAAAAAAAGGCAGTCCCCTGCCAAGGTCCCTGCTCTGAACACTATGCAATGCAGCATCTGGATTTTACAGTTTGTCTGACTTTTTGGATACATATTATCATACCTCTCATGAACTGTCTCTTCCACTTCGATGACGCTAGGTTGTCATGGAAATTCTCTGTGCACAAGGGGTTAGAGAGGAGCATGAGCAGGAATACATGTTTATTGGGGGTCTGCTACGGACCCAGTACTCATCTAGGGATGTCATAACAAACTTAAATGTGGCTATTATTAGCTCCATTCTAAATATGAGGAAAATAAGCTTCAGGGACATTCAGAGAGTGAACAAGTCACACTGAATAAGAATAGAGAAGGGATTCTCTCCTGGTCCCACTCCAGGGCCTCTTCCCCATAAACCACATTGGCTTGTCATGCTACGAAATTAGAGTAAGCTGATTAAGTCTTGGCATGTTGCTCCTTCAAGATTGTTGACCTCTGCTAAATTATTAGTTAACCCCCCAGTAGCTGTGACAGGAGAGGCAGGGATAGTATCGTTGCACTTATTATTTTTAGCACTAGGTGGTGGTGTAACCCCACGTATCTTTATTGCTGCGCGCCTCAGAGGAAGTTTCCTTCAGCGCTTGGGTGCCCTGGAGGGCAGGATTCTACTTCACGGTAGTGAGAAGGCAGAGAAGAGAGGGACCCCTCTTTTGGCCCTGACATTCTGGTCCTTGATTCTAAACTCTGGGAAAGCTGGAGACTGTGGCCCCCGTCAGCTCCAGGATGTGCAGTTCTGACCGCCTGCGCTTCTCTCAGTCTCGGGTTGAACTCCCGGCTCCACCAAGCCCTGCAGAGTACACTTGGGCACACATATACCCACAACGGGGCTCCCCTACCTCAGAAGTCCCTGTGAGTGAAGCGAGGTTTCTGGGTATCTAGGAGCTCGGCACTGCGGTAGATGCTCAGGAGACCTCTGATTTTAAAACTCAGTAATCCTGGTGGGCTGCAGTCCTGCCCTGCTCAGCCACATTCCTAGCCTCCTCCTGCCCCCTCTGGGGACTTGCAGAATCGTCTGCGATTAGAACTCATATCAAGGCTTTTCTGACACGCTGGCAACTACCTAAAGAACTGCCTTTAATAAAACTGTTTGGGGAGATTGTCATAAACTCGATGGGTTTAACTGTTTGACTCTTCGAAAGTGTTAAGGGCGTGAAAGGGTACCGAGGAACTGCCCAGATTGGAGACACGGCAACTAAATGCAGCGTGGGGTCCTGGACCAGAAAAAGGACATTAGTGGGACAATTGGTGGCATTTGAATATAGTCTGTAGATCAGTTAATAGCATTGCTTCAAAGTTAATTTCTTGGTTTTGATCATTGTACTATGGCTGTGTGAAATGTTAACGTCTGGGGAAGCTGGGTGAAGAGTGTACAAGATTTCTTTGTACTATTTTTGCAAGACTTTTGTGGTCTGAAATTATTTCAAAATTGAAAGTTCAATAGGAAAAAATTTTATAAAAACATTACCTTAACATTATTATGGAATATTTCAACATACAGAAAAATATAGAGAATAAGAATAACCACTTGTCCAGGTGACTCCAGGGTGCTGTGGGCGGTGCCAGAGAAGGGGGTGGGGCCTGAAGGAGCTAAGCATCATTATCTCATTCTCTTTCTGTGCCCAGGGTTGCCTCCAGGTGGTTGAATGAGACCATTAGTTTTCAGGCAAGGACCATTTAAATTTTTGACAGCCTCTACTTTAGGCCAAATTAGCAGAAAATCCACTGTTAAGACCACAGAATTTGATAATGAGATAGCTCCTATGCCTTATGCTTTACTTAGCAATTCTCATGGGAGGTATTTTTGTTCAGTTCTCATCTTTTATTACAGGGATTTAATCATGACTGGCTAAAACATATGTATAAAAATGGCCTCAATTGCTTAATGTTTCCTTTGACCTTTTTCTTTAACATTCTAAAAAATGAGCTTTTAATTTTAGACAGTTGTAGATTTACAGAAAAAATTGCAATGATAGATAGTAGAGAGTTCCCATATACCTTGCACCCAGTTTTCCTTATTATTAGCTTACGTTAATATGGTACATTTCTTGCAATTCATAACCAGTATTGATATATTGTTAGTAACTATATTCCATACTTTATTCAGATTTCCTTAGTCTTTACCTAATTTCCTTTTTCTGTTCCAGAATCTCCTCCAGGATATCACATTAAATTTAAATTTAGTTGTCACGTCTACTTAAACGACTCTAGGCTGTGACAGTTTCTTAGACTTTTTTTTAACGACGTAACAGGTTTTCTTTGTTTTTTTGAGGAAGATGGCCCAGAGCTAACATCCACGCCCATCTTCCTCTACTTTATACGTGGAATGCCTGCCACAGCATGGCTTGGTAAGCAGTGCATAGGTCCGCGCCGGCATTGAAACCCGTAAACCCTGGGCTGCTGAAGTGGAGTGTGAGAACTTAACTGCCACGCCACTGGGCTGGCCCCGATGGCTTGACAGTTTTGAGGAGTACTGGTCAGGTATTTTGTGGGATGTCCCTTATTTGAGATTTGTGTGATGTTTTTCTCATGATTAGACTGGGGAAGAGCACAGAAGTAAAGTGCCGTTTTCCTCACATCATATCAAGAGTACATACTGTCAACATGGCTCACCACTCTTGCTGTTGACCTCGATCACCTGGCTGAGGTAGTATTTGCCAGATTTCTCCTCTGTGAAATTACTCTTGTCTCCTCACTTTTCTATACTGTGCTCTTTGGAGGGAAGTCACTGTGTGCAGCCCACACTTGAGGTGGAGGGAATTCTCTATCACTTCAAGGACGCATATCTACATAAATTATGTAGCATTCTTCTGCATGGGAGATTTGTCTCTTCTCTCCCATTTATTTTTTTTTCAAACATTTATTTATTTCAGTACGGATTCAAGGATATTTATTTATTTTACACTTTGGGTTTTAATCCAACACTACTTCATTTTGTTGCTCAACTTGCTCTAGCCTTGACCCGTGGGAGGGCTTTCTGTTGGCTGCTGTGTCCCTTTGACACACTTCCATTGTTGAGATTTTTCTCCTGAACATTCCCTTACCTCCTGGCGTAACAAGGTGCTCCGGGTCCATCTTGTGTATTTCCTACCCCCCTGCCTAGAATCAGCCATTTCTCCCAGGAACTCTTGGGCGATATTTGTTTCCTTGACTGCAGTCAGGATTTTCTCATGAGGGAAGCTTGCTGATGGCATGATAGCAAACAGTCAAGTACTAATTGATACCAGGAATATTAATTGCATCTTCTAGATCTTGCATGTAGAAGGCAATAATTTAAAAAATGATGAAAGAAGGAATATGAGAATTAACCCAACAAATACACTGTTCACCTAGAATGAATACGATTTTTGTGTGCTTAAAGATATCCTCTTCAGTTTTATTCTTTTAGGGTTTTATTTTTTTGTAGGAAAGGATAAAATAGGTAAGACAGGAAGGGGTGGGAGCATTGGAGAGTCATTCTTGGGACCAGCCACTCTCTCTGTCACTGACCTCATGGAGCTAAGGCTATGACGTCACTTCTTTCTGTGCATCTGTTCTACTTTCCTCTCACTACACACTTGCTTAGTCTTTCCCTCTACTCGGTCCTCTACTCAGTATATTGTTTCTGTACTCATAGGTTCTGTTTCTTTTTGTTTCTGCTTCCTAATAACCTCTGCCTGCCGTGACTCTTTTCTTTCTGATTCTGCTTCATGGCTTGGTTCTACACATCCTTTCAGTTTCACCTCCTGTTGATGACTGCTAGATTCTTACCTTGTTTCCCATTCCAAATTCCCGAGAGAAGGTACATAACTGGCTCAACACAAAGTTTCTTGCCAGACAATTGTGACACAGCATGTCACAAGCCAGCATATGAATTGGCTGCCAGGGGTTAGTGCCAACCTGGTTCCATCACCTGTGGCCTGGGAGTGAGGGAGGATCAGTCTCAGGGTTCACTTTGTCCTGTCCCTTCAGCAGAGGCTCCAGCATGAATCTTACTTAGAAGGGGCTCTGGGCACGGTAGGCCCTCCTTCTGCGTCGCTTATTTATTGGGCTTGGTGGAGGAGCAGCAAGAAAGCCAGAGCAATGGTAGTTCAAGAGATCTGAAGAGGATCAGGAGCACCCAGTACTTTGGTCATAATAAAACCAATATTTGCCCAGCACTCTCGAGTTTGCTAAGCACTACATAATCGTGGTCTCATTTTGTGCATATCTCTGCAACACTTATTGCACTACATTGTAATGGCCTCTTTCCTTGTCTCCTTCAGGCACACCACAGGCAACCCAAAGGGACCACGCCCAGTTATCGTGATGTCCTTAGTACTGACCCTACAGCTAATATTCTAGAAATATTTATTAAATGTAAGAATTACAATTGATGCAACGTCTTTGAGGCTCTGACAGTTGTCCGGCCAACTGAGAAAACTGAGGCTCAATTAAGTTACGTGAAGTAATCGGAATAAACCACCGGGCTCCTTGTGGCCCACTCCTTTTACGAAGTTGCATTCAGAGAGAACCCAGTTTGAATCTCTTTTACTTACCATCATGCTGAGTTCCCTCCATTCTCCCTTCCCCTTCCAGAATTAAACAGTCAGAAGTCACTACTGGGTGTCCTGGACCCTCTGGGTGCTCTGAGTCACTCTCGAATGGCTGTGGGTACCCCATGCTCCTCTCAGAGGGCAGTGAAGGGCAACCCTTGGGAGTGTGGTACTTCAGTCATCTTTACTGATTTCCTTGTGAGAAAGCTCCAGTGAATAAAAGTCATCACCTCATTAAATCAGCTGGTACCTGGAAGATTTATGATGGGGATGTTATCCCCTGCCTCCAGGCTGGGATGAGGGTTAAGAGCAGTTTTGAGGTGGAGTGGGAACGACAAGCTTGGGTTTGGAAACGCTGAATTTGAGGGCTATGGGAGGAGGAGCAGAAGACAGACTTCCGGGTGCAGGCGTCTAGCAGACAGGTTCGGATGCAAGACTGGGATTTGAGAGGTGGGCTGTGCAGGATGTGGATGCGGAGGTGCTCATGGAGAAGCGGTAAGTGAAACTGGTGCCGCCGATGAGATCCCTGGTAAGTAATTTAAGAGGTTATTATTTAATAATAATATTTATGTATTAAAGTACAAAATTGCCTTTGTAATTAACTTAGAATAAAGACCTCAGAGAAGGTTAGGTTTTGCAGTACCCCAGACTCTTAGGGAAACGATCACTTGTTTCTCTGCTAAGCACATATGTACACCTTGCTTCCCTCTGCTGCCCCCTCCTTGTTTTGTACCAGCTAGACTGTGTCTGGTTCTTTTCCTACAGTGCCCCCAGGGCACCTGGTCCACACTGGGCATCCACATGCAGAAAGATGCCATTGCCTCACATTTAATAGTAGTGAAAAATCGAAAACAATATAAATGTCCAAAAAAGGACATGGTTTGGTAAACGAGGGTGTAGTCACTTGATGGAATGTCATACGGCCTTCCTATAAGGTGGTTGTAAAGACTATGTTGTATTTTCAAAAATGCATATGGATTTTCTTAAATAGTTGACTTCTCATGTATTCTTTCTGTTTATTTTCTTCTTCTCCCCAAAGTGAAGTGCCCCAGTACATAGTTGTATGTTCTAGCTGCCGGTCCTTCTGGTTGTGCTATATGGGATGCCACCTCAGCATGGCTGGATGAGCAGTGCTGGGTCTGCGCCCAGGATCCAAACTGGCAAAACCCTGGGCTGCCAAAGCGGAGTGTGCGCGAACTTAACTACTTGGCCATGGGGCCTGCCCTCATGTATTCTTTCTTAAGAAGCTACTGAAGGATGTGTTTCTGGCAGAAAAAACAGACAATAGAAAAGACTCTCAGGACTCCAGACATTGGAGTTAAGAGTTATCGACTTTAAAATAACTATACTTACTACATTCAAGGAATAATAAAATATAAAGAGTAAACCAAAAAAGAAAGAAAGAAAGGTAAGGAGCCATGGGATAAGGAGATTCAATAGCAGAGAGAGGTGAAGGGAATCCCAGGGTGATGATGAAGGAAGACCCCAGGATGGCAGCCATCTGCAGACACAGAAGGCTGCCACTGTTTGTTGAGAACTGTGAATTCCAAGATCTTTGCTGACTTAGTGCCATCCTTATGCCCTTGGGACTAAATGTCTGGGCGAGACTGGCCCAGATTCTTCTCAGCACTTGGCTTGCGTTGACTACGTACCATTAAAGTTCCTGCACTCTCTCTTCACCTCGATGCTTGCATTAGCTTTAAGCTACTCCTAAGGACAGAAGATTGCTGTGAATGCAGAAGGAAAACTATAGAGCTGCCTCCCCCCTCTGAAGCTATTTCTGACGGACATCTAGTACCTGGTCCAAATTATAGTTCTGTCAAAGGCACCAAACTTGTTGATCCTTATGATTTCCAAGACTCGCTCATGACCTTGCCCATTGACATCCCCACAAATGGCTCTTGCAAGTTCTCAGGAAAGCTGAAGCCAGACCGTGACTCACACACTTTGTTATCTTATCTTTTCTCAGGAGCCTTTATATAATAGTGTCAATATTATCCTTTTCTCATGCAGTTAGGTTTGTGCTTCCTAGTCAATTTTTTTTTAACTATAAAGAAAAGCAAGGGCGTGATTAACACAAAAGTCAGGAAGGGGTTATCTCTTGGGGAAGGGGACTGTGGCACAGGCCATGTCGAATGGGCAGCACTGTTTGGGTATAAAGGAAGGACACATCTGCCACCCTCCTGTATAGTAAAGTTGAGGCCATATGCCCGTTCTCACCAAAGGGAGCAGAGATGTGTCACTTGGGAAAGGCAGTTAAAAGCAGATATGAGTTCTCCATGCCCTCTCTCCTATTTGTCACACTTGACTAGAAGCAAGAAAACTCCAAGATGGTAGAATTATAAGATGGAAGCAATCTTAAGTCTTAAATTACTGTTGGAGGTGTCAAGGAGAGTTTCTTAGCCTGCATGGACTGTGATATGAATGAGATGTGTGTGTGTGTGTGTGTGTGTGTGTGTATTTTAAGCTAATGAGACCATGAGGTCTGCCTGTGGCTGCTACAATATGCTAAGAGGGCATCTAGGGTATTCATAATATTTTATTTTTTAAACTGGGTGATGGGTACGTGGGTGTTAACTTTATTATTATTATTTAAACTGCATATATTTTGTATACTTTTCTGTATGTACAGTACATTCCATGATAAACATTTGAAGTCACCCTCTTTTGTACATTATGACCACGTTAAATTGAAGGTTAATTGATCTTGTTAATTGAACAGGTTATGTAGGAATATAAATTGGAGGAGTGTTTTGAGAAATTTTTTCACAATATGTCTTAACAACCTAAATATTATCCTTTGATTCAATAGTTCCACTTCTAAGAAGTGGACTTCTGGAAATAATCCTAAATGTTGGAAAAGTTTTATGCAGAAAGATGCTCATTGCAGTATTATTAATAGTAGTAAAAAATGGAGGGAAAAGAGCATGGTTTGTTAAAGTAGAGTGCGTCCATGCAATGGAATGTCAGACAGCTTTTCTAAATGATAGTTGTAAAGACTATATTGTAACCACCAAAAATGCATCTGATAGGCTAGATGAGAAAGATCAGAATACAAAATTTTGTCTATTGGATAAGTGTAGCCATGTAAAAAAAATTGTGAAACCAAAAGCTCCGTGCCTAGCTTCTGCTAAGTCCATCCTACGCCTAAGTGTTCTTTAGACCATTACTTTGAAAAACAATAGTTTAGCCATAATCCAATATATATACCTTATGTTTAGGAGGGAAATAGAAAACTTGTTTGAAATCATTGATGACATCCTTTTCTTCTAGATTAATTTTAAAAATTCAAACACAGATTTAATAAATCTGATTCCATTCAGTGATACAGTTGGAAGACTTGGACACATTTGTGTGTGAGGATGGAGGAGGGAAGAATGAAAAGGCAGGGTTGTGAAGGGAATAGGGACAAAGTTCATCACCGTCCAGCAGATAGAACTGTAACTAATAGCAGTGTTGAACTATCTGTCAAATGAGCGAGAGATGACCTCTCAAGTTTCTCTCATTGTGTCTATGACCTTGCATTTCGTCATCTGAAAAGAAATTACAAGATGCTATGTTGTTATAATGCTCCTTTGTTCAGAAGGCTTTCCAGTTATCAAGGCTTTTTCATGAAGGCAGAAGACTCGGATGAAAATGTCACTTTCTAAGAAGGTGGCCAAAGATACCTTCCTTACTCTTCTCTTTTCCCACTGAAAGGCCAAACCACCCTTCCTTACCATGCTAAGTCCTTCACTATCTGTTGCTTACTCTCTCCCTTAAGCCACCACGTTTAAAGCAGTATGACTTTTTACCACTTCGCAAAGGTCTTTAATTTCCTTGCAACTGTTTCTCTTTGGAAGGCTGCCAGGGTGATGGAATCTTATATCACAGACACAGAAACAAAGAAAGATACAAAATACACACACACGGATACACACACAAAGATAGAAAAAGGAGGTAAAAATGTCCATGATGAACTCACATATTTTGAGGAAACCTCTAATCTAATGAGAATGGATTTTGTTGAGAAGATTGTACATGAGCAATTAATTATTCATGGCAGAGACATCATTAGGATTTCATTTTGTTTAAAGGCCTCTAAGTGACTTAGGCAATTGGGTTAAGCTAGAGAAGAATTTCAAGAATGAGACAAGGGAAAGCTTTTCATTATATTGACTTTTTCTAATATTTTCAAGATAGTTATTATGACTTGGCACATAAATTACACTCTAACTAAAAACCTCCAATGGTTTGCCTGGGCAAGAGTCTCCACATGGGTGGATCGTGGGACCAGTATAGTTCAGATGGATGCAGATTGACAGAAATTTCTGAAAGGATTAGGAAATTTATTCCAGAATTCTATAATAACTCAATTTGGCTTTTTCATTACTTTGAGAGTGTGAGGAGTCTCCTTGAAATGACAATGGGATTTGTGCAACCTTTGATATTTGCACTCAATAGTCCTTTTTCCAGGGTCCTAAGTAAGTGTGAAGTAAGATACTTTAATAAAAACCTTGGAGATCTGGAGTATTAAAGGCCCTATTGCCTGCGCATCTTAAAGGCGAACATCTGAAATTGGTATCAGGTTGAGATTTCAGTGTGGGATTCATTCTCAATATAGAGTTGGAGGTATAGGGAAAATTTATAGAGAGGCATTGCATACAGGATCGATTTCAAGGGCCACTTAAGAAATGTGAGTTGAATTAATTCAGGAGTACTTGTCTGTTTTCTCTATGTTTGTGTTCCAAGAACCCAGGACAATGTGTAGCGCATAGTAGGTGCTCAATTAGTATTAGTTGTTGAGAAGTTTTAAGGTTTAAATAGTAAATCAGGGCATGTCTGTGTGGGCAACATCACACCAACCAGGGATCACGGTTGGGAGGTCGGATTAATAAAAGAGAAAACCTTTTCCCTGTCTGGGAACTAAATAGCCCTGTAACACCTTTAGGATAATAAAGTGTTAGGTTTAGCATCCTAGGCCTGCAGGGTGAAGCGGTAGGGAGGAAAGAGCTGCAGAGTTGGAGCAGGAAGCTCTGGGGCTGAGGTTTGAGCTGGGTCCTGGGTCCAGGCAGCCACAGCAGCAGCCACAGCAGCCACCATATGCAAAGATCGACTTCAATAAGCAATAAATGCAACAAATAAGTAAGTTATATACATAGTAGAAGGTGATAAGTGTTATAGAAAAGTTTTTTAAAATAGCAGTATGCCTCATGATTTCATTTACAAAAATCTACTTTACACATTTTCAGAAACTCGTCTCATGGAAAAACGACAGATACCCTTATCTTTACACATTCCAGCAACAAATTTTTATCACCACTGCTTAACCGATGATGCTATCAAGCCTCCATGGACATGGCTTTTATACAGTGGTAGCTCTAATTTTTCAGCAGCGGAGAAGGTCTCCCAGCGGCTCCCTTATTTTAATATCACAACTAACAACTGATGTATGTGTTTATCTATCTTGGTCTCTCTGTACCTCTGTGTTACACAGAGTGGCGAGATGGCATGCTGTTTTCTTAACTTGACACATACCACAGCCAGAATTCCACAACATGGTTTACACAGTTTACAGCTAAATGTTTAGGCCTTGAGAACAGGCCTTCCTCTCTCGAAATCAAATACTTTGCTTTCAACACTGCTTCCTTCATGCGGGTTGAAGAGAAGTCTTGCCCCTGAGGTTGGCTCCAGGGCTCTGGCCCTGAGGGAAACACAAGCACTGGGATGAAGCAGAGGCCAGGGCAGAAGGAAATGTTTCTTCTCTGAGCTTAGCTTGCAGCCAAACTGAGAGAATTTGTTTTCATACCAACCAGACACATTCGTGCATGTGGGAAGGGAGACTAGTGTTTGTGATTGAGTCTCAAGATGCTTCCACCCTGACCTGGTTTCTTTTAGCCTGTTAGTAACTTGTGGTTCTTGCCTCATAAGTCCTAAGAATTTTAGGATTCTGGCAGTCAGTAATAGCTTACAGTAAAGATTTGTTTTCTTGATCCTTTATTGGGAAAAATAGAATTAGCTGAGGTGCATCCCTTCCTTTATCTCTATCTCATACAATCCTTCCCACTGTCCACAGTATAGTATGGAGGTAGCTGTAGGTGTTTTTTTTTCTCCTTTACTCATTCAAATCTAGGAAGCACATTAGTCAGAAGGTTGGACACCAAAGCTCTTTTCTCTGAGCCCCCACAGAATAAACTAGAGGATTTGTGCATTGTTCTAATACTGTTGTTTCCTCCACCAATTTAATTCCATTTTTACATGAAAGAAAATGCTTGATGGTATCTGGACGGAAGGGGATCAGTGCGATACAAATTCTTTGGAAATGTGTGAGTGGCGTGCATTAAGACGCTGGGTTCCCATCTCATTTGCCTTTGGCTTGTGCGCACTACAAGTAAGTAACCTGCAAAGATGCTGGGGGAGGACACCCCAGCCAGGAGCTCCAAATGCTATTCCCACATTAGGATTAGTAGGAGGCACAGGGCCAACGTTTTATCTTCCAACTACTATTGAGATTCTTCAATTTGTGGGAGAAAACAAAAATAAATCAAAATAATGGTATAGTTCTAATTTTTCCTTTGAGAAAAATGACGTCAGACAAACTGGTACCTTTAAGCCAGGCAGACTTGCCGAAATATCACCAGAGCCACTGGCAGATAGGCCCGCAGTAGGGGCTTTCGCTCAATGGGGTCAATTTTTGGATGCTAAATTCTAGTTCCATCCCAGGTATACTTGGCTTCTGCCATTGGCTTGGTCTCGCAACATCAGCCCCACTTTTGCTGCATAGACTTTGTGCTTGAACTTTGGTTCTCCAACTTTGACTCTCAGACAGCCTAAGAACTCGAGTTCTGGCCTTTTCCTCTCCTGATTGTTTCAAGTAGACTCAGCCTAGGGTCTGAGGATCCAATACCCACCTGGGCTCTGGTCAGGCCACCTGAGTATTTGGATTTCAAACAATGGAAGAGCAATGGTGATTCCTAACCACCAGGACTGTGGTGGTTGTGAAGTGACTCTGAATGTGCTGAGAAGTCTTGTTCCTTATCTGCAGCCTGAGGTCACAGTCACCAGCCTTCGCTTGAAGCCCCACCTATAGGTTGGAAGGATCATCCTTTGCTTAGGAGCGAGACCAAAATTTTCATACCTTCTGTGGTAGGCAGGATAACGGCCTTCCCAAAATGTCCACGTCTGAATCCCCAGACCCTCTGACTCTGCTATGTTGCACAGCAAGGAGGAACTAAGGTTGCAGAAAGAATTAAGTTGCTCACCAGCTGATCTTAAAATTGGGACATCATTCTGGATTATCGAGATGGGACTAATGCCAATTCAAGGGTCCTTTAAAGTGGAAGAGGGGGGCAGAAGAGGGGGTCAGAACCAGAGAGAGATTCAAAGATGATATGCTGCTGGTTTTGAAGAAGGAAAAGACCATGAACCAAGACACATAGAAATGTAAGTATCCTACACATAGGAGGCCTCCAGAAGCTGGAAAAGGCAAGGCAGTGGATTCTCTCCTTGAGTCTCCAGAGAAAACACAGCCCTGCAGACACCTTGATTTTAGCTCCGTGAGACCCATTTCTGACTTTGTCTTCCAGAACTATAAGATAATAAATTTGTGTTGTTTTAAGCCACTAGTTTGTGGTGAATTAACCCTAAACCTAACCCTAACCCTAACCCTACGATAGGGATCAGCCAGCAATAGGGAACGAATACACCCCTCAGCCACAAAAAACTCCTTTCTGTTCCATGATGAATTTTCATCATCTAAAAAAAATCTGTTCTTATACATATATGGTTAAACTGCTTAAAATGCTGGGAATATTGAATAAAAATACTTTCTGCACATCCCTAATTCAATCCTTAAATGAAAATGTTAAATATGAAAGTGTTTGCTCAAACTATATCGACATTTCAGAGAGTTTTGAGACAAATTTCCTGATAAAATGCACACTCTCTCCAGAAGTGTATAGACTGACGTTTCCCTGAGCCCTCGCTGATACTCACTACTGTGAATTTATATTTTTAAATCTTTGCCAATTGTTAGATGAAAAGGTGTTTTTCACGGATACAATAAATATTCATTGAGGAGTACTTTGTGCCAAGCATTCCACTGAGCAATGTGTTACTTTAATTTGAAAATGTTGTTTGCTGAGATGGAACATTTTTTCATAAACTCAATATTGCATATACATATATGTTTTCTATATCTAAAGCTTGCTCTGGCTGTGATGAAACAAGTGAACAGTGGGAGGGGACTGGGGGCCAGAAATGAGGACAGGGGCTCCCTCTGGAGGCTATAGCAATAGCGCAGGTGGCTGCTGAGGGTGGCTGGGCTTGGGGCGCATGGTGGAGATAAGAGGACAGGTTTGGGATGTACTGTGGAGGTAGAGCTAAGAGGACTTGCTAAGAGGAGCTAAGAGCTAAGTGGTTTGCAAGGGGACTGTGAGGGAAAGAGGGGAACCAAGGGTGACTGCAGGGATTTGGGGTTGAGCAATGGAGTGGATGGTGGCATAATTTCCTTAGATGGGAAGACAGGATGGAACAAAGTGTGGAGTAGAGAAAGGTGAATTAAGATTCTTTTAAGTGCAAGATGCCTGTTAGACAAGTGGAGATGTGGAGTCAGCAGTTGGATTTCTAAGACTTGAAATTGGGAGGGATGGAGTTGGAGATATCGATTTGGGAATCAGGGTATAGACAGTATTTAAAGCAGTAAGGAAGGGTGATATTGCCACAGAGAGAGAATAGATAGAGAAAAGAAGGAGACTGAGGACTGAGATACCGAGCACGTAACATGCGAATTTGTGGGAGAGGAGAAGGATCCAGTACAGGAGAGGAAATAAAAGACTGGTGAGATAGGAGGATCTAGTGAGTTTGATGTCAAAGAAACCTGAAGAAGAAAATATTTCAAGAAGCATCAACTGTGTTGATTGCTGAATACGTATTGAGTGAGGTGAGGACAAGCAACTGATCTTAGCTTTAGCCATATGTTTGATAAGGTTAAAGAGGACCTGGAGATGATGACCAACCTCCTGAGAGGTTTTGCTTTGAAGGGAACATATAAATGGAGTGAAACCTCTGTCTGATCTTGGAATCTAGGAAAGCTTTAAAATGGACATGTTTGGAGGCTTGTGGGAATGTTCTTCTCTGTGGGAGAAAGAGATGACGCTGGAAGGAAAGGGGACAATTGCAGGATCTTTCCCTTATCAGTGAGAAATCAGGAGAGAATGGGGTCCAGAGCACAAGTGGAAGGATTATGTTTGGTGTGTTTAGGGATATTTCTTAGAGCAGGGAAACAGCATTTGGAGCTCAGCCCAAATGGAGACCAGTTCATGGATGCGGCAGAAGTAAGATGTGGTAGTCCAGGCTTACCCACTCAAGTGATGACCGCTTTGTCTTCAAGATGCCATGTACCTCAAGGCGTATAGGTAAACTTCCTCCTCATTGCCACTTCCAAGCTATTTCTTCTTCAAAAACCTCAGACTTTGAAGAGTAATGCCTTTACTCTTCACCATTCCAATCATCTAGTCAACGCCCTCCACCTGTCCACAATCCTCTTCTTCAGTTGGTGAATCCAGCACTTGGATCACTGACCTTCTCTTCGTGGTTGCTTCTGTAGTACTTTGGGCAACTTCACTGTCCCCATAAATGATCCATTCAATAACCTGCTGCTCCAGATCCTTAATATCCTCAACTCCAGTGGCCTTTCTCCACCTCACCTTGCCACCTACTCATAGGGTCGTTATGTAAACCAATGCGTGCATCTCTTAAGGAGGGAGCAGGTAAAGCAGTGTTCTGTAGTGCCAGCCAAGTTTCGGTTAGAGCAAAAAAGGTAAGGGAATTTTTAGAATGTGGGTTGAGATTATAGGGGATTTTGCTAATGAGAGGTGGTAAGTTTGGGAGGAGAAGAGATAGGTGATTAGGCCCAAGTAGGGGCAATACAGAGCAGTATGGCGATGAACATCCATCTGATTATGCTAAGATCAAAGGAGAGGGGGATAAGAGGCGTAATGGGATGGTTTCTGGAAGTCTCTCTGAGGAAGGGGAGTAATCAAATGAAACCTTTTTTTCGATGGTTTAACTGTTCAGTGTGCAGGGCAAGGTGTGGGCCCTCCTCAGTAGCAGCTGGAGAAGCAACTCCCTGGGCAGCGGTGGCTTCAGTGAAGGACCAGGGTGGCTGGTCTTTCCTTCGGATGGAGGCGTCATGGCAGCTGGGAGTGTGCCTTCAGGCAAAGTCCTTGGGGTGGTTACACAGGTGCTGTGTTATGGCGGCTAAGCATCTAGTCCAGGTAGTTGATCTCTGCCTTGAGGGAAGGGATTGACTCCCCAGAGAAGATGGCAGGTCTCCCCAGCAGCAAAAGGTGTTGCTCTCGTATACATTGTATGTTTTTTGGCTAGTTTGTTTGTTAATTTGTTTTTCACTGAAGCTTATGTAGTAAGCATTTTCTTATATTTGTATATTATTTACAACTGTGTTTTTTATGTTGTATAATATTGCATAGAATCAAGGTGTAAAAATGTACTATTTTATTTCCTATTGTTAGATATGCATGCCATTTCCAAATCTTTGCACATGTATATTGCAATAAACATTTCTATGTATATATGTATATTTCATTTGATGAATTATTATTTAGGGTAAACTTCCAGTGTCAGGATTATTGGATTGAAATCTATGACAGGTTGAGAACCATCTCCATGATTCTTTGGTTTTAGTCCTTAATACACCATATAATGCAGGATAGTTAAATCCTCCTTTCACGGCTCCAGACTGCTCCTGTTTCCTTTGTCTATCTCCTAACACAGCCCCTCAATTTCCTACCAACCACCAACATTTCTTTTTAGCACCATATTTCCCCTCACTAACAGCTGTCACTCTTTCCCTCTGGAATTCCACCAGTAAATTTAGCAAGTCTCTTTTATTTGCATTGAAGCTGCCATGAGGACAGTCATGAGAATTTGCTTTGAAATCTGGTTGGAACAACAGCATGATATATGGAGATATTATGTTATAGAAAAGATTTGAGAGCCAGAGAGGCCCAAGACTGAATTTTAGCCTTACCATTTACTAGCTAAAAATGCTTTGAAATACATGCAGATATAGATGGGATGTGAAAATTACCTTGAGCAAGACTTTCATTCTCTCTGAGCTTCATGTGTCCAGCTATACAATGGCTCTAATAATAACACTTTCACAGAGTTGATGTGTGAGAGAAATGCAACCACGTGAAAATACCTTCAGTCACATGTCTGGTGAGTGATCACTGTTATTTCTACTTCTCATTTCTCTGTTATCCTGGCTTTTGATCAGTTTTGGATCAAATGACTCAATGTAGCTCTTGGTGTTATCATGTCCCACAGCCAAATCTCCCCAAGAACACATCTGTAGTGGGACAAATTTGCCTGTGTTACTTGTTACTACAAAGGAGACCACACCAAGAAGCTACTTAGGATTTAAGCTTGTGTTAGTGATTTTGCAAGTGTTTAAGGAAGCAGGGTACTCTTCTAGACTGGATACTGTCAGGAAGTAAAACTAAATCTAGGCTTGGAGGGGACAGCCCTGTGGCCGAGTGGCTAAGTTTGGGCACTCTGCTTGGGTGGCTCAGGGTTTCACCTGTTTGAATCCTGGGTGTGGACCTATCACCACTTATCAAGCCATGCTGAGGCAGTATCCCATGTGCCACAACTAGAAGGACCCACAACTAAAATATACAACTATGTGCTGGGGGGCTTTGGGGAGAAGAAGGAAAAATAAAATCTTTAAAAAATATCTATGCTTGGATAACTTAATAATTTTTATCTAGGAGGTGGGAGAAATGGAGTAGAACTAAAGATGTAATTGGCAAAAAGGCAATGGTCATTCATGTTAGCTGAAAGAGGGAGATATTTGATTATTTTCACGATTTTCCCAGTATTCTTGTTCCAGCTGTACTCAGACATAATTTCAGAGAAGTCTCCCTTTTATCCCGCTCTATCGTGATCCCAGAGTGACCTTATCTGATGTTGGTGTTCCGTGAAATTATTTATCTTCGGTAGAACATCATGGTCTTGCTGTTAGTGCCAGCTGATGGCTTTCAGAAATTTTTTTTCTATAATTCTCATTTTTAGTTAAGGGTAGATAAAGTTAGGCCACAGGACACTAATCCACAATATTGAGATTTTCAGCGTTACTGAGATTCTGCTTGTCAGGAGGTTGTACAGAGAACATTTTTTGTGCTTGGCCAGTTAGTACCTCTTGCTCCTTTTGCTGCAGAATGCGTAATTGAGTGATTTGATATGACAATGGTTGCACATTTCTGACTCTGTACAGGATGCGCCAGTCAAGTGGGATATAGGCAATTACAAAAGACAAAATTAGTCTTTGTAATAAGCTGTAAAGTCAGGGGCCAGATGATTAAACCCAGGCCATGAAAATATGTCCTATAGTCCAGCTGGGTCTGCTCTAGAGATCCAGAGCACACTCCTTTCTTTTAGTCTAATTACAGACTGTCCATCTCTCCAATTGTACTTATGTTGGCAAAGTAAGGAGTATTTACTATAGCATAAATTCCCCCTTCGTTAGTGAACTTAACTAGTTTTTTTGGGCCTTCAGAATAGAGACAGTGTGTACATAAAAGTAATACTATAAGGGGCACAGATCCTATTGAATGACAGTCATTTTTATGGAAAAAAATCCTCTACTTCTAGTTTTACTTATTTATATATTAATCATGTAATAATTTGCAGTGAAGTATTTATTAATAACACTTCATGATTATATTTAGACATATACAGATATATAAAAATAAATATAAATATTTTAACGATAGCTTTAAAATGTAATTAGCTTGTATTTTAAAACAATGTATCTATTATATTGGATTTATCATTAAGATTTTTTTCCATTATTCATATATATTTAAATTATTTCATCAATGAGTGAAATGATGTGAAGTAACTTGATCCTTAAATGGTGGTATATCTGCTTCTGACACTTTATCAAATTAGAAAACATGTTTCTTGCATGATTGAGAGTAAGACAGAAGTCATTATAATTTTGGATTTATAGTCTGAATGTACTGATTTTAATGAGCAAATAATCAAGTCACACTCCCTGAGGCAACTTCACAGGCTCCAAGTGAGGTAGCCAAGGACTAGGGCCCATATCACAGTGACATGGTGACACAAAGAGGCGGGGTTAGAGGCCTAAGGTGAGCATGGAAGGGGGTTGCACGTGGAGAGCACACTGGGCAGCATGTGGAGAGCACCTCTCCTGAGAGGGGCTCTGATTAGAAACGTGTAGAGTTCAAAGAGGGGATAAACAAAGGAAAGGGTTTGGTTTGGTAAAAGTATGTAAATCCAAGGGTGATTATAGAGGGAGCTTCTGGAGCCCCACAATGAGTCATGTCTCCTGCTGATTCTGCTCAGCTCATTGTAGGTGGAATATCATGGAGCTGTAATTCTGTCCTTCATCGCTGTGTGGAGGGGACTGTGAACTGGCAGAAACAGGCTCGCTCTTCATCACCCTAGGTGAGCTGACTTTGGATAGCTGCCACACTGAGGTCATGTAATTCTCAGAGCAACCTTGGTAGGAGATATTATTGTGATCTTGATATTTCATAGGAGCAGTCTGAAAGTTAGTACAGCTAGTATCTTGCCCACTTTCACAAATCTCATGAGTGAGCTAACCAGCAATGAACTCAGGTAGTCTGATTCTAGAGTCCACACTAATAACCCCCATGCTATCATGTCCTCTCCTATTCTGGATCTTCCGCCCAAATCACAGCCTTTTTGCAGGTGTCCCATGTTAGAGGGGAATCAAGGTTGACTCCAGTTTCCACACTGAACACCCAAGTGGATAGTGGTGTCATTTCCTAAAGTGTGGAAGACAGGGGTAGAGCAAGTCTCGGGTACAGAGTGGTGAATCAAGGTTTCTGTTAAGTTTGGGATGCTTATTAGACAGCCAAGGAGAGAGCTGCGTCAGAAGTTGGATTTACAAGACTGGAAAGACTAAGGACAGAGCATTGCAAAATTTATCATTACCCAAAAAAGCTCCTTTTTACTCCATCATGAACTTCTAAACACACACACGTCATACAAAGGGGGAGAGAGAGGGAGAGAAAGCTTGGCAAAATGGCAAAACATTAACATTATTGCATATAAGAGATGGGTATATGGGTATTCACTGTGTCCTTTTTGCTTTTGGAAATGTTTGAAAATTGTTCTAACAAAACATTACATGTAAACTCTTTATTGAACTTATCCTCCTCTCAGCCTGTGCGCCAGTGTTCTGCACTGGTTCCCAGGCATGGTTTGGGTTCCAGGTGGGACACTTGGGGAGGCTCTGTGGTGTGTTGTGGGGTATGGCCTGGTGGAGCAATGGCTACAGGGGTGCTCTTCGGGCTGGGCGTTGGGGCCATGTTGGGGTGTGGCCCTCTGTGAAGCTCTCCTTGGAGGCTGTCCTTGGGAAGGTGAGCAGGGAGGTGACTACGATATCTGGAGACCTGAGGCCAGGCTCTGACTTCTTCCAACTCTCTGGGAGTCAGTGACGTGTGCAGCCATTGTCAGATTTGTCATAGATCTCTTACTTTTATTTAAAAATCATTTAGAAATTTTTATTCACCTAAAAGTTGGCTTTATGTTAAGCAGGAGACACAATTTTTTTGGCACAAAACTTGCTGCATTTATTCTAGAAAAATGTAATCCACTGACAACTTCAGCTCTGATAAAAAGGAGTATGGGAAGCTGGAGTCCCCTCTAGGGAACACCGGTCTCCAGAATCAGCATCAGGAGCCATATACAGGAAAGCCATACTGAGTTGAAGAGGATCCACTCTCCAAGGTAAAATGAACAAGTCACTGCTCATAGTTCTGCCCACTGGGAAGATTTCCCCTCACCACTGTCTTTCGGGCTCTCTCCAAGTGGGGCTGGAGGGCTGCAGTCCACCTTTAGGTGGTGCCTAGATGTGATGCAGAACCAGCTATAAAACAAGCCTGAGTTTCTTCCATGTCAGTCAGCTGGTCATAGGGAACTCCCATGGGACCATATAGGTGGGTTGAGAGAGAGAAGACAATGTAGCAGGAGTAGGGGGCATCCTTCCTCGTGGAACATACTAATGCCTTCAGGACCTACTGGAGCTCGATCTCAAATATATCACTTCCATTTGATGGTGGAGTACTGCAATGCATTCTCACCTTTATGGCTTGATGGGTCAGACAGCACCTAGCACATGATAGTCAGCTCAGGACACATGGTGACTTGCGGGCCCATGATCAACTGTTGTCTCTACCAAGGAAGCAGAAATCTAAAAGCTGTTTCTCCAAAGGAGAGTAGTTATCTGCAGAGAATCTGTGGCTTTGCTCCATAATCCTTGGAGCCTGCACTGTGATTTACCTTTAGAGGTTTGCCAAACACCGCACACAGACTCCTTATTTGCCACTGACACTTCAAGTACCATCCCAGCTTATGGGTACTGCATGGCAGCCTGGACCTACCACGGAGCCTCCTCTCGTTCTGGACCACACTCAAAACTGGAAATGGATCACTGGGTATATATGTTGGAGCAACATGCCCAAATGAGGTATAAATTGCCTCCAAAATCCAAAGGGCTCACCAGGGGTTGGGTCTTTTCTTAGTGGTAGGAGGCTCCAGATGCAGCAACATGCCCTTCAGTTTGGAAGGGATATGTCAACATGCATCAGACCATTAGACTCCTCAATTTTTCACTGAGGTAGAAAGCTCTTAAATTGTGTATCTTATCAATGGGTCTAGAGTAGTCTCTACTTCCTCTCATCAGATCCAGTCAACACAATATCATCAATGCCATGGACCAGAATGATGTTCTTCAGGATGGAAAAAGTGATCAAGATCCCTATAGACTAGGGCTGGAGAGTTGATGTAACCCTAAAATCAAACAGTGAAGGACAACTACTGGCCTGCTCAGCTGAAAGCAAACGACTTTAAATGGTCTTGATGAACAGGTAAAGAGAAAAATACATTTGCCAGAGCAATAACAGCATATCAGATGCTAAGGGATTTGTTGATTTGCTCCAGTGATGGCACTGTATTTGGAAAAGCAGCTGCAGTTGGAGTCACCACCTGATTAAGTTTATGACAATCCACTGTCACTCTGTCTACTGCACAGGCCAAATCAGTGGGTTGAATGGGGATGTGGTAGGAACAACCACTCTGTACCTTTCCAGCGCCCTGCGGTGGCGCTGATCTCTGCAGGCCCTCCAGGAATGAGTTGTTGCTCTTGGTTTACTATTTGCATGGGTAGAAGCAGTTCTATCAGCTTATACTTGAATTTCCCCATCACAGCAGTCTGAGCATAAAAATAAAAATGGCTGCTGCTTCCTTTTCACCTTCCAGATCTCATAAAAATGTCTTTTGAGGTGCACCTTAAGAAGAAACATTTCTGGGAATTCTGGGAGATGTGGTTCAGCCTAGCCAAGTTGAAATGTTTTCAAACATTTCAAAATAAACTATATATCTCTTCACATTTCAGCATGCTTTTTGCAAATTATGGCATTCTGTTCTCTAACTATATGCCATTGTGGTCCTCAGTTACGCCCATTTTACAGATGAGGAAACTGGAGCACAGAGAGATAAGGGAACATGTCCAAGTTGCGCAAGTTAAGTGGTGGGGCTGGAGTTTATCTCCAGTTCTGTCTAGCTCCAAAATCTGTGCTCTTTATACTCTACTCATACCTGTCAAGCTGTAGGATGTGTCTATCTGATGCTATTTAAAAGGACTTTACATGGCATGTGGATACAGTATTGTCACATTTTCACAGAAAATTATTCCCTTTTTAAATATCTTTATTATTATGTCATTAAAATGTCTCAGGTTAGTACCAATGTGTTTCTAATACCTCTCACCTCTCTAACATTTTCTTATCTTCCTTTTCAAAAAAGAAAGATCAGGCCTCAGGCTTATAACCTTGAAGATAACAGTATCCCTAATATATACATATACATTCCAAAGCTGGGGGAATCTTTCAAAGGAAGGATAGATATACTATATACACACACATTTATTTAAATAAACTTAATTTGGTAGGGGGTTTGCAGTTCCTTTTAAAATAAATTTACTTGAGTAGAAAAGGAAAAAGAGTAAATTTCCAAAAGGAAAGCAACCAGTTCATTAATTGTATGATGGCATAGGCAAAAATGGTAGCCCACATTGGGAATTTGGTACGTGAATTACTAAACTTTCAGAATACGCTTCTCTACCACTCTGCTCTTCACTAGGCAAATCGCTTCCCTCGAGAAAATATGTTTTATCCATAGCCTCAGTGAACGAGGGCCATTTATATATTAATTATCTGAGCATTCTTAAGTATAACTGAATCAGCTTCAATTTGCCTAGATAGATAGACATTTTAGTGGTTCATAGCAAAATGTAATAAACTGAATAACTGTGGCCTTTAATGTCATCTCACACAATCCTATTACATCCCAATTACTTTTTTGACCTTTTTAGGATAGTTCTTGCCTTAAAAACACATACACTCTGCAGTTCTAAATGTCTCCTTCCTGTGCTATGCCAAAGAAATCAATAGATCAGGAAGAATTAATATCTTGCCATTTCTTCCCTTTGTAATAATGCTGTCCCGGGAAAAGCATAATGCGTGCCTCCCAGGCGTAATAAATGTTTACTGAGCACTGTTTGTGAAAAGCTCCCCATTTTTCATTCCTATGAGTTTCAGGACCTTAATAACATCTTTTATTTGCCTAAATTAATAAGCAAATCCAGGGGCTGGCCTCGTGGCTGAGTGATTAAGTTCGTTTGCTTAACGAACGATTTGATGCTGGAAAGAAACTCCTCTGGAAGATAAGTTAATAGTGTGTTTAGAGGTAAATGACACTGTCAGTTATACAGTCCAGACAGCACTAACCAATCTCTTTATACAATCTCTATAAAGAACAATCAGCATGACGTCCAGTTGTCCCCAACCACATAAGTGATGAGTTTGCCAAATGATTACGACATTAATAAATTAATTGACTCATTCAAAATTAAATAACAAAACTACTGTTTATTGAACATCTATTATGTACTACGTTCAAAGCCATACTTGGGGTAAACAAAACTGCATAAGACATGCTGTCTGGAGATTCCTGGTTTAGTAAGGATGAAACTAGACTAAATCAGTCCCAGTACAATGAGATAGGTGTGAAAATAGAGGAGAGCAGCAAGCACTGTGCTGGCACAGAGGAGGCTGTGATTGGCTCTATTTGGAAGGGTCAGGGAGCACTTCACAGAGAAGAAGGGGGATGAGGAGGGTCTTGAACAAGGAGGAGTTAGAGAAGCTCCAGACAAAGGAGAAGGAAAGTCATCTCAGAGCGGAAACTGATCCCAAGGAGGAGGATTAATTCTAAAACGTAGTGAAGGATGTTCTAAAAAATAGTAATTTTGCAAATCGCTATTTGGGAAAGATCATTTTTAAGGTTTTTTAGGGCTGCATTTATTTGCAGCTCATAGAAAGACCAATTAAGTGTGCTTTAAACGGGTAAGAATTTGTTTCAAGCAACAGGAGTGTGGTGAAGACCAGCTAGGTGTAGGGTGCTAGCTCAGGGACGCACTTGGGAATCAGGCTCTTTCCATCCTTTTCGCCCACCAACCTTAGGGGATAGCCGTCATGTCCATGTTCGCGCCTCATGGTCACATGCTGCAGTTTCAGCCTCGTCTCCACATCACAGGCAGCAAGATAGAAGAGGGAACGAAAGGGTGAAGGAATATTACAGCTGAGTCTGTTCTTCTTAAAAAGCTTTTCTGGGGGCTGGCCCCGTGGCCGAGTGGTTAAGTTCGCGTGCTCCGCAGCAGGCGGCCCAGTGTTTCGTTGGTTCGAATCCTGGGCGCGGACATGGCACTGCTCGTCAGACCACGCTGAGGCGGCATCCCACATGCCACAACTAGAAGGACCCACAATGAAGAATATACAACTATGTACCGGGGGTCTTTGAGGAGAAAAAGGAACACAAATAAAATCTTTAAAACAAACAAAAAAAAGGCTTTTCTGGAAGTTCCTCCTAGAGACTTCAATTAATGTTATTGGCCTGAACATGGTTACATACCTGTCCCATCTAAGTGCGAAGGAGTCTGAAAATCAGCAATGTTAGCCTTCCAGCCCATGACTGAGGAAGGCAAGAGAGAAGGGGGTTGTGGATAGCTTGTGAAGAGCCGGTGCACAGAGTCTAGCACAAAGGTCTTACAGGGAGACAGTTCTAAGCCAGAATCATATAATTTTAGCACTAGACGAGGTCTAAACATCTACAGGAGGAGAAAACATTTTCTTTAAGCTCTTCATTTTGTAGATGAGACAACTCAGGCCCAGAGAGGCTAAGGGACTCGCTCAGGATCACAAAGGTAGCTAGTGATAGACCTGAACTCGAACTCAGGGCACCTGGTTTCCAGTCCTAGGCCTTTTCTCATGCACACTGAACTGATGTGGTGAACTTTAATTATTTACATTGCTCTTGAACCAAACTGTAAGCACAAAATATTGTTGAAAATTTCTATAATCATAATCAGAATAAAAAACAAGAGCTAAAAGAAATAAAAACTCTAGAAGAGACTTAAAACTTAAGACACATGAGCAAATATTGATAAAATAGCTCAATGTCTACTTAGTATCTTTCTTATCCCTGGAAAGGAGATAAAAGATCAAAGATCGTAATTATATTGGGCAAGAATAAGCCTCTCATCTTTGGAGGAACAAAGATCTAAGACAAAGTTGGTTCTTCCAAGCAGAATTCAACTAGCCTAGAAAGTAATCATCAAATCTTTCTCCTATCCCTTCTTCAGATCTTTAAAAGCAGGATGATATTTCTCCACAAGAAAGCTGTTTTTCAGTCCTATAGAGCCTGTCTCTGACGACAGCACTCCCGCTTATCACAGAATGTCTAAAGATTTGTCAAATGGTGGTTTGTAGAGGGGATACTGGACGGGAAATACATTCCACAAAGACATCTTTCTTCCCTTGGCAGTGAGAAAAGCCTGTTGTCAAATTATTGCCTCTTACTTGAAGGAAGGCCACTGAACATCCACACTCCGATTTAAACCAGGGAGAACACAGGTCATTTACTAAAATACAAGTAAATAATGATTTGGAAAGAAAATTATATGAAAATGTTGTAATGACTTGATAAGGAAGCAAGCATGCCAAATATTCCCTTCCACTTCTAAACATTTGAGAATGAAGCATAAATAGATACAGACATGTGATGATACATTTCTGTAAATTCTATCCATTGATACATATTCACGCAAGTGGCTACCTGAAGAATAACCGTGGTCTGAAATCTGCTGTCTTGCTGTGAATCGAGTATGTTAGTGGCTTATTCTTAAATTTGTCTCCAATGGTTTTTCACGTTTTGTGACATTTTGTGTTTTCAAGTGATATTTTAAAATTTGTTCAAGTTGCCTTAGTGTCTGCTCTGAATGCCACCATTTTGAACCCGTTTGGTAATTAGTGGCCTCCTTTGACTTATCAGTAATGCAGGTAGGACTTTGTTATAATTCCATAGTCTAAACAATCATATTTTATTTCCTTGTGCTTAGCATATGGCAAGCACCCAGATATTGATTAATTGAGTCAATTTATATGTCTTTTCAGCATTTGCACTGTGCATGCATTGCCGTGAAACACTATGCTTCGTTTTACAGTCTTGGCTGACTTTGAGCGTGGCCATATTCCCCTCATCTCAGTGAGGTGAAGCTATTGAAGGAGTTCACAGTGTAAATGGGTTGTATGTGTTATACACGTTATATGGATAACAGCAAGAATAAATGACTTCATTACTCACAGTTGTAGGCTCATGGGGATGTGGGTATGGTGAACAATTAGTGGCTATTAGTGAGTTACAAAGTGCCTGAATATCACAGATTGTGTGTGACTTTCAGTCCTGCAAATAACTAGTTTGCATTTTAAAAAACCAATTTAGGATATTAATCATCGGCGTATCTTTAATCTTTTTCTGTTTGATTTTCCAAGCCTCCACCAGTTGCTCTTAGCAGGAAGCACAGTTTCTTCATGTCAAAGCCTCTTCCATTTGGCTGTGCTGGGATCACCCCTGTCCCGTGGGCTCCAAGCCAGCCCGACCCCCTTTGCCTCATGGAGAAGTCCGCCTTGCTGCCCATGGACCTCGGCTGGGTCCATTTGAAGCTCTAAATGGAAAGAGTCAGGTTTCCGTTTCTTATCTTCCGAGGAAGTTGTTTGACACTTAGACAAAGAGGCTCACGTCCCACCAAACCAGCTCTACAGACCGAGTGGGTCTGTGGGGCAGCAGACTTCCAGGCCACAGATGTCCTGCATGCTTCACTTCCCATGGAGGCCTCAGCTCCTCACAGTTATATATGGAAAAGAAACCCGTTAAGTTTTCAGAGTCGTCAAACGAATATCTGTTCCAAGGTGACTTCTGTTTTTACCTAGCCTGAGAAACTGCTGACATCTTTTTCCTAAATGGAAAAAAAAAAAATCAAAACAAGCAAAAAGCCTATTTCTAGGACTTTTGATGTCATTCACTTAATAACTGTTTACAGACCACTATGATGCACAGAATACTTTTCTAAAGCAATGCATTTCAAATCTTTTTAAAGGAGGAAAAGTTTTGCATTGAGACCTGCTCTACACACACATACACACAGATACAGGCAGACACACCCACAACTAAGACAAAGTTTCACTGTAATATGTGGGAAGCATGCTACTATTTGCTATTCTTTCTTATTCACTTCTATTTTGTACTATGTCATTAACAAAAAGGTGGTCAGGCCATGAAGTTGATTTTACTATTGATTATAAACTGTGAATTGAATAACACAGCTATAGGGAACACAAAAATGGGCTGATATAGCTCCAGGCACATAGCAGATGTTCAATAAATAGGTGATGCACATGGTCACTTCTCTTAAGGGTCTTAGAATCCATGTGAGATAATGTACACATGAAAAATAAAGATACTATATAAAAACTAATGATCTAAATGAGCTACTGAATGAACTCACAAGGCAGTAGTGTCTGACTATGAAAAAGTGGTATAGATGCTAAGTTTTATGAACTGAGCTAATAAATGGTTATCCCTTACAATATAATATAAACTATTTTTATCATTAAAAACTCAATTCTTAGTATCAATTTTAATTTGGTCTTTAGTTGTGAACCATTTATGCCATAACTGGACTAGTCAGTCAGCTATAGTAAAGGGAAAAACAGGAACGCGTTGATAAACTACACTTGTGTTTAGCCTCCAAATCCAAAGGGTAATATTTTATTGAAATAAGATGCTCTGCTTTAACTTTAAATCTTGGTAAATGAAGAGACATCTGGATTTCTCGAGTTCTTCACTGTGTAATACAGTGTAGCCCAGTACATGAACTTTGACATGCAGATACCGCCAATCTGAGCAGGTGTTTTTTTCTTGAAATAGTTTAAGGCTGTAGACAATTTAAGACAGTAGTTCCCACTTTGTTGCACATTGGAATCACCTGGGAAATTTTGCAAATGTCAGACTTTCACCCCCAGTGATTTGGATTTAACTACATGGGGTGCAACCTGGCCTGGGGACTTTTAAAAGGGATTTTAATGTGAAATAAATTTAAGAGAACTTCAGCCATCCCTCTCTCCCCAGGATCTTCACTGTCTTGTGGTGATGGTCTGTCCTTGCCTGGGCTAAGGTGTAAAGACAAAAATGTCTCAGTTAAAAATATCTCCCTTTTGGGGTAGATATGAGATTTGAGAGAAAAGCAGTTTTGATCTTTAGATTATCTGGTGAATCCTTCGCTTTAACAACCTAGGAAAGTAAAAGTTGACTACGTGGGTATGAGGAAAGTGTTTACTGAAAACTATCATAAAATCCCAGATCTGCAGAATTTTACATTTGCTTCAAGGTGATATCATATTCTTGAGAAATTGGGAAGCATTATGGAGGGAAGTGACCAACATGTGAAAGAAAGGGGGTTTTGGAGGTGCTTATGAAAAATGTGATAAAGTCACATAAATGTGCAAAATAATTGGATTTGTATTGAATCAGATGGCTTGGTCCATTTAATAGAAAAGGTAAAAACTACAGAGGGAAGGCAATCTAAAGCCAAATTGAGATTGATGTTTTGAAAAAGAGTAGCAAATTTTGAATATTGCCTGGGGATTAATCACTCTCCAAATTCTTTTAATATGTTCATTTAACCATTACAAAGTGGCATGCTTTAATGCATACACAGCTGGATCACTTATTTGGCAACGAAAATGAAGTGCTAAGTCAGTTGTTCTCAGAACTGGCTGAACATTAGAATCACATGGGGAGCTTTGAAAAGGCCCCAGTCCTCAGGTGCATCCCAGATCAATTACATCAGAATCTCTGGGATGGGGGCCAGGCACCAGCACTGGTGATTCCAATGGGCACTCATGGGTGACAGCGCCTGTACCAAGTGAAGAAAATTGTAGTGTTAGATACAGTCCTCTCCTCTTGTTGTTAGATAATAAATGGCATTATTAGGGTGTGGAGTGCACAGTTACAGTGGAATTCTGGAATTCGCAGGATCTTCCAAAAGTTAGAACAAATGAGGCTTTCTAAAGCATTTTCCTTCCTAGAGAACTTTTGTGAGAGGGGTTTATTATTACGAACCTTGTTTTACAGAGGGTCCAAGAGGTGATCCACAAGATTAGGGACTCCAAAATAGCCAACACCTACCATACCTGTAAGGTTTTTCTATATAGGTTTGACATGGGCAGGGACGGAGTAAATTTCTACTTGAGTGCTAACTCGGGTGATTGGTGGTGATTTCCTCGAGCATGGTGGGAGAGAGTTTCTGAGGCCACATCCAGCTTCAGCAGAACAAGTACTGGGATTGCTTATGGTGTCTTCTATGGACGTGGAGGCGAACTGTGGAAACATTTATGCTGTGTTTTTCCTCCCTTGGGTATCAAGGAAAGAGCTGAAGTTGTAAAGTTAGAAATGGATAAATGAGAATTTCAGTTGTGCCTCTGTGGTGGTTTTATATGTTGTAAATTCTTTGACACACTTCCCCTAAAAAGTGGAATCTGTTTCTCCCCACATTGAATGTGGACTAGATTTAGTGATTTGCTGTGGTTGAGGTGATGCTGCACATGGCCAAATGGATTAGTTCCATTCGGCTGCCATGTCATGAGGACAGTCAAGCAGCCCGTGGAGAGGCCCACATGGGGAGAAATCGAGACCTCTCACCAACGAACCACCAGTGCCAATCTGCCAGCCATGTGTGCGAGCCACCCTGGAAATAGATGCTCCAGTCGTAGTCAAGCCTTTCGATGGCCGCAGTCCCAGCTGACAACTCAACTGAAACCTCATGAGAAATCCTAAGCCAGAAGCACCCCTCCAAGCCATTTCCCAGCTCCTGACCCACAGAAACTGTGGGAGATCAGAAGAGTTTATTATTGTTTTAAGCTACTATGTTTTGGGGGTACTTTATCACACAGCAACCAAAACAGCTATTTAGTGGCTTTATTCTCCAAGCTTTGGTTTCCTCATCTGTAAAATGGAGACAACGAAGATCTCATACTGTTGTTTTGAAGGTAAAAATGAGTTAATAGTAACATCTATCATTTACTGAGTAGGTTTGAGTAGTATTGCACGATCTTGCACTGTACCGGCCTGTGAATTATTTCAGGGTGCAGCCTCTGCAGTGCAGGCTGACCCATACAAGCAATCCCTAGGCATTGTGAAAGGAGGGTATCAGTGATATTTCTGCTCTTCTTGCATTGTATAAAGACTGTTTTTACCAATGTTGTCTTTCTTAATATCTTAAGTGGAGAGAAGTCAGACCCAGGCGTTAGATTTAAATATCTTCCACATGCGTAGAAGCCCCTGCATTGTGCGAGTTCAGAGGAGGGGTCGTTAAGCATTTAGGGAAGGCAAAATCACCCAACGTTATGAGAACAAGGAACCACTACATGATGACTGGGTGTCTGGGGAGCCACCTTGTCTACAGCTTTGAGGTTTTCCTCTCAGGAAGACCTGGATTCAAATATCACCTTCCCCTTACAGTCTATGTTGTTTTGGTCAAATTACTCAAACTCTCTGAGCTTTTGGCATTTCATCTATGAAATGTGAATAGTATCAGCTACTTTATAACATTGTTGTGCAATGTATTGATTCAAGTATGAAAGAGTACCTAGTACAATCTTGGTACTTAATAGGTGGTCAAGAGGTGTCATTATTTCTTCTCTTGGGCCTCAAGTGGAGGTCAGTTCACATAATGTTCCTATGAGGAAGGTACTATTATCATCCCTATTTTACAAGTAAGGAAATTGAGGTCAGAGGAATCAACCCAAGGTCACACAGCTGATTAACGTGGTGGACAGAATATGAATCCAGTCATTCTTGCTCTTAAATAAAAGACATACTATCTTTCCACCTCATTTCTCCCATGGAATGAATATGTACGTGTATGTGCCTTAAGACTCTTTACTGGAAGAAGGTGAGACCTAAATAAGTATGCAAAGAGTAGATTAAAAAATATGTAGAAAATATTTTCTAATATTTGTAGTTTCTAGGTAGTTTTGGTTCCTGACCATGTTTCTGATTTACTTGTGTAGGATTTTCTCTTTCCTCCTCAGGTCTCTGGCTCTTTCCTTTGTTTGGGCCACCAGAACTTTCTGAGGGAATCTGCTTTGAAATGAGACCAGTGCATGAAGACTTGGGAACCAG
The DNA here is from genome assembly GCF_021613505.1 of Equus quagga. Classification (NCBI taxonomy): domain Eukaryota; kingdom Metazoa; phylum Chordata; class Mammalia; order Perissodactyla; family Equidae; genus Equus; species Equus quagga. The sequence continues at coordinate 90,044,643 of NC_060274.1, read as the reverse complement.
TCCACAGCAGTTAGAGGGAATTAGGAATAAAAGGAAATGCATATCTGGGCTGAATTCCACGAGTGCCTCTCACCCCCTGAGCTGAGAGCTGCAGACAGGCGTGTAGGGGAAGCTGTCTGGTTGATGAGTTTGGTGGGATTATAGCTTGGCCACATGCTTTGGCTTTTGTGAAATAGATTTTTCTTCTAGACTTTTCCCTCTGAGGATAAGGGACAAGGTCACAGAGGTTTTTTTGTCCATATTTCCAACTTATTCTCTGAGAGCTGAGCCCAGATTTCTTGTGCCGATGCAGAAATGGCTTCCTGGTTAGGGGAAGGCTATGTTGTTCAAACTGGGGGTCTTGGTGGTTAACAAAGAGGCGGAGGTATCATCTTGGAATTCCAGCTGGCCACTCAGGTGGGCCTCCTCTCAGGTGGGGTCAAGGTTTGTAAATCTAAAAACTTCAATCTCTGGACAAACTAAAAAAATTTTTTCATTCATATGCTTCAACCAATATTTATTGAGAGCCTACCATATGCCAGTCATAGCACTGTGAACTGGGTAGAAACCAGAATGGCAAATTATCAAGGTATGATGAAAAATATGATCTCCAGTGGGCTAGTGTGTTGGGGATGGGCTCCTTTACATAATTCTGGTCTGCTCATCCACTGTGTACTTGGAACAGGTAAAATACATGTCACAAGGATGCAAACCTGTCCTTGATCTATCAATCTGAGACTACCTCCCGCCAGCTCTTAGTTTTCCTGGTTCCTCAGCTCCCCTCCCTGCTTTTGCTTCTAGATCTTGGTTCCTGAGGTTCTCTGACTCAGAGGATGGACTTGGTTTTGACCTTGGCACCTTTTCCTGGAAACATTTTGATATTCACTCTCCAAACCATGCAAACTTGGTCAAGGTGTGGTCTGCCTTGAGGACTGGTTACCAGATCCCTTTGATAGTATATAATTTGTGTTTGTTATACTTCAATAAAAAGTGCCAAAAAATTAATAGATATGAAGTGGCTAGAATTGGTCCTACAGCTTTGGATGTGGCTGTCCCATGTGGCACTGGAATCCAAACACTGGACTGCCTGTACAGAGTTCACAATGAAGGCAAGTATTCCAATAATCTAATAAAACTCAAATTTTTTGCCATAGTGACATGATTATTTAGGGGCAAAGAAATTTTATTCCCCTCTTTGCCCTAGCAGAATTCTTTTGGCCGGTTCATCAGCCCTGAATCAAATTAGCGTAATGGTGCAGCAAGAGCTAGCTGATTGCCCATGTGACCACACCTGAGCCGCAGTTTCCTCATCTCTCAAATGGGGATATTCATGCCTACCTTGCAGTTTGCAGAGTGGATGTGAGGAGAAATGCTGTGATGCCTGTAACATGCTGAGCATGGTCCTGGAGCGTACGTGTCCACGATAAAGAGTGGTTTGTTTTCCTCCCCTTCCTTGCCCTGCCTATTCTTCCTCCTCCCTTCCCTCTTCTTCCTTCTCATTTCCATTCCTCTGTTTTCTCTCTAAAGGCATCAGTGGGTAGGTAGTATGGGTATACTGGAAGGATCATCCCATCCCAGAGAATGTGAGTAGAGTGCCAGACCAGTGCCCAGTGTGTAGTAGATACCCGGTGATATAAAAAAGATTTTATCTCTTTGGATTTTTTGCAACGAAAATAATGCATCCAAAAAATAGAGCTGTCTGTGTTTTGACTGCATCCCCCTTCTCTAGGTAAAGTGATCATTCTCTCTTTCCCATTTCCCTCTTTCTCTCTCTCTCTTTGTTTATCTCCCCCTCTATCTCCCTCTTTCTCTCTTTTTCATTTTTGAACTCTTTAACAATGTCTAATGCTTTCTTCCAGAACTTTTTAAAACCTCCCCTTCCAGTTCAGGTCTAAACTGGACCCAGGACCTCTAATGCTGGGTTACAATACAAGTCCCAGTAAGGAAAATTGGGGAGGGGTGTCTGTCACCAAGGCTGGACCCTGGCTCAGGTGCACCACCTCTAGTAATTGGCTGATTTGCTCTGATATCTCTATCCTCCACCTTGGCAGTATCACATGTGCAGATCAAATCTGTCAACTGAGCGTTAAATGAAATCAGGGAAAGCAGGGGCATCGATGTCAACTTCTAAAGGTATTGCTCATTGTTAGCTTAGGGTGAGATGGAAGAATCGACAGCACCATTTTATTGTCTTAAGGAACTACTTTTCTAATCTACCAAAGGAAAAATGGTCACGGTTTCGGACAAAGAGGCATGAGCAGGACAGTATGTCTGTTCCTTGGTGATCTGGTAAGGAAGGGGGATCTTAAATAAGTCAGCTGAGCAGAGGGTCCTGGAAACAGCATAGGTGTTGCAGATGGGCAAGCTGGGTTTAGACCCCAATTCTGTTACTTGCCACCATGTTTATGTGGTAGACCGGTTAGCCTCTCTAAGCTTCCCCTCTCTCATCTGTAATAAAATGAGGATGACAGTCATTCCTTCGTGGGACTGCTGGCTATGCTCAGCTCTGTGTCTGATACATAGTTGGGGCTCAAATATGAGTTCCAGTGCCTTAGACCTAATCTGAACCTGTGTTTCTTCTTTCCAGACTCAATGTATGTATTTAGAAAACAAAATCATTTGCTTGACCCTCCAAAAAATATTTACTCTTGCTAAACTCAGTCCAACGAGCAAAGGAGGCATGTTTAGCTAAGTCAGGGGAATTAAGCGCTCAATCCTCATTCCTGCCCAGCAGGGCTCTGGAACTGCTCTTCTCCTCAGATAACTTCTGGGTAAAATCAAAACATAGCAGCCCCACTGCGCTCCCGTAACTTGCTGAGAAGGCCTCGCTATTTCTGGAATGAAAGACATGGGAAGCAGGACAAGTTCTGTTTCTGCGGGGCCAGAGCTCCCTTCCTCTCATCACTCAGCCACACTCTGGGGTGTTGTCAGCCAAGACCTGGACCCCCACCAAGGCTGGGCCCTTGGGTGTCCCTGGGGCTCTCCAGGCCTCAGTGCAAGGAGGTGGCAAGGCTAGAAGTCACTTTATTCATTCCCATTTTGTGTGTTTTAGGACCATAACAATTGCAGTAATGTGAATTATCATCCCTTACATTTCACATTGCCTTTTAATTTCCAGAATATCTCAGCCTACACCATCTCATGATCTTCTCCCCAAATCCTCACAATTTTCAGAGGTAGGAAAGTATTACCCCCCTTTTATAGCTAAGGAAACAGAGTCAGAGCAGTTAAGAGATTTGCCTTAAGTTCCACAGCAGGTGATTCTCCTAGTGCTCTTGGCACATCCTCAGCTGAGAGCACTGGATAAGAGCAGAGCTGGGCATCTGACAGAACCCTACAGAACCATGTTCCAACCCAGCTCCACCGCTCGTTGGCTGTGTGACCTCGCTGGGTTAGTTAACCTTGCTGAGCCCAAGCTCCTGGGAATGGGAGGTGGAGGAGTGATGATGGCGCCTGCTTCTTTTGGAGGCCCCTGAGGAAGACATTACTTTACTCCCCTGGGGCATCTCTGAGGAAGGAAGCATCTCTAAGCTTTGCAACCCCGGAATGTCTTTGGGGAGGGAGACATCCTCCATCTGTATCATGTACACTCACTATCTCCAGCTTCCAAGGCATGTTCGCTGTTCAATCATCTCTGAGCAGAGTTTGTCAATGCCTTTGCTCAGAGAATGTGGACTGAGCAGAAATGCCAAGAAATCTGGGGAAAAGTGTCTCCCAACAGAAACAAAACCTGACCCTCACTGACAAAAGACTATTTTGAGTCATTATTTATGCTGTTTGAGGGTCAGTCCCAAATTTTGCTGCAGAAATGTTCCTGTATCTGATTAGGGGGTGTTGCCCTGGCTCCTGTAGGGTATGTTATGTAACACACAGTGTATGCACCATTTCACCTTTCTAGCATCGAAAGGAAATGCAGAACACACCTGACCTCAAAGATTTCAGATGAGAGATTGTGGCCCTATATAAGAAAAAATTTTAGCATTTTCTTTCTGTGCCCCAAAGTGTCTTCTTGCATATGCTTCGTTTTGGAGACTGTTGCTCTCAAGAAGAATGACTCCAAGTATGGCACACCAGCTGCTGGTCCATGATGGGGTGACCTTGGGCCAAAATGTAAGTCAATTTCTGTCACTGTATCAGCCCACTTGTTTGCTAGCTAGACTTAGCTAATAAAGGAATCGGCAGGTCCCGTTTCATCTTGGAGGACTGTGCTCTGAGCACCACTGCTCTAGCGCATGAGGCCCTCAAGGACAGGAGCCTCTCTTGACCATCTTTGCATCCTGGTCCTCACCCAGGCCTGGAACATGATAAATGCTGCACACATTTTTCCACATGTGCTGCGTGGCTTCCTGCCTCATGACTGACTCCCTAGCTTTTGCCGCCTTCCGACCCCGCTCCCTTTCTCACACCCCATTCCCGTTGCCCTCTTTTCACACACTCTTCAAACATCCCCTCCTCCTAGAGCCCTCCCAGAGTCTCCCTTGTAGAACGAGTTGAATCGCCCCTTCCTCTGCTCCTCTGTAGCAACATGTCCACAGTTCAGCTCTTACAGTCACATGGCTTCCTTTTCGGTGATTCGGCTCATGATTCCTGTGCTCCGCCAGCTGTAAATTCCTGTGGGCAGAGACCCCGTTCTACCCTGTGTGCTTAGGACCCAGCCTGCCGCCTTTCTCACAGTGGGTGCTCAAAAATCACTTTTTCCATGACCAAATATCATGTAATATGATCATTGCTAAGCCCTCAGTGATCATCTCTTGCCAGGACGCACATCTCTAATGTGAGATTTTCAGAGAAAACACTACCTAAATTGACATCAATATGGAAGAAACTTCCCTGTCCCTAGAAACCATTTCTTTGAAATGCTACTCTGGTTGGCTTGGCTTTGATGCACACTAAGCTCTACAAGTTGTAACAAGTTAAACACTGAACCCAACGCTGGGCACAGAGGAAACGCTCAATAAATACTGCTGTTATCATTTTTGTTGATCTTAATATTACCAGATATATACTGTTGTGTGTATTCTCTGGGATTGAGAAATGTTCTTTGTTGAGTGAGTCTGTAAAGGCTGTAAGCCCTGGAGTAGCGGGTCTCCCCCGGCAGGAATTTGCTCATCTGTCAGCCTGGCTATTTTCTAAAATATCCTTAGGCTGAGTCATGTTGCGTGTTGCTAATCCTTTCCAGGACTTACAGCTGGTGGCTAGCTGTTAATGGGCAGTCCTGACCTGCCTGGTGTGCCCACAGGCATGAGGAGTGTATACACATGTTGTCATGAAGAAAACTTTCTGTCACTCTGTGGGGCAATTGCAGAAAAAGACAGAAGTGAATTGCAGCTCCAAGCGCCACGGTCACTGAGCCCTTTGGTCTTTGGCAAACTATTCTAATTTCCCTGGGTTTTCACTCCAGGAGCTGCTGAGTTGTGGGCTCTTCGGCAGACCCATAATCTCATGGGGAAGCAGGAGTTCCTTTTCCTCCCACTGCCCTTTCTTTGGGACTTCCTCTCTTTCTCTACAGCAAACCTTCCACCAGGCACTCAATAAGCCTTTCAAACAGGCCCTCAGGAAAGTACACACCTCAGGAATTTATACTACAACGTGAAGTTGATTATGAGCAGTCCCTCCTAAGGTGCAGCCGATTTTTATTATTTGCAGCAGTTGGTCCTGTAAAGTTGCCACAAATAGTGAATTAGCGAATAGAGAATCATTGCTCTTAGAGAAAATACAGGCTGAGGCCCCTGCAAGCATCTGTTCACAACGTTTTCATCAACTAATCTATACATAACCTTGTTTTATGTGTATTTCTGTTTAAAGACACTTTATTTAACATATATTTCTTACAAATAATTAAGTGCAGTGTTTCTTCATAATAAAACAATATTTCAATTAGAGTAGGTGAGCAAAAATTTCTTTAGCTTTCAGCCTCACAACAATGCTGTCCACTACGCTTTCTTTATCAATCATCTCATGAATCCACAAATTTAGCTGCTTTGCCGTCTTTACTATAGCTTCGTCATGCGCTATAGATGTTACTTTAATCTCTGCCAACTAGTCCCACCTATATGGAACTCCAACTTAGAAGTCAGCAAAAAGAGAAAGCAGGAGCTAGCTGGACTCAATCTTTTGGTAAGGGTGGTGGCAAAGGCATCTTTCGTGCGTATGTTTTTGTGCTGCATTGTGGTTTGAGCTTTGCTCCAAATGCCTAGCCCCCAGGACTGACTCTCTGACACCCCTGAAAATTCTGTCAGTTGCTAAATAGTCTTTAATAGATTCACTTTCTGTTTAAACCAGGTAGAGTGGATTCAGTGGTTTGCAACTAAGGGCCCAACAGGTGGAGAGTAAGTGAAATTGCTATCATTTCAGAATTGATTAAATGATTGCTTATTTTCACTCATGGTAGAGCTGTGAGGCATGGATAGGCCAGGCTAGTGAAAGTGGAACGAGGATGATGAAGGAAAGAGGATCAATATCATTCTCAATTTCAACAGTAGTACATTTTGGACAGTACTACATTTGGACAGGATGATGAAGGAAAGTGGATCAATATCATTCTCAATTTCGACAGTAGTACAATTCTTTGCTGTGAGGGGCTGTGCTGTGCATTGTAGGGTGTTTAGTAGCATCCTGGCCTCTACCCAGTCGATACCAATAGCACCCCACCCCCATGTTGTGACAATCAAAAACATCTCCAAACATTGCCAAATGTCCCTTAGGGGCGTTGGTTGAGAACCAGTTTAGCCTAATCACACCTGGCAAAATTCCCTAGTGAGGACTGGTAGGTAATTCCAGAAGCATAATGTCATTAGACTTGTGTAGTATTTGAATTTGTAAATGTATGTATTTATGCTTAATTTCCAATAACATAGATAGATGATAGCTAGACAGACATAGGTAAATGTGCGTATATTTCATTGTACAGTGTGTATTTGAGATTTCAAATCAAGTTAAAAGGACCTCTTTAGAGGAGAGATCTGAACTAGAAGGCAAATTATATGTCAGGCCTTACCATCTTGGGCCCTGTTTGGGCACTAAATAATAGGCATTTGCACATTTAGTGCTTTCATATGGACGAGCCGTATTTACTTGACTCACTATTTACAAAATGGTACCCAAACAGGGATCAGCTGTTTGAGTCTGCAGGTAGACTTTTAGTGTCCAATGGTTCCTGGACATATTTCTTCAAGTAATATAGCTATCTTGATTCTCATCAGGAACATTTTAAATGGGTAGAAGAGGCCAGCAGTTTAGGTCTCCCTTTAAGCTCAATTAACTCATGCTACATCTTTGGAAAACTCAGTTACAGCTGATAAACATATCAGGCTAATGCTTTAGGGGTACATATTTCCTGTCTAGATATTTTTTTTGACATATTCAGATAAAAGGTTGCATGGAAGGAGAGATTTATTGGTTTGCATTGACTGTACCTTCCTTATCATCTCACTTGCTGAATTGGAGCTCACTCCTGGCTAGCCAACCACAGCAGCTTCCACTGTGGAAAGAGCTCCATCGTCCCAGCATCCTGCCACTGCTTCTTTCCACATTCAGGCCGGAAGTGAGCTGAACATTTTCCAGAAACCAAACCAGCATCTTTGTGGGGTCTTCATCCCACGATGGCAGGAATTCATGTCCTCACGGCTATTTAATTGCCTGTGTGTTACCTCAGTTTCCATAAGATGATTATTCTTGGGGAGGCTAAAGACACAACTTGGAGCAACCACAGACTGAAGTACGCGCACAGTGGGTGGGTAAAGTGTGAGCAGGAAAGTCAGGACACGGGAGGGAGCGTTTGACAGGGGCTCAGTAAATGCTGGTCTTCTTATGCCCCCTCCCTTTCTCTTTGACACCATCTCACATGGAACTCCTGATACGCCCTCCAGAGCTTTGTCCTGAGCTCACAGAACCATCATGCCTTGGGTCACATATCGTGTAATCAGTACAACTGGGCAACAACAGTCACCCCAAAGCACCTTATTAATTGAAATTTCTCTCTGGATTCTAGATTCTTGGCTGGTCTGTATTGTGGCTTCTGGTAATACCCCTGATGCCAAAACTCCATGATGGTCCCATCGGGAGAGACCAGGCTGAATTGTATTATACAAAATCTACTAGCTTGAAGGAAAATTCTCATCAAGTCCAGACAAAAGGTTTTTTTGGAAAACTGTACCAAGCTACATAAAATTCAATTGTAAAACTTAGTTATTTTTAAAATATACTTGCACACACAATATTTCTTATTGCGATTCTTCTGTCATCTGAGTAAGATAACCATTCTCCTTAACTCTCTTTCTCTCTCTTTCCCACACACAGGCATGAGCATGTATATTTAATGGTTTTTTTTTTTTCCAGCAGTGGAAAGAACTGTAAATGATTTTGTTTTGATTCTCTGACTTGAAACAAGATGGTCTATTTATCCCTTTGTCTTCCTTCCTTCCTGCTTTGTTGTACCCACCACCTGGGATAGTTTCTTCTTGCTGCAGTTGGCTTCCTGTGTTGCTGGAGAATCTCGTATCTCTGATAACCAACTGACCTCATGCTGCTGCTCTCTCTGCAGTGTCAGGGTGGCCTACATGAGAGAAATTCGGCTGCAAATCTGTACCTTCAGAACAGCTGCCCTTGAGACTTTTGACCTCTGGCTCCCATCTGAATCCTGTTTGTTTCCCTCACCCACAGCATCCTTCTTTATAACCCATACTTTTTTCTGGTAAATGTCGAGTCAGGTTGACTCTTTCTTTGATGTGCTACCCAGGGATCTCAAAGTTGAGTTTTGTGAATACCATATATCCTATTCCAAACATATGCTTTAGATGTGGTCAACATCCATTTAGCCATTTGTATTAGTTTCTGTGGCTGCCATAAAAAATTACCACAACTTGGATGGCTTGAAACAACAGATACTTATTCTCTCACAGTCCTGAAAGCCAGAAGTCTGAAATAAAGGTGTTGGCAGGGTTGGTTTCTCCTGGAGGCTCTGAGGAATAATCCATTACTTGCCTCTCTCCTAGCTTTTGGTGGCTCCAGGCATTCTTTGGCTTATGGTACTTAACTCTCATCTTTGCCTCAGTTTCACATCACCTCCTCTTGTGTCTGTATCTTCCCCTCTTCTTATAAGGACACTTGTATTGGGTTTAGAGCCCATCTAAATAATTCAAGGTCATCTTATCTCGAGACTTTTAGTTACATGTGCAAAGATCTTTTATCCAAATAATGTCACATTTGCAGGTTCTGAGTGGACATGTCTTTTGGAGGCCACCATTCAACCCTCTACAACATTTTTGCATTTTGAGGGGACAAAGAATGAGAAAAATTTTACTTCTGTAGTTAAACATTATGATTATGGTATAGTGTACTAGAATACATTTGTGTTTCCATTTGTAGAGTCCGTAAGACTTTCCCAAGCACTTTTATTTCAGGTCTCTCATCTGACTCTCGCAACAACTCTGTGAGTAGGTAGGAATGTAATCCCCATTTTAGAAGTGGGGAAATGGGTCTATGAGAGGTCATCTGCAGGAAGTCACAGAACAGGGGAGCATGAGAACATGGCCCTGGAGCAGCCCTCGTAACTCGACCACCCACTGCTCTCTGCTCTTCCACAGGGCCTCTGGGGTGGAACTGGGCCTTGAAAGTGTCATACAGACCCACCTTCCGCTGCTGCTTAGGTGCTGGGGCTCTGCTCAAGCTGCACCGATGAGTTTGTGCCAGTCGGGCTGATTGACCAGCCTCCACTGTGATGGTTGCTGACATTTGTAGGACGACCGATGGGTTGAAAGTGTAATAGTTTCCATGGACCAGACTAAAGCAAATGGATCCTGGAGGAGAAAACCTATGATTTTTGCTGCCTTAACACAGAGCCAATTGGTTATAAAATTAGCATTTTTAAAACTATGACGTTTTCTTATACAGGAATATAGTCCTCCTTACTTATAGACTTTTGTGTCCCTTAGTAAAGTTTTATAATTTTCTTTATAGGCTTCCAAACTATTACATATTATTTAGTATTTATTGTGAATGTCCCTTTAAACATTGTATTTTCTACTTTGTTAATGCCGATTACATAAAAAGTTCTTCATTTGAATATGTTTTATTTGTGATAAGGTGTTTTTCTAAACACGTGTTAATACCAGTAAAATTTCAACTATGTACCTTTGTTTTGACAAGTAGCCCATCACAGCTCTTATGAAATGTACAACTATTTTACTTTCTAATTCTGCCTAAATTTTACATACAATTTCTTTTTATTGTATCATGAAATATGAGATGTTAATGTGTCTCCTTGCTTTTTTATTTTTAATTGTTTTATTTATTTATTTTCCCTAGCTTGGTTGAGAAATAATTGATATATAACATTATGTAAAGTTAAGGTGTACAGCATGATGATTTGATACATGTGTGTACAGTTGTCCCGCGTGGTGATGTTTTGGTCAATGATGGACTGTACGCACAATGGTGCTCCCATAAGATTGGTACCATATAGCCTAGGTGTGTAGGAGGCTATACCATCCAGGTCTGTGCAAGTACACTCTATGATGTTTGCACAATGATGAACTTGCCTAACGAGTCATCTCTCAAAACATATTCTGATCTTTACTCAATACAAGACTCTGTATGGTGAAATATATATAATAAGAGTAGTTAACACATCCATCTCCTCACATGATTACAAATTTTTTTGTGTGTATGTGTGGTGAAAATATTTAATATCTAGTCTCTTAGCAACTGTCTAGTAAATAATGCAGTAATGTTAACTGTAGTTATCACGCTGAATACTAGATCTGCAGAACTTCTTCTTGTTATAACTGGAAGTTTGTACCCTTTGTCCAACATGTCCCCATTTCCCTGACTCCTCAGTCCCTGGTAACCAGCATTCTACTCTCTGTTTCTGTGAGTTTGGCTATTTTTCATAGAATCCACATGTAAGTGAGATCATATAGTATTTGTTTTTTGCTATCTGACATTTCACAAGGCCTAATGCCCTCAAGATCCATCTGTGTTGTTACAAATGGCAGGATTTCTCCCTGTTTTTTACGGCTGAATAATATTCCGTTGTACATCATATATACCACAGTTTCTGTATCTGTTCATTCATTGATGGACATTTAGGCTGTTTTCGTGTCTTAGCTATCATAGCCAAGACGATGAATATGGGGATGCAGATATCTCTTTGAGATAGTGATTTCATTTAATTTGGATATATACCCAGACGTGGGATTGTGGATCACATGGTAGTTCTACTTATAATTTTTTGAGGAACTTCCATATTTCTGTAATAGCTGTACCAATTTACATTCCCACCAACAGTGTGCTAGGGTTCCCTTTTCTCCACATCCTCGCCAACACTTGCTATCCTTTGTCTTTTTGGTAATAGCCATTCTGACAGGTGTGAGGGGATATCTCATTGTGGTTTTGATTTGCATTTCCCTGATGATTAGTGATGTTGAGCATCTTTTCATGTATCTGTTGGCCATTCGTATGTCTTCTTCAGAAAAATGTCTATTCTGGTCCTCTGCCCATTTTTAAATTTGTTTTTTTTTTGCTATTGTTATATGAATTCCTTACATATTTTGTGTTTTAACCTCTTATTTGATATATGGTTTGCAAATATTTTATGCCATTCTGCAGGTTGTCTCTTCATTTTGTTGATTGTTTCTTTTTCTGTGCAGAAGCTTGTTAGTTTGATGCAGTCCCACTTGTTTATTTTTGCTTTTATTGCTCATGCTTTTGATGTCATATCCAAAAAATTGTTGCCAAGACCAACGTCAAGGAGATTTTTCCTTGTGTTTCCTTCTAGGAGTTTTATGGTTTCAGGTCTTACATTAAAGTCTTTAAAACATTTTGAGTTAATTTTTGTGAGTGGTGTAAGATAGGAGTCCACTTTCATTTGTTTGCATGTGAACATGCAGTTTTCCAGTACCATATATTGAAAAGACTATCTTTTACTCATTGAGTGTTCTTGGCTGCCTTGTCAATTTTAGTTGGCTGTATAAGCATGGGTTTATTTCTGGGCTCTCTATTCTATTATATTGGTCTATGTGTCTATTTTTATGCCAGTACCATACTGTTTTGATTACTATAGGTTTGTAGTATAGCTTGAAATCGGGAAGTGTGATGCCTCCAGCTTTGTTGTTCTGTCTCAAGATTATTTTGGCTATTCAGGGTCTTTTGTGGTGCCATATGAACTTTAGGGTTATTTTTTGCCTTTCTGTGAAAAATGCCATTGGAATTTTGATAGAAAGTATGTCCAATGTATAGATGGATTTGGGTAGTATGGGCATTTAAACAATATTAATGCTTCTGATTCATGAATACAGGATGTCTTTCCATTTAATTTGTCTTATTCATTTTCTTTCATTGATGTCTTACAGTTTTCAGTGTATGGATCTTTTACCTCCTTGATTAAATTTATTCCTAAGTATTTTACTGTTTGCGATGCAATTGTAAATGGGATTGTCTTCTGGTTTCTTTTTCAGATATTTTGTTTTTAGTGTATAGAAATGCAATGATTTCTGTATGTTGATTTTGTATCCTGCAACTTTACTGAGTTCATTTATTAGTTCTAACAATTTTTTTTGAGTCTTCAGCATTTTCTATATATAAGAGCATGTCATCAGTAAACAAAGGCAATTCTACTTCCTCCTTTCTGAAACGGATGCATTTTCTTTCTTTTTCTTGCCTGATTTTTCTGGCTAGGACCTCCAGTACTGTGTTGAATAGGAGTGGTAAAATTAGGCACCCTGTCTTGTTCCTGATCTTAGAAGAAGAGCTATTAGTTTCTCGTCATTGAGTATGATGTTAGCTGTGGGTTTGTCATATATGGCCTTTATTATATTGAGGTCTGTTCATTCCATACTCATTTTATTGAGAACTTTTATCATGAAAGGGTGTCAAATTTTGTTGAATGCTTTTTTGCATATGTTGAGGTTATCTGATTTTTATCCTTCCTTCTATTAATGTGGTGTATCACATTTGTTGATTTACATATGTTGAAAACAACCTTGCATCCCAGGGATAAATTCTACTTGATCATGGTGCATGATCATTTTAATGTGCTGTTGAATTTGGTTTGCTAGAATTTTGTTGAGAATTTTTGCATATATATTCATCAGGGATATTGGCCTATAGTTTTATTTTCTTGTAGTGTCCTTATCTGGCTTTGGTATCAGGGTAATGCTGGACTCTTAAAATGAGTTTGGGAATCTTCCCTCCTCCTCAATTTTTGGGAAGAGTTTGTGGAGGACTGGTATTAACTCTCTTTTAAATGTTTGGTAGAATTCACCAGTGAAATCATCTGGTCCTAGGTTTTTCTGTGTTGGAAATTTTTGATCACTGCTTCAATCACCTTAGTCATTGTTGGTCTGTTCAGATTTTCTATTTCTTCATGATTCAGTCTCAGTAGGTTGTATGCTTCTAGGAATTTATCCGTTTCCTCTAGGTTATCTAATTTGTTGGAGTATAATTGTTCATAGTAGCCTCTTGTGATGCTTTGTGTTTCTCCATATTTATCCCTAGATTTGGGAATTTTTCAGCTACCGTATCTTTAAATATAGTCACGCACCACATCATAAAGTTCTGGTCAATGACAGACTGCATATATGACAGTAGTCCGATAAGGTGAGTACCATACAGCTTAGGTGTGTAGTAGGCTATACCATCTACGTTTGTGTAAGTATACTCTATGATGCTTGCACAATGACAAAATCACCTAATGACACATTTCTCAGAATGTATCCCTTTCATTAAGTGATGCATGACTGCACTCTGTCTGCCCCCTTCTCTCTTTCTCTCCATCTTGTGCTCTCATGATATTAATGTTTGTTTACTTGATAGTGTCTCATAACTCACATGGGCTTTTTTTTACTCTTTTTCTTTTTTGTTCCTCTAACTGGCTAATTTCAAATGATCTGTTTTCGAGTTCACTGAATCTTTCTTCTACACTATCATGTCTGTTCTTGAAGCTCTCTCTTGAACTTTTTCAGTTCTGTCATTGTATTTTTCAGTTCCAGGATTTATGTATGGTTCTTTTTTATGATTTCTATTTCTTTATTAAACTTCTCACTTTGTTCATATATCATTTTCTCAATTTCGTCTAGTTGTCTGTGTTCTCTTGCATTTCATTCAGTTTCTTTAAGGTGATAATTTTGAATTCTTTGTCAGGCAAATCATAGATCTCCATTTTTTGGGGGTTGGTTACTGGAGCCCTTGTGCATCTCCTGAGGTGCAGACATGGGTGCCTCCCTCCTGGTCCCTGTGCCAGCAGGACTGCTCATGGACTGTGACTGGGAGGGGTTAGAATGGAGAATAGGGCCATTTCAGGCTTTTTGGCGTGCAGACAGGAGTGTGCCCCACTGGTTCCCCAAGCCAGCAGTACTGCTCATGGACTGTGGATGGGAGACAGCTGGAGTTGAGTATAGGGCCCTTTCAAAATCTCTGAGGTTGCAAATGGGAGTGTCTCCCGCCTAATCTCTGTGCCAGCAGCATTGCTGGCAGACTGTGGTTGGGAGGGGGTTGGAGCCAAATACAGGACCCTTTCAGGATATCCAGGGGTGCAAGTGGAAGTGTCTCCTGCTGACACTCTGGGCCCTCAACTCCTTGCTTTTTAAGATTGACTTTAATGAGAATATAGTTTTCTTTTTAAAATTAAAAAAGCACAAAAGAAAATGTATCAAATACCCATAAATGTTCTACCCATTGGAATCTTTAGTTTTTTAGTTATTCATTATAAATAAGAAGATAATGGTGACTTTTGGTTATCTATATAGTCCTGGTTTACTAAGATTTTTATTAAAATCAGAAAAGCATAAGAGATTCTGACATTTTCTCACAGATGTCACAGGAGGTTATCTTCAGGGCTATGTCTTCCTCTGGAACCTTCTGGAAGCTGACCCCTTTCCCTTGTTCTTCAGTGATTCCTCATAGTTAAGCATTTCTTTGTGTCTATGTAACTCACTTTCAGCACTTTGTTTGTACCACAATTCCCGGAATGTCCCAAATCATACATATTTCTGCCTAAGCCTGGGATTTACATTCTTTCCCTAGATTTGAAAAGATGGTTAAAGATGGTTGGATATGGGTAAGGTGGGTGGGAGAGACTGAAAATATTACTCTTCATTTTACCAACAACTAACTGAAACTTAGCATTTTCTTTAACTGTGAATGTAGGCAAAAACCATAGTAGTAATAACAGTACCTGTGACATTGTCCTCAATAGAAATCACAGGCTTTTTAATAGCACGTTACAGTTAATGAAGCTGAAGCTATCTTTAAAGTGTTTCTGGTGGAGGTAGACATGGGGTTGGAACTGGATTCTGGCCCCTCACACATCAGTAGCTGATGCCCAAGGCAGAGAGCATAGCACCCACAAAGGTGATGCTTGAGGAAGGGAAGACGTCCCTGTGGGCCAGGAGCAGCCTTGTGGCATGATGAGGTGAAAGATGAGGCTGTAAAGGAAAGCAGAGTGGGGGCATAAATGTGGAGAGCCCCTCAGGCTGTGATGAGGAGGTGTGCACCAGGGGTGGGGGGCTGCTCTCATGCAAGGTGTGGTCAGATCAGACTTTCTTTTGGACAAAAAACTCTGGCAACTGAGTGATAGATGGAAGAGGGGAAAAGCCTGATAGAAGAAAGCTGAAAAAGTCCCAGCGAGAGACTCTGAAGGTCTGAATTTAGTGAGGGGCATAGGGATGAGGAGGAGGGTCCTTACTCTGGAAGCAGGTTGAGAGCCCTTTATGAATGACTGGGCTTGAGAGAAGAGGGGAGAGAAAAAGAAGGTAGAGGTGACTTTGCAGTGTCTAGTGGGTCACTGAGTGGATTGTGGTCCCATTGACCACAATAGGGAATACAGGGAATTTGTGTTGTTTGCAGATGTTCTGGAACCCTGGGTTGGTAGGACTTCCAAAATGCAACCGAATGTTTTAAATTAAAATGAGTTCTTCTAGTTTTCGGATGTTGTATTTCCTCCCATCTGGTCTGCAAATGGCCCACAAATGCAGACATTCAGCAAGTGCAATCAATTGAGCTGAAAAGTGGCTTGAGTTTTGGAGGCCCTGCAGTGGCTCTCAGGAGACTTATGGTAAGGAAGGCCACATCTGAGCTGAGAGGAGGTGGATATAAATGGCCGTAGCAAGTTCTAACGCTGTCAAAACATAGCCAGCAAACAAGCTGGGGCATTTATTGGAGCATCACATTCAAGGGACAAGTGAGTCATGAAGTGGGGAGGGAGTGGGTGGCTGGACACCCACTGGGATGGACTCCCCACTTTGTGGCTTTAGCCTCTTTGGGAGAAGAAGGAGTGGCTTGTGAGTACGGTAATTTGTCTCAGGAGGTGTCAGCTCACTGAGGCTGTTGAGGTGGAATTCATTTTTTTGTACAACACAATATTTAGATCTTTTGTGGCTAAACATAATGAAAAATAAGAGGCTTCCATTAAACGAAAACACCAAAAAAGTATAGGAATATGCATTAAGTGAAGGTGTATAGCCTTTGAGGAACCACTAAGAGATGTGAGAGAGGAGTGATTCCGATTAAATTACAGCCATCAGAAAAGAAAGCAACAGAATTTATAATCAAGAATAGAAGCACAGTGATTCAATAGAACTGCAATTTCTAGAACAAAGGAAAGTAAGCATTACGTTGACGAAAGGCGCCAGGATTCCAGGAGGAATAATAGGTGTTTGAATAACAATGTTCAGTGAGGGCAGCAGGAGGGAGCAGATTCACGTGGGTGAAGACCCATCAGCAGACCAGGGAAGGCAGCCTGATTCTTCGGTTCCTTGCAGGAGCTAAACAGGGGCTGATGTTTTCTGCTTGCACACCTTGGGAGCTGTTCTTTTGGAATGGACAGGATTTGATCCGAGCACTTTCAAGTGGTACATTAGATAATTTAAGAAGGCCACCTGGGCCACTCAGTAGCTTCCTGGCCTAGTTAAATCCATGGAGGCAAGGCCCCTCACCCTGCCTCTCTCAGCAAGAGGTCCACTCCATGGCCGCCATATTTGGGGGCACTCTGCTGTGCCCAATAGCCTCCTCTTGAAGTGTGTCTGTGTATGTAGGGAGCCGAAAAATCAGTCCTATTGAGCTCCTTCCACTTCTGTACCCATTCTAGACCAATGGAAAAATTGACAGCCCCTTCTACAACGATTGGGCTCCACAGGAAGCTGTGGCATTGGGCGGAGACTGGGGATATGCTCATCAACACATTTCCTCTTTCCAGAGACCCCACTAAACAACATTCCCAGCTCCCATGCATCTGAGTGAAGCCATGTGATTGGTTCTCACTAATGGAATGTGAACAAAAGTGATGTGTCGATTTTGGGTCAAAGCAGTTAATGGTGGGTGTGCTTCTCCGTGATCTTTCTCATCAAATGTATAGCTGAACGTAGAAGATCCGATGAAGAAGACTGAGCTGGCTCTAGGAGTCATTTTTGGATATGATGACTCATCCTGGTTTGCCTGAGACTTTTCTGGTTTTAACACAGAGTGTTTGTGTCCTGAGAAACCCTCAGTCCTAGGAAAACTGGAATGGTTAGCCGCTCTGCTCTTGGAGGACAGACATCAACCATTAACATCCACAGTGGACTTAGCAAGAGGAAAAACAGATTTTCATTGTGCTTATTCTCTGATGTTTTGGGGATGTTTGTTATCAGATTAACTTACCCTGACTAATACAGGCAATTTTTATGCCCCTTCCCTTTTATAATATCACTTCATTCTCTTTCATTAACACCCTACCAGTCCATTGTCGAAATGAAGCACCTTGTCTGTGCAACCAAGACCACCTTGGTGTGAATCACAACTCTGCCACTTATGGATCATCAACACAGCTTCTCTGAGCCTCTGTTTCCTCCTCTGTTAAGTGGGGTTAATAGGCCCCAGCTCAATGATGAAGTTGCTGAAAATATTAAAAGAGCTAATGTATGTGAAGTATTTGGCAAATAGTATGTAATCAAAAGAAACTCATGTTATTATTAAAATCTTATTATATACTTTCAAATAGTGTCATCAAATTACTTAATCTCTAGTTTGCTCACTCGTAAAATGGCCATAATGATAATAAGTAGTTAACAGTTATTTTCGCTATATTAAATTTCCTACTAGTAGAGCAGATCATAGAATTATTATTTTCTCTGCTATATATCTTGATGTTCTCTGTTCATTGAAAATGGTGTCTGACAGATAGCAAAGACAACAATAAAGATGTATTTTTATGGTTAATTTTATCTCCATGATCTTTTATACAATATTCTCTGCCCCATTCATTAATTTAAATATATGAATATTGAGTGGCTACTATATACCAGGAGCTGCGTTAGGAGCTCTATATGGACAATTTATAATGTTCGCTGCAGCTTCCAGTGTGTGGGTAGTATTACCCCCATTTTAGAGATTAGAAAATTTTGGCTTAGCTGAAAACAGGGCACCTTGGATATGTTCAGAGATTAAGAACATCATCCTTACAGAGCTCACCGTCTTGTTGAAAATTACCGGAGAGAATCCTTGTCTGAACCCAAAGTGGTGGCATTTAGGGCACCTAATGGCACTGTCGCCTCTGCACAGACACTCCTGAGACTGGGCCTTAATGCAGTGTGAGCTGCTCCTGTTCTCAGCAGTTAAGAGCTGCTTTTGCTGCCCCTGGGCTGTCCTTTAGGGCGAGATAAGCTCTGCAATGAAAGTAATGGAGTTAGCTAATTTACAGCAGTCTACTTGGCTAAAATAAGCTATTTAATTTCCTGCTCTTGGAACTGGATCTACTTAGGGAAGATAATGACTCTCACAGCCTATCAGGGTATGCTCAGAGTTATCTGAATGCTCCAAATGAGGCTATAGCAAATTTTCAACCAGACGCTGGCTTGCAAGACCTTGAGAAATTCAGTCTTGGTAGAACTTGGCATTATTCCTGCCCGAGACATTTTTAATAATTTGGCTGTAGGATAAAGCCCTTACCTAATTCATGAGTATGTAAAATGTCTCTAGCTCAAAAACATGCGTAGTACCCCCTTCCCAAATATAATCACAAATGGAAAAAGAAACTGTAAAATGTTTTTAGTGGAAAATTTTATTCCAGGGAGCCCAATTCTCTAGAATTGTGGTGGTTGACACCCCCAAATTATCCACTGGCAGTTGCTATGTCTCTAAGATCTGTCGTTCTCTCCCAAGCTGAAGCCCATGGGCCGTTGGGTTTGTGCTTGTTCATGGAGCAACCCAAACTCATCAGCTGGTGCTACAGGGTCAAGTATTCGCCCCAACTCAGTGTTCAGTGTCTCCCTTGCACCCCACCCTCCAAGGAAAATGCTGTCTTTGCCTGCCCATCAGCTTTGTTGGGGCCAGGACAGGCAAGACTGGAGAGACGCTGGTGACTTGTGAATGACATGGCTAAGATATACTTGCCAAAGAGTGGAAGGAATAGACATTGAAGAGAAGGGAAAGTGGAAGGCAGAAGAAGGGTTTTGTGGGCCCAATTTGGGTGGCGACTTCTCAGTAAGCAGTTGAGAGTGAGGCATGAAGAGAGAGAAGCTTTGGAGCAGCCATCGGATGGGGGAGGTGACCGGTGTAATGAAATGGCAAAGAGGATTTTGGGTGTGGCTGTGGGTTATAAAATTGTATTTACCTTGACTTTCTTCACAAAACACCAGTGAAGCTTAGGATTGATCTGAACTATTTTGGTTTCTGGACTGTGTTGACTCAAATGAAATGTTGTGCAGAGCCTAGATCACTTGATGGATTAGCTATCTATTGCCGTGTGACAAATTACTCCAAAACTTAGTTAGCTTAAAAGAACACACATTTATCATTTCACAGTTTCTCTGGGTCAGGAATCTGGGCTTGGCTTACCTGAGTCCTCCAGCTCTGGGTCTCTCATGAGGTTGCAATCAAGGTGTCACCATGACTGCAGTCCCCTCAAGACTCAACTGGCAGGGTGCCCTTTCAGGTTCACTCACGTGGTTGATCATGGCATTTGGTTTCTTACAGGATGTTGCGCTGAGGACCTTAGTTTGTCTCTGGCTGTTGGCTGGAGGCCCCTCAGTTTCTTGCCACATAGGCTTCTCCACAGGGCAGCACAATACAGCAGCTGGCTTTGCCAAAGAGACTAAGAGAAGAGAGCGTCAGCAAGATAGAAGTTACAGTTTTTTTTGTAATCTAATCCCAGAAATGGCATCCTATTACTTTTGCTGTGTTCTAGGCATTAGAAGCTAGTACCAAGTCGCTACACTCGAGGGGAGAGGATTATATAAGGGTATGAAAACCAGGAGAAGGGGATCATTGGGAACCATCTCAGAAGGCTGTCTACCATAGTTGGCACACTTAAAGAGGTTTGGGTTCTGTAGATTTTCCTAAGTAGTTGATGAGGAACTGATTCTCAGCAGAATATGGGCCCCCATGAAAGATTCTGGCTTTAGTTCCTCTGAACAGTTTTGAAATGTTAGTGTCATCTTTTAACTATTGTTTTTGAGATGCACTCCCCATTTTGGTGATTGCTTTCTATAATTTTCACAAATTGAAGCAAGGAAGAGAGCTAACATTTATGTGGGCAGACTATAGTATATCACATATAGGTAAACCGTAGCATGTAGGTATACTATAGTGTGTAGCTATATTCTAACACGTAGGTATACCATAGCATGTAAGTGTACTCAAACATGTAGGTACATTATAGAGTAGAGGTGTTCTATATACTTTATCTCTTTTAATGTTTGTGACAAGTCCATGAGGCAACTACCATCAGTCTCATCTTCCAGATGAGGAAACTGAGGCTCAGAGGTAAAGCATCTTGCTTAATGTCACTCAGTTAATAAGTGGCAGAGCTTGGATTCTAACGTGGACCTGTCTTTCTCAAAGCCTGTGCTCCTGCCACCTCCTTAAGCAGCAAAAGCTTTGATCTCAGGAACTCCTACCCCAGATACTGCAGTAGATAAAAGTCTCCTACCAGATTCTAGGAATTTTCTGATCCCCAAGTGAAAACTCAAATATTTCTGCTGTTCCTAGACAATGGGCTTTCTGCTCTGACACAGGGCTGAAACTATAAACGAGTAGAAAATGCAGAAACAAATTAACTCGCCACTTGGCAGCGCAGTTGACTGGTTGAGTGTTTGAGCTTTGAAATTTGATAGACTGGAGGTGCTCAGTGCCGGTGCTGCCTCTTTTCATCTGTGTGATCACAGGCAAGTTGCCTAATCTCTCTGATGCTGTTTCCCTAACTGCCAAATGGAATTATTGTGAAGATGAGATGGTCTTAATGTTTATAAAACACAGGGCTCAGCATACAGAGAAGCCTGAATACGTGATATTTCTCTCTCTCTTTCTCGCTGTTCCAATTCTCATTCAGTTAATGTGTCTTTGTTTTTCTCAATTTCTTCTGGGCAAAACCAGTGTCCTAGGCATATCAACATATTTGCTAATGGAAGCTAACTCTTGGTTCATGTCAAGACCTACGTTGTAGATTTATTTTGTGCAAAGGGGAGCCCATCCAGCTCCCTTACAGAAATTGTCTCCTGGCAGTATGTTTCTCCACCTGTTTCTACAGGAAGCCAGAAGAGAAGCAGTGCCTTCTGCTGGTGATTTCCACATGGCTCTTGGGGATACAGGGGTAGCCTCAGACAAGTGTTTCCTCCCAATGAAACAATCTGATAGTTCACTCCTCTTTCTTGGGGGGAAGGAGTGGCCAAGAAAGTCAGTTAAGCATGTCCCTAAAGTGGAAACATGAAGCCAGAGGGAGGGAAGGAGGCTACTCTTCCAGCCCAATACCAGGTGTTTGCCATCCTTGAACTTGGCTGTGTTATAATGTGACATTCTCCCGTTCTTAATTCCTCTCTTCTTTTGACATGCTCTTCAGCACTTGTACACGGGAGAGTTAGTGATGGCTCCAGGAGCAAGGGGGAAGTGTTTACAGACCTTGATTATGTGACAAGAATCCAGAGTCAAATCTCTAGTTAAATGTTTTTTCTACTGTTCTACTGGCTTAAGCAAGTCCCTTGCCCCGTCCTGCCTGTGTCCTCTTCTCTTCTGGTCCACCACATGGATCCAATATATAACTTTTTGTCGTAGAATATTCATATTTTACCCTCTCCCTGGCTGACGCATAGCTTCTGTGTAATTTCAACCCTCTTCTGTTATTTTGATGCTGGACATAGAGAAGGGACCCAAGAGTGGAGATACGCAGCATGTGACAGATGCTCAGTGCTGTCAGAGAGAAGGCAGACATGGCCAGGGCAAGGTGAAGGTCACTGTGGCTGGCAGGCGTCTCCCATTTCTCTTGATAATGTTTTTCCTACCCTGTCATAGGATGTGGGTTGTTAAGTGTTGGGAAGGAGGTGAAAATGGGAGTGGATCATGGTATTGTGTGATGGGAGAAGAATGTCCTCTTTTAAAAAATTTTTTAAAGCATTGTTCAAAGTCTCTGAGAGCTTGGGCTTTACCTACCTTGCCTCAGCTTCCCTGGAGTCCAGCCAGAAATCAGCCATCAATAAAATTTCCTATGATTTAGTGAGTTTCCTATGATTTGGTGAATCTTGCTCATATATGGAGCTAATCAAGGAACCCCAAGGGGCCATTCCTACTTAATAATGCTAACATCACCCCTATCTTTGATGCCTGGCTTCTTCTGATCTGTGTGGCCTTCCATGCATGTGGCTTGATTCACCTTTGTGAAATTTGTCACCTCTCTTGTTGCATCTTATATTGCACTGCACATGAGCCCCCCTGGCTAGAGAAGCATGACTCATGAGCTCTTCCCCAGAACTGCTCTGTGTGTAATTTGGTCACTGTCTTGGATGTTTTACTTGGTTGTCTTTCTCTGTTTTCTTCATTGGTTTTTCTTGTTCTGTCTAGGTCTTAACATTTTCATTTCTTAGTAGCTAATGGCAACCACTTTCTCTCTCTCTTTTTTTTTTTGTGAGGAAAATTGCCCTGAGTTAACTTCTGCTGCCAATCCTCCTCCTTTTGCTGAGGAAGATGGGCCCTGAGCTAACATCTGTGCCCATCTTCCTCTATTTCATAGGTGGGACACCTGCCACAGCATGGCTTGGTAAGTGGTGTGTAGGTCCGCACCCAGGATCTGAACCTGTGAACCCTGGGCAACCTAAGCAGAGTGTGTGCACTTAACCCCTATGCCACCAAGCCACTCCCCACATTCTCTGTTCATTCACTTTCTCCCTAGGCCAAAAAGCTCATTCACTCTCATGGTTTTAGCCACTATCATATGATGAAGCTTACATGTTTGTGTCTCCAGGTAGAATTTTCTCTGGAGCTCCAGACTCTTTGTCCATCAGAGTCTTTCTTTCAATGTCCCAAAGGCTCCTCAAACTCAACCTGTCTAAAGCTAAATTAATTCCCTACCCTACCTACCAAACCCCTCTCTTGGTTTGCCCACGTACTTGGAGATATCACCACTCCATCAGATTCCAAAGCCAGAGCTCCCTGTGTTCATCCTTGATTCTTCCTACTCTCTCATCCCCACATCCAATCAATCAATACCTCCTAAAGGTTTTACCTCCTAAGTGTCTCTTTCAAGTGTCCCCTCCTGTCTTGCCTTTCAGTTGTAGCCCTAGCCTGGACTCTCATCTCTTCTTACGTGGACCGTTGTTTTCATTAGCTTTCTCGTCTCCCTGCCTCCCCTCGGATGTCTTCCATTCTCACTCCTTGGTCACAGAATAGTCTGTATCAAATGAAAACCTGACCATGACACACTTTTCTTTCCACACAGCTGTTGCAATATAATCTAACTCCTTGTCATGGTCCCTTGACTGCCTGCTCCTTTCACCCCTCCCCTCCCCCCCGCAGCCCCATGCACCAGCACATCTCATACATCTTGCAATTTGATATAGAACAACCTTTGCACATGCTGCTCTTTTTGCTGGAGATGCCTTTGCTTCTTATGTCCATTGGGCAAATGCCAGTTCATTATTAAAAACTCAGCTTCGATCTCACCTCAGTGAAACTTTCTCTGAACTCTCCCCAAAAGTCAGCCATTGCCCACTCAGTGACATGTCACATCTGATATGTACTTTTATCCAGACACATATGGCATTGTACTGTCCTATTTGTTTGTGTGTTTCTCCCCATTGTGGGATGCTTTATCCTAAGCAACCATCACAGTGTCTTATAAGGGTATACCCCCAATAAAAGTTTGTTGACATCAAGTTAATGTGCATGCCTTCTTGTTTTCCCTGTAGGACCTTTCACATCTAAAATACATTTTGAAATACATTTGATACAGTTTGAAATTTTTCCTTTTTTACCTTTATAAAGACTTTCTCATATGAAAAGAGCAAAGAATATTTATAACGATGACTCACTATGTTATCCGAAATAAAAACATTTGAGTAGATTTTTTGAAAGGCGAACTTCCAACAAAATTCATCAAAAGAAGAGAATGGTGAAATTCACTGTCACGTGTCGGGTTCCATGGCATCCAGTTATCAGTAATGTATTTGCTCCAAGGTCTTGAGTCTGAGGCTTGGATCAAGCCCTGGAGGGAAGCCCAGAGCCTTGAGTCCTGCCTGGCGTATTTCGGACTATTGGCATATCCTTGTTGAATGAATGAACCTCTCTGGCCTCAGCTTCCTCCAGAGGGAAGGGAGAGATAAGACTAGATTGCATCCCAGCCTTCTTGCTGCTGCCGCTTTTTATGATTCTGATTTAATTACAGACACAGAGCAACTCAGGAGGAATGGTGGAACTGCTTGTCTTTGGAGAGATGGCTTTATCCATGAATGGACTTCTCTAAAAAAATCTTTCTTGTTATTCTTTTTGCTTACAGAAGTAATACATACTCATTAGATGCCCTTAGCAGTTTGGTGTACAATCTTGCAGACGATTTCCTATGCATATACCTAGACACAATTAATATCTGGTATTTATTTTTTGCTATAGATTACTTTTTTTAAAAAACATGGCGCATCAAGGACACCTTTCAGAGACAATTTTCTTTATGGAAAAATGCAGTAAAATTTCTTTGGTGGCTGATGTCAGTGACTTCAGTTAAAAATAGAAATAATATTCTCTCTTTCTTCTACACTCTTGACCAGAAAGCTGGTCTAGCCCTCTGAGGGAGGGTGAGTCATTCAGCTGGAATTTTGCTTAAAATATATATTCCCATCTCACATACCACACAATTTCTGGCAATCCCTTGGAAGTCCTCTTCACTTTTAGGCCCTGGAATGCCATCATTGGCATCTTTCGGCTGCTGCCATTGAGCAAACAAACTGGGCTTTTGGCACCCATGGGAAATGCCGTGAGAAGTCACTAAGGAGCCCGTGTCTCTGAGACTCATATCTGCCCCTCCTGCCCCTGGCTTTGAGGCTGTAGCTCTTCCAAGGGCAGCCCAGCCAAGTAGCCTGAATCCTTCCTCCTCTCTGTATCCTCCCTCCACCCACCAAGTCTCACTTTGGGGCTGCTTGATATGCAGCCAGCATCCACTCAACATAATGTGCCTTTACCTGCCAATGTGCTTTGAGGGATATTGTTAGCATTAAATTTGCCATTTACATTTTCATGTCTGACATAATTGAGGAATGAATGCTCTTATGAAAATTAAACTTGTGGTTCTCCTGGGCTGCTGTAACCCTGTTAAAATGTAATGTGATTTTTGATGCTTCTTCTTGAGGTTTTTATTAAATAGAATATCAAGATGACTAATTCCCTGGGCCTAAATGCAGGCTGGGAAGCAGTGTTATTGATAGGGCCGTGTCCAAATGGTCCTCCGTGCTCAGCCTCTAATGGCCTAATAATGCATTAGACTTGAATCAGAAATACTTTGAGTTGTAGTGCTTATTGCCATTATTGAAAACACCTGGATGCTCCATTCATCAAGGTTACATCCAAAGGGGTCCATTTGTTTATTAGGCTGTCAGTAAACATCTCTATTTGGTCCAGGTTCAGCCATATTTGGCCACATTGGAGGGAGCTCAAAACCAGCCTGGGGAATCTCTTGTGGTTTCTCTTGATTAGTTTTCTTGTTAAGAGAAAAGTAAGCTAATGAAAAGTTGGGAGTGGCTTTATAAAGAGCACATTTTGCCTCCTGTAATCTGTGGCCGTGGGAGCAGAGATCAGGAAGGTGGCTCCCGGAGGCCCCTGGCACCTCCTTCTTTCAGCAGCTGCTGCACGGTCGCCCTGCCTCTCCTGTGCTCTCAGCCGGGGCCAACGCTCACCAGCTCAGACTCCCACGGGGCGCCCTTGGGCCCCTCCTGGAGACTGTCCACAGCTCCGCGTCTCTCTGGGCATGGAAGCATGAGCCCACGCACCAAACCTTCCCTGTCTGCTGCCTCCCACAGAGTGAAACCGAATTCTCCTCTCTTTTGGTGCCCAGAGAGGGACATTTCCCTTTGCCAGATATTTCCTGACTGGCACACCCCATCTCTTTAAGGAGGCCTTGACGGCAGCTATTGTGATCAAACTGGAAATGCTTCAGGATGTCTTTTCTTCTTTTTTTTTAAAGATTTTATTTTTTTCCTTTTTCTCCCAAAAGCCCCCCAGTACATAGCTGTATATTCCTAGTTGTGGGTCCTTCTAGTTGTGGCATGTGGGACACCACCTCAGCGTCACTCGATGAGTGGTGCCATGTCCGTGCCCAGGAGTCGAACCCATGAAACACTGGGCCGCCTGCAGCGGATGGAGCATGCGAGCTTAACCACTCGGTCACGGGGCCGGCCCCCAGGATCCCTTTTCTTTGGTATGAAATACAACAAATGCCCCACTGTGTGGAACACAAGTATACAGCTTAATTAATTTTTGTGAAGTAAAAGGACACCTGTGTAAGCCCCCCATCCCACCCCATGTCATGATGTAAAACTGTCAGCATCCAGGAGTCCCCCGCCAGTGCCTCAGCAGATCCATTCTGCTCTGAGGTAACCGCCCAGCAGCCTCATCTCCCACTCATTGACCACCTGGGACTCGCCATCAGCTCTGTCAGACTTTCCCTTTCAAAAATGTCTTTGAATAGGCTCTGAGCCTTTGCTTTCCAGTCCTGATTAGAATGCACTAAGGAGTGAATGAGGGAGGGACAGACAATGCAGACAGCATGGTGGCTGCAGAGAAAATCTACCCTGTCACAAAGACTGAGACTGCAGCCCGAAAGCTTCTCCCCAGGGCTGTCCTGCCCTCCTGGGGCGCTGGTTTAGTGGCATCCATTCGAACTGTGTGTTGGTCTGGAACTCTGATCATAATGCAAACGTTTCCACGCCCCGAAAATTGTATTATGTGTCTCCTGGAATGCAGCAGGAAGGCTGAATTTGCATCAGTTAAAAACTACACACTCAGGGGTATTCCATTACTGCCAACTGGCAAGCGGAACAAAGTCTGTCAAAGATGGGTTGTGTGCTGGTCCTCAAAAAGCACGTGTCCCTCAGCTTTCACTGCCTCTTTGGGGACTGCTCTGTGATCTTTTCAGGGTGCCCTTGCTGTGGGAGTCAGAGGCCCCTTGAGGCTGGGGGCGGGGTGAGGGGGAAGCGGGGATGGGCTCAGGCTGAGTGTCTGCAGGCCTGCCCCAGGGAAGGGACCTTCTGCTCAGAGGGAGGGTCAGGTGGTCACTGCTCTGTTAGCAGTGTTTGTTTTTCACATCTTTGGGGCCAGGAGGGGTGCTGGACAAGAAAATTCGTTCTCTCCCGCAAATAGGCTGATCTAGCACCTTCTCCCTCCCGAAGACCTTGGAAGCTCTGCTGCTTTCACAGTCCTACCACTGGCGGAAGTGTGGGGCTGGGTGAGGCAGAGGCCTTCACACCTGCTGCTTTCAACCCACGTCTTGCTTTACAAGATATGAAGTGCCTTCACCCAGGCCTGCACGCCCTCCCGTGTCAGGGTTCCCCATGCTTGCGCACTACAAAGACCTGATCTCATTCAAAATAAGATCTGGCCCTTCTGCTCCACTGATTCAAGGCCTCCAGCTTTATTTCCAGGAAATCTGCTTTCAAGCTTGTGTGGGAACCATGAGTGGGCAGGATAGAGGTAGGAAGTAGTGTGAGGGAGGCGCTCATGCCTGGGTTTGTATTCTGCCCCTGTCCTTTACTAGCTTTATGACCTGGAGCAACTTTCACAAACTCCCTGGCCCTCAGTTTCCTCATCTGTACAATGGAGTGGGAGACAGGGTGGGAATAATGTCTGCTCCATGAGTTTATAGGAATAAATGAGAAATGCGTGTAGAGTGCTTAGCATGGAACCTGGTACACAGTAAGCACTCAACTGACGTCATCTCTCTCTGGTTTGACTATCCTAAGTGAGATATTTGCTTAAGATGTGTTTTCTGGAACCGCATTGCCTTGGCAGAGACAGCAGTCCTAAGAGGAGTTTTGCGATGTGGCTAAAAGTTGGAGAGGTTCTGGGGTGTGCTTCAAGTCTGTCCAGTTGGTGGCTCTTTCAGGGAGCTATCTAAGCAGGGCGAGGGGCCTCAGGTCCTCCTCACTTACCCAAGGCACTGCAAATTCTGGAGTTCCTACCCTCCAGTTCTGGACCCCTGTACCCTGCTCCTCTGGCCATAGCCACCTCTGGCTCTGACTGTCGCCTCTCCCATTGGAGGAGGGGAGACCCTGAGCAGCAGATACTCCCTAATATAGGACTTTCAATCCCCAGTGCCTAATGTCTGGTGCTTCATGAAAATCAGCCACTAGGTCTGGGAAAAGAAGGAGGGAAAATCAGAAGAAAAACCAGCTAGGGGAGATTCTCAAAATAGTTACCAGCCCCTTCAGCCAGGACACCCCCTGGAGCACAGGCATCGAGCAGAACTGTGTGGGTCCGAGCCAGCCCTCCTGGTGCTCAGCTGCCGAATCTCAGCCCTGTGGCTTTCCTCCCTGCTGGTGCCCAGGAACCTATTGTTTCTCTTCTCTTTGATCACTGGTTCTGGATTTTGTTCTTGTTCAATTGTCTGGTTTTTCGCCGGTGGCCTAGGTGTTCAGTCATCCTTATTCCTGCTCCAGCATCCTTTCCACGAACAACTCATGACTAAGAAAGAATATCAGGGCCCGCCCAGCAATGGTTAAAAAAAATTCGACAACAATATATGACTGTTGTAAAAACAAACAAACAGTAAAAGAAACAGGTGTTGTAAGGAGGTGCATACAGCGTCTTGGTTAAGGGCTCAGGCTTTGAGTTAGAGGGGTCTGGACTTAATCCTGGTGCTGCCACTCCCAGCTGTTCACCCTGGGCAGGTTACTTAACTTCTCTGAGTCTCAGTTACCTAAGTCATAGGTTAGTGTGAGGTTTAAACGAGATTGTTTTGCACAGTCTCTGGGCCATAGAAAATGTTCAACAAATGTAGGCTCTTATCATCACGGACGAGGGACGGGCCACAGAGTCTTGTTCTCCACTGTTACTCCTCGAGTCTGCAGAGCATCTGATGCTCAGTAAACATGTGTTGAACAATGAAAGTGTCTTTTAAGGGGAAAGGATGTTTTCTGTTTGGTAAAGAATGAGAGGAGGTTGGTTGTAATACCTTTTTAAAAAAAATTTTATTGAGGTCATATTTGCCTATAACATTGTGTACATTTTAGGTGTACATTATTATATTTCATTTTTTATGGCTAACTAGTATTCCATTGTATATATATATATATATATATACACCACATCTTCTTTATCTAATCATCAGTCGATGGGCACTTGGGTTGCTTCCACATCTTGTCTATTGTGAATAATGCTGCGATGAACATAGGGGTGCACAGATCTCTTTGGATTGTTGGTTTCATGTTCTTTGGATAAATACCCAGTAGTACTACCTTTTCTCTGAACAGATTCAGCTGCTGCTGACCACCCCACTCACCCTCCATTCAGCCGAGACCAATTGCTTTAAAGAATCAGGGAATCTGCCAGGTTTATCTGCATCTTCCAGTTCTCAGGCCTTCCCTAGGAGCTAAGGAGTTCTGGAGCTGGGAGACTGGGAGGGGCACAGAGCGGGCAGTGGCTTTGGCAGCAGGTAGACATGGTTCGAAACCCAGCTCTGCTCCTTGCTAGCTGAGATCCTGACAAAGTGACTTAACTACTCAAGACTTGGTTTTCCATCTTAAAATGAAGTCAAGCCTTGTGGGGTGTTATAACGCTTCAAAGTCTGGACTGTATGGGTGCTCAGTCAATGCCATTGCCTTCCTTCGCACAGATGATTAAATTGAAGCCTGGAAATCTAAGGGAGGTGCTTGAAGACACAGTATTTCCTCCAAAGTGTGGGCTTTTAGAGTATTAAGCTAAATAATTTAAAGCAGTCTTATTGTATGTCTGAAAGACTGGAAGGCTTGTTAAAATACAGATTGTTGCCCCACTCCCAGATTCAGTAGGTCTGGGGCAGGGCCCAAGAATTTGCATTTCTAACAAGCTCCCTGCTGCTGGTGGTGGTCCTGGGACCACACTTTGAAAATTGTTAATATAAAGGCTGAGATGCCAGGGAAATGGGCACCCAGAAAGCCTAAAGGAAATAGAATCTCTTAAGTCTTCAGGATGTCTATATCTAAAGCCACATCCAAGAAAACAGAATATAGCACACGCTCTGTAAAAGATAATACACATTTATGATATGGAGAGCTGACAGGATTGATTGGAAACAAAGCCATCCCCAAACGAATCCATTTATTCAGGAAATAAATGAAAGAGAGATCCTATGAAGTGGATTGATTGTGAGGAACTGTAATCGTTCATCCCATTTCTAGCTTTTGATGGCTGGAGTGAGGATTCCTGGGGAGAGGAAGCCATTTCTGCTTAATGGCCCTGGCTCCAGCGAGGATGGAAAAGATACCGCTTCCTCCCTCTTTTCCTCATCCTGGCCTTGTCAGAATCACAGCTTCTTGAGGTCAGAGCTGCCAAAGCCAGCTTTTCTCTAGAAGAAGGCACATCTTCTTCTAGTAGAAGGCGTGTCTTCTTGGGGCAATCTCTCTGCCATCATTGGCTACTGTGTGTGAGG
Organism: Equus quagga; assembly: GCF_021613505.1. NCBI lineage: Eukaryota > Metazoa > Chordata > Mammalia > Perissodactyla > Equidae > Equus > Equus quagga. The sequence continues at coordinate 90,013,814 of NC_060274.1, read as the reverse complement.
GACACCTAAGGTGGCATAATTAGCCCACCTTGGTGGTTCTCTCCCCTGCTGCACGCTAGAGTCACTGGGGAGATTGACAAGAGCAGAGATGCCTGAGTTCTGCCTCTGCTCAGAGCCTCTTAGGAGGGAGGAGGTTTGTTTCTTGTTTGAAGTTGCGCAGGGGACCCCGTCGTGCATTCAGGCCTGAGAACCCCTGCCCACGGCTGGTTATGACATCTCCCTTGATTTGTCCTGCTGCTCCCTTGCCTCCTACTCTGTGTTTTTCTGCATTTCCTGTGACATTTCTTCACATGGGGGTTTAGCCTGGCACAGGGTGTTCAGCTGGTGGTTTGCTGATGGAGTCTCTCCTTGACCAAACTTTAGTCAGGCTCCTCTGAGCCCTCTTCCCAACAAGGCCTTGACATCTGGGTTTCTGTGTCCATCTTTGCATCGTCCAATTTTAGCAAGAGTCCTGCTAAGTTGGTTTAGCCGGAATCCCCCACCCTCCCTATCTGAACATCTCCTCCTCCACCGTCCCCAGGTTTTGTCTGATCGCCCCGGCCTTCTTCAGCAAGAATCCTGTGATGTCAGTTTAGTAAGAATCCCCCTCTTACTCTTGATGTTTCCTCTTAGTAATTCTCCATACACTGACCCCCATCCTGCTCCTTCAATTCCCACTTTTCCTTGTATTTGGAGTTGAGTCCAATCTCTCTCCTACCGTAAAATCCCACTGCGCAGGCCCTGTACCTCTCTCAATGGTCCTGAATAAAGTCTGCCTTGGCGTTTTAGTAAGTGTCATGAATAGTGTTTCTTTGAATAGTGCTCAGCTGAGAGGCCTCTCTGACTTGACAGTTCATCCTTTTGACACAGCATTTTCCACTCTGTGGTCCCAGAAACACTAGTCTCCCCTGAGATATTAAGAGAAGTTCTCTAAGAAAGGGAAAGAAGGAGGGAGAGTTCTGTGGTCAACTATTTTTACAGGATGTTGGAGAAAAGAAATTTAAAAGTTCTTTTTCTGCAGTATTTTTATCAGAGTTTTATTATATCAGTATGAATCCCCACTTTATTTTTCAGGGAACACTACTAAAATCTCAGAGCACAGATTTATACCATGGCTTCGGAATCATTGCAATCCAGCTTCCCAGCCCAGTTCTGCCACTGCCCAGGTGCCTTGGGAAAGTCCTCCCCTGCTTCTTCAAGTGTAAAGTGGGGACAATGATAATCCCACTTTATGGCATTGTTGGGAGGATTAAATGAGCTAATGCATGCTGAGTGCTTAGCTCAGTGACTTTGGAAATAGGAGGTGCTCAGTGTAAATTATCATTGCCCAGCAGAAGTATCAGCAGTGTCCATGAAGGACTAGAACAGGAAGGGGGTGAAGTTCACATATGACAAAGTAACTGACGAGGCTCGCTCCTGGGCACAAGTGACAGCAGGTGTGGAAATAACACCACAGACTCAGGTTTTAACAGTTTGATTTGTCATTTACCCAAGATCTGCATGGAGAAGAAGTGAGGAGACCTCAAGCCATAGGATAGGGACACCACCCCTCAGGTTTTTAAATCAATGTAAAATAAAATTAACCATTTTAAAGTATACAATTCAGTGGAATTTAGTATATTCACAGTGTTGTGCAACCATAACTTCTAGATAGTTCTAAAACTTTGTCATTACCTCGAAGAGAAACCCTGTACGCATTAAATAGTCACTCCCCACTCACCCATCCAGCCAGCCCCTGGTAGCCACTAATTTTTCTGTCTCTGTGGCTTTACCTGTTCCATTTCATATAAATGGAATCATATAATTCATCCATGCGATAGCATATATCAGCACTTCACTCCTTTTTATGGCTGAATAATATTCCGTTGTATGGCCATGCCACAGTTTGTTTATCCACTTATCAGTTGATGGACATATAGACAGTTTCTACCTTTTGGTTATTGTGACTAGTGCTGCTATGAACTTTTATGTACATGTTTTTGTTTGAATATCCGTTTTCAATTCTTTCGGGTATATGCCTAGGAGAGGAGTTGCAGCTTCATATGGTAATTTTATGTTTAACTTTTCGAGGAACTGCCAAACTGTTTTCCACAGTGGCTGCACCATTTTTCATTCTCACCAGCAACGTAAGAGGTTTCCAATTTCTCCACATCCTCACCAGCACTTGTTATTGCCTGTATATTTGATTATGGCCATCCTAGTGGGTATGAAGTGGTTTCTCATTGTGGTTTTTATTTACATTTCTCTAATGACTAACGATGTTGAGTACTCCCCTCAGTTCATAACATGTCAATCTGGTGGGTTTTCTTCCTTCCAGGAACTGCTTTGGGATCCATGGGGAAGGGAGGGCCTTGCATCACAAGGAAACAGACATTAAAAACCATTCTGTTTGAAAAAGGATTTAAATATATGTCTTAAAGAATACTGTGAGCCACAATGAAAATGGCAAAATAGATATCTGAAAAGAGGTTCAGATATAGGTTCAAAAAGAGAGTTACAGTATTCACTTAGAAGGACAAAGAGAATGATGAAATTGCAGATCTCCTTTAAGTTGAGATTTGTAACTTTTAGAATACCTGACACAAGTTCCATTGGTCTGGACTTGCTGACCCTCTTCAGAGTCTCCTGGAGATCCTGGGAAATCCTGCAGAGGGGGGAGTCACTCTGCAGAGATCTGATCCTGCTTTGGCAAATGAGGGCAAGACTTTCCAGCTCCTTACATGCTGGACCAGAAACCAGAAGTTGCTTGTGGATTTTGTAACACTTTTGGCCTCAGTGTATTTTTTTTCAGAATCACTTCCTAGGACAGGATTAAAGATGCTGTCAAAGTGGATGTGGGAGGCTGGCAGATATTCCCAGGAGGGCTGGGATGAGACATGTTGTCCGATACTGTTAGATACTATTTCTAACCCAGTGAACTGTGTGCCATCTAGAAGGAGGTGGCAAAACCTTTGCAAATACTCAGAGGCAAAAATTTGTTACGGATGGCGGGGGTAGGGAGTGGAATAGGTTTGAGGGGGAGCAAATTGTTGTCTCCCTGGATTGGAGGCAAGAGCCACCCATTCAAACTTCCTCTCCTCTCTTTCCCTCCCTCTGTCCCTCCTTTTCTGTCCATAGTCACATTCAGAAGTGTTTTGAAGAACAGGTTTTTGGAGGTAAATAAGGAAATGTGAGGAATGAGGCAAATCTAATTGGCTCTCATAGCTTTTAAACTGGACTCATAAACCAGTAGGGCAAATGCCAAGAGTAGAAGGCTTTTTGTGGAGTATAGTTCAGAAATGTTCAGAAAAGGGCCTGAGAAAAAGGTAATTAAAATACATTTTTACTTTTTTTTGTTTGCTTTTTGAGGAAGATCAGCCCTGAGCTAACTGCTGCCAAACCCCCTCTTTTTGCTGAGGAAGATTGGCCCTGAGCTAACACCCATGCCTATCTTCCTCTACTTTATATGTGGGATTCTGCCACAGCATGGCTTGAGAAGCGGTGGGTAGGTCTGCACCCAGGATCTGAACTGGCAAACCCTAGGCTGTCAAAGCAGAACACACGAACTTAACCACTGCGCCATGGGACAGCCCTTATATTTTTACCTTTTTGAGGAGGTAATACATTCACATCGTTCAAACTTCGAAAATGATGATAAGTAAAACACTGGAATGTCTCCTTCCTTCCCTGTTAGTCTTCTCAATTCTTGCTCTTATAAGCAAGTTACCACTATTGCTTGTGTCTGCTAAATCCTTCCAGTGTGGCCTTTTGAATGCACATATCAGCCAATACAGATCGTGTTTCCCTTCAGTTTTACGAGTGGTTAATGGTTGTTACTCCCTGTTCTGCACTTTGTGTTTTCACTCAACAATGTAATGTCTTCAGAGCTCAGATGCAGTTTCTGTCTTACTTATCCGTGTTGTTGTTGTTAAAATATCACCTCTACCTCTACACTTTCTAGCTCTTTCTGACTTCTTGTCAGATCTGATTAGGTTGTCATTACTTTTATCTAATAATGTGGCTGAGGCCTCGCTCTCACGAGGAGCGGGAGAAGCGTCATGATTGGCCTTCTCTTGCTGTTTGCTGTGCTTGCATCATTATTATCATCATCTGCAATCTGCCATTTCTTGGCAGGAATCTTTTAAAGTGACTTATCTGTTTCCTGAGGACTAGTTTAGTTAAATCTGAATACCAGAGTCATGAATCGATGTAACCGGGCGCATGTAAACTGCAGGATACTCTGAGATGTGGGAGGCAAGTGAGGAGAAGAGAAGCCCTCTGCCCCGGGAGCCCCTTCTCTTTCTGGAACCCTCCGCGCCACATGTGACCCAGGCCTAACTCACCTATGGACTCAGTAAGGGCCCAGTGTTAGCTTCCTAGTTAAATGTTACCAACACCCAACATCATCTTTATTTTTTGATGAAAGATAAATATAAATAGAAGCTTTAGTGTTTTCTCCCCACATCTCCACGGACCATCTTCCCACACCCTGGTGTGCACATTACCTACTTTGGAGACCGTTGCTTGAGGTCAAAAAGTCTGACTTCTTTGGGTTTCATCATATATATGTTTATGTATATATATTTAAAACTTAAAACAATTATTAGTGCATTTCTTTGAAGAAAAAACCATAAAACATAAAATCAGTCCTAATTCTATAATCTAGTGATAACCACAATGTATTTTTTGATTTACATTCTCCTAGACTTTGTCTTAAAGATGTGTGTGTATAATTTTGTTTTTTTTTTACAAAAATGGGGTGATATAGGATATGCTACTTGTAGCTAATCTTACGGTACATCTTTCTTTATTTCCTTAGGATGAATGCCTTAAAATGAAATTGCTGAGCAAAGGGCAGGCACTTTGTGAAGGTGTTGGATGCATATTTCCAGTTGCTCTACAGAAAAGTTATACCACCATTCACCAGCAGAAAGTGGGAGGGCCTTTTCCTGTGAGTTCCACAAATGCTGCCACCTTTAAACACAAAACAAAACAAATCCAAACAGTGTAAATGTCAGGGTCCAGTGTATTTCATTTAATTGGTGTCTCAGTGATTCCCAGAAAACTTTATCAGTCTTTTCACATGTTGATGGCCATTCATGCTTATTCCTTTGTGGATTGCCTTTTCACGTTACTTGTTTATTTTTCAGTTGGAGTCTTCTTTTTTTTGATCAATTTGGATAGATCAATTTGATTAACAACTAATTTGAATCGATTGATTAATTTGTTCCCTGGTTAACTCGGGCTGTGTGGACAGAGGGTGCGTCCTTTCCTCCCATTTTGTTTGCATGGACCAGGCCATGAGGGTGGAGAGCAGAGCTAACCTGTGCTCCTTTGGCCAGTCTGCTTGGATGTCGCTCATTTTCAAGGTTCCTGAGATACACCATGATCTACTGGAATGACAGCTGCATAGGGTGGTTGGAATCAGGAACTGGGAAATGTAAACGGTGGGTTAAGAAATCTTCACTAGAAAACCAAATTCTCAAAACAAAACTCCTTTACCCAAAACCTTAATGTTCAAGAGAAAAAAGAGGCTTACCTACTAAATGCTATTACTTCCCTGGAATAGATGCTGTAACTATAACCATGTAATTTTCTGCCATATGTCTACACAGCTTTGGAGCTGCACAGGCTTTTGTTGGCGTGGCTCTGGATAGACAAGTCTGGGTTGGCATTCGAGTTGTGCCATTTACCAGCTGTGTGTCCTCCAATAAGTTACCCAATCTTGTCAAGGTTCAGTTTCTTCCTCTGGAAAACGGAGGTGACCGTTGTAGCTAACTCATAGCACTACAGCAGGGGTTGAGTCAGAAGATGAATAGTAAGTGCTTAGTAAAAGGGCCAGACACGTAGTAAACACTCAATTACTATTTCTATCTATTATTATTATTTTATTATTATTATCAGCCTGAGATTCCCTTCAGAAAGTACATCCTGAGCTCCAAACAATTGACTCAAATCCTCTCTGGGCACACAATCCATTTGTTGGCTGGACGTTCTCTATATTCCCGAAATTATATTGAATTCTCTCAAACTCTCAGAACCCAGGTATGGAAAACAATAAACTCAGCAGCACCTCGTACACAGAGTCTTAAAAATATCTGTTGAAAGAGAGAAAGGTAGGATGTGAACGCTAACAGTGTAAAAATAGTCATACCTGATGAACTTTGTGTTGAGTGAACAGATGGTGCTCTCAGAGTCCTGTCTTAAACTCTTCCCTCGGTGGGTTCAAGATCAAAGGCACCCTTTAGGCTCTCAGCTGACCAGTGAACAGGCTTATTTCTACTATGGCCGTTTGGCAAATCTGTCTGCTATTTCATAAAAACTGGATATCATCTTGATACCTGCTCCTCACGCTTCATTTAAGCAGCCTCCCTTTTCTCATTACCTTCCACTGAGGAGATGCTGGCCATGGTAATTGGGAAAGGAGGCCAGTGAGGACGCCGGCACTGCTAATGTGGATCTTAAACCAAGGAAGTTGAGAGCCACTGCCAAGAAGGGAGGCAACAGAAGCAGTTGCCATGTGAGTTTCTGGCTGAAATATACCAGACTTTAAATCTGGAAAACGTTGAGAGAGTCCCTGTAGCTGAGTGTTATTGAATATTCAATTATTTATTAGATTTACCACTGCCAGGCACAAGGGATTAGCACTGTCCTAAAGATGTCAGAGCCGTCCTGACTTCACTGACAAAGTGAAGAGAGAGTCGTGCCATAGGCTAGGCGACACTCAAAGTATTTCCATGGAACTCTAGTATGGGGTGGGTCTCCCTGAAAAGAAGGTTCTAGCACCAGAGTTGTTTGAGGAAAAGGAGCCTACTCTTGTTCCCTTGTGAGGATTGTCAGTACACATTAGTTTACGAAAGACTTCCAAGAAATCTTAAGGGAACCTGTGGAACTCTGCTTAATGGGTGCCTTCCTGACTTTGATGCTAGAACCCCATTTTTATGCTCATTGACATCCTAAGAGAGGGCTGTTCCCCAGAATGCCTTTGGCAAATGACAGTTTTGGTCATTCAGTCCCTTCATCTGCTAATACCTGCTCATGAGGAAATGTATGGGATGGGGGATCTGATTGATGCTGACTGAACGTGTGCCCTAAGTGATTTTCGATAAGAATGCTGGACTAGACTCTGCCTGTGTAGAAAGAACCTTGGTATCACGTTACCAGGCCAGGTTTCAACAAGCAGGCGTTTACTGAATCCCTACTATGCATCAGCCATTGAGTTACACAGAGTAGGTGGGATGGAACAAAGAGGGTGAGGGGCTCAGTATCTGGTGGAGCTCCCTGTGAAGAGATGTCAGAAGTGCAATATATGTGGCGGGGGGTAGGTGCTATAATACGTGGGTGGGTATGGAGTATAGAGTGGCGGTTAGAGTATGGGCTTTACCATCAGAGATCCCTGGGTTCAAATCCCAGCTCTTCTGCTTTATAGCTGTGAGGCAACTCACTCAGCCTCTCCTAGCCTCGCTCTCTTCATCTGTGCAATGAGGGTAGCCTCCCTCAAGGAGTTGCTCTGAGATGAATGGAATGACGTGCATAAAGCACTTCCACAGTGCCCACCTCCTGTAGGTACCTAATAATTGGTGGTTGTTGTCATCATGTTTATTATGAAATGCCATAGCAACTGTGGGGTATAAGATGAGCAAAATCCAACATGGAGCTTGCAGTCCTGTCAGGGAGACAGACATTAGTCAAACTACAACATGAATATGTGCCATTAAGTTGTCCGAAGAGCCTCTAACAGGGAGACTTGGCCAGTCAAAGAGCCGACTCAGAGAGGGCTTCCCCAAGGAGTGAGATGTGACTAGGTGGAGAGAGGAGGGAAAAGCATTCCAAGCAGTGGGAACAGAGTGTGTGATAACCCTGTAGAGGCAAGAACCAGGGGCTGAGAGAAGGCTGGTGAAGCTGGAGAGAGGAGAGCAAGGGGGTGTGGTGTGAGAAAGGAGCTGGGAGGTGAGCGAGGGCCAGCATGCAAGACCTTGTTGATTTGGTTTCTATCCTAAGAGCAATGGAAAGCCACACAAGGATTTAAATGGAAAGTTCTGTTTTGTTTGAATATTATTACAAGCTGCTATGGGAGAACAGGGATGGAGGTGACAACTGCCTGGCATGGGGTGAGCCAGGAAAGATGTCTTGGAGGAGCTGAGAGAACTCCTGTTCCCACAGAGGGAGGGAAGTGCTGACCAACTGGGAATCAAGTTCACTTTCCTAAGGAAAGGATGACTGTTAGATCACCACTTCTAAGACCAGTCCTCAGAGACTGTTCCATGAAACTCCTCATTACAGGGGAGGGCCACTGAGCACGGAGCAGGGGGCTTCATCTCCCAGGCCGCCAGCTCACCTGTGAGCCAGGCCATTAGGAATTGGAACTTAGTGATTGCAAAAGGACCAAAGTTTGTGGATGATTTACTTGCTTTATAAATGGGCACATATGCAAAGATATCTGTATAATAATTGCATCCTTACACACTTGTTTTTCCTCCATCTTTCCAGAATAAGAGATAAAAAGGGTGAAATTAGAACGTCCAGGGACTGTGCATAATTCACAGACTTTTAGATTTGCTGGTCCACAAGGAGCAATCTTACTGCCGAAACATTAGTATTTAGCGGTGTCAATTGCAAGTAGGGTTTGTGAGTTGTGACGTTGTAGGAAGTTTTATTTTTTTTAAATTCAATTTTCTTTTAAAATTTAATCTCTGGATAAACTTTTAGTAACGTAGAAGGTAAGCACAGCTGGTGACCAAGGGAGGGAGCGGAGCGTCTGCATGACGGCACTTACCTTGCATGTGAAGGTCGCTGTCTTCTGTGTTGGAGCCCACACACAGTTGTCAACCAAGTTGCTCTGGATGGGCGCTAGGACTGGTGACTGAGTTCTTGGTCCGATTCTGTCCTACTGTTGGACAAATCCCCTCTGAGCTCCGGTGCTCGAGGAGTCAGTGGAAGTTGGTGACTACAGATACAAGTAAATGGCCGTTAAAATGCTGCCAACACTAGGTGGCGCCAGCGCCTAGCTGATCTGCGCTTGGACGCCAGCATCACACTGGCAACAAGTGTCCCAGGCTGAACGTGTACCTCAAACAGACAGCCCTTAGTGGGCAGACGTTGATGATGTTTGCCTTCTGTCTGCTGCGACACACTCTACATGTCCCCCACATGCTCCCAGCACCTCCGCACTGCCCCTCCCCCCAGCCCTCACACGCCTCCTACACACCCCCATACACCCCCATACACCCCCACATCTCCATACGCTCCCCATATGTCCTGACACTTCTCAACACGTCCCCCCAATGCCCTAACATGCCCCATGTGGCCCCCATGTCCCCCCACGCACCCACCCCCTTTGCTCACATCTGGCATGCCCCTCTCCCCTCTCTCCACCATGCCACTGGGGCAATGTGGCAGCTCACTCTGGTAGTGTCTGTCCTTGCATGGGGGTGGGGTGCCTATGTCCTGCCGCCTTGTCATTGGCCCAGAGTCAGCCTGGGCGATCCTGAAAACAGCCTCCCAATCTCAGACCTCGTGTTCCTTCAGGTTTCAGGTTGTGTCTGTGGGCTTTTCCTGTTTCCGGTGTAGCTCACCTCTCCAGTTCAGAAGGTGAGTGGCCCCAAGGCATACCTGGGGCTTCTGAGTGTCCATTTGACCCCGTACCCTTAGTGCATCCTGCAATTTCCAACTTGTCATGTGCCCTTTATCTGTGTGACTTTGTGAACTCGGGCAGGCTGGTTAGCCTCCCTGGGCGTCATTTGGGGTATTGATATGTCTACTTTGCTGTGAGGATTTACTGAGGTAACATATATGGAAGGGGCCTTCTCAGTGTCTGGGTAGAGCAGAGATCGATGTCTATCACTCACTCATTCATTCATTCATTCAGTTCAAGCCAGATTACGAGCTATTCCCACTCTCTCTCCAGGGTGTGGAGGGAAGGTGCTGTCCCACCAGACTTCCCTTTGGTGTGGGTGAGATTCTGAGACCTCACTGCAGAGGGTCTCTGCCTTCTTTCTTCATGATTTGGGTTTCATGTAAGATGCCTCTGCGGCCTTAGTTGCTAAGAGTCTGTTTGCCTTGGTCATTTGGAGCACTTTCTTGACCTGATTTTTCTCTGATTTCAGTTGTGGGTTTGGGCCATGCAGCCATTGGGGGGCAGTGTCTTGTTGGCTAGAAGGTTGTTCTGTTTTCAAACCCCATTAGCATCCAGTTGGTAATATGGCAGGTCAAAGGGGCAGGCCAGAGTTCCCAAGTTGCTGAGACCTAACTATGAGAGTTTGCTCAATGGGAGAGGGATGATTTTCAGCTTGGTTGGTTTCAGAACTGCAGATAATACCAGTAATTCATCTTGACCTTCTAGTGGAAACTGCTCTCTGTAACAGAACATGGATTTGTACCAGATGAGTCCTCAGTTGGCCGAATAAAATCAAGCTGCTGTGCATCTTGGGGCAGAGGTTAGAGAAGAGCACCTACTGGGTGGGTTCTCAGTCTTTGGTGGGCTGCAGGGCTTGGCTGCCCCAGGGCTGCGGTCACAGTGGGTCTGCCTAGCAGGGATGGAAACCCCAGCTCCTTACTGGTGGCCTTTATGCTGGAGAGCCCTCTTGAGATGCCAGTAGGGGAGATCCGGGGGCATCTCTAGACCCACCATTTAAGACCTTGGCTGTGAGGGTCAGAAGAGACAGGCTTGTGATGGCTCCTAGCCAGGTGTGTGGCTTCTAACAGCTAATCAAGCAAACTCCCTGCCTTCTTCTCTTCTCCCTGCTCTTCAGTGAGATTGGGCAATGCAGAATAACTGTTTCCCCTGGGAAGATCTGTGTGTGAGGGTCAAAAGGGCGCCCCCGCAGGTTTGATGGAGAACGCCCTGGGTCAGGAGCCACAGGACCTTCACCCCATTCCTGGCGTATTCTTTCCCTAGCGATGTGACCATGAGAAGGTCACAGAGCCACTGAGCCTTGGTTTGGGCTGCCCACTGCCCAGTGCTTCATGGTTCCCAAGTTCCTTGCCTAACCTAAGAATCTAACAGTTGGAAGACTAACTGCCCCGCCCTGCACAGTGTGACTGGGGCAGCTCAGCACAGCCCAGCCTCTCTGCTGGGAAAATAAAATGACTCAGGCTCCTGCTGTGCCGTAGGCTCACAGGCAGAGTAAGAAGAATGTCCATCACGAGGGCTACCTGCTTCTCAGCTTGCCAGCTCCAAACTCAAGGCTGATAACATCTTTGGAGAGCACTGATTGTCGAGTTAGATGGTGCCCATCACAGTTCTCTAGAAAGCTTTAAAAAAAAAAATCAATGCCTGGGCACCTCAGACCTGCTAACTTGTAATCTCTGGGCAGCCAGCATTGAGACTCCCTGTGGAGTCACTTTCCTGCTTGCAAATAGCATGTATTTCACGTCACAGGTCCCCCTGCTTTCCGTGTCCCTGGAGAGGCCTCTTCACCCTTTCTCAGCACTTCAGGTAGCTCCAGCTTGCGTATTTATTGTGTTGAGTTGATCTGACCTGTTGGAGCACACCCATGGTTTTTTGTAATATAACATCTTAGGCTTTTTAAAGCCTTGCTGCTCACAGTGTGGTTCCTGGATCAGCAGCATCAGCATCACCTGGGAGCTGGTTAGAATTGCTGAGCCGAACCCACCTCCTGAATCCGGATCCATCTTTTCCCAAGATCCCCAGGTGGATCTTGTGCGTATTAAAATCTGAGAAGCACTAGTTTAAAAGAGCATTATTCTCTCTCACATATTTTTTTTAATGAAAAATTTCAATTCTTTTAGTCACAGCCCAACCTCTGTAGGGAGCAGGGTTCTGAGAAGCCTCCCTGGGTGGTGGGGTGGGGGGGGGGGGGGGGGGTGGGGGAGGCGGTGTGTGATGCTTCTCATGGTACCTAGTGTGTGTCCCGTTTCAGAAATTCTGGTCTCTAGTGACTGTGTGTATATTAGGGCATCTCCTGTACATCCACGTTTTTATTATTCATGCCACACATTTTAATCAACGAAGCTGGCCTTTGTGGGTCTCTTCTTCGCAATTTTAGTACTCTGATGAGTATAGTTTTCATCTTTGAATCTCCAGCTCTCTGACAATGCCTGGCACATGGTAGGTACTCAAATTATATTTCTTGAATGGACTCTCTATCCCTCATCATGAGCAATATGAAGTGAGTAATTGATTCAGGGAGCAGAGAAATTAATTGGGTCACTCGATAGCAGTTAATATAAATTTGGTGAGCAGGAGAGAAACAAAAATTGACTAAGTCAATACAATTTTGTCTTTCTCATGAGCTCTCTGTGTCTTCATTTTCTAAGGGAAGCTGGTAGGTCTCCCTTCCTGGCAGGTACAATCTCCATCAGAACATCAAAAACAAGTGAATGTGTTGTGCTTTGAAACTGGGTTTGCAGACCCTTTTCCAGAGCTGGTTACATGTTTGTATTTTATTGTGGCCATATTAGGGAAGAGTGGAGAATTAAGAATTCTGTGAAGGACACTCCTCCACAATCCACTTCTTTCCATTCCTTATGTCTGGCACGGGGGAGATGAATGGCGGGTGGGGGTTCTGAGAGTTGCTCCTCTGCCCCTGGCCACAAAGAAGTGCCCCCTGCTTGGAGAAATCCTTTTCATCCTCTAAAGCCCATTGCAGGTATCACCTCCAAAAATCCTCCTCCAATTCTCATCCCCTGCAAACCCAACCTTTCCTCCCTCCCTTCCCGGGCTGTTGGGATTAGCGCTTGTTGTCTATGCTCCTTGTACTAGTCAGAGCTTCCTTTTTTTTTTTTTGAGGAAGATTAGCCCTGAGCTAACATCTGCTGCCAATCCTCCTCTTTTTGCTGAGGAAGGCTGGCCCTGCGCTAACATCCATGCCCATCTTCCTTTACTTTATGTGTGGATGCCTGCCACAGCATGGCTTGATGAGCAGTGCCATGTCCGAACCTGGGGTCAGAACCGGCGAACCCTGGACCACTGAAGCGGAATGTGTGAACTTAACCACTGCGCCACGGGGCCAGCCCTAGCCAGAGCTTCTTGAAGGCAGGGAGGACATCTTTTCTCTCGGAATTTGGAAGAGGGCAAATGTGGTCCTACCATCTGTCCACCTTCCTTAAGTGTCCTGTGCTCTCCCTCCTCGCCTGTCTGAATCCCAGGCACTTTGGAACCCTAGAGAGGGTGCCCCCCTGGAATGCCTCCCCTCCCCAGGCAGCATTGGATGCTCATCTTTCCCTTCCTCCAGCCCATTATCCAGGCTCAGCATTTCCTTGAGCTTTTGCTCATTTCACACAAACTGGTTCACAAAAATGTCATGAGGAATCTGAGTCGGGGTCCATTGCAGAGAAAAAAGCCTATGGGATCAGATTACGAAAGGACTCCCCTCTCACCACACGGAGCACCCAGGCCGACCACTGACCCTTGTCTCTAAATGATAGCCCAGGAGTGGCTGGAAAATGTGGACAGATATTCCCTGATGTGGGTATCAGGCCCTCTGTTTATTTTATAAAACTCATATCTTTCTGTAAATTGTAGGCATGTATTTCCTCTGTGTAAATACTTTACGGTAGGCAAAGAGAATTGCAAATCAGCCAAATGGACCTGCACAAGCAGGAAGTACGCTAAGAGCCAGCGTGCTGGCTGCAGGGGGTCAGCAGTATAATGGGCAGAAAGAGGCTGCACCACAGGGCTGCAAGTTGGGGAACTGGCCAGAAATCTTCAGAGACCTGACTTGGCATTTTTAAAAAAAGTTTTGTTCTTATATTGACATATAGTTGTCATTTAATATTTTATTAGTTCCAGGTATACAAAATTTTTTTTTGTCCGTGATGAGAACTTTTAAGATCTGCCCTCTTAGCAACTCTCAAATACGCAATACTGTATTATTAACCATAGTCATCATGCTGCACATTCTATCCCCAGGACTCACTTCTCTTATACCTGGAAGTTTGTGCCCTTGACCCCTTCACCCATTTCGTCCACCCTGCCCTCTACCTCTGGCAACCATCAATCTGTTCTCTGTATTGATGAGTTTGTTTTTGTTTTTGTTTTTAGATTCCACATATAAGTGAAATCAAAGAGTATTTATCTTTCTCTGTCTGACTTATTTCACTTAGCATAATGCCCTCAAAGTCCATCCATGTTGTCACAAATGGCAGGATTTCTTTCTTTTTTATGGCTGAATAATATTCTAGTGTGTGTGTGTGTGTGTGTGTGTGTGTGAGTGAGTGTATATACATATGTAGATATCTATATGTTTTTCTTTATCTGTTCATCCATCAATGGATACTTAGGTTGTTTCCATATCTTAGCTATTATAAATGATGCTGCAGTGAACATAGTGGTGCAAATATCTTTTTGAGTTAGTGTTTTCATTTCCTTCCAATGAATACCCAGCAGTGGAATTGCTGGTTCATATGGTAGTTCTATTTTGAATTTTTTGAGGAAACTCCATACTGGTTTCCACAGTGACTGCACCAATTTGCATTCCCATGACTTGGCATTCTTAATTCCCCATCTCCTGGCAGATGAAGCCTCTGGATGACCCCTTAATTATAATGTGATGCTAGTAAAGCTTAGTGAAGAAAATTGCAAAATGAGGTGGGGCATGAGGGAGGAGAGGGCAGTGTCTGGGGAGCAGTGAAGAGGAGAGAAGGGGTGGAGAAAAGCAAGGATAGCATCTCTTCATTGCATGTAGGCAAGACATCCCCTTGCATCTGAGACTTGGCCAGAGTGCAGCTACTTTTAGGCTCCCCTAGAGTCAGCAGGAAGAAAGTGACAACTGTTCCTGCTGCAGGACTCTAACTGGGGTGTGTGGGGCTGGAGACAGTCCTCCTGGTAGGCAGGGCGAGGTCCTGGACCAGCCTGCTGCTTGGTCTGATTCCTGACCAGTGTTTGGGTTAGCAGAGAGCCAATAACACTCACTTATGTCTTTCTTATCTCCCTGTATTTTCTCATTTCCCTTCCTCCTATTCCAACAAGTAGCCGTCTCTGGTTCATTGTCTTAGGGAGATTTGTGGCAGGGAGGGGAACAGAAATAATTAGCAATTCTATTTGACCTTGGTGTTCTAAAAACCTCTGTTTAGGAACCTTGGAGGGCTTTGCAGAGGGGCTGAAAGGCAGTGGTGAGGGGATTTGTGGGAGCCATATAGAGGCAGTAGGATTTCGCCAGACTGGAAGAAGGTTCCTGTGGCTTTGGTGGTGGTGGCTCAGGAGGCTGAGCAAGAGAGAAGGAGGGAGGAGCATGTGGCTGCATGAGCTGAGGGGATGGTTGCTGGCTTCCCAGGCATTTCTCCTGGGCCTCTAGCAGAACCCCCAGAGAGGAACACTTGACCGAAATGCCCCCAGGGACCAGGAAAGTGGTGTAAATGAGTAGAAGGGCCTGAAGCACCGCTCTTTGCCTGCAGATTCCCCCCAAAATGGGTGCTGTAGTTACTGCTGTTGTGTACCACCCAGATCCCCCATGAGACTGAAGGATCAGTTCCCCAGCTCCTAGGAGCTCAGCTAAGAGACCTACCCGACCCAAGGTCATGCCCCTTTTGGGGGACAGCCAAACCCTATGACTGGTCAATGCAGGAGTGTAAAGACCTGGCTCCTTTCACCACAACTAAAAGGCCATTGCAGCTTTAAAGCTCCCTGTGAGGTCGGCCGAGGCTGCTGTCGAGACTGCGCGGTAGCTCAGCTTCTCCTCCTGCCCAATTCTGCACCTTCCTCTCTCCTTTCACAGGGCCTGAACCCAAGACTACTGCTTCCTTAACTTCCTGTATGTTAATCTCTGTCTCAGTGTTGGCTTCAGGGGAACCCACTCTATGACAGGTAGAGAAAACTATTTCTCTCCCACGAGAAAAGCAAAAGTGCAGAGCGTGATACAGGGCTGATGGATGGCAGTTGACATCTCTGGGGCATCTTAGAAACAGAATGGGCTCGAGGACTCAGCCCTCTCTGAAGGAGGCAGCTGCTGCTCAGCCCCAGCTGATCGGTGCCAGAGAACATGTGGGTGCAGTGTTTCTACATCTTACAGGTTTTAAGAGAAGCCGGAAATTTAGATTTTTAAAAATGTGAAATGTCCTGATTACAAAAAAAAAAAAAAAAATCACTGTGTGGGCCAAAAAGAAACAGCCTCTGTGGGCCACATTAGGTTTGTGGGCTTTTAGTTTGTGGCCCTGGGTCCACGCAGACAGGGCCACAGGCAGCTTCAAGAAATTTAACACCCAAATGCCACATGGACAAAGCTGTTTGTGGGTCAGCACAAGCTCTATGGATAGGGGTCAAGGAATACATGGGTATTCTGTCCCACCGAGATTCCTGTGGCACGGGCCCAGTCAGGAGGGGCAGGAGTTAGAAACCCCCAGAAAGACTGATGCTCAATCTTCTGCCAACCCAATGGGATGGGACTGTGAGCCAGAAATCAAGGGAAGTGGTAGGAAATGAAGATGGCAGCATTCTTGCTCACCTGAAACCCAGGAGAGCTCCAAAAGCTGAAAGCGGCTCCAATTAGGGGAAGCTCCACTCCAATGGGGCTAAGTCATCATATATAAAATATCAGAGTTTATTAAATCTTGTTCACTTAGATTTAATTGCATTAATACTATATTCAGTTCTGCCAAAGGTATGTCTAAAAAATTTTTTTCTTATAGTACGAAGAGCTCAAGTATGGATGAGTTTAGAATAATAACCCTTTAAGAGAATCTGATTGAATGTGTCCCTGTACGCCACCAAGGTCTGGGACATGAAAACTCAAAGTGTCATGTTGATGGCATTAAAGAAATGGAAAGAAATGGTTTCTTTCTTTCTCCCCCACACTTCCTCACCGCTTCTAGATAGTTTTGTAAATGACTAAAAACTAATCTCAGTCTA
Organism: Equus quagga; assembly: GCF_021613505.1. Lineage (NCBI taxonomy): Eukaryota > Metazoa > Chordata > Mammalia > Perissodactyla > Equidae > Equus > Equus quagga. The sequence goes on along the minus strand of NC_060274.1, from coordinate 89,997,049 downwards.
ACCATCTGGCTTCAGAAGCCAAGAAAGGCTGCTCTTGAAAACCTGTGAGATGTTCATCTCAAATGACATGTTTGTGTCAGGCTGACATGTATACATGGGGCCTCGTCACTCCGCCCTGGCATAAGGTGGTCCCATCGTGGGCCCATCCAAGAGTGCTAATTACCATTGTGCCAGAGTCATGGTCAGTCTTAATTCATCCTTGTGCTCTAGTGTCCAGCACAGTGCTCAGCACAGGAAAGGGTCATCGTGAACAGAATCCCCTCGGTCGCTGGAACTGGAACCCTGGCTTACGGTCCTCCCTGATTTCCTCTTTCTTCCTCACCTTCTGCATCTTTCGCTCCGCCGTGCAGTGCAGTGACTCCACCTGATGGGTTTCGTGGATCTCCTTCCCCAGGTCGGCCTTTCTGGCTGAGGCTCTCCTCATTCTTTACCTGGAACTCCCCATAACCACTTGCCATGCTGCAGGTTCCGCCCTCACCGCCACGTGGCTGCCAGCAGGATCTTTCTAGAACACAAAACACATTTCATTACTTTCATGCTTAAGAATTCTAGAAGACACTTCATTACCTTCAGGCTGAAGTCCAAACTTCTAGGCAGAGCACTCAGTGTTTTCTCTACCTAGCTTCACTTCCTGCCACTCACCTCCCTGCTTCTCCCCACCCTCACCCTCCAGGTTGCCGAGGACTACCAGCTGGAGCTGGGAAGAGGACCCATCCTCAGAGGTGGTTAGAAGCTGGGGCTCTGCAGTCAGACAGACCAGGTGCTAAGTCCTGCCACTTACCAGCTTGGGCAACCTGGGCAAGTTACTTATCTTCCTTAAACCTCTCTATCTCCTTGCCTGTCAAACAGGATTGACACTCATGCCATCCCGCACATCAATACCACTCTCTCTAATTCTACCTGCTGTACAGGCTTGTTGTGAGGATAAAATGAGATTGTGAAAAACTCTTAGCAAAGTTCTAGGCATGGGGTTGATGGTGAATTAACCCTGGCTGGGCAGAGACATCTGGAAGAGGGTACAAAAGATGCTAACAGTGGCTGCCCTGGGTGGCCGGACTCTGGAGGACGTTTTTGCTTTCTTCATCTTATCTTATGTGAGAATATGTTAGGATTTCCTACAACATTCAGGGCTTATCAAGAAACAGTTGGAAACGATTTCCTCTCTAGAGCTTCCCTAACTCTCCTGGACAAAGTGAGTCTCCCCTCCCTCATCCTTCTGTTAGTGCTTTGTGCCTGCCTGTGACATGGCTGGCAGAGCAGGAGATGATGGTTCATTTGCCCACCTGCCTTCCATACCAGCCAGCCCAGAATCCATGTTTTTGTGGGTCTCTGGTTCCCCAGGACTCTGCTCAGCATGCGGCATCAAGTGTGTTCTCTGTCAGGGCCAGTTTGTTTGACTTGAATGGGAGCCTCCTTTGCTAAGGATCACCCAGGATTCTGCATCCCCAGGCTTTGGCATTCTTCTACTTAATGTTTATAACATTTTAGGAAATGCACGTTTTCTTCTATAAATCCATTGAAAGTCTAGCTGTTCATTGTTGCGATGACGTAGGGAGAGCAGGATAGCAGCAAAGAATGCACAGTGTGCTGTGCCTCTGGATGACCTTGGGAAGTGGCTTCTCTCTCCCTCTCCGCTCCCTGGCCCTCTGTGGGGACTCCCATGTCCAACCAGCCAAGGAAGGACTTCTCGAGTTCTTAAACACGCAGCTTGGACCTAGGCTCAGCAGGACACCGGCTTCTCCTGTGGCCCCAGCTGCTGTCCTTCTTCCTGAGGAGAACCCCCAGAAGTCCAACTCCTTGAAGGCTCAGGATCCAGCCTGGTGGGCTCATCTGAGAGCAGAGTTTTAGGCTGCCTGTGAGCAGACCAGGGAGACCTAGGGCCCATCATTTTGGGGCAAGATGTACTGATTCTTTCCAAGCAGGACATGTTTTGGTGTTAATCCTTACTCTAGATGGACGCTTAAAAAAAATATATACCTATTTCCTTACTCTGGCAAAAAGGGTATATAGGTAGAGTATAGTGAATGAAATTTAACCCCTTTAAAATTTCACTTTGGGCTATCTTAAGATTCAATAAGATTTCTGTAATAAAAATCCCCCACATACATGTATTAATCGAATACATATTAAGGTATAACATAGTAAAGTATGTTTAATTCAATTACGGTATAAAGGAGTAAATTTAATTACTATAAATTTAATTAAGGTGTAACGTAATAAAGTATGTCAAGTACACCAATCATAAATGTACAGCTCAATAATTTTCACATAAGTAATCATTGTGTAATTACCACCCACATGAAGATATGGGACATCCCAGAGTTCGATGAGTCTTCCTCACACCCCTTCACAGTCTGTACTCCCAGCCCCAAGGTAACCACTGGTCTGACTTCCATTCATAGACGGTATGAGATATTTAGACTTGAATATATTTTTCTCTAGATATTTTGTCCTCTGCAGTTGTTTTATAGCCAAAATCACATCTTGTGGGTTTTATGGCTTTTGTCATTAAGAACCACGTTGCTTTTTCACAACTAGAGGAGTAAGTGGTGTTTTGAGGTTCTGAGATTTGACTGTTCTTTCCAGATTTTATTTGATTATTGCTGTTACTGTTGATTTGGTCTCTTGGGAATGCTGGCACTCAAGGTTTTTATGTAGATTACTAGATAATCCAAGTTAAAAATGATAGAAGTAAGCCCCTCTTTTTCATAATAGGTGTTAATATTAAAACTTATTTATTTAATTAATTTATTCCTTAAAGGTTTTAAGATAAATTGTAAAGAAAAACAAAATATATGATAGTGGAAACAAACAAAAAAAAAATAGATGCAAAAGAAGAAAGAAAGAAAAGTACGGCAGAGAGTGGGCCAAGAGCATTCAAAGTGATAAACATCATTTTTGGGTTCTTAATATTTTGATTTTCAGATTATAAAGTTGCTTTCATTAGCTTATTTAATTGTAAAGTATCAATCATCAAGATAATTGAAGCTTATCTAAATGAACAGGTTGCTTAAAGTGTTCGTATATAAATGGACCAAAGTTTGTCTATAGAAGTTGCCAGATGGAAAGTGTTCCTAAGGGCATCGATCTTGCCTTCCAATGAATTGTGGGAAAAGACAAATTGGTATCTACTTTGGGCACAACTATCCAGCCTAACAAAATATAACAGGTCCCTCTTTACTCCTTGTTGGCAAAGTCTACTTTAAATCTGGAAATATCTCTTAATTAGAATTTCTCAGAGGATGATCTTTGAGATTCTTCCTACTTGAAAATGTTGCTCCCACTGCAGTTGATTGGGAATAGGTGCAATGAGAACGAACGGCCATGTCCGTCATCCTCACCAGGCTGGCCACTGCACCCACCATAGTGTCTGGTATGTCACAGGCGTCCAGGAAACACTGTTGGGTGTGGGATGAAGGAATGATCCTCATTCCTTGCACACAAGAGGAGCTGGGAATGATCCGTCCCAGCACATGGCTCCCCTCCCTCGCCTGCCCTGAGAGGTTTGATAAGGGCTCTCCCATCAGCCTGAGCACATCTGTGCACATCTGTTACTAAGTGCATTAACATGCTTCTCATTTTACTTTTATCACAAATTGTGGTCCATCAGACAGAGTTCGTATGACATAATGCTATTGCCTTAAATTTGGAGGAGAAAAGTCTATTTGTCAAAATACTGTACTAAAGATACATCTAGGAAACCACTGTGAGGCTTTAGTTCCTATAATTAAGAGCCCTTAGACTTTTTGTGTGGAACGGCCTGTCAACCACTGGGCCCACCTTGTTGTCAGGGTTAAAACAATCTTAGAGTTACCTGAAGTTGTGATTGATGTGGAGACACTGAAAGTGGGTCCACTTTTGTGATGAACACTTTAATGAACATTTAAATCTGCAGAGGAAACGTTTCCTTTAAATCTCCTCCTTCCGCAATACACACAGTTTATCATAACATCAATCGTGGTCAAGCTCATTCTCTCCACTCACCCCCATCAAACAAAAATAAAAGGTCTACCTCTTAAAACCCTGCTTTCATCTTTAAACCTCCATTTTCAGTAAAGACAGGGTAGAGCAATTTCTACTAGGTGCTGTGTTGCATCCTCCAGTTCCTATGTCTGCGTGTTCCTAGCGGCTGTCACTGTGCAGTAACACAAGTCTCCTGTAGGTGGCTCTACCTCCCTATTTTCTCTTCCTACCCAGAAGCCGCCACAAATCTTCAAACCCCAGTCTTAGTTCTATTGGAGCCTGAGCCAGGGGCTCTGAAATGTAAACCCAAACCTCAGGGGCCTGGATGTTAGTGGATGCTGCTTATGTAGAAGAGAAGCCATTAGACATTTAAATGAGGGAACATTGGGAAAGTTCGCTGGTCGGCAGCCCTGGCCAGGTTTCCCCAGAGCTGCAGCCATCACTTCAGTCCAGACCCAGGTCCTGAGTGTCAGACCAGTATTTCCCAACATGTGTTTTTCAAGACACGAATTTGCTAAGATTCTCAGTAAAAAAAAATAAGGCACTATAGTTAAATAAAATTGGGTAAGGCTGTTTGCTGTTGTCTTTAGAGTGTCATAAATCATCGTAGAATTTTAAAAGCTTTGAAAAATTCTACAGGAAAAAGATCTGTTTAACTTTGCTTGACTAGAGATTTTATGAACTCAGGACCTACTAATACCAAGTAGAGCCGTGCTCTGTGGTATGCACTCCTGGAGATGACATCTACACTGTCTTCAGGGTAGGGGCAAGAAGCTGGGGCCTCGACACTTTTCTGGGGTGGGAGGAGGTCCTGACGTTTGGCCACTCTGCCAAGTGGTCAGGTGTCACGAGAGGGGGTGTGTGTGTGGATTGCCCAACACATATTGTGGAAACTGCCCAGTCCTCCCAAGAATCATGGAAGGGAATATCCCATTTATTGGGAGCTTTATCTGTGCAAGGCGCTGGGCTAGACTCTTTTTATGCGTAGCTAATGTATTCTTCTTGGCACTTCCTGAGTAGACAGAATCTCCGCTTCACAGGTAAGAAGACTGATAGGCAGAGAGGCAGGGTTGCTGAAGTTTGCGTGTTAGCAGGTGGCAGAGCCCAGACCTAAACCTGTCGGCTTGAAGGCACTTACTTTGTATTTTGTTTTGTTTTTAATACACTATACCAGGGATTTATTGAGAGCATTTTAGTAAGGACGTAATTGAATTGATGTAACTTCTACAGCCCATTGAGATGTAGGGGAAAGAAGAGTGGATATAACATCAGGAGACAAAGGTAAAAATCCCAGCGTTACCTCTTCCTGAGGGGGTGGCCTTGGACAGGTTATTTAGCCTCTTGGAGCTCTAATTACCTCTTCCCTAAAATAAGAATTACTCACGTAGACTTAAATTAGAACTAAGGGTGGGGACTAAGTACATAATAGAGGCTCAAAATGTCTCCGGAGTCCCGTGAGCCAGTTCTGGCCGTCCCCACCAGCCACAGGGGAGCGGTGGCTGCTCACATTCTGTCTGGGACTCTGATTTCATGAGACCTGAAGGCCCAGTCTTGGGGCAACACAACTCCGGTCGTCTCTTGTAAACCTCCGTAGGGTGTCAGAGCCTTGGATGGTAGCCAGGTCCAGGTCACAGACCTGAAATCAAGGTCCCGGTTATCAGAAGTCAGAGCTAAATTTAGGATGCAACTGTGAAAATGAATACTCAGCAGGCCCTGTGAAGTAGGGGGTGAATAATTGTCTCGCAAATGTGATTAATGTAGACCGACCATGCTGGTAATTTGTCTGGTTCTCAACCAAACAGCCACTCCTTCTCCCCAATATTCTTCTTCCCCAAACCATCTTGGTCCTCACCCCTGGGATTCTTTTCATATGTTTTGCCCTTAATTGCATGGGGTTTTCTTTTGTGCAAATTACTAAATATTTGCTTTGACTGCCCTCTTCCCTTAGACCAAAGATTGCAAACCGGTGACCTTGGGATGTCATTCAGCCCTCAGAATGTTCCAATTTGCCTGCACAAGTTAAAAAAAAAGAGAGCTTTCGTTAGAAAATTTGGAGATTTCACAACACAAAAATTTAGATTTCTGCCTCATTTTGAAAAAATAAGATGGAGCCATGCAGGACCCAGATTCCCCCAGGGCCACACAGGTAGCTGCTGCCCCCTTCCCTGGTTTCTTCCTGTCCCACCATGCCCACCCCAAAGTTCCAGCATCATCTATAACTTGTTAGAAATGCAAATTCTCAGGCCCTTCCCCAGACCTACTAATATAGAATCTCTTAACAGGGGAGGCCTAGAAATCTGTGTTTTAACAAGCCCTCCAGGTGATTTTGATCTAGGCTCAAGTTCGAGAACCACTTGTATACAGAGATGACTGAATGAGACTCCACAGTCTTGGCTTTTTGCTTCAGCTTTAGCTGTAGACTATAGTTAAAACTTGACCTCATTCATTCATCTGTCCAGCCAGGCATTTAATGCACAGATTTATGGAGCACTTCCATGTAGCAAGCACTGTGCTAGTTGCTGATGATATAGAGGTGACCCAGACAGACAGTGTGTTGCTCTCACAGAGCACGTGGTCCAATGAGGAATTAGAGACAGACACTTCTGTTTTTTCAACTGCACCTATTACCGATGTTGGACTGGACCAGCAGTTTTCAAGCTGAGTTCTGCAGAGTCCCAGGGCACTGAGAAAGGTCTTGAGCTCTGCAGGAGTAGGGGATAAGAAGGAGGCTAAGGAATGGGACTCTCTCCCCACCTTCAGATTAGCCAAAGCATCACTGTTTTTATCTCTTTTATATTTTAGAGTTCCAAATAAGACTGAATTGGGGGAAAAAGGGTTCTGCTGTTAAAACAGCTTGATTGCTACTATACTAGGCAAGCTTTTAGGTACCTTCAGGTCTAAAATGCTAAGAAACACAATTGGGCACTGGCAAACATTTTTTCTTTCAGGTGATGAAGAGCAGGGAGAAGCATCTTAAAAACCCCACCCTATATCACACCCATTAGGATGACTACTATAGAAAAACAACAGAAAACTGTAAGTGTTGGTAAGGATGTGCAGAAATTGGAACCTTTGTGCATTGCTGGTAGGAATGTAAAATAGTGCAAGCACTGGGGAAAACAGTATAATGGTCCCTCAAAAATTAAACATAGAATTACCATATGATCCAGCAATTCCACTTGTGGATGTATACTCAAAAGAATTGAAAGCAGGAACTCAAACAGATATTTGTACACCCATGTTCATAGCAGCATTATTCGCAATAGCCAAAAGGTGGAAGCAACTCAAATGTCCATTGATGGAGGAATGGGCAAACAAAATGTGGTCTATCCATACAATGGAATATTATCCAGCCTTAAAAAGTAAGGAAATTCTGACACGTGCTACAACATGGATGAACCTTGAGGACATTATACTACATGAAATAAGCCAATCACGAAAGGAAAAATGTATAATTCCACCTATATGAGGTACGTAGAGTAGTCAAATTCATAGAGAGAGAGTAGAGCAGGGTTCCCAGGGGCTGGGGGTGGGCGGAATGGGGAGTTATTTTTAATAGGCACAGAGGTTCAGTTTGGGATGATGAAAAAGTTCTGGAGATGGATGGTGGTGATGGTTGCATGACAATGTGAATGTACTTACTGCCACTGACTTGTGCACTTAAAAGTGGTTAAGATGGTAAAATTTATGTATATTTTTCCACAATAAAAATAAACCCATTCTACAATTTGCTACAAAAGCCGCTCTTCCCTTCCCTCCTCGACCCCCTGCCCCCTCGCCCCCTGTCGCTTTGTCCCCATTCAGGCTTTTTGTTGCTGTCGTATTGAATAATTTACCACTGGGAAAGTCAATGCAAATGAAATAACCTCAGTCGCTGGTGGATGTGACAAAATACTCCAGGTAGTCTCTGAGAATCGCAGCTGGTGTCGGTCAACCAGAAAAGGTCTATGTCACTGCCCAAGTTGGTGCTGCTGAACTTGAGGGGAGAATGGGTACGATCTGGAAGACAAAATACCCAAGAAAATAATTGTAAACGCTCCCAGAGGATCCAGACAATTGTAATCTTCTAGAGCCACAGGTATTTTCTCATACAGGGCAGAAAGAGTTGCTTTACGGCTTGGTAATCTCAGCCGCGTGGTGGTTGGAATACTTTGGCCCAGTGTCCTCACACTTCGGCGGGCACCAAGCTTATCTGGAGGACTTTGTTAAAACACAGATCACTGAACCCTGCCCCCAAAGTTTCTGATTCACTAGGTCCAAGGTGATGTCTAAGAATCTGTATTTCCAGGTGATGCTAATGTCTGTCTGGGGCCACACTTTGAGAACCACTGCTTTAGGCAGCTTAGTTCATAGCCAAGAAGGAATGAAACATTGGCTGGAGGGAGAAGCCCGTATGGAGGATGATGGGTGTGCAATGCGGAGAGGGTAAGGACGGAATCAGCTCAACCTGGATCACAATATCATTTCTCTCACCATTGCTGAGGTTTTGGAGAAAGTAACTTAATTTCCTCATCTTTAAAATGCAGAACTTTTGTGAGGATTAGAAACTCAGTGTGTGTAACTCCTGGCACCATGGTCACGTAAAGGTGTCTACCATTTTGTTATGTAGCCTAGAGGAGAGCTCTGGGGACAATATGAGCATATGGAGGGCCTGAGGGCAGGGGCACGCAGAAGGAGAAAGGGAGCATTGCAAGGGGCGAGGGAGAAGGAAGCAAAAACCAAATCCACAGATTTGCATGGGCCTGGCTTTGTTCCAAGCTCACTAGGTTTTGAAGTCTCAGAAAAGCTGGCAATTGGACTCTTAAAGAAGTCCATCTAACCACAAACGAGTCCCACTTGCTCTAAATCATTTTTAACGCTTCGGCTGGCCAGAGCGCACCATGAGTCATTCGCAAGGGTGCTGAAATCCGGAGACTTTCCTAAGGGCCCCCGAGGTACAACCTCTCAGACCCAAGGCACTTGCAGCTGATTGAACATGATGGGAGCTGTGTTATAGTATGTCACCAGGTCCCCTGTCATTCACCCAGCCACCATCTCTCTAATCATCACTGGTCAGTGTCACTGTCATGACGAATTAGTACATCTCATTGACTTGTATGGACACATTAAGTGGCAAGTCCAAAGTCCCTTCCCTCGTCTGGTTCCAAAGGAAAGCTGAACGCCAACCTCAGGCCTGTGTCATGAGAGTCTGGTGAAACGCATTTTCCTCAGGGCTACGCAACAGGCTTCTGGTGGGATTCAGGAGCCACCTGGCTGACAGTGCCTTATTCTGCTCCACCGCCATGGTGGCGAGGGGACATGCTGATAGATCACAGACAAGGCTGGTGAATGACAAGGTGGTGTACACGTCACCAGCAAGTTCTCAAAGAGAAGAAATACTCTCAGGTATTAGATCACTATCATTGTATTAAGACATTTATTTTTAGCATTTTCTCTAAGGAAAGAACATGTGGATGGCAACAACAGCAATACAACAGTAGCCAACCATTTGGAACTTGAAGTGACAAAGGCAAGGTCAACATTACTGGGGGAAGGACACTAAATGGCTCTGCCCCTGGGTGTGGCAGCCACCCCAGATGTCTCCTTTCTGTGTGTTTAACCTTCTCGGGCCAGAGAATCCTGGGAAACTGGCCGTGGGGAGGCAGTGCTGAGGGGCTCGCACAGGAGTCTGTTGGGGAAACTTCTGGTTTCAGTATTTGTGATGGGGCCGTTGTTGCAATGTGTCCTTGCAGAAAGCGGAAAGGAAGCGGTCTAGGAAACGCTTTCTCCAGCCTGCTGTGTCCCAAACTGTGTTTTGCAGGAAAACGCCCTGCAGGATGTTACTAGAAGTGTCACGAAAAAGCGATGTGAAAAGTTTGGGAAACATTTCTGCCTAGATCTGCCACACCTGTGGTCAGCAAACTTGTTGCACAAGGTCAAGAAAGAAAAATTTCCAGGCTCCATTTAAAGAAAGGAAAAAGATACTTTAAATCAGGAAGTGCAAAATCTGCAATTGCGCTGTAGTGTTCTTCCGTCGTCTCCTTCCCCCCCCCCTCCCCCGAGGTGGGAGAGGAGCCTCTCATTGTCTTCACTGGGTTGGTGACTTTCTTACTCCTTCCGTCTGTTTGTTCCACATGCCCAGCATTTGCAGTCCCGCAGGGGCCCTCCCCAGAGGCAGCCTCTGTTCAGGACTCAACCACGGGACAGCTACGACCTTGGCTGGAGGTGACCCAGAGGGAGGAGGCAGAGGTGTCCAGGGAATCAGTGTCATTCAGTTTAGTTTCTTGTTCCTGAAGTTTCATAAGGGAACAGATCATAAAGCCGGGTGACCATCAGTCGCTTGTCTCTCTACCAGGCTGTCAATTCTTTGAGACTTGCTTTGTGCCTGGTACATGCTATGTATGTTTTAAGCATACTTGAAAATAATGTATGTTCTCTAAATGTTGGGCATAGTTAATATACATCCAACTTGTTCATTAGCATGTTCAAATCTTCTATGTACTTGCTGGTTTTTTGTCTGCTTATTCTATTTGTTTTTGCGACAACTGTCCTAAAATCTTTACTATGATAGTGGATTTGATATTTTCTTTCTGTAATTGCTTTGTATGATCTGAGACTATGTTATTAACAATCATACAGTTCAGGATTGTTATATCTTCCTTCCTGGCAGAATTTTTCCTTTCATCATTAAGTAATGGCTACTTTTATCCCTGGTAATGCTGTTTGCTTAAAGGTGCATGGACCCCTTCATTGTGCAACGTACCTGCTGTCCCGGATGCATTTTCTCCTTTGGGATCTGCAGCATCTGGGCCTGCCGACTCCCAGTTTTTGAAACTCCACTCTCCGTTGGCCCCTGATATTACATTCTCCTGGTTTTCTTTTTAAGCTGTTCTATTTTAGGAAAAAAATATGGATAGCGATGACAAAAATAACACATGGTATCATTTAAATCCAAACCAAGCCGTTTCTATTTCCTTTGAAAATCAGCTCCCTCGGAATAAAATAGCGCCCCTCTCACTGTTCTTCTTCTGCTAACTCCTGCTCATCCTTTAATTCTCAGTGTAGGCATCACCTCCTCCAGGAAGCCGCCATGAATACTCTCCCCCTCCCCCATCACAGCACACACTGGTGGGGAGGCTCTCCTGTGTCCTTTCTGGCTTCGTGTGCAGCCCAGCATCTCAGATCCCTCACATTCTTAATGCCGTCTATTCACCTGTCTCGTGAACGTACCTGCAGGGCGAGAACGACATCAGTTTCTCCGTTCCATCACACTCACGGTCTCGCAGGCAGCCGGCACTCCGTAAATGTAGTCGAGCTCAACAGACAGCGTTTCCTAGTATTTCCTTTTTCGTGCTTTGGGTACTTGTTGAAGTTCAGTCTAGTTTTCTCCTGAGCATCCTTCCCTCAAACCCCTCACACCCTTTTGACTTCCACTCACGCCTCTGACTTTTGACTTCCTCTGTCCGTGGCTTGAATCCTGTCCTCTCTCTGAGCTCTATAGCACATCTCAGAAGCTCCAACGAACAATCCCACTTGACGGTCAGCGTCCAAACGCGCACTATCTCAAACAGCACACACGCTCATCCTCCACCAAGCTCTTCCTTTTCCCGGTGTCTTTATGTTTACTGAAGGCCCGACCATTTTTTAAGTCATTCATTTTCATCTTCAGCAGACCTCTTATTTCAACCCGTATCCCACTATGCACTAAGCTCTCTTGCTTTTCCCCTTAAAATCTTACTTTTTTCTGTCCCTACTTCTCAGGTCTTACTGCCCTGACCCTGCTCCAGGTATTTGTCTCGTGCCTGGAATATGCACCACCCCGACCTGAGCCCCCATCTCCAGGCTGCTTTCACGGGCGCCATTTCCAGCCGCATCACCTCCTAACCTCGGTCTCAGCCTCTTTTTTACTTCTCGTTTGCGCTGCCTTCCGCCCCGTCAGGCTGGTTTTCCTGCCAACAGAACCTTCATTTCCTCCTCCGTGCTTCTTTCCTTTTCCTGGACTTCCTTGTCACATCTCTCCTTTGTGGCAAATTAAACTCTTTGATGGGTGTGGGCACTGACCAATCGTAATGGACACCAACCTGTCGGGATGGGGCGTAGACCAATCGGAGTAGAGTCAGCCGCAAACAACGAGTGCTGCTCAGTGTCAGCTCTGCTGTCTCCTAGACAAAAGCTACTCCACTTTCAAGGTCCCGTCCAATCTTCTCAGTGACATGGAGCCACCCTGGCTGCTCGGGCTTCACCGTTCTCTCTTCTGAATTGTTCCTGCAGCCATCATCTGAGTCACACTGGTCACATATAAATGGAGAGAGGTCTTTGCTGTTCACTAGAGCTTCATGTGATCTTTTGTTTATTTCCTCAAATAGACTTGAGAGCTCCTTGAGGCAGAGACCACACTTGACATCAGAGGGTCTCAAAGTGTGGTACCTGAAACAGCAGGCTCAGAGTCTCCTGGGAATTTTGAATCAGACATATTGAGTCAGAAACTCTGGCAGTGGGGCCCAGTAATCTGTGTTTTAACAATCACCCTCCAGGCGATTTTGATGCACGTTCAAGTTTGAGAGCCACCTCATTACATAATGTGGGGAGACTGAATAAAAGTCTTTATGGCGGGATCTCAATAAAGACTTATCTTGCTAATTAAATGTTTATGCCGTCTTTGCATCCTCCATGGTGCATGGCATTAATTTTGTGTAGCACAAGACATTTGGATTTGGATGCAACAAACATTTAGCAATCACTTGGTATATGACAGATTCGGGGTTAGGAACATTTATTTCAGTTTATAATTTTATTCTTACAACAATCTTGTTCAGTAGATGCAATGGACAGAATGTCTGTGTTCCCCCCACCTCCAAATTCATATGTTGAAATCCTAACCCCCAAGATGATGATATCAGGAGGCATAGCCTGTGGGAGGTCATCAGGTCATGAGGATGGAGCTCTCATGAATAGGATTAGTGCCTTTATAAAAGGGACCCCAGAAAGCTCTCTCACTCTCTTTGTGCCCTGTGAGGATACAAGAAGTCAGCAGCCTGCAACCAGGAAGAGGGCTCTCACCAGAACCTGACTGTGCTGGTGTCTTGATCTGGAAGCTGCAGCCTCCAGAACTGTGAGAAATAAATTTCTGTTGTTTATAAGCCGCCCAGTCTGTAGTATTCTGTTGTAGCAGCCTGAAGTGACTGAGACGGTAGATATTGTTATTCCCTTTTAACAGATAAGGAAACTAAAACCTGGAGCGGTTACAAGCCTGGCTCCAGTTGGCACAGGTAGTGAGTGGCAGGGCTGGTATCTGAAGCAATGTCTCCTAACCCCAAGTTCAGTGCTCCATACTTAAGACATTCTTGTTATTTGGGTTATTTGGGGATGTGCCTTGCTGTGGCCGTGGTGATGACTTCCCGTGTTCCGCAGAATGCTGCTGACGTCTAATAACAGTATTTATGGAAGGTGTAATTTGAGTTCTGTTCTAGAGGAGGATTTAAACAAAATGCTGTTATTCATCAATTGACATTTTAATATCTCTGAAATTAGGATCCACTTTATAATTGATAGCATGTCATAGTTTAATGATATATCTTACAATCAATACTGTCTTAGATGCAATGAAATTCCATCGCAAATGTGTGATCCTTTCCATTTTGGATAAAACTGAGTGTATGTGAGTGAGTGTGTTTGTGAGTGTGAGTGTGTGTGAGTGAGTGTGTATCCACCTCTTGTATTTACTTGTAACAAACATAACTGTTTAACACTGAACTCTGGGTTCACAGGGGCAAAAAAGTTGTGAAATATTCTAGGCCTTTAAGATTTTCCCTGGACAAATAAGAGGCACTTTTGAAAGAGAAGAAAAAGCAATAATTTACATTCTTCATTTCCCCAAGGGATAATGCACATCCAACCTTCTCAATTCTATTGTCTACTCAGGAATTTCGAAATATACAAGGAAAAATGTGAAGTCTGTTTCACCTTTCTGAACAGTGGCCTGAATCTCATCGTGCCTAGTCAATATTTAGAAAAGCAATGTTTATTTAGCTAGAATTTAAATAGTAGCTCTGACAATCTGTTATACATTTGCCATTTTGGTTATTTCTCTTTTGAGGCAAGCACATGATTCTGCACAGTGTGTCTGCAAAAGCAGGAAGGGAAAACGGCCCAGTAGAAGCTCGGTCACCCTCACTTCACAACAGGCCTCCGCAGAGAAAGAAATGCATGGCTTTCTGAGTGGCAGTCTTGGTTTTGGCAAACATGTTATTAGCCACAGCATGTACAAATCTTCCAGCATTTTCTGACCAAGCTTAGAAAAGATGGTAAATGGGGTTTATTCTGAAATGAGCATTTGGGTTGGAAGGTGTAACTCCAAACACATCATTCCCCTTTGTAAACACCGTCAATAGTTCCCTGCCTGCTGATTTATGTACAAACCCTAGCATTCAGGACCCTACACAGACAGAGCAAGACCCCCACCTCCTATTTCATTGTTACATTACATCTCCCCTTTGCTGACTTTATTTTTTAGCCAAGCTGGACAACTTTGGATCTCCTAGCTATGCCCAACCCTTTCCTGCATTTATAGTCCGCAAGAAAATTTCAAATCTCGTTATTAAAATTCTATCTATCCTTCAACGTCCTTATTTCAGATATCAACTTTCTCATGAAGCCTTCTTGTTTTCTCCAACTGATCAGATCTGTCCCATCCTTTTGATCTTCTCTAACTTTTTTTGCCTAATCTTTATATTTTACTACTTACTTAGTAAACTTCCCATAATAGTGCAGTGCTTCTTAAAGTGTAGTCAGTGCCACCTATATTAGAACCTTCTGGATCCTATTCCAAACATGTTGAACCAGGACCTGCATGGTGGTCCCCAGGGTGGGACTCAGGAATATGCATGTTTAATAAGCTTTCTAGTAATTCTGTAAACACTGAATTTGGAGGATCATTGGTGTGGTGGAAGGGGCTCCCTCACTTTTTTTGTAAATTATAGAAAATTTCATACATATTCAAAAGCAGAGGAGGTAAAAGAATGTATCTTCATGAACCTGCCACTGAGGTTTAATAGAGATCAAAACAAGGCTAATCATGTTTCACCTACACCCTCCCCCACTTTCCCCGAACCCCGTGGATTATTTTAAGAAAATCTCAGTTATTATATCACTTCATCTATAATTGTTTCTTAATGCAATCTAAAAGACAAGGACTATTTTATTTCAAATCATAACCACAACAGAATTACCACTTCTGAAAAATCCCTACTTCCTTGGTGTGGTAGGTACAACAATGCCCACCCTCTGGAAGATGTCCACAGCCTAATCCTGGGAAACCGAATACTTGGCAAAAGGGACTTTGCAGATGTAATTAAGGTTAGGAACCTAAAGGTAGGGATTATTTGGGTGGGCCCAATCTAATCACAGGAGGCTTTAAAAGCAGACAACTCTCTCTAGCTGGAAGAGGAGGATGGGAGAAGAGAGATGCAGAGTGTGAGAAGAGTTTGACAAGTTGTTGCTGTCTCTGAGATGGAGGGACCATGAGCTAGGACCAGAGAGAGGCCTCTAAGAGCTAACGATGCCCTCTGGCTATCGGCTAACAGGAAATGGAGGTCTTGGTCCTATAGCCACAAGAACCTGCTTCAGTCAACAACTTGGATAGCTTGGAACCAGATTCTTCCGCAGAGCCCCCAGAAAGGAAGCAACCCTGCTGCCACCTTGATTTTGGCCTTGTGAGCCTCTAAGCCATCCAGCTGAGCCACGCTCTACCAGACTTCTAACCTACAGGATTGGGAGATATCAAATGGGTGCTGCTTTCAGCTGCTTAATTTGTGATAATTTGTTACGGTAGCGATAGAAAACCAATACCCTTGGTATCATCAAATATCCAGTCAATATTCAAATTCCCCCTATTATTTAAAAAATGCTTTTTATAGAGTTGGTTTATTTGAATTGGGGTCTAAGCAAGGTCCACACATTTCATTTGGTTAATATGTCTCTTAAGTCTCTTTTAGTCCATAAATATTCCCTTCCTCACCACCCCCCAGCAGTTTATTTGTGGAAGAAACCAGGTTGTTTTGAACTGAAGAATTTCTCATAGTTTGGATTTTCCCGTTTACAAACTATAATGTAGTTTAACACGTTCCTCTATCGCCTGTCTTTCCCCATAAGCTGGTGGAAGATTTAATGGCTTAGTCAGATCCAGGCCTGATTTCTTGGCAACAGGTGGTGTGTGCACCTTCCTGCTGTGTCATGATGGGAGGCACCTTATGACTGGCTGTCTCTTCTCTGTGATGTTAGGGTTAGTCCATCCAATGTATAGTGCCCCTCAGGTTTTTATCTAATGATTTTCTCAGTCGTTGATGATTATTGCCTAGAACTATTTCTTCATTAGCCGTTGCAGAGTGGCAATATTCTAAATCTATCATTCTTTTTTCATTTATTAGCTGGAATCTCCTAAAATGCACCAAGCTATTTGGGCAATCCAAGGTCTAGTTCAGACAGGAAAGTCAGTATAGCTGCTTGATTCTGACAAAGCTATGAAGACAGAGAAGTCTGGGTTCTAATCCTGCTTCTGCTATGCAGTAGCTAGTTTGCCTCAATTGAGCAAATTATTGAAGACCTTTGAGCCTCAGATTCCTTATTATAAAGTGGAGACGGCATTGCAGGGTTGTTATAAGAATTCAATAAATGAACTTATGTAAAAGCACGATGCCTGCTATAGAGTAAGCATGATACTGGCTCAACACAAGGTTGACATAAGGGAAGCCATATTGTGGAAAAGAAACCTTGTTGTAACTTTGAATGACCTCTGATTAACTAGCCCACACGTGCTCTGTAGATTTTATGGCCCCTCCCAGCTGTGATAAGATGATAACTTTGTTGAGTTCCTTAGGAATGTGATGACCGCCAGGCAGAGAGTCTATGCTGATAGCCATCATCAATGACAACTGCAAGATCAGGGTATAGGAGGTTGTTCTGGTCTCTGATGCATATCCAGTAACACAAGGACTATCAGGAATTGGAACCAGAGGGCTGCCCCAGCCAGAGACCAGCCACCTCCCCCACCTGGAGACCAGTTCTGGATATAACTAGCCTTTAATCTTTATTCTATAAGATGGTTCTTTCGGACATTCGTCAGCCATCTTCCCTCTTGCTAGCAAGCTGTATTAAAGAAACCCTTTCTCTCCTACCACTTTGCCTCCTGAATATTGGCCTGTCCTGTGGCGAGCAGAGGACCCCCCCTTGGACAAGCACTCATCAAATATCTGCAGTACAATGAAGTCCCAGGGTCGGATGCCCATGGGGATCTCTGAGGAACGCAAGTTCTGCTTGCTCTTGGAGCCTGCTCTGGAGTGCTACATCTGGTTCCTCCAGGGGACTCTGCTCCTGGTATGTTTACTACTCCAAGGGCCGCCCTTCCTCCCT
The DNA here is from genome assembly GCF_021613505.1 of Equus quagga. Lineage (NCBI taxonomy): Eukaryota > Metazoa > Chordata > Mammalia > Perissodactyla > Equidae > Equus > Equus quagga. The sequence goes on along the minus strand of NC_060274.1, from coordinate 89,979,700 downwards.
GGCCTCCTCAAGACCCTTTCATAGCCCCTTGGAGCAGCAGCTGTGACTATGAGAGGCTCACCCCAGCTTCTCAGGGGCAGCCCCAAGGCTTCTTGTGATTGTCCTCCCAGGGCTTGCAGTTTGCAGTCTGGGTTATGTTTCACTGCAAGCATTTTCATCAGGGAGCAGTGGGGAGAAGTGCAGGTGGTGGGGTTAGGAGAGGGTGGCCTGATTCTCCTCCCAGCTCAGCTGTTAAGTGGCTGTGTGGCAAACCACTGGAGCACGGCTGTGAAGGCATGGGGTGGGGGAGGAGGTCTCTGAGGCCCCTTCTGGATCTAACCCTTCCTCATAGAGTGCAACAATCTCAGCAAGCAGGCCCAGGAGGGTTTTGCCTGCTTCTATGACTTCCCATAGCCTGTACTGGTAGAATGTTCTACAATCTCAGGACTTCCAAACAAGAGTTGTCTCCCCTCCAGCTTGGCTGGGCTGAGTGACCATCTCTTTAACTGACTGTGACCCTCTCAGGCCTGTTCTGCATAATCAGAATAAATTGGAGGCTAAAATATTTGTCTGGGCAATTCTGATCAAAAACACCCCTTGCTTTGATCTTTCAGTCAAAACAAGGTATTCTCCCTGAATTCTGATGATCTTAGCCTTGAGCCACTTGTTCAGCTGGGCAGGCAGGATTCTCAGGGCTCATTAAGGCCCTTTCTCAGCCACTCAGCCCTGACCAGGCCTGGGGCTTTGTGCTTTGCCCCTGTAATGTAAATAGTTATTGGCAAGTGTGGGGTTTGGCCTGGAAACCCAGTCTTCAGTGGTGCCAAACAACTACCTACCTTTGGTCTGCACATTCAGGAGTTGGGTTGAGCACTCCCACAAAGGGACAGCTGGAGCGGGGGGCACCAAAAAAGAAGGGCAGGGACCTGAGTGATAACACTCTTTGGGAGAGATTATGGGGGTCAAGCAATCTTTCTTCCTGTTTTCCTGCAAAGAGAATTGGCTCAGGAGTTTCAGCAATTAGCTCTATTAGGTAAATGATTGGCCTCAGCTGGTTGTGTTAACCAGGGGAGGGCTACCTTCTCCCTGCCCTTTTGCTGGGCGTAAGTAGGGACTCGTTCAAAACTGTAAAATTGAGGGCATGGGCATATGCTAAACAATCTTTCCTGCTTCTACCATGGGGCAGTGAAAGAGCATTGAAGACCAATAAATTGATATTTATTATGAGCGTTATTCTTTAGACAACCTCATTAATTGTGTCAGAGTGGAGAGGACATCTATTGTATTTTGTCTGCCAAGAATCCCTTCATTTGGACTGGTTGCATGGTCTTGCAATGCATGGGGCTGCTAATTACCTCAACCACCTTCACCCTACCCTTATTCTAGCCGTGAGGGTGTGCACATGACCCAGGCAGGCCAACTGTAGTAATCACATCCCTTGAGCCCATGATTGGTCCTGAGATGGGTGCTGATCCCATCCAGGGCTATCAGAGCCTTTTGGTGGGTTTCTGAGGCTCTCAATTTCCATGGGCTGCCAAGATGACTTGATGTAAGCTCGAGCTGTCTACAGCCATGCTCCTTTCCCCATTGCTCTCACCATCTGGAAGATCCCATCTGCAGCAAGAGAGATCAGTACTCGGAAGCTGAACCAAGATATGAAAATACATCACTGAGACTGGCTTTACCAATGAACTCCCCACTTGAGTTTGCTGGGTTTATATCACTTACAAACAAAGAGTTTCGACTCAGTCAGAGATGATAAATCCAGCCCTGGATTCAAATTCCAGTCTGCTGCTCACTTACTAGCTGTGTGAACTCGGCAACTTGCTTAACTTATTTGAACTGTTTCCTTATCTGTAAATAGGGAAAATGATGTCTACATCACAGGATTATTATAAAGATTGAATGAGATAATATATATTAAGTGCTCAGTTCAGCAGCTGGCACACAGTAGGCATTCAAGAAATATTTATTGAGTGCATAAAGTAATGTTTGTTGAATTAATCTAAAGAATGTTTTAATTCTTAGATTAATATTTGCTTCTCAAGGTAGGTCATGGGTATTATTGGAGGTGCATGGTGGTGGGCTGGGGGCACCAGCAACCACAGAGTAAATAAACATGCAGATCTTCTTGGAGCATTAATTAAATTAATTAATTCAACATATTTTTATAATAAAAGAAAATGGATATATTATAGGGTAGAATATAAGTCATATGACTCTTTAGGATAAAGACAAGGATGTAAAGGAACAGCTGGCACGTAGAATGGATGCTGTCCTTTTCCACTGCGGGTGTTCTGATGTCAGGGCTTGTGACACACTAAAGAGGCACAGTGGGGCCTGGGAGCTGGAGGTGGCAGCCCCAGCCTGCCTCTGTGACTCACTGTGCCTCTGTGAGGCCTGGACAAACCATTAGCCTCTGTCATTCTTTTTTCTCATCTAAAAAGTGAGTTTATTTGTCCTCAAAAGTTTCTCTAAGAGTCTAACATCCCATCCTTGCCATATGAGTTAGTGATCTCTTTGTCAGTGGAAGTGTTTAAAAGGGGACTGAATGGATTAATAGATTAGTTATAGAATTTAACTAGTTTAATTTTAGGTCCAATTCCATGATTCTACTCTGAACCTTAGCCATGTATAGCGTAATGATTTATGGTTGGGATGGACTTTTCTAGAAGTATGGTGTACCTAGATTTTTATAGTAGTAGCTGACTAGTATTCATTCAGTGTTGATTTTAATACAAATCATATCTATCATAATGCATATCACACTATGACATTAATACAATATCATAAAATCAATAATCAAATAATGTTTCTGACATTTTAATACTAATTGTATGGGTATATGGCAATGTGTATAAAGTCAAAAGAAAGTTGTCTGTGCATAAACCCAAACAGGGTAGTCTTTGGGGCATTTGTAGGGAGAAAATGAGGGTTTCCTTAAACATGCCAGGTCAATATAAAGCTTTGCTTTGCCTGGCAGAATTGGAAGAGGGCTGTGGCAGACACGTTTAATGCTTGCTAAATATCCGTGGGTTCTTCCTATTTCCCAGCCTTCCTTGAGGATATACAGGGCCACATGTGAAGTTCTAGCCAGTTGACTGTGAGTGGAAGTGGCATGTGTCACTTCCAAGCTGAGGTGGGAAAAAGCTCCTGAGAGACCCCTTAGCTCTCTCCTCCTCCTGTCGCTGAGATGTGGAAGTTGTGTTTGGGGATGGTGGAGCCACTAGATGGGAGCCACCAGGAGTCTTGAGGTGCTGCTACAGGATGCTGCCAGGCCCACGACTTTGAAGTGAGCTATTGTGTTGAGTTATTGAGATTTTGGGGTTGGTTATTACCAAGCATAATTTAGCCTATCCGGTCTGATTCATAGACTGATGTTTATAGTTACTCTTTCCGAACACAGATAGAGCTGTTGACTCACTAGCTACAAACAGCTGGAACAAAGAAAAAAAGAAAAGCCAAATTGGCAATTTCTATTTGACCTTCCCCCAAGTCTACATGAAAAAGACTCTTTCCACCTCCCTTTTCTTTACCTTTCATTGCTTCTCTGCTCCACCTCCCAATATTTATGTATGTAAATTTTGAAGCAAGTTTTCATGATTAATAATTTGTTCATCTGTCAGTCTTCCTTGCTGGTCTGTGAGCTGCTTAACAGCACTGTGTCCCCTTGAGTGTCTGGCACGTAGCAGGTCCTCAGTAAGTGTCTGTTGAATGAGTGAATGGAGCTCTACAAGGGAAAAGATCCAAAGGTTTTTAAAGCTGGTGGTGGGCTGGAAGATCAGGCTCTGACTTCCATTGTGGGTTCTGGAGCAAGCCTCGTGTTGATTCTTCCACAGCTGAGTGGGGTGTAGCCCTTTGTGGACTGAGGGCCTTGCAACTCATCTCAGGACATCTTCTCAGTCACCCCGCTTCTCCATTGGTGAGTTTGCTCTGATGTCCAAAATGTGCATGCTTTTAACTTGACCAAGAAGAGAAGTCCTCAGGCATGAACTCCCCCATTGCGCTTCTCCTCCATAGAGAAAGGCTGCCACACCCTCTTTTTTAAGGATGACTCATAACCCAAACTGTACACTCCAGTCCTTCAAGCCTCCCTTGAGATCCCAATCCGTTAATTTTCTCCTCTTCCTGGGTGGAATCCAAAATTCTTTCTTTCCACTGGCAGCCCGTACTTCAATGCCCCCCTCCTTAATAATAGTGACAAAGGATAGCGTTTGCCCATCACTTACTGAATGACAGGCACTCCTGTATGTTGTCTCATGTACCCCTCTCCATAAAGAAGAGGTACCCATTTTATAGATGTGGAATCTCAGGCTTAGAGACAGTGGGTGACTTTCCCAAGGTACCTCTCCTAGTATGTGGCAGACCTGAGAGTGCAATTTAGGAATTCAAAACCAAATCCCAAATTCGTAACTTTTGTGCCTATGGCCTTTTACAAGTATCCTTAAATGGATCCCCTTTCCCCTCCTCTAGTTACTGCCCTCACAGATCTCTTCTCCCTTTCCTCACCCAGCTCTGCCCCCACTCATCTTTCCATTGACTCCTCCTGGCTCTGATCTCCTACTTCACTGAAATGTTTTTTTCCAAAGTCGATGGTCACCACGACTGGCCCATTTTCAGTCTTCATCTGACTTGGTCTCTGTAATCCATCCACTCCTGCTTGAAACTCCCTGTTGGCTTCTGGGACAATTAGCCCTCCCTCTCTTCAGGTGGCTCTTCTCCCTATTCTTGTCTCCCTAACTCTGGGCAAGTCACAGAAGGACAGCCCCTGCCCTCCTCTCTTCTTTCTCTGGAATTCCCTGAATAAATTAACTCGTGGCTTCCACTGCCAAACCTGAGTGTATAACTAACTCCCCATCATCCAGGTGTCTCCTCAGCCACACCTTCCCAGTGACCATCTTGAGGCAAATGACCCATAGAAACCTCAAACTAAGCATGTGCCAACTACATCTCATTGTTCTATGTGTGTGCACGTATTTTGTTATTTTTCATCCACCATTCCTACACCCTTTCTGCGTCTCCTCTCTTTCTGTATTCACAGCACCATCTTCCACCCAGCCAGACTTGACTCCTTCCTCTCGTTTACCAAATACTTTTGGCTACTGAGTCCCATCAGATCCACTGTGGAAACGTCTGTTAAATCTGCCCCTTCCTCCCTGTTTCCACCGTAAGGCCTTAGGCTAGGCCACCATTCTTTCTTGTCAAGAGTGTGGCCGGGGCCTCCAAAGCCTTTTTGAATGAGGTGTGCGTGTAAATAAACAACACTAATATTTACATAAATGAAATTATGACTGGCCTCCTCTCTCTAGTCATCCTGCCTGTGGCGTTTTCTTTCAAGATGCAATCCTACTCAGGATGCTCAGGGAGCCTTTAGAGGCAGTCTAGTGAGCTTTCACACCTGCACCGTAAAGGTGATTCACAGCTCTCAAAGAGGCAGGCCATTTCCGTATGTCCCTGGGCTCTCCTTCCTCCTTCCAGATCTCCTGCCCCGGTAGCCACCTCTCTGAAATTTCCCCCACTTCTTCAACTGTTACTGGCTCTCTCCTCTGGGTCTTACAGAACACTGGACACACGTCTTATGACCCTTATGATACTACATGGTAATTCTTGATTAGTTATCTGTCTCCCAAGTTGGACCACACGATTTTCATGGGCAGGGACTGAACCGGATTCTCTTCATCCCTCCAGCATCTAGCATACTCCTGGGGAGGGAGTAACTATATGAACATTTAGCGTGATCTAGTTTCTCCATTTTATGTCTCATTTTAAGCTCCAGTCTCCAAGGAGTCTTCTTCGAGAAAGCTGCTCCTGGCACCTTCCCAATATTGCTCTGAAATGCCCTTTGAACTTTCCCATTCTAGGTAATAAGCCCCCTCAACCTGACTCCACGCACCTCATCTCTTGCCCAGGTTGTTCCAGTAGCCTCCTGACTGCTCTCCTGGTGTCTTTCCCTCTTTCCATCTTCTCCTCCCTGCAGCGAGGGAGATCTTAAAATGCAACTTGATGGGGCCACGCCTTGCCTAAAAGCCACTGATGGCCACTTGAGCTCAGGACAAGATCACAATCCTTTCTGTGGCATTGCCCATCTCCTGGCCTCCTCTTGCAGGCTCCTCTTTGTGCCCTCTTTGCCTGGCCAACTCTGCTTCATGTCATTCCCCAAGGGAAGCCTGGGTGAGGCCTGCCCTCATCCCTGCTCCCCTACCTGGGTTCCTTGGACCTGTTCAATAAGCACCCTCTACTTCTCATTGAGAAGCTTATTCTAATTGTGACTTGAGTGATCATCTGTGCAAATGTTTGCTAGATGTCTGCCTTCTACTCTAGCAGAGGCTTCTACTTAGCAGAGGCTTAAAGCTGTGTCACTCACTGCTGTATCCTCAGAGTCAGGCCCAAGCCTTGGCACAGGCCAACATTTCAGCAAGTAGTTGCAGAGTCAATAGCTGTGAAAAACTTTTCTGCGCAAGCCTGAAGGATGGCTTCTCTCTTGCTGGGGCAGTTCTGGGACAGCAGGGCAAAGGCAAACCCCTTTGTTTGCTTCATAATAATAACATTAACAACAACAATGATAATACTGCTAGTTTGAATGCTTTGCTCAATATTCAGAGCTTTCATGCTTTTATCCTCTCAACGAGTCTATTAGGTAGGTACTATTACTACGCCAGTTTTGTAGATGAAATCATGGGGGTATAGAGAGCTTATGTTCACACAGCTGGTAAGTGGCGGAGCTAACACTCTTAACTCCGAAAAAAGCTACTCCTTAGTTCCTGGGCCTGGCTTCTGTGAGGCTCTCTGCGTGGTCCTTCCTCTATTCTCTTCGGCAAGAGGAGAGACCCTGTTGGGAGTGACAGAGAGAAGGGAAGTACCAGGCTGTGGTGTGGTGGTAGGATGGCTGGGAGGGCCAGCCTTCTTGAGGCCCCAGAGCACCCAGGAACTTACGGGATGCTCAGAGAGTAGCTTGGGAGAAATGTGAGGCTTCACCCCCGTTGTAACATTTCAGAGTGTGTGAGATGGACTTAGAAGGCATCCAAGATGGGTTTTTCATTATGAAGATTGGCTTTGGTGACTTGGAAAAAGTTTAGTCCAGCACCGAACATGATTTTTCTTTTCTCCTAATTAATTTATTTTCTGCCAAAGAAATTGACTATATCCCTTTAAGCAGCACCAACCCCAGAGCAAGGTGCCCCTGGAGGGAACCATGGGATCAATTTTTCAGCCAGGGTCTATGCAGCTTGGCTATAGGAGCTTACAGCGTTTAATTTGCTTATACATAGAGTGGCTTGAGCTCTATACATCACCAAATCAATGCAAATCAGTTTACTTGAAGCTGGTTCAATTTTAAAAGAATTTCATTAACCAGCAATAAAAGGCCTGATTTAATTTAATTACTATAAGATCCCAAGCTCATCAGGAAGAATTCCTTTTCTATAATGATCTTAACATTTATATTATGGCATTTTCTAAGAAAAAAATGGGCAACAAAAAGCATACTAGAGGAAGATGCTGAAAATAATGCTTTTGTTCTTACAGAATTCAGTGTTGGAACTACCATTAAACAAACTTCTTTTCCCAAATGGCAAAGACGTTGGGGAGGAAACATATTTATTTAAACATTCACGTGTGGATGTCTGTAGATATATACCTCTAGACACATGTTCCGTGCGTTATCTAATCCACACAGAACCGTAACCACTCAAAGGCAGAAGAGACCTTAGTGGCATTTAATACAATTGCTTAATTTTACAGAAGAAGAAACTGACGCCCAGAGACCATAAATGGTGGTCGAAGGTCAGCCATCTGGTTAGCAGAGATGAGTGCTGGAAATCAGGTCTTCGCTCTCCTCTCCATGCCTCCCCGCTGGTGGCAAAACCTGGAAGCCATTGCCCACTTCACAGCGGTTGATGAAAATACCTCCCTGGAAGTACTTTCAATAAAAAAGAAGGAAAACCTGCAATTTGCGGCAGCATAGTTGAATCTTGAGGACATTATGCTAAGTGAAATAAGCCAGTTGCAGAAGGACAAATGCTGCGTGATTCTGCTTACATGGAGCTATCTAAAGTAGTCAGATTCATAGAATCAAAAAGCAGAATGGTGGTTGCTGGGGGCTGGGAGGAGGGGGAGATGAGGAGCTGCTAATCAACAAACAAAGTTTCAGTTAAGCAAGGTGACTAAGTTCTAGAGATCTGCTTACAGCGTTGTGCTTACAGTTAACAGTACTGTATTGTATGCTGAAAAATTTAAGAGGAGAGCTCTCATGTTAAGTGTTCTTAGCACAATAAAATAACATTAAAAGTAGATTGTAAAGGGTTCTTTAGAGGTAAGGCATTTATATTTTTACATGGAGAAGCCAGCCATCACCTTCCGTGACTTGGAAAAAGTTTTGCCCAGCACTGAATGTGGTTTTTCTTTTCTCCTAATTAATTTAGTTTCTGCCAAAGAAATTGAATATGTCCGTTTAGACAGCACAATTCCCAAAGCAAGGTGTCCCTGGAGGGAAGTGTTCAGGAGGGAACTTCTACTCCATCTCATCAAGATTTCGCCCCTGTGCCTTCCCCGCCTCCCCCACCCCCCAATACTAACTCCATCTTCTCCTGGAAGAGTGATAATCTGATTTGTCAGAGACCTGAGTTCCTTCTGGACCCTGATTGACTGCTGGGTGGGGTTGGTGAGCCTTAATGATCAGCACCCTGCACCATGCTCCCCCACATCCTAGCTCTTGTTCCCGTGTAGTAAGCCCACTGCATTCCCTGGGGCAGGCCCAGCCACCTCTCCTTCTGTCCTTCCTCTTCCACTGATTGTGTAACGTAGTGGATGAGGAAGCCTGGGGTCCACTCTACAGACCGTTCACCTCAGAGTCGGAGGACAGCGAATGGGATCTTGAGCCTGAGCATCCAGCTCTACTTCAGCTTTCACCAAAGAGCCCACATCAGGGGAAATCAAGACATCACCCAGGTATTCAGAAAGCAGTTCTTTTGTTTTCCATCTGGTTGGAAACTCAGAGAGGGGGAGCAGTGAGAAGTAGGGCAGAGTCCAACTATTCCTAGGTTTTCTGACCTTACTCTAAGTCCACAATCCCTTATCCAAATGCTGGGGACCAGAAGTATTAGAGAATTCAGGGTTATTCTGTGGTCTCTGGGCTAGGAAGTAGGTCCTAATATCTGGTCAGGGTTGAAAATCGGTGTGGCCTTAACGAAGTAGGGAACACTTAATTTATATTGGGTCAGTGTAGAATTTGACAAGCTGTATAGACTTGCTCCTTTCAAATACTTCAATATTTCAATACAGAACTGGACGACTGAAGTCTTGGCAACTGATGGGCTGATGGGATTCGGGTTGGGTGGCCTCCCAGGGTAGCCTGTGCCAACTCCTGCCATTGCCCTTCTTGGGTATAGAGGGATGGTTGTTGACCATCAAATAGTTTGAATCCCCACCCACTGCTTGCTGAAGTTGAGGCTTTAGGAGAGTCATCTAAGAGTCTAATGCTTGGTGCCCACCTTAAAGGTTGAGTTATCTAATCGAGTGCAGTGTAGATACTGAATGAGCCCAGCCATTGTTACTGTTCCATCACCCCACTGGGGCGTGAGCTCCTCGGGGACAGGGTGGTGGTATCTTATTCATCTTTGCACCCCATGTTCTTATCTTGAGCCTAGAACATAAAAGACACACAGTAAATGCTTTCTGAAGGTGGGAATGAATGGGCAGAGGATTGCAAAGCAATTGCTCATAAATGTGTATTTGGAAAGTGCATGGGATTGATTGATCTTTATTCACCGCCAGGGCTCCCTGGTTCTGACCCTCCCTGCATCCCTCAGGCCTCCCCTCCCCCTCTGGCTTCTGGTCAGATTTGGCCAATGGGAAGTACCAGTGGGAGACAGGAGGGTGGTGGAGAGTGAGGTTGGGGCATTTCTTCCTGCTCCCTCCTTATTTCACTGCCATGTTCTGTGGCTGGGGACTTCAACTCCTGCCCAGGAGGCACCTCCTCATCAGCTATCAGTAACAATATTTCGCTTCTTGCCCTGTCAGAACTGGGTTGATCATGTCCTGCTGTTGCTAGCACCTGGCTACCTCAGAATCCATTTGGGGTCCTGTCGCCTTGCCCACACTCTTGCACTGAAACCTCCTAAGTGGAATTGTCTTTGCTGCCAGGGCCCTGACTGACATTCCTGAAAGCAGTTCTTTTAAGAGTGTCAAGATGCATCAATAGTGTGTCTATATCAGCTTGTAGCAGGCTTTTAAAAAGAGAAAGCAACCACCTGAAGGATAAATTGGGTCCTTCTGAATGATCTCGAAATTTTAGTAATTGTGTTTTGCTGTTCACAGAGGAAGAAGGGAAAGGGGGTTTATGGTGTGCATCCAGCACAAGACCGAGGTAGCAACATGCCCATTTTCCAGATGAGGAAAATGAAGCTTTAAAGAGCTACTTGTCCTTTCTGGGTTGGCTCCCAGCCTCTGGCAGAGGTCAAGGCTGCATTCTTTCTGCCACTTATAGTTTGTGAGTAGATAGAAAACCCAATAGGACTTCTTTCCAGGAAAGTCCAGTTAGGCCAACTGAAAGCAGATTTGGGGCTTCAGAGGTGGAATACATTTTCCTTGGACTCCATGGACATTTCTGGCTGTGGTAATGTTCTGCTCTGGCAAGAGCTTCTCAAATTCTTCAGGTAAGAACAAATTTTCCCCAAGGCCACCAAGAAATATGGAAAGGAATGGCTTCTCTTTTCTGTGCAAACCCGCCGGAATGGTTTTGGGATGCCAGCAGCATTCCGAAATGAGAGGAGAAAGATTCCAGTGTCACGGAGGTCAGCCCTGAGCAGCGGTGGAAGCCGCAGAAGACAGTCTGATTTAGAGCAGATGTGAGAGGCTGTGAGGAGCCGTCCGTCTGTCCTCAGCTCATTCAGGCCTTCTGTTGTGTCTGCCTCTGTTGCTGCCTGAGCCCCCAGTGGCCTGGGCTATTTTTAGTTCACATTTCACCTTTCTGTCTGTGAGGTGCTTTTCCCAGCTTTGGAAAACACACTGCAGCCACCGGTTCAGGCACCGACCCTGTCACCTCCACAAGCCCCCGTGACCTCGGTGGAGGGGAGAGGCTCCCACGTGGGGCTGAGCAGGGCTCCTTCTGGGGGACTCAGAGGAAGGCTCTCAGGGTCTGTGGATTCTTCAAGGTTGCTGAGTGGGATTGCTTGCTAAGAGACTCCAGGCCACTAGCCCGACCGCAAAGGATAACACAGGATGATGGGACCCTGGATTGGAGAAGGCTCACCCAGATTTGGTGGAGGAAGGAAACCCAACGTTCTCCTGCCCCTGGCACAGGGTCTGTATGGGGCCCTGAAAAGTGCAGCTTCCCCACATCTTCTTCATTCTTGATGTTCTCAACCAGGAGAGGGGAGGGCAAAAATATGCATTAAATTTCTGTTACTTACTGTTACTGTTGGTAACAATATTTATATGCTAATTAGGGAAAATTTTGAAAATATAGAAATGTGGAAGGAAGAAATAGAAAGCAATCCGTTTGCTACCACCTAGAGACAATCACTGTTAATGTGTTAATGTACTTACTTCTGATCCTTTTGAGCTATGCGTATTTTTTGCATAGTTATAATCAGATGGTAAACACAAACTAGCACATAATAGTTGTTGAAAGCCTGTTTTTTCCCCCCGGTTATAAAGGTAGAGGTATATTATGTATACAATTTAGAAAATGTATTAAAAATAAAAAAGAAAAGATAGATTTCCAGTATCTTACCACCCATGGATAATCACTGTTAATTTATTGGCATATGTCCTGACAGCTTTTTTCTATGCATTTCCTATATAATCATGATCATATTGCCTATTTAATTTTGAAGCACACTCAATAAAGGAAATCCACAGGTTCTAGAAGGAAGATGACATGAAGAGGGACTTGATGATAGATATCTGTTCTTGATCTTTATCAATTAGAAAGCCCAATGATTCAGTTAATTAAACAAACAACTTTTAAAGATGCAAAATGACTTCATTCTTGGGCAATAAGCATCGATCATCTATCGTGCTACACAAAGCTGATTTTAAGCATTTATTTGAACAGTTCTCCTGACAAAGTGTTCCAACTGTGTAAAATGTTTTAATGTTGTTAAAAAGTGACGGAACGGAACAGCACCTGTGGTCATTGAATGCAATGTTTCCTTCTGAGCAAAGTGAAGGATATGGTGTCAGAAACAGAATTCCTATTAATGAAAAGAGGAGGGGACTTTTGCAGGGCCAAATTCATGCTGGGTTTCAGAGTCTACCTACCATGTGTAATCCCAATGGCTGCCCGAGTCTGGTATCCAAACTGAGTAAAGGAAAATTATTAAGTTGATAATTCAATTAATCTCCTTGTTAGGGTGTGTCTTCAATCATTTTTCTCGGTAAGGACACATGGATGCTATATAACTGGACCGTCTTTGGGCAGCCTTCTCACCTGAAAGGCAACTGGTCTGGGTCTTACATTCTTGAGCCAACACCTTTCCCTCCTCAAAATTTTGTAGGGAAATTTACATTCTGGTGGCCTTCAGTATTGCAGAGCTGCCTGAAGCCAGCCAGCCTGATCTTTATTCCTTTGCGTGTGACAGATGTTTGTAGGACTTTTTTCATTATTTTCTTATATTGTAAAATTTTCTTTATTATTAAAATTAAAATATTTTCCCAAAAATATGTAGATATGGTTCTATTTTCATTGATTTTAGACTAGAATGTGGTAACCCTTTCACTCGGAACAATCAAACTCTCTGTTTCTCCCAGGGAGTCTTTAAAAATTGCATTTTAATAAAAATGTAATCTTTTTTTTACCTCAAAGACATCTATAGTGCTGATTATCTATTTTCTGCCCTCCATATTTCTCATCTCCTTTTTCATTTTCATCTCTTGTCCAGATCCTCTGCATTCTGGGGGAGTTTCTCGAGTTTGCCCTTCACATATTGGTCCTGTCTTTTTGCAATGCTAATTCTACTCTCTGCTGCTTACAATGAGGATTTTAATGCTGCCATTGCATTTCTGGTTTCCATTCCTTTCTCTATTATCTTTCTCAACTCCCTTTTTAGTTCTCCTCTTGTTGTCTTTTTATCTCAGCCTATCTTTTCCTAATTTATTTTTTTATTTCCTACAGATGGATACTATTTTCTTATATCCCACTGAGGACACCAAGCACCCACTGAAGAATTTCCTCTTGTTCAGATAATAGATTCTTTTCAGAGGTACGCTCTTCCTCTTAGTGTTCAGTATAATGTTTCCTTTTCCTTGGTCTCAAATATTTTTCATGGTTTTCCATAATGACCTATTTTTAAACATACTCACCCTTATTCACAGGGAAATCTAGCCAGACTCAGTGTTTCACATCAAACATGTGGCGTGCATTTTCCTTGAGTTGGATTTCTATTCCTTTGGGTGATGGTGGAGTCTCCTTACCACGCCACATCCAGTGGGTAGTTGATGTGCACACTTACCAGTCTAAATCCCAGTAGCTTGATTCATAGGGGCTCAGCCACTGTCAGCCTTAGTTTTTGGTGGGACTGTCGGTGTTTGCCTTCCTCTATAGCCCCAGGTGATTCAGTAGAAATTGAGACAGCCTCAAGATCTACTCTTATTACAGAAAGTATTCAGGGCAGGATTGCCTTTTATGTGCCCGAGTCTTTGGGAGGTGGTGCATGTCCATGATCTCACTGAGTTCTTCCAAGTTCCTTTTGAAGTCAGGCTGGTTATCCCTGTTTTACAGATAAAGAAATACATTTCGCCTTAAGAAAAGATGAGGTGTCAGGAAAGAATATCCAGCTTTATGACTTGTGGCAAAATTAGAAATGAAATGTCTCATCACCCAAAAGATATTTGCCAAAAATGATCCAAACCTAACTTCCGGTGATTTAGGTAGGTATAGGAAAATAGGAAGATGTTTTCACCAACTCAGTGTCTAGAAATACAGGAAAAAGTAGAAAATTAACCATGGGCTAAGTAACACAACTATTATAGATAGTGAGATAGGAAATCCTTTTAACCTAGATGTAACAGAGCCCGTTAGTCCTTTAAAGAAAATTAAATTAATGTAATGGAAAAAAAATTAGGGCTCAAAGTCAGATCTATTGCTCAGATGCCTGGCCTTTCTAATGCACAGCCACATGACAAACACTTTTTAAGGATGATGATGACGAGGATCAGAGTTTAAAGCCAGAGACTTGAGGGATATGTACATAACGTATAGTAGAAACTCTCAGTACATTTTCTCTCAGCCACATGGCTCAGCACCACGGAAAGGGCCCTGATTCAAATGTTAGGGGATTCCGAGTTGGGCCTTGTAAACTGGCCTGCGAGGGGAAGTCTAGGGACAACCAAGCCATCAGGAAGACTCAGCTAAAGTGAGACAACGCACTCTGGGGCTTCTCCTCCCTGGGAGCAGGTCTCCTTGGAAGGCCTGGATCTCTCAGAGTCACTAGCAGCACCACGCTTTGCCCCTGAAAGCCTGCTGTGCAAGCAATTTGGCCTCTGTACCCAGATGCTGAGGGGTTGTGGGTGTATGGTTTTCACACTAACCCTGCGGCTGCTGGGAGCCTGAACTCCCTCAGGTGAAGTGCTAATGCAGCGTGGTAGGGAAGGGAGCTGAGGGTCCCATCTTTCATCCAGAGGTTTCACCCTGAAAGCTGCTGGCTGCCTTGTGGGGAGAGGTATAAGGTCAAGGTAAGAAAATACTTATTTGGACTTCGAGGGATGGGCAGAAAATTAGACCTATAGAGCTGAAGCGAATATTTATAAAATTTTCAAGGCTTTGTGTTCTGTTTGTGGGCATTTTCTTGTCTCAGGAGGGAGAAAATTGCATGGGCCAGTCTACACACCGAGAAAGTTGATCTATTTGGATCCCATCTCACCTTGCCATCTTCTTACTCAATGGCAGAAGCCCCTCGTCAAAGTACGGATAGCTTTGGGTTTCCTGGGAGGGTGGTTTCCCTTGTGTTGGCGACACTGGGTTGTTCAACGTTTATAGATATTGGGGTCTGACAGTTGATTTTACTCCAGAGTTATTGGAGCTTGGAAAGTGGTAGACTTTATTTGATTGTAAATTATTTAGAACTCATCATACTGAGATAAAAACTGATATTAACTTGCTTCATCTGGTAAATGCAACAATAATTTGTAATATTGCTTAGAAAGATTTAAAAAACCGTGTCCAATTGGTAACTTGTCACAAGATACTACATTCTATGATACCTTATTATTGAAAATGATTCCATTAAGTATGAGACACAAATGCCTAAGAAGACAGGCTAATGATTGATGCCAAAGCTGAACTGAAGCATCAAGGGACCAGAATGAAGTGGTCTTTTTCTCGTCCCAGGGTTCCTACATGAGACAAAATCTGCGTGTTTCCAGGTCTCAGATTCCACATGGATCTGCTGGTCCCTCTCCCCAGTCATGCTGTGTCATAGCAAACACACTTCCTGCTGGTGATCTCTCTAGGCCCAGTTCAAGCCTATTAACCAAATCCCAGAGGAAGCGGCAGAGAAAGAAACATGACTGTTAAGGGCAGCGGAGAGATCTGAGTTCTAATTCCTGTGGCTCTGTCTCTGACTTTCTGGGTGGACTTTATCAATCTTATTTTGCTCTGTTATGAAACAGAAGTGTCAAGTCAAATCCTCGAAGGAGCCTCACATGAACTAGTGTTTGGGCAAGTGGAAATCAGCATGTGAAGACAAGTCGTCTCTCATATTTCAGTCCCTGTTATTAAGCTGGAACCAACACAGACTTTCCCCGGAGTCTTCAGGTGGCTTCACCGCTGGTTGTAGGGGTCGGATGGGGGCAGGGAGTGGGCAAGCTTTGCCTTTGCAAGGTCAATGCACAAAGTTGGTTCTAAAATGCCGAAGACCCAGGCCTTTGTGTTCCATTCTCCTTCCCTGCAGGGTGGGGCCCTTGGCATGCGGGGGCCCAAGGGCTGTAGCAAGGGCCAGGAGAGCGTCGCCCACATATGTGGTGCATACATTACATGCAGAGAAAGGAGCTGGAGTGGACGGCCCCAAACCAGATGGTTCATCCAGGGAGGGAGGGTGAGGATCAAGACCAAGGAGAATTAAATGGGGCCAAGAATGTTGTGGAGCTGAGCACTGCACTGAGGGATGCCTGGGGAGGTCCTGAGGAGAAGGTGCTCATAGCACGTTTTTCTACATAGCACTTTTTAATGCCTTTCTTATGTTGTATCATGTAGACAGTTATGGGGGTTGAAACTGTCCAGTGATATAACCTAGAGACGTGGACATTTTTCCCATCTATGTTTCCAGCACTCATTTAATACCAGAATCAGAATTCTCCAGTTTCAAAATGTGCATGTCCTGACTACTCAGGCTTCACAAGCTAGTGAGTACAGAGGTGATTGCACTAAGCTGGCCCTTGAAGGCTACAAGCTCAACCAACTTATCTGCAAGCATTCCGGCCTTTGGGAGAGTTTTCTTCCCTGACCCCCATTATTTTTTTGAAATCTCAAGGGGTGCTTGCAGGTGTCTGAGAATCAATGCTGGTTGTTGTTTGCTACCGTGGCTGATAAACTGATGGCCCTGTAGATGTTTCAGAGATGCCCCTCTGAGATGAATGCTGGCCGGCTGCCTGAGCTGCTGCCGAAGTGCAGGTTGCTGGAGCCCCTGTGCACCTCGGTGTTGGGGATCTGGGCCCCTCTGAGTCTCAGTGTCAAGGAAAGCTCACCACCCTCGGGACTGCTGCGGCCGGGAGGCCCAGACTCCACTCTGCCTATGGGCTGATGCCCTTGGAATCCAAGCTGTTCTCCTGGAAACGAGAACCCTACCCACTCCAACCCCTCCCTTAGTGTTAAAATCAGTTAGGGGCAAAACAAGGCTGCTTGAGCCCCAAGTGAGACTGTTCTTTCAATTCTCTGTGTTTCCAGGACACACATCTGCCACCTACGTGACCTGGTGAGCATGGGATTTGGTGTCATTCTGTACCCAGGATCCCATGTACTCCTCATGTGAGGTCCCAGTGGCTTGGGCTGGGCCACAGTGTCAGATTCCCTTGTCCCTTGTGGTAAATTTCTGCTCCAGGGACTCTGTTGTACCTGCCACAATCTGTCTTCCACTGGGGCCACCTCAGTCTGTCAGACGCGTCCATGGCATTTACAGCATAATCCTGGCAGGAGTCAAATTTGTTATTATTTAATTTTTACATTTTGCCAGGAGGTGTTCAGCATGTGTGTGAGTCAGAGATGTAACTGATCTATGGGATGGGCAGTTATATCACCTGACACTTCAGAAGGAGCATCAGGACCCCACAAGGACTGGCCATGGAGCACTGATGGGACTAACATGGGGTCACCAGCACTGGAGGAGGAGACTGGGTTGGATTTGAGAAGAATTATAATGTAGCGGCAAAAAGTTTGGACCGCCCATGTTCAAGCCCTAGCTGTCTGACTTACTGGCTGTGTGACTTTGGGCAAGTCACTTTGCCTTCTGAGCTCCAGTTTCTTTATCTGCCAAAGAAGGATGATAATGGCATCCACTTTACGGGGTTATTGTGACGATGAAATGGCTTAATATATGCAAAGCACGACCTGGCATATTATACACATGTTGCCATTATTACTGAGTTTTGAAGTCATCAAACACCTTCGAACTCACTAAATATGAAGTTGACCAGGCCGGGTAGGGCAAACATTTCAATTATGCCGCAGAGGACTCCAGGGTTTTTCTGGCTACTGGATATGTAGCAGACAAGGAGTGCTGACCCACAGCATTCCTTCTGCTATGGAATTAGGACCAGGATTCTTACCAGGCCTGAATCACTGCTCTTGAACCATTTTTTCACTACCTGAATGACTTGGATTCACAAAAACTGCTCCCACAAGGAAGCCAAGACGCCAAGTCCTGGTGGGAAAAGAGCAAATTTTCCAACGGGCATTTGGAGCATTTGACCTCCTGACTTCTAATTATTTTTCCTGTTATTTATACAGCTGAGTCAGAGGTTCCAGGAGAGTGAGGCAATTCCAGGGGGGTTTGGGGGTAGGGAGAGAGTTAAGGGAGTGAACGGAGGAGAGAGAGAAAGAGAGAACTGGAGAGAATGTTTTTGCTGGGAGTAATCAATTGATTCAGCAGTTTTGGCACAGAAATTTCAATTTACTGACATCTTGTATGGACTTTCCAGTACCTTTACAAAAGAATGTCTTGTCCATAGCATTTGGCATGTTTACTCCTGGGTTTAGCCAAAATTTGAAAGTTTAAAAACAGGAAAGTCGTTAGGGAGATCGCAAATGGTTGAGCCTATGACTGCCAGCTGTGGATTCAAAGCCGCTCCGACTTTTTGTTAGTGTCGTCATCAGAAAGTTAGAAAAACTCCTAGAGGCTGTGTTTGTTCATGTGGACTGAGACTCAGGCTTAAAGGTTACAGATTGGCCCTTTCTGCTTAAAAATGTGCAGTCGTCCTGTAGGTTAAAGAGGAACTTCACTTCTTTTCTTCATTTCTTCCTTGACTAAGGTCTCCTGTGCTGTTGCTCTGAGAATTTTTTTTAATTATAAAAAACCTTTGCATGGCAGTTCAGATCTCGTTCCATATTTTAGTACCATATTAGTGGACATTTATCATCTTCTAGTGTTTTAAAGTGGGAGAGTTTGTGTTTCAAGGGGTTGTTAATATTACCAATTATTTTCAAGTGCTGTTCACTTTCCCTTTTAGGAGAACTGATATTTATTAAGCACCTACTGTGTTTCCAACCCTCTTTTTGGCAATTCGTGAGTGATGTTATTGAAAAGAACATTGCATGGTAAATTCCGTTCCCCTCATTCTACTCTCAAGGAAATGAAGGCTTGAAGAGGTCAGGTAATTTGGTCAAGGCCACACAGAAAGTGGAAGAGGCGGGATTCCAACCTAGGCTAGCTGCATCCTTGCTCACCACTGATTCCACTCACTCCTTGATGCCCAACGGTCCTCTAACGGCCCTTTTCCCACAAACTTCCCACCACTCACTAATGCTGAGTGTTCTTCCTTATCCCCGCCACCCTCCTGGTCCAGGGCTCCACCACCCACAGCCGGGGTTCTGGCAATAGGGCCCTCAGTCATCTCCCAGCTTCCTCATTTGCCTCCCTCCAGTATATTCCCAAAGGAGCAGCCAGACTGAGTTTCTTTTAAACATTTTATTATGAAAAACATCACATGTACAAAAAAGAATGAATTTTACAGTGAACACCCATATCCCCACCCCTAGATTCAACCATGAATATTTTATTATACTTATTTTGTCACAGCTCTATCCATCTATTTGTCATTCTACTCATCCCTCCATCCGTCTTTCTTTCTGATGCATTTCAAAGTAAGTTGTAGACATGAGTATTCTTCCCCCTAAATATGCTAGCATGTATACAGAATAGATTTTTACAAAATGAAAGGTAGATCATCTCATTCTTCTGCTTGTAACCCTGAGAGCTTTCATAACCTTTGGAATAAAAGTCCAACCCTTGCCATGGAGTATAAAGTCCTGCAGGATCCAGCCCCTCCTGCCCCTCCAGTCCAATTCCTCATCCCCTTCCCTTGCTCTCTTGGCTCCAGCCATCGTGGCCAGCTTTCTGCTCCTCACACACGGCAAGAACTCCCCTGCCTCAGAGCCTTTGCACCTGCTGCCGTGGCCTTGCCTTCTCTGGAGAAGCCTTCCTTGATCACCTCATCTGAAAGAATCCCTCTGAGCTCCTCTCCATCCATATTCCCTTGCTGCGTTTTTTTTCATATCACTCGTCGCTACCCAACTCAGTATCACCCACTTATTTATGATATGTCTCCCTGGCTAGAATGCAAGCTTGAGGAGGGCATAGATTCTGTCTTATTCACTGTTGTGTGGACAGGACCTAGAAGGTTTCTGGGACACAGAAGGCACGTAATATTTGTTGAATAAGTGGATGGATGATGGAAGGAAGGACAAAAAGGAAAGAAGGAGAAGCAGAGAGGGATGGGAGGAAGGAAAGGAAGGGAAGAGGAAAAAGGAAGGAGGGAAAGAAGGAAGGAGAAAGGAAGGAAGGGCTGGTTTTCTGCTGGAGAGTTGTGTCTTTTCCAGGCCTCACCCTGTATCACATCAATGAAGGGAACAGGGTCTTCATCCCTGTGGCTCCTTGCTGGAGCCTTCCCCAGAATCCAGATCTTAATGGAATGTGTGAAGTGGTGTTGTGAGTGTTGGGAGCGAGGCAGTTTGGCGTCGCCCGTGTGCCATTTCCTGCTGTTCTGTGCCATACGCCTCCTACATCAAAGCCTGATCTTTTGGCTTTCCTTCTGAGGGATTTGCGGGGGCAGCTGGGGAGGTTCACGTTAGAGGAGATAATTCCAGTTCAGAGTCTTGAATTTCTCCTCTTTTGATTCATGAAGTAGGAAAATATTGCCTCTGAAAAATTCTGGACTGCCACAGATAATCTTTAAAACACCATACAATCCAAGGACTCCCCCCGCCCTTCTCCTCTGTGAGTTTTCATGGATTTTCAATAATTGTAATAAGCCCCATCTCCCTGGCCCCTTCTCTGAGTCTCAGTGCAGAGCCCAACTAGGCAAGCAGGCATGTTCTTAGGGTGACCAATTGTTGCTGCTGTTGAATTTTTATGGGGATGCGGTGGGAGGGTAGGGAGAGAATTTGATATTGTAGTAAAAGCATCCAGGGTGTCATCAATGGAAAAACGAACATCACTGGACGTGCTGATACCTGTTTTGTTTCATATGGCCTCTAGCTAGATTTACACAGGTGGGAATGCCACCGTCGTGTCAGAGCAGAGGCCACCAAAGATCTTCATCTGGCCTTGACCTCGGGGAGGCCAAGGAGCATGTGTCCTCTCTCCTATTCTTCTATTTCTCCTGCCCTGGTGGTGCCTGCTGCCAACAAGGCCGCTGAGAGTGAGGCCATGTCTCTGCCGCTGCTGCAGGAGTGCCTGTAAGGATGCTGGCATAGACTCACAGGACCTCGTTTCCTTGGGCTCAAAAAGCTGCTCCTCTCGAGGTGCCATATTTCACCTGTCTTCACTGGGTTCTGTATTGGCTGAGAGGAATGCCCTGCTCCCCCACTTGAAGTCACACTTTGTTGCTGACCAGGGCTGCTTGTGGCCCCTTCTCTCACTCAGTCCCTGCCTGGAAGGCCTGTATCTACAGGGCTCACAAACTGTTCTGTGGGTCCTCACTGTCACCCCACCCCAGGCCCTGCCATTACGAGATGCCCCGACATCAATCTGAGCCTCTCCCACCTTCATGTAGGTGAATTCACATAAAGAGGGACCATGGGTGGCCTGCAGCCTTGCCCCTGGTAGTGGGTTTGAGCTTGATCGTTCTGGTGGGGAGACTCCTGATGCCCCACATTCCTGAGTGCATCCCTGGTGGGCTAACTTTTTGTCCTTGGGAGTAATCCTCAAGGCCCAGCCTCCAGCCGACTCCTTCAGCCCTCCTGAGACTTTCGTCAGCACATAATTCTCTGTCTTCAGTCTTTCTGGCTGGAGTGGTTTCTGCTTCCTGCTCTGAACCCCGACTGATATGGCATGTCTGTTCCATGTCATTCCTCCATTATCTTGAGGGAGGCATTTATATCCTGCTTCCAGACAAGGAATCAGAGTCCTAAATAGGATACACACATGCGCCATATGTGACAGAATCTGGCTTGAATTCAGTTTCTAGAGGTTCAACTTTAACCAGTACGTTGCTTTACCTCACCTGCACAGAAAGGATGGGGAGGAAAAGAACAATGTCAGGGCAGAAGGAGAAAGAAGCCTTGCAAGTCATCCCTTCCTTCTCTCCTCAACGCCAGGCTTTCCTCCTCCCCAGCTCTGACACGAGCAGACTTCCTGAAGGAATGGGTGCATTCTGGCCATCAGATCCATTCTCTTCTTCCCCCTCTCTAGTACTATAGGAGGGCAAAGGGAAATTCTAACATCCCACAAAGTTCTAGAAAAAGAAATGTTTGAGGAAATTCTTCTCCCTCTCTATGCTTCATTCATGCGTGTCCTTCACTTATCCTCAGGATCAGCTAATTCGCTTGTCCTGTGGAATCCCATGGTTCTCGAGGTAGCTCGTTCATGTTTGCTGCAAATCTTGTCTTATGGTTACTTGTGTGTGTCTCATACCTCTTCTACCAGACTAGAACTACATCTTTATATTCTCCATTCACTTACCAATGCACAGTGAATGAGTACCCACAGAGCCGGGCCCTGTGCTCAGCCCTGAGAATCCAGAGATGAACGAGATACAGTCCTCAGAGTCAAGGAGCTCCTGGTCTGGTGGGGACAGGCAGACATTGTAGAATAAAATATAAGTATAAAATTAGAAAGATGCAGAAGGGGTTGGGGCAGGGGCTGAGCACAGAGGAAGGCTTGTGGCTCAGGAACAGCTTTCCAGAAGAGGTGATTGTGAATTGAGGTTTCGAAGTCTTGGTAGGAGTTTTCCAGACAAACAAGGTAGGGGAGGGCATTACAGGTAGAAGAGAAAGCACGTGCCTGGAGGAATTTGGGGTGGCCAGAGCTCAGGATGGGTAAGAGGAGCATGGAGAGAGGAGGCTGGGAGTAGGTTAGGAAGGGATGAGCCAGGAAGGGCTCAGCAGATGTTTGGCGTAGAGTAGGTGCAACATAAATCCTTTCTGCATGAGAAAATACGTTCTTGCTATTCTTTTTCGAGGCAAACAGAGGTTTTGCTCTGCAGTCTGCCTGAGCTCTGCTTTAGTACAGAGCTTTCTTTCCTGCTGGAGCCATCCATCACAGTGAGAGCAAGTCCATGAGTGCTGGGGGAGGGGGGTCATGGGGGAGCGTTGAGAGAGCCAGAGGTGGGGCCGGCCGCCCACGAAGCCTCCAGCAGACAGCCAAGCTGCTCTTTAATTAGGGCGCCATCGATCACTCTTGCCCGGTATTCAATTTGTGGGTCTTCATTTGGCTATTATGGAGCTCTTCTCTTTCTAATTTCAAAGCCCACATTTTCTAATTTCGAAGCCTCTGAAATTGCTTTTGCTCTCCAATTTTGGTTTCCTCCCTTTGTCCTTTATCATCCTGGTGAGGAGGCTGGGCTGTGCTCCTCACTCCGGGCTCAGAAACGGGAGCTACA
Organism: Equus quagga; assembly: GCF_021613505.1. NCBI lineage: Eukaryota > Metazoa > Chordata > Mammalia > Perissodactyla > Equidae > Equus > Equus quagga. Next base: position 89,956,693 of record NC_060274.1, on the reverse strand, counting down.
GGTTGCTCCCTACAGCCCCCCTGGGTGGGTGGCAGGGCCCCATGGCCTTGGTGCTTGCTACCACCTTCCTGTCTGGGCTTCTGTAGGGCAGGCAGCCCATGTGGGGAGCTGAGATGGCTTTTATATCTTGTAGTGGCACAGTTTTTGTTTTCTTCTGTGAGATATAAGAGTTTCCATTGCCCTTAGTCCTCATATCTCTGCCTGTCCAGAGGTGGAAAGAACATAGGTTCGCATCTTAGGATCAACGCACACTCCGTGTTTGACCTTGAGCAAGTTACGTGGCCTATTCAGTTCTTCAACCAAGTCTCAGTGTTCCGTCTGTAGTAGGATTCACCTTGTAAGGTTCTTGGGAGGATTAGATGGGATATTCTACATAACGGGAGCATACGACACAGGGCAACACATTACCTTGCATGCTCGCTGCATAATCTTGTGCGAGGTACTTGACTTCTTGTGTCTCAGTTTCCTTATCTATAACTTGGAGATAATAATGTTCATCTGCTTCATAGGGTTGTTGTGATGATTAAACAAGGTAAAATGTGTCAAGTTCTTGGAGCAGTGCCTGGCCCATTGTAAGTACTGCATAAGGCTTAGTAGAATTGTTAACTCCTGTACTCTTACAACAACCGTACACTGAGTCCTGCTGTTCTCTACATTCTACAGAGGAGGAAACTAGGCACGAAGAAGCTAAGTCACTTGTCAAAGATTCTTAGCTTTAGACCAGTGCTACCCAGAACTTTCTGAAATGATGGAAATGTTCTAGAATTTGTGCTGTTTAATATGTGTGGCTACTGAAAACTTGAGTGTGTGTCAGGCAGAGTCTGTCCCCAGAATGGTCCCCCAAAGACGTCTGCATCTTAACCCCTGGAACCTGGAACTAAGCTTCATTGCATGACAAGAGGGATTTGTAGCTATGATTAAGTTAAGGATCTTGAGATGGAGAGGTTATCCTGGATCATCTGGGTGGGCCCAATATAGTGACAAGGGTCCTTATAAGAAGGAGGCAGTGGAGTCAGAGACAAAGAGAGAGATTTGAAGATGCTGCACTGCTAGCTTTGAAGATGGAAGAAGAAACCACAAGCCAAGGAATGCAGGCAGCCTCTACAGGCTGGAAAAGGCAAGGAAATGGATTCTCCCTTAGAACCTCCAGAAGGAACGCAGTCCTGTTAATACCTTGAGTTTAACCCAATGAGACCCATTTCCAGCTTCTGTCTCCAGAGCAATAAGGTAATAAACTTGTGTGGTTTTAATCTACTAAGTTTGCTGTAATCTGTTACAGTGACAATAGGAAGCTAATACACCGAGGAACTGAATTTTTAATTTTATTTAACTTTAATTAATTTAAATTAATATGTAAATAGCCCCTTTTGGCTAGTGGCTACCACGTTGGATAGTGCAGTTGTAGATAGTAAACGGTCACCAGTAGATGTTCAAAATATGTTGCTCAGTGAAGAGGTAGCATAAAAAGCAGAGCAGTGTGAAAGATTCTGCTTTTGCTCCTATCTATCCATTCATCCATCTGGTTATGTAGACATCAGAATGATAACGAGTGGTGGGATTGCTTATATTTTTCTTCATGATTCATTCTTGGTAGGTTGTATGTTTCTAGGAATTTGTTCATTTCATCTAGGTTATCCAGTTTGTAGGCACATAGTTGTTCATATTTTGCTTATAATCCTTTTTATTTCTGTAAAATCTATACTAGTGTTTTCTCCTTCATATATAACTTTAGTAATTCGAGTCTTCTCTCTTTTTCCTTAGTCAATGTAGCTAATGGGTTGGTCAATTTTATTGATCTTTTCAAAGAGTCAACTTTTGGTTTTGGTGATTTTCTCTATTGTTTTTCCATTCCCTATTTTATTTATTGCTGCTCTAATCTTTACTGTTTCTTTCCTTTGACTAGCTTTTGGTTTAGTTGGTTCTTTTTAATTTAGTTCCTTATGTTGTAAGTGAGGCTGTCGATTTGAGGTCTTTCTTCTTCTTTTTTTCTTTTGTGAAGAAGATTGGCCCTGAGCTAACATCTGTGCCAGTCTTCCTCTATTTTATGTGGGATGCTGCCACAGTGTGGCTTGACAAGCAGTGGTGGGTCTGTGCCCAATATCCGAACCTGCAAACCCCAGGCTTCCAAGGTGGAGCACACAAACTTAATCACTATGACACTGGGCTGGCCCAACTTTCTTCTTTTATGATGCAAATGTTTGCAGGTATAAATTTCCCTCTTAACATTGCTTTTGCTATGTTCTATGTTTCAGTATGTTGTGTTTTCATTTTCATTTATCTCAAGATATTTTCTAATTTCCCTTTTGATTTCTTCTTTGACCAGCTTGTTGTTTAGCAGCGTATTTTTAATTTCCATATATTTGTGAATTTTCCAGTTTTCCTTCTGTTCTTGCTTTCTTTGCTGAAGTTCTCATTTTATTTATGTATCATTTTTCTGATTTCCTTCATTCTTTATCCGTGTTTTCCTTTAGTTCCTTGAGCACACTTGAAGACAATTTTTTAGAAAGTCTCTGCCTAGTAAGTCTGATGTTTGTGTTTCCTCAGGGATGGTTTCTGGAGATATATTTTGTTCCTTTGAATGGGCCGTGTTTTTCTGTTTCTTTGTATAGTTTTATTTTTATTATTTTGTTGGAAATCGAGCATTTGAAAAATAATCCTCTCTCCCCGCCTCTGCAGACTGCCTTTGTGCTGGGGCGTTCCTCTAATTATTAGCTGGACATACTTTGGGTCTTGGAATCACCCAAAGTGGAGGCTTAAGATCTTCACAAATCTTTTCTGAACATGTGTCTTACCTGAACCTGTATGTGGCTTTTTCAGTTCCCCTGTATACCTAGGGAATTGAATATTTTTGAATGTTACAACTTCCTAAAGAGTCTCGCCCCTGCTTCTCCTCAGGGCCTTAGATGTTTCATTGCATGCCTCCATTTGTAATCTTTTTCCTTGGCTGCCTGCAGCTTTTATGAGCTGTGCCTGCTGCTTTTTGCCGTTTTCCCCAGCCTCAGATGCAAGCAATGCCGCTTTTCCCCACTGAGACGCAAGTTCGGTAGAACAGAGACCAGTCCTTCAGGCGGCTCCCAGACAGGTTCTAACACTGCAAATGAAGTCTGCTCTGCTCCCTGCGGTTCAAGGGGGGGATCTGGGAAGCATGTTGCTACCTTCTCTGGACCCAGACTGCTCCACTGTGGGGAGGGGATGGGACAAAGGTGAGTAAAAATGTCACCAAATTTCCTACAATCGGCCTATGGCTTTTCTTGGTTGGGGATTTGTTTGGTTGCTGTCAACCTTTAACCATTTTCCAGAGCTCCTGTGAAGTTTCCCTTAGCTAGTCACCAGCTGTTTTTAAAAAATGTTTCTGTGGGGGAATGAGAGACTGGAGCTTTCTAGTGTGCCATTTTTCTACTAAAAGTTTTGAGTTTCTTCTTGTTGATACCCGTGTTTACAAATTTTACATAAAGATCAGCTAATTCTCATAATAGGAGAAGGTAAAAATTACTAAGAAAAAGACTATTGTAAGAAAATATCTCACAATAGCAAAAGAAATATAAACCACATAAACAAAAGAAATATGGACTACATAATAAATTAACAACAGGTACTTGTGAACTAGGGTGGAACCACCTTTTACATAGGAGTTAGAGCACAAACTGAGCTCTCGGCTAAAATCCTGAACAGTCAACATAAACCTAGTATAACACCCAGCCCCTTGAGATGCTGATACCATGAAAAGTTCCAGAAGCTGAGGATGATTCCCCTACATTTCTCTCCAGAATGTGGTCAGCGAGTGGACAATGGGCCGAGTCACCCACACTGTTTAAATTCTCTCCCCTTCAAATACATATAGGTTTATTTACATCCTTATGTCAATGTATATTTGTTTAGACTTCAGGCTATGTAAATAGAATTACAAAATGATATAAAGAGATATAAAAGACAACTTAAATAAATGGCCAGACACACCATATTCTTAAATGAGAGTCCAACTGTCATGAATGTTTCATCCTTCACCATTAATAGGCTGGCAAGATGCAATTGCAATCAAATATATACAGGTTGTTTTGCAGGGAATATGACAAAAATAGTTCAAAATCTCACATGACAAAAGAGCTAAACCAGGAATATGGAAGATGATTCTGAAAAAGGTGAGTATAGGAGCAGGGGGGTGATGCCAGTGAGCTCTTCCCGGGATTAGATCATCCTGTAAAGTTACAGGAATCTCAACCTTGTGGCATCGATTCAACAATGCGTCAATGGAATGGGATAATAAAGAAATAGTATTTTGTTTTTAAATTAAATATTTGGTGAAATATGCATTACAAATTAATTTTGTAAAAGGACCTACATTACATATAAATGTCTGGAATAAATGATTAGCATTTTGTAATAAAGTACTATTTAGATCATTTTTATTACAAATCAAGATGGATTTATTTTCAAATATTAGAAAAAGTTGAAAATTTGAATTAAATATTTATCAGACCTTTTGTGGAGGAAGACTTTTTAAGTTTAAAACTAATGGAAAAATTTCACAGGTGAAAGTGCAACTGATTTCACTCAAATAATTTTCACTGCTATTAAAATGATAAAATAGAAAGACGACACACCGTAAAACATGTTCAGTCAATTTTATTGACAAAGGCCTAAATCTTTATCACACAAAGGGCTCATCTAAAGTGTGAAAAACTAAAAGAAACATCAAAGATCAACAGAATCAGGTGGCATCAAATGATAATTGATAATTTGCAGGATAGGAATGATAACAAATGAATGAACATGAAAAATATTCAACCTTACAAATGATCTCAAAAGTGCAAAATTAAACAAAAGTGAGAAATAATACTTCATCCTTTAAATAAGCTTAAATAAATGTCTTTAATGGTGGTGCCAAATGTTGTAGACATAATTTAAATAATATTTACACTTGTTACAGATGGCATTATAAAGGGGCGTATATTAATCAGGATGATTAGGCTATGCTGCTGTAAGAAGTATCTTGAAAATCTCAGTGGCTTAACATAAAAGCTTATGTCTCACTTGTGCAAAGCCCAGTGTCTGTTTGTTGTGGCTCTTCTCCATCTGGTGATTCAGGGGTCCATACTACTATCTCAAAGTACGGCTTTTAGCATTGCCTTGACGTGTGGAAAGGAGGCATGAAAAACACAGCCTCCCTTAAGTATCTTGGATGTGTGGATTTCTGCTCATAGCTCATTGGCCAGAACTAATCACATGACCCCAAACTAGTCACAAGAGGGCTGAAAAATGTAAGACAGCATATGAAATATTTAGTGAATACTACTGTCTCTAATGTATGGTGCAGCCCTTTTGGAAATCAATTTACGGTATAAATCAAATGCATAATAATTTCACTTCTGGACATATATTCTCAGGAAATTTAAAAATAGTAAAATCTAAATAAATAAAAATGACCATTGCTGCATTGTTTATAATGATGTAACCACAACCTCATTATTACCATCTACAAAAGGGTAATTCATTGCGCTCTAATACACAGAGCAGTGAATTTGACTTGGTCTGCAAGGTGACTAGAAAGGAGCAATTTGGACACAGCATCTTGCCAACAAAATAGGATCTTCCATAATTAAGTCATTCCTCACAAAACCTCCCCTCAAGACCTCGTTGCCTCTTAACTCTGGTGCATTGTTAATTCCAAGCTTGGCTCCTGATCCTGGTGTTCTTTTTACTGGTGCCTGACATCTTCCACTATGATTCTTGATAACGACTCTGGTTTCGATCCTTGACACCCTCCTTGCCTCATGGCCTGGATTTATGATTTGATTGGGACACTGGCAATCTAGAGGGTCACTGATGGCCTTCAGACGTGTTTTGTTTGACCTACACAATGCTCTGATAATTTTGAATTCATAGTCACAGTTTAAAATTGGGAGATTTCACATATATATGCAGATTTTAGGCTTATTTGAACAAATGGAAAACCTGATAACGTGTAACTTGCTGTGTTTAGGCTGTACAATTTATCACAGTGTTTCCCTCACTGTGTCACTTCTTTTTTGCTTCACTCATTCACCTGTGGGCCCTGGAGATTGCTACTCCTTGCTCAGATGACCATCACTTGCTCGACCAGTACATTGGGTAGATTTGCCTTCCTGCCACTTCAGTGATTTCTCATTGCCCTCAAGAACAACTTTATTATGACTGGCAATGACCCAAGTGATCTGCCAGATTCTTCAGACCACCCTGCAAAGGCCAGTGGGGGTCAAATCTTTGTATCTCTGAGGCTGGGAAGGCTAGCCCCTTCCTGGAGGTCAGCAGGTCTAAACTTTCTTCCTTGGCCCTGTTTGCTGTTGCACCCAATCTTCCGTCTCCTGGGTCACTTCTATTCAAGCCCAGCAAATGGTGGCTGATTGGCCTTCTCTTGGCAGACACAAGTGGGCGCTAATGAATGGAAGAATGTGCTGTCCTTACGCCTGATAAAGAGGTAATTGATTCCCACCTCCTCTCCCCACACTTAGAATTTCTTTTATGTGCAATCCTCTGCATAGGCAAGACAGGGACCCCAATTTAGAGCCTTGTTTAGAAGTTATGCTTGACTGAGAGCTCACAAAATGCTTAGATATTATTCCAAGGTGCAAAGTTCCGATGGGGTCATGATTGAAAACATATATTTAAATCAGGCCCGGGGGCATCTGACACTTGTCCTACACAAGCAGTTTAATCAAAGGGTTGAGATGTCCATCTGTCTGTCCATTTGTCCTTCTATCCACCCACCCCTCCAGTGAGCATTTATTTAATGCATACTCTCCGTCAGGTCCTTTCATGTACTGTGTCCTCACAATGCTAAAAGGTGAGCCCTATTTTATTGATGAGAAAATAGGCTCAAGAGATTAAAATAATTTGATCGAGGTTAAATAACTCAGAGATGGAAATCAAACTGAAGTTCAAGACCATTACAGTTAAGAGTTCTCCCCTGAAGAAGTTCACTGTCTAGCAGAGACTATTTTAAGTGTGATTATTATCAACTCGATCTAAATTTCAACTTAAAAGTTCCTACTGTAGGCTCAGTTATCTAGATGCTTTTGCCAAAAGCACGTGGGGGACCAAATTATCTGGATAATTACTTCAATAGACACAGCCTCAGAATGTGGATTGTCCTACTTAGTAATGAATACCAAAGCCCTTCAAAACATGCACGGTGCCTCCTTCATGGACATTCTCATTTGTGTTTACCCTCTCAGGATGTTCCCTCTCCCACGTTTCAAGCAAGTTTTCAGGCCCTTAGCATTTCCTTGCCTTGGGGAATTTTGGTAGGACAGCAGTAAACAAAACCTACTGGCAGTCTATGATTCCTCCTGTATTTTGTAAACGGTTATGGCAGATTAGGCTGTGCGTCCAGCAGGAGGATGTTGGGGGAGAGGAGAAGGAGTTTTTTTTGCATGGGCAGATTCACCCTAAGCTAACATCTGTTTCCAATCTTCCTTCTTTTTTCTTCTTTTTATCCCTCAAAGCCCTGGTACATGGTTGTGTGTAGTTGTAAGTTCTTCTGGTTCTTCTACGTGAGCCACCACCACAATATGGCTACTGACAGACAAGTGGTGTAGTTCCACACCTGGGAACTGAACCCTGGCCACTGGAGGAGAGAGTGCTGAACTTTAACTGCAAGGCTCTCAAGGCTGGCTTGGAGAAGGATTCTAAGGGCCAAAGAACAAGAGAAAGTTGACCCCCAGCTGGGGAGTGCTCTCTGGTCAGTGAGTCACACATAGGATGTGGGATCCACGCCCATTCCATGGCAGTCTCCAGGGAGGTGGACAGACCTCCATGGGATGGCTTTGTGGGGCCCCCTGGAGGTTTGTTTTAGTGCAAGACTCTGGGAACAGGCACCATTCTGGGTGGCAGCTGAGGGAAGGCAAAGTCTCAGCAATGGCTGTGAGTCCATCTCCTGCCAGCCCAGTGGAATAGGGCCTTACTATTAGAATGCAGTTGATTACAAAAAATGCACATGGAGTTCCTAAGGATGTTTTTTCCAAAATGCTTAGAATGAAGAATATTTGCTACTTCCTCTTTGCTTCCTAAATCAATGACAAATTTCTGAGGGTGGTTTTCAGGTCCTTCCTGCTTCCAAGCCAGTCTTCATTTCCAGCTGAATCCCCCTTCCCTCAGTGCTTTTGACCCCATTTTCCAGCCACTGTGGACTGTTGGCAGATTCCCCCATGTACTCTATGCCTCCAAGTCTTTGCACATGCTGTTCCCTCTGCCTGCAGAGCTCTATTCTCTGGGAATATCATCTTTCAAGGCCCTAGAGGTGCCTTCCCAGACCCTGATCCCCTAACACACACCACACACACACACACACACACACACTTACACACATAACACATACATATATGCCACAGCAGAATTAATCCTTTTCACCTTTCGTCTTGGTGGTATTTCATTATTTGATCAAAGTCAGGGATTTAGAGCCTCTCTCCTCAGTTGGTTGTGAGATTTTGAGGTGCTGTGGGGCCTGGTGCTGATTCATCTCTGATTCCCCAGGATCTAGCACAGCGCCTGGCACATAGGTGATCCAGCAAATGCATGCAGAAAGACTATGTCACAGCATGAGTGAAAGCACTGAAGGATGTGAGGAGCCACTGGGATGTAGAGTGGACATCTTTGCTCTACGTCCAGTGCCTGCCATGGATGGACAGCTCCGAGCAGGCTGTTCTGTGACCAGGACAGAGGAATCCTGTATCAAGTAGCGCCACCTGGCTGCAGTCACACTGGCAGAAGGATGTGAACATCTTGTGTTTGATAATGATTCAAGTGTTCCTTGTCTTCTTTTATTTCATACTCTTTACTGATTTTTGTAGTTCTCCTAACCTTGAGACTTTTATATGCAAAGAAATGGGCATTAATGAAGAAAACACTGGGTGTCTGGTTTAGATTATTTCACAATGCTGTGGGTTGATATCATTGTCCCCATTTTATGGACAGTCAACCCAGGCTCAGAGAGGGGAAGTAACTTTCTCATGTCCTTGCTGTGAATAGAGGGCCGATGCAAACTCAGGTTTGCCTTATTCATTAGGCACTAGTGTCAATGTCCCAGTGGGAAAAAGGATCCTCAATTAGGGTAATTTGAGGAGTGTTTATTTAGAAAGGCACTAATTACGAAGCTGTGGGTGGGTATAGGGGAACCAGAAGGGCAAGTGCAGATAGCTAGGCTGGGAGAAACAGTTGTCAGTAGCAGGAGAGAGGGCACTGCAACCTGAAAGGAAAGGTTGTTGTGAGGCACATGCCTCCCTGTCTCGCACCCCGCCAGCCTAAGGCAGCCTCCCACTGCTCCTCCCTCTGATCTACACTCCCAGCCATCAGACCCCATCCACGGATGGGGTCCACAGGAGTCCGCCTGCATGGCAGAAGGCAGAGTGGAGCAGGAGGGAAAAAGGATCTGGAACAGAAGAAATGTGCACATCAGCAACATCTCATGCAGGCAGGCAAGAACAACGAGGACGTGAGGGGTGGAGACACCTAATCAGGTCCCCTGGTGCCCAGGGGCCATTCTTACAAAATTCCAATGACTGAGGGCCTTTAACCACAGGTCACACTCCCACCCTGTATGCCTGTGCACTCTGCTTGGGAGGCCTCACACCTCTGCAGTTCCTTATGGCTGGGGTCAGTTCAAGACCCAGGATGGAGGCCAAGGACCCTTTCTTCTGTGACCCTTGTTTAAAACAGACAGTCGCCACAGGAGAATATCTGATGGCCTTTGTGGGTTCCATCTCTTCATAGCATCTGATTTTCCTTTGAGTGAAAAGAGCAGCGGGGCAGCAGGCCAAGCTTTGCCTTTTCTCTCCCCATCTGCCGGCCCCCCACATCCCATCCCATTTGAGAAGAGAAGGGCAGCGCTGTCTTTCCATCAATTTCTCTCCCACTTGCTTCCCTCACCTTTTCTCCTTCTTAATCTACCCGTGGCTCCTAAAAGGATTAATTAGAAAGATGTGAGCAGGGGTTGGAACGTCAGAAAACAATCGTCACTTTCCTATCTGACCTCTCTCACCAGCTGCAGAATTAACAAATTGAATGTCCTCAGCAGACAGGAGTGGCACATGATACGGAGTTCATTACGAGCCTCGCCAGGGCCTGTGTGCGAAGCCCCGTTTAAACAACTCTTGCTGATTAAATTCCTCCCGGGCACTCCTGCCAGACACTGTTAGAAAATACTCACATCCAATAGCTTTTTAATTTTTTTTTAAACATGTGCCAATTATTTGCCTGCTATCTGCAGGTGCTGGCAAGCATCACAGCCGGCCTCACTGTCTACACTCTTATCCACTCGGCGCCTGCCTGGGGGCTCACGTCGTCAGGAATAGGACCCCGGGCTCTGGTCTGGGCTGTCAAAAGCTCTCCAGCCACCCTCCAGGGCTGGCCTTCCCTGCCCCCAGCCCCAGCCCCACACATCTCACCTTCTGAAGCTCACAGCTCTCTCAAACGTTTCAAGGTGACAACACAGACCCGGGTGACCTGCTAGAAGTGGGGCCCAGAGGGGTAGCACGCATTCATGCCTGGGCTGGTGCCAGCTGCCTCCCAGCCACGGTGTGCTCCAGACCTGAGCCAAACAGGGACATACAATCGCCACCTCTGGGAGCAGGGGGAGGGTGGTTTCCACTTGTTCCCAGGCCCCTCTGAAATAGTGGCAGAATGCGCTTCTCTCCACACTCCCACTTCAGCCCTCCTGGTTACTTAGTTCATTCGTTTTTGATGCTTCATTAAAGCCAATGAGTTCTTAGCAGTTTAACAGATGCCAATTAATATTCAAAATGGAAGTTTAAAAATATAAGCTATAGAATTTTTATCAATGTTCCTATTTTTTTGACAAAGGTAATAGAAAAGTTTTACCAGTAATAGACTCTGCACTGTGTTCTATTGTAACCCACTCCCTCCCTCACCCCTTCAGACCTAGGGAGGGTGACCGTGTCCCACTGTTACCAGCTCCTGGGATGGCACCATCTCTGTGGTTTCCCTTCACCCTGTTTACACTTCTGGAGTGCACTTCTTTACCAGCCTCTCCTCTAGTTTCCCAGGTGAGTGGCCATCTCATCTCATTGACCAGAGCAGCTCTAGCTCAGACGCACACTTCCCGCCCATCTTCTTTGGAAAGTCCTGTCTTGCCCTGTGATGACCCCCCAGTGATAGTTGATGGCATTCTCTCCCTGGCACTTTCACCTTTTGGTGCTGAGGAGACCTTGGTGTTCCTGCTTCCCATTCAATGAACCGAGAACTCCTATGAGTCACATGACACAACTAAGTAGTTACGAGGAACCACAGGAGCGGATGAAGGAACTTAACATGTTGATCTCAGAGAAGAGAGAATTTGGGATGGGGGAGGAGTGCGAAATCTGTGTTCAGTGGTCGGACAGGGCTTGTGCGGAAGAATGGACAGACTCAGGCTCTGAGTCCACACCTCTGAGAATCAGGGTCCATGGCAGTGAAGCAAAGGAGAAACAGGTTTCAGCTCTATGTAAGAAATGACTTGATAACAATCAGAGCTGCCCAGAGATGGAATGGACTGCCCTGAGGGGTAGTGAGCTCCTGACCTCCGGAGGTGCTCACACAGAGGACCAATGACCACTTGGTGAGTATGCAGGGGTGGGGAGAGGGGGGCAGAGGGGGAGAGGGGCCTCCAGAAGAACAGGACTGGATTAGACCTTATAAAAGTTTTCTTCCAACTTGAGATTCTACGACTCCTTTTTCAGAAATAAGCATAGTCCTTTCTGCCATGGCACCTTAGAGGCTCTGCTCAGGAAGGATAGTGCGGTCCTCAAGGGAAGCCAGAAGTGATGGCCTCACCCAAAGCCTGGGGAGGAGCGATCCAGAAAACAAAAGGATTTTTTTAAAGCGCAACCGATTGGAGCTCTTTAGTTTAGGGACACTATCTTATATACTTGCATAGCCTAAAAATGATCACTATGCTACAGCCCAGTACAATTTTAACTATTTATAACGGCTATTTAGTTAGGAAGAAAACGAAGAATAAAATTCAGTGAAATTTAGAATTCAGAAGTAAGGATTTTGGATTTAACTTGGTGTGTGGTGTCTGGTATTGTTGCCCCCGCCCCCGCAAATGGCAGTGTAAAACTTATGAAAATGCAAACAAGCAAGCAAGCAGATAACAATCCTTTAACAAAATATAAGAGAGGTTATGTGTTAAGTTCTGGGGATAATTGTTATTGATGACCTCATCAATAGGAAAGAGTGAGAAATAACGTTAGAGCACATATTCTCCAATTAAAACAGCCCCAATCCAAAGATGGAATATGAAATAACCTACACAGTTTCCTACTGATGTCCCTATCTACAAGTCACAGGGACAAGGATTAGAAAATCAAGCTGTCTCTCCTTCACTCTCTTCAGAGCTAGCCGAGCTGCTGGAGTCCTATCTTGTCCCAGGATGCCCCCATCATCCCCAGCCCCTCACACCACTGCCTTCAGATCATCTTTACCTGCATCCATTTGAAAGCCACATTTCCCACAAAGTGGAGGGGAACTGGAGGAGGCGCGTTGCGTCTTGGCTCACTTAGATGCCTAAAGGGAAGCGTCAGAAGCAGAGTAGAGTCCACGAGAGCCCTGGACACCATTCTGGATAAGGTGTATAATCTGTCATTTGTAGATAAGAGGAAGTAAGCCTGCATCTGATTCAGAGAACCTGATAGTTAGAGCAAGGAAAATCTACCTTGAGCCCAGCAGCATTACCCGACAAAGGCCCACGAGTTGACCTAAGTGGCTGGTCTTAGAAGGGCAGTTCAGCACCAGAATATGCAGTGATGGGGGCTGCTGGAAACTCCAGGCTTAGGTAGCAATCTCTTAAGGATGAATGAATGAAAAGAAAAGATTAACGAGGGGCCTATAGGAAGGTCCCGCAAATTATGGGAAAGGAATGCAAATTATGGGAGACTTTACCTGATGATTCGTGTTATTCTATTAGATAAAGAAGAGAATTGTGGAACAAACTTTCCTGCTGTCTGCTTCTATGAAACAGGAACAAGAAGCTGTGAAGTCAAAATGGGCTGAGATGAAGGCAGCGTGCAAAAGTTGTTGGCTGAAATAAGAAAAGAATGCTGGGAAATTCCAAATGCAGTAGGTGGATTAAAATCCAATTGAAGATGGTGAGGTGAAAGAGCAGATCTTGCAGAAAATTGCACCAGAAATGTGGAGGAAAAACTTGAGAAACTCTTCCTGAACCTAGAGGGAAATGTTTAAAAGATAAAAATGGTGATGGATGTCAGGACTTGAGACTTAAGAATGTGTAGAAAACTTGAGAATTATACATGCCCCAGAAGAAGAAACCAGAGCCAAATATTTGATATAGTTCACCTTCACATTGGGGCTTCCACTCTGAGACAAGAGGTATAAACATCTCAAATAAAATACTAGCAAATTGAATTTGACAGATTATTAAACGAGTTATCTGTCATAACAAACATGGGTTTAATTCCAGATAGGTAAAAATGGTTTAATATTATTACAAATTTCATAACCAATGGATTAATTTCATAATCAATCAATGGATCAAAAATAAAAAATAATATGATCATTTCCATGTATACTTAAAAATGTTTGATTAAACCCAATACTCTTACGCTCCAAGTCCAGCTCGATTTCTTAGTTGTATAGAAACATATTTTCCCCTCCTAGATTTCTTTTACTCTTGTTTCTATGATGGAATTCAGTTTTTTCAGTATTTCTTGGATTTTGCAAGTAGTAGTATGACTTTGGATCAACTACCTGATTAAATATGAAAACTACTCCCAGCCCCTCCTAGTCTCACCCACAGTGTCCCCTGCAGTTCCCAAGTGCTCCACTGTCCCTCCTCAGGGCCCATCCTGGCACCTCTGCACTCCAGAGTTCCCATCCACGTTGCCTTCCAGGCTCAAGTGAGTCTGCAGCTCCTCCAGGGTTGCAGATTGGGCACACAAGGTGGCTCTCACCTGCAGCATCCCTTACACTCGTGCCTCCATCCCCGAAACCTCTGTAGAAGGAGATGCAGACTTTCATTCCACAGGGCAAAGCCCTGAGTGGGAAGAACACAAGGGCTTAAATCAAACTGAATTGTCAACAGCTGATATCAGAGGAGGGGCAGGTAGAAGAGAAAAGAGGGTTCCAGGTCACCTGGGGCTGAGGAAGGGAGAAGAAGAGAGGTGGAAAATGTAAAAGCAATCATTACCCATTTCATAATGTGATCAGGGTTGAATCACTGTCTTCTGTCCTCATGGGTTAATGGTGGTGGGATGGATAGCAGGGATGGGCACAGCAAAGTGCTGAAGTCTTGACCATACAAACATGGGACTTCTGGACCTCACTATGGAGTCTGATGTCAGTACTCGCATCTTCCAGTGAATCCTAGATTTATGAGACTGGATTGAATCGCTGAAGAAATGGACAGGCTTAAACCAAGAAACGTCATTCTTGCATGCTTCTGTGTCTTTGCACGTGCTGTTCCTGCTGTCTGGAATGCTGCCTGGAATTCTTGCCCTGCCCTGGTCCACCAGATAAACACCAGTGCAACTCTCTCTCAGACAGAGGAAGGGGCACCATTCCCTGTGTACACATGGCAACCATAGCACTTACCTCTTGGAACCAGAACGAGCTGTTCCTAGGCCTGTTTCCAAACTACAGAATATGTTTTTCCATATTCTGGAAGGGAAGAGGCCATGGCTTAATCATTTTTGTATCCCCAGCCTTACATTGTACTTGCTACCTATTAGGTCGCAGTAAATACCAGTTTGATGAATGAACGAAGAAATATAGAATGGGGGACTCCAAAACTCCAGGTTGCAGAGGCCCAGCTTGAGGAGAAGACAGGCATTCAAACCTCACCAGGGAACTCTATTTTGGACATTTTTGGTCCCGTGGCTGACCAGGCTTGATTTCTCTCTGAATAGGCCAAATCAAGAGTGAGACTCTAGTGAGCTTGTTTGAGCCCTCTGGAATCATGCACACCATGAGCTTGGGGAAGCTCAGGCCATCTGTATGCCTCCTAAGGTCTTCAAATTTGGTTGCAGTGTATGCCATCAAGTTCACACAAATTTGTTTCTTCCATCAAAATACATGGGGAGATGCTGATGCAAGAAGCAGCTTTAAAAGGCCTCCTGCATCTGATGGCAGACCACTGATGGCTCCTGTTAGAAGGGCCGTGGCTTTTGGTTTAATTAATAGCCAATTGTACCTGCACACCTTGGGGTCCTTGGGTCCACAACAGAGATAATGGTGGAACAGTCTGAGGACAGGAAAGATCACAGATCTGGGAGTGAGGAAACCTAGTCCTTCGCTTTGAAAGATTGGCACCTTTGGGTCAGTCTCTTAATTTCTTGGGGTCCCCATTTCTTCATGAATTGAGAACACTGGATTAAATAAGCTCCTAGATCCGAAATTCTGCGTTATTTTAATCAGGTAGATTCTTTTCAATTATTTAAGCCAACTAGTGATTGAGGGATGGAATAGAATGGTATACTTTCTATTTTAACACTTTCTTAGTTAATTGACCTCTTGATTACAGAGAAAAAGCACAAAATTCAAGCTCTTCCTCTCGTACTTTGTAGTTCTGTCATTTGGACAGTCATTCCCTTCATAGAAGGACATAAGAAAGCTCTAAAACTTGCAACTTACACTTTGGTGAATATATAAATTAAGATCAAACATATGGACTCTATTTTTAGTGGACTGCCTCTTCGCTATGTTGATTTCCAGAGTTGGAATATTAAGGACTGATTGATAGTATAGCAATCAGTTGACATTTACGGACATCTGCTGCTGGGCCAGCACTGCGCTAGGGACTCATTTTGCAAATCTCATCTTCTGAGGCACTTTCAGCACACTTGATCTCATTCAGTCTTCACAGTTGCCCTCCACCTTCCTAGGAGCTGTGCTCCCAACAGAGAACACAGACCACTCAGAGGTGCTGTGTTTGGAAAATCATTAGCAGGGGCTTCTCCTTGGCAGTGGAAGATGTCACTCTGCCCAGGGAAGGTGTGAGTCTGCAGCTCTCCCCGGATCCACAGAGTGCCCTCAAGGACAGCCACCTCCCCATAAACCTTGAGTCTGCCCAAGACATAGCCCTAAGCTTTACAAGAACAACCTTGTGGGATTTCTTATCTTTCAAACTTTGACTTGGCCAGAAATACCCTGAGACCAGCCTTTTTAGCTATATTTTAGCACTTCTGCCTTTGCCTTCAGCAGCAGCAATAAAGGGTAGGGAGACGTGAGACACTAATAGTATTTCACCCACACACCCTTAAAATAACCAAGGCTTCTTGGGAATGGTGGATGTTAGTTCTGTTTAAGTTTCACATGAAAGTGAAGTGGTGATGAGGCTGTTCGGCTGTCTCCTTTTCTGCACAGATGCCATCAAGTTCTTGCTCTGACAAGAATTCTAAGCACCTGGGAAATCAGGAAAAGGATCAGGAGACGTGGTCTTCTTCATTTGTGTAGGTCTGTGCCCAGGATCCAACCCTGGGCCACTGAAGCAGAGTGCGTGAACTTAACCACTATGCCACCAGGCCAGCCCCTAAAAGTATACTTTTATTTTGTGAGACATGTATGGCTCCAAGGTGAAACAGACACAGTCTCTGTTCCTTTAAGGAACTCCCAGTCTGGACAAATAAACTGATAAATTATAATACTATATCTCGGCAGATATAGTTGGTTGCCTACATGCTTAATGAACAGCCATTCTCCCTTCTTTCTTGCTAATGGAACTCCAGTTTTACTCCCTTTTAAACTGCTCTGCCATGGAGGATCAGTTATGGTGGGTCTGAATCAGTCACTGTACATCTGATGCCTTTTTCCAGCGATGAGCTCTGGCCTCAGTTCTGGCCAGTGAGACTTTAGGGAAGGCTTGTGGACAACATCTGAAAAGGATAATTTCTCCCTGATAAAAGGTATTACAAAGGTAAAAGCTTTTGTTTCTGCACCCATTCTTCTGTCTTGGAATGCTGTTGTGTAATTATGTGATGCTTAAAATTGGAGAAGCCATGTTGTGACCCAGAGGAGAGCTATAGACAACTGTAGATGGTGAAGTAGAGATATTGGGGGTTGGGTCCTTAGTGGCATCATTGAGCCACCAAGGCAAATCTGGGATCATCTGTCACCTGACTTCCCGTTAAGCAAATAAACATCCTTCAGTTTCAGCCACTGTTATTTGAATTCTTTGTAATTAGTAGCCGAAAGCATTCCTCAATGTTAAAAACAAGGAAAGGACTTTAACAAGAGAGATGCTGCTAAGTTCCTGGCGGAGGAAACCTGCACACTGAGGGCTGCACAGAGGAGGTGACATTTGAGGGGGATCTTAAGAATGAATAGAGTTTACCAGGTGGAGAAAAGCACTCCAGGCAGAGGCTTTGGCTTGAACAACAGAACAGAGGTGCAGAAAGGCAGGCTGTATCTGGACGTGGTGAGAAGTTCAGTGTAGCTGGAATACAGACTTAGAGGGAGGAGAGATGAGAGATGATTCACTCAGAGTCAAAGCTAAGGTGCTTTAAAAAAATACAGTGGCTTAAAGAATGTAAAAGCTTACTTCTTTCTCATGTGCCAGTCCTGAGGGGAGTGGTCCAGGTTGTCAGGGTAGCACAGCTCTGGGTGGTCGTTCAGGGACCCAGGTTGCTTGCTGTATTGCTCTGTCGTCCATAGGGTGTTGTCCTTGTCTGTTTGATCTGGGGAATCTTTGTGTTCCAGCTTCGGTGAAGAAGATGAGAAACTAAGAAATGTGTGCTGGATGTTTGAAGGCTCACACCTGAAGTGGCCCCAACACACTTTATTTTTGCTTACTGTCAATTAGCAAGAATTTGGTCACCGGCCATAGCTAGCTGCAGGGAAGGTGGGAAATGCAGTCCCTAGCTGTGCAGGCCACTGTCCAGCTCATCTGTGCTGCCAGGGAGACTTGGGCCTAATTGTGAAGGGCCCTATGTGCGAAGATAAGGAGTTTGGAACTTCCATAGGCAAAGAGAAGCACTAGGGCTGAGGAGTGGCAGGATTAAGGCAGATGTTAGCTCAACGTAAGCGTGAAGCCGTCCATAATTAGAATGGACTGAAAGTTAAATGGCCTGTTTGTGCTGAAGTCAGTTTCTCTTCATCAGAGATAGTCAAGCAGATGCCAGACAGCCACTATCAAGACGCCTTGTAAAGGGAACTGAAGACAAGATGGTGGGCTGGACTAAAGGATGCCTAAAGGACCCCTGCCATGCCCAAGACCTTTGGACTCTGCTCTTTCTAAATCTCTGTCTCACAATGGTGCATGATATGGATGGATTGGGCAGCCTGAGCATGCAGGCAAGGAGACCAGTTAAGAGGATGAGCCAAACTGAAGTGGTGCAGTGGGAACAGAGGAAGGAATGGTTGTGAGGGACATGGTAGAGGAGAAATCACCAGGACTTAGTGTCTGATGCATTTGGGGGCAGGTTTAGGAAACCAGAAGGGTTACTGATGACCCCAAGTTTTCCAGTCTGCATAACTATGAAGATACCACCAACAGACATAGAGAAGAGTAAAGCAGGACGTGAGGGGATGGTGTGTTTGAGGTACCTGTGGGATGTTCATCAGGCAGCTGAAGATGCAGGTGAGGAACTGGTAAAGAGATCAAGGCTACAAGTTTAGACTTGGGAATTGTTAAAATACATGATCTTAAAAATAGGAATTGTCAAGATCACTAAGAAAGAAAGTAAGGATCAGAGGTGGTTAACCTGGAATTTAGACTTTTATAGGACCTATGAATGGGCATGTATGTATGTGTGTGTGTGTTTATTAGAGTCTCAAAAGGACGTGTAACTAAAAAAAAAAGTCAAGAATCACAGCTGTAGAAAGAGACTGTTCTGTCAGAAAGCAGAGAAGGATTTGGAGAAAACATTATTCACAGGTGCCAAAGGGAAAATTTACTCCAGAAAATGGATATTTGGCAATTTCAGATTCTACACAGAAGTCCCATGAAAGATGAGAGTTGAGAAATGGCCTTTGGAGTGGACAGCTGTTGACCTTTAAGAAAGCCATCTCAGAAGGTGGGAGAGGGTGTAATTCAGATCTCAAATCGTCGAGAAATGAGTGAGAGGTGAGGAGTGAGGGGCAAGGAGTGTGGGCGGCCCTGGCAAGAATTTGTTCATGAGAGGGAGTGATGGGCCAGATACTTAAGGGGTAGTCAACTATGTTCTACCTCGTGGAGAAGAGTCAGTCAGCATGTGGAGGAGAAGAAACCATGGGAAGAAAGAGCAAGAGTGGAGGATTTCTGGACTGACTCTTAAAGGAGGTGGTAATGGCCCGGACTGAAGGCACAGTGATTGAGTGAGTGGGAGGTGCTAGGGAGGGGGCTCAGTTTAGGCAAGGAGAAGCAAGCAAGGAGCGAGGGTACACAGGCATATTGACGGGAAGGGGAAGCAAGGGAAACTGAAGAAAAATGGCCTTGACCTCACCTGCTCTGAAAGAGGGGTCAGAGGTGGACTTGGGGGTTGTGAAGGGTTAGATGGGGTGGGGGAAGCATCAAAGTCCTCAGAGCTGCAGCCAGTGGCTGTGACACCGACTCCCTCCGCCCCACCAGGGCCTCACGCAGGTGCTGCTGTCCATTTCCCACTGCCTCTCCACCAAGGCGTCGCTTTGGCCCAAAGGTTCCTGTGGCCCCCATGCCAGTTCCGTGCCTCTGCCCGTGATGTGATTAAATGAGACCTGTGCCTTTAAGGAGTGCCCCTTCCTCAGCCCTTCCCCCTCCAATTACAGCACTAATTTCAGTAATGGAGCATTAATAGAGTAATGGGCGAGTGAGGCTGGCCTGAAGGAACTGTGGAGCTCAGCACAAATTGAGTAAATAAACCATATATTAGATTTCTAAACAATACTTTTAGTCTAGTCTCCAGGGAAAGAGAGTCGTCAAGACTTACTTAAGTCATCCCTGCAAAGTGTATGTAAAAGAAGCCTCTTTTCAGAGCTCGGTTGTTTGTAGAAGCAGGAAATTTCCCTCTCTCTCTTCCATGGATTGAAGAGATAAGATAGCTGCTGTCCCCACATGTTCCCTTTCCTCGTTATTTCCCAATTTCTCTTACTTTGACAGATGTATCAGAGGTGAGTATCTCCAAGGATGCCTCCCTCCTGGAGACTCTGACAGGAGCGGCCTGCATTGGCCATCCCCCAGAGAAAAGCAGCTCAAGGCTGGGGGTGGTGATGGATGGGAAGTGGGGGAGGGATGGGACCAGAGAAGAGAGGAGCTTGGGGGGAAAGAGGAGAAATTATTAACAGATATCCCTATTATATTATGGGAGAATGACCCTGTTGTTGCCACTACTGGGTGGTATTTTAATAGGGACCCCTTTTAGAAGACTAAAGAATAATAATACTACAATAAGGACTTGTATCTGTATTGCTTTAGTGGATAATGGAAAGACCAAAGGTCTAAGTGTTAGAAGACCAAGGAGGTGGTCCCAGCTCTATTAATTACTAGCTTCAGGACCTTGGACTAATAATATTACCTCTCTGTGGCTCAGTTTCCTTGTCTGTAAAATGGGGAGAACAGTATCTTTCTGCTTGCTGCCCAGGAAATTGTGAGGGACAAAGGGGATTGTGCGTTAGTTGGGTGGAGGCCCTGCCTGCAGTAGCTGGGCAGGCTGCATTGTCTGTGCTTCTGCTGCCTGTGCAGCCCAGCTGCAGCCTCTGAGGGCAAGGAGAGGGTGATTCTGGGCTGGGAGGTCTGGGCACAGGTAGGAAGTCCCTGGAAGATTAGTTTAGGGTCATGAAATGTGAACACACTGATCACCTGCTCCATGTCCAAGATGGTGACACTCTAGGATTATAGGATTTCAATATTCTTGCTAAAATCTGTCCTGACTTTGCTCCTATTGCCTAAGCAAGTCCTGAACACGGGCTGAGAGCCCAGGGTCAAGTGCCCGAGAAGAGCTGCCTCTCCTCTACCGAGGGCGCGCTGACTCCAGAAGGGCTGGCGCTCAGAGTGACTTGCGATGGCTGTGAAGAGGCCCTATTGTAAGGCATTGATGGCCAGTGACTCCTCTGCTAACTCTTCCAAACGTTCTGGACGTTCCACTTGCTAGAGATCAACTACTGAAGATAAGTTCCTCATGAAGCCCTTGTCTACATAAAGTGGGGGCGAAGAGGCAAAAGGCAATAGGAAAGAAGCATCTGGGTTCTGGTACCTTCTTGGTCTTAGTGGTTAAGAGCTTGGGTTCTGCATTCAAAGTTAGGTTCAAATCCTTCTCCTGCTGCTTACTGGCTATGTGACCTTGGGTGAATTTCCTGCCACCTCTAAGCAGCAGTTTCCTAAATGCTGGTGTATGTGAGACACCTCTCTTAAAGGTCTGTAGTGAGGATTCAGCGACAGATACAGGCCTTGCAAGTGCCGTCATTTCACGTCTCTGTCTTTGAGCTTTGTCATGTGTGTTTGGTTTTTCCCCCTAAACCTAGCACCTACATGAATACAGAAGGAAGAAAGGAAGGAAGGAGGGAAGGAAGGAAGGGAAGTAGGAAGGCATTCTATCCGATTTGGTGGGGAGGGGTCTGGATGTCTAGTAACCCCTCAAGGCCTTCAGTGACCTGAGAGCTGGGTTCATAGGTGGCGAGGGTCCAGATTCTTACCTGGATTCTTGAGAGGAATATCTGCTATAGGGAAGGTGAATAAAATAGGATTCTCTCCATCTCCCCAATCCACACCCTCT
The DNA here is from genome assembly GCF_021613505.1 of Equus quagga. Taxonomy (NCBI): domain Eukaryota; kingdom Metazoa; phylum Chordata; class Mammalia; order Perissodactyla; family Equidae; genus Equus; species Equus quagga. The sequence goes on along the minus strand of NC_060274.1, from coordinate 89,935,043 downwards.
TCTACTGTGCCTCTTTCTGAGATAGTCGTTTGAACAGATGCCCATCTCAGAAACAATCAAGGGAATTAATGATCACTCAACTGGAATGACAGATTGCTTTCTGATCTGGGGCTCTGGGGCCCAGGCATGCATCAGGGAACCCGAAGTAACACACAGACCCCAGAAGCACTGCATCCTGACAGCTGCTGGGTGGCAAACACCTCCAGGCATCAGTGAGGGTAGAGGACCTGGCCTTGTCTGAGAGGCTACTCAGGTGAATTCAGCCTTGGGGGCTTCAGGGTGCTTTAAGCATACAAATAAGGCACAAAGAGAAGGAAAAAGGGCTAGAAAACAGAGGGTAAAAGCAAACATAAAAAATAGGGGTGGAGAGGCCGGGGGAAGGGGGGCGCTAGACTTTTAGCTGCATACTGACCTTGTTCTAGTCTTGCCATCACCAGACTCTGTGACCTTAGGCAAGCCACCTTACCTTTCTGAGTCTCTTTCCTCATCAGCACAGTTAGACAGTTGGCTGTTTCGGATTGGACAATCCATGCTGTGCATGCAAAGTCAGGTTTTAAGCACAAAGGAGAAATGTTGGGTCAGATGTTTGGCCTCTGACCCGGCCTTGGGGACCCCTTGTCTTGCCAGCGTAGACTCAAGTTTCTTGAGGGTAGACATCAAGTCATTTCCCTCTTAGTGGCTGATTTAGATGGGGCTCCCAGCAAGCTGGTGTCTCAGAGATTCTCAGGCATGAAAATAATTATGACCATGGAAGAAGATGCTTTGCTGCATACATTCCTTTAGAAAAAAAGATATCCAAATATGTATACTATTTTCTTCTTTTACAGAACAATGCATCCTCAAGCTGTTTACTCTAACTGGGCTCCTACTGAGTAATAAGCCATATGAAATAGCAAATACATATAACAAATTACAAACAATACATATATCATATAGCAACTTTGGAGTTTTACTATTCCACCCAAATTTGCCCTAGTAGAATCAGAAGGTCTGTTTCATCCAATCTAGAAAATGATATTCTCTACAGGTAATTGTGTATAACGTTGGCTTTGACAGTGTTCATAAATTATTTGAGAACTTTTGGGAGAGGGCACAAAAGGCATTCTTTTAGAGATACCTTGTACTCAAATTCCAAAAAGGAGAGCAAACGCATTTCTAGCCATGTCCTCTGGCTATCTGTCTGAAATTCTAATCATGCCTGCCTCAGAGGTATAAAACAAAGCTAGACACTTAACAACCGTTGACTTGGATGGGATCTAAAGAGTCCTGCCACATGCAGGACAAAGGCCTTCTAGGTAATGCTTACATTAATGAGGCAAAAGAAAAGGCCACCTTTTGGGTTTGTGTTCCATGGGATGATTTGAGGTTGTTCCGCAGCTGCCCCAGAACGGTTTGAAGACATCTGACCTAGACAGTGTCCAGGGCTTTCTCAACGCTAACGTGTATCCAGTTCTATGGGATTGAAACGCCAACTGACCTGGAGAGAGGTGTGTATTGCAGGAGAATTGTGACACAGCGGGCACTGTATAAAGGGGAAAGGTAGGTGGGTAACACCATGAAAAACAGGGCCTATCTGAGCAGACTTCCAAAGGCCCTGACTATCCTTCTTGTAGGTCTCTTTTTCTGGCTGGTGGCCCCAGCTCCAGCCTGGGACCCCATACCTGGTCCTGCCTACCCCTTCAGAGAGGCCTCCCGTTTGGATGGATATCTGGTGTGTGGCTTCCATTTGACCCCTGGTCATCAACTCAGCTCTCCGTATACTCCTCAATACGCTTCTCAAGCCAATCCCAGTCCCCTACCCCTGCCCCATATATCCCTAGCCCTCTACTCAGCAACCCAGCATCTGCCATACGACAGAAAGAAAGGGACAAAAAGAATAAGGTTGACACTAAAATCAGAAAGGTTTGTCATATTCTTAAGTGATGGCTAAGACTCAATCTGGCTTGACTTCAGCCTAACAGAATGTAGAGTAGAGATTAAAAATCTGTGCTCTCTACTCAGGCAGCCAAGGATCAAATCCTGGCTCAGCCGCACACTACCTCTGTGACCTTGAATAGGCAGTTCCACCTCTCTGAGCTTCAGTTTCCCTATCTCGAAATGGGAAATATTAATCCCTACCTTACTGGGCTCTTTTGAGTATTAAATGAGATGAAGAAAGCCTAGTGCCTGGCACACAGATGAGTCTCAGTAAATGTTCATTTCCATCCCTTTGTTAGACCAGTATCAAAAGATGGTCTCCACGATACTTAATTTTTAAATAGCCATTGCAGAGAAAACAGCAATATGAAGTTCTTCATTCCCATTAAACCTGTCAACCACAGAAGACCTGATGGGTCCAGGAGCCAGTGGTTTGAAATAGTTAATTAGGTTTACCTTAACTTTTTAGAGGTTCTAAGATTACAATAACTTAACTGGTTTAATGTGTCAAGTGTTGGATCTCTTCTCTGGTGATAAAAGTTCCAGAGCTTTGTCCATGGGGTCAAGTAATATAGCAAATGTGTTGTCGTGAGGCTGGACCCGATACCCCACTTGATGCTGTCTTTTTTCTTTAACTTTTTATTATGGAAAATTTTGAGCATAAACAGTAGTTAAAAGAATAATATAATGAACCCTATGTACCTATCACCCAGCTAATCTTGTTTTATGAATATTCTTACTCACTTGCTCTCCTACCAGGCTATTTTAAAGAAAATCTCAGACTTTATATTATTGTGTACACATTTCAGTATTCAGTATTCAGAGAAGAACTATTTTTCAGACATAACCACAATACATTATCACCTCTAAAAGTTATTATAATAATTCCTTAATAGCATTCAATATCTAGTCAGTTCTCTCTTTCTCCCACCCCCCACATATATAGTTTGTTCATTTCAGGATCCAAATAAGGTCCATATTATAGTTGGTTGATTTTTCACGTGGGTCACTTTTTTAGAAAGATACACTCTACTTTTTAGAGCAGTTTTAGATTAATGGCAGAAATCATACATCCACAAACTCCCCCTCTATCAACATAATGCACCAGAGTGGTACATTTGTAACAAGTGATGAAGCCACACTGACACATCGCTATCACCCAAAGTCTTTAGTTTACATTAAGCTTCACTCTTGGTCTTGTGCCTTCCATGGGTTTTGACAAACATAGAATGACATGTATCTACTATTATAGAATCATACAGTTACACATACATTATCGTATTTTACAGATACACTTTTACTACCCTAAAAATCCTCTGTGCTCTGTCTATTTATCCCTTCCTCCTCACTAACCCCTGGGAACCACTGATCTTTTTACTCTCTCCATAGTTTTGTCTTTTCCAGAATGTCTTATAGCTGGAATCATACAGTATGTAGCCTTTTCAGAGTGGCTTCTTTCATTTAGTAATATGCATTTAAGTTTCCTCCATGTCTTTTCAAGGCTTGCTAGCTCATTTCTTTTTAGTGCTTAATAATATTTTATTATCTGGATGTACCACAGTTTATTTATCCAGTCACCCACTGAAAGGCATGTTAGATGTTTCTAAGTTCTGGCAATTATGAATAAAGTTGCAATAAACATCTAACTGCAGGTTTTTGTGTGGACATAAGTTTTCAACTCATTTGGGTAAACACCAAGGAGTGTGGCTGCTGGATTGTATGGTAAGAGTCTGTTTAGTTTTATGAGAAACGCCAAATGTCTTCCATTTTGCATTCCCACCAGCAATGAATGAGAGTTCCTGTTGCTCCACATCCTCACCAGCATTTGGGGTTTTCAGCATGGGTTGCCTTTGATTTACAGGTTTCTCCTTTATCTATTTCTTTTTACCTTTCACTTGATTTGTTGAAGAAACCAATCATTTGTCCTGTAGAGTTTCTCATGGTCTAGAGTTTGCTGACTGTATCCCCATGGTGTCATTCAGCATATTTTTCTGTCCCCAAATTGCCTGCCAATTAGTATTTAGATTTAGAGTTTCATCAGATTAAAATGTGATATTTTGGGCAAGACCACTGTACAGGTGGGTGTGTACTTTTATCAGGAGGCACAAAGTGTTTGTCTCTCTTTTTGTAACATTATGCTCATCATTGCCTACATAAATTAATTCATTAGTGTTGCAAAATGATGATATTCTATCATCCCTTCTGCTTTTATTAGCTGGAAACTCTATAAAGAGAAACTTCCCCTCATCAACAATTTGGTTACTCTGAAGTACAGTTCACGTTGGAAAGGTGAAATAAATGTTTAATTCTTTCCTTTTATTTGCCAGTTAAAAAATAACGAATTATTTCCCTAAAACGCATTTGGTTATTTCAATCCATTGTAGCAGTTATTATCCTAATTGGTGTCAGATTGTCCCATCTTTGGCCAGTGGGAACCTCCTGAATCCTTGTACCTTGACCCCGGCAGACTCTGATAGTTTCCTTACCGTGTGGTATTACAAGAAGCTCCAGGCTTATCCCACAAATTTCCTGCTCCAGACCTGGAATCAGCCCTTTTTCCAAGGAGCTTTATTACTGACAGTACTTTTTGCATTATGTTCTTTTGCATTATGTTCTTCAGTGTCAACAAAAATGAAAGCTTAGACAATTAGCTGAGCATAGATTCTTATTGGAGTTGTAGAATGTTTTGCACCTCGGGCAACCTGGGATACCTTGGCACAGGCATCTTAATATTCTGCGAGGCATTCTGTCTTGGCTATAAGGTTCCTCTGAACCTTATGTAAAGGCTTGTTTGTCAGTATTTCTTAGGTACCCACAGTCATCCAGGTCTCCTTTTATCATAATAGTATGAGTATAATAACAATCATTATGCTCATCAAGACTTTAACTATATACTAGGCACTTAACATGCATTTTTTTTCCTCCCAGTAACCTAATAATGTAGGTATTATCATTAATTCTCCCTCTTTACAGATGAAGAAACCAAGGCAGGGAGATTGAGTATCTCAAGATAACGGAGGGTGAATTGGCAGTGCTGGGGTTTAAGCCTGGGTAGAAATAGTTATGGCACCATACTCTCAGCAGCAAAACTGGCTTGCTTGGCAAGATGTGACTACAGGGAAAGCTGTTTTCATTTGTGGTTAAGGAGATTTCAAATGGAAGATGCGCATTTAAGATGTGGTGGTGATGGAGGGAGGGGAACCATAGCTTTAGAAGCCAGGTAATTGTCTCAGCTTATTTCTGAATCCTCAGTGGCAGGTTGTCCTGGGTAGTTCTTTGATTTGGGAGCTTCCCCAGCCTTGACTCTGAGCTAGTTTCAGGCCTCGAAAGGAGGAGGAAGGCTAGAAAAGGAGAAAACAGGCATGGAGGAAGAGGTTATACCGTGCTTGCTCCTGCAGATGGGCTAATGTTTTAATTTAATTGATGGCTGCTGTCCCACCAGAGCCCATTGCAGTGTCAGAATGGCATTTGTTGAGCCTGGCAAAGAGACAAATTATGCCTATGTGTACTCCTTAGTCTCTGAAGCCAGCACTTTTTTCTTTAATGCCCTTTGATGTGTTACAAGATCCTAATTAGGGCAGTTCAATAAATCAGTCCCTTGGACATTGACACTTCAACACAGGCCTAATTTGCTAAGCACTGGTGGACATTAACCAGTTGTTGTAAATTTGCTGTGACATTCCTCAAAGACTCATCTAGAGATCCTAGTCCCACCAGAGGCCCCAGCACCAGATTCTGGCCCTGAGTGTACGTTCCCAAAGGTTGATTTCAGATAGTCCATGACTAATAATACCTCCCCCAGGCCTTTAGTGGATTAGGCTATTGTTTGCCTAATGCTCCAGGATAGACAGAGATATGTAAGTGTTAAGTGGTGGCCTCATGGCTCCAAGTTTCCTGTGGTTACTGCCCAGCCTTCAGGATTAATTTGGGGCCTATCTCTGTAGAGAGTCAACTGTCCTGTGCAATCCTCATTCATAACTTCCTGCTACATCTGGAGAGACGCCAGGACACTCATTCTTTGTCTACTAGGCCGAAAGAGGAAAAGAGAGGGGGTGGAGAATTACAGAGGAAGGAAGGGAATTAAGGATGCCTTATCTTCAGAGAGTTCAACCATTCCTTCTCTGCACAGGATAAGAGTGGCAAGTCAGCCCTATTGGTGTCTTGCGTATCCAGCCTGGGATTGCACAGGAAGGATGTGACATGTTTGGGGAAGGGACATTCCCACCTGATACAGGCTTCGGAACTAGTACCTGGGAAAGTAACGTGATAATACCAACATTTTTTGAGCCTTCCCTAAATGCCAGCCCCTGTGCTTGTGACTTTAAAGCCTATATTTTATTTAAACTTCCCTGCAGACCTATAGCTTTCTTTGGGGTAGAACCTCGTGTTATTTGCATTTTAGAGAGAACAAATTGAGGCCAGAGAGGTTAAGCCCCTTGCCCATGACGTGCAGCTAACTAGAGGCTGATGTAGTCTGATCCTGCCCCACCATGCTATGTGGGATCATGCTGGTTGGAGGACCAGTTTCCCACCTGTGCCAGGCAGTGCAAGTGTGATGGTTCTCTTGTCCAGCCCGCTCCTGTGGTGGACACTGGATCATGCGCAAGCCCCAGAGGGCCAGTTCTGGAACTGGCTCCACAAAGTCCAGTGAAATAAAGTGGGATGGAATGAAGATATTACAGAGGGCAAAGCCTGGAACTGCTCTACTTGATGTTTAAAAGGTAGATGACTTGCAAACTTTAGAATTCTTAACTCCTATTTGCCAGCTATTCCCTGCATTCTGTCTCATGGCTCATCCTGGTGCATCTCATCATCGTGCCTCATGCACACAGTGCTCAGTTTCCTTCTGGGACATTAGGTGTTGCTTTGGCTTTGGTCCCTGCCATCCTTTCTTCCATACACACCTCTTCTCTACTTGCACATAAATGCCAGCCCTGTGCTGGCTGACTTGGACACTGAGAGGGACAGGTAGCAATTCCTCTGATTGATGTGAGCCCAGCCTGGGAGCCCAGTGGTCAGCAGAGCACTGTGCTGAAGAGCAGTGGCCTGGGTCAGAGTGTCTGTGTTTAACCCCCAGCTCCGCCAACTATCTTAACCTCATTGAGTCTTGCTTTCCTCATCTGTAAAATGGGGACAATAATAGAATTTATTTCACTGGGCATAGCAAAGATTAAACGAGATAATTCGTGTAAAAACTTGCCCCAGTCCCTGGTGCGTAGTGGGCTCAAATAGTTATCAGCTGGTATTATTTTCTGACTTTTGCGGTTTACTCTCTTTTCATGAAAGCCAGAGTTTCCTGGTTTGGTGGCCCTGGCGCTTGAATGTGCGTTTGGTTGCTGACTCCCTGATACGTGGCCTCAGTTTTCAACTGGCCTGGTTACAAGACTGCGCAGTGACATGCACGCAGGGAGAGCACAGCTGGGGTGGCCAGCCTGGTGCTGGCTCCTGGGCCCTGTCCCCTGCCCAGCCTTCTCTCTGCCTCAAGTAACGTATTTGCCGTTTTCTTCAGGATTGGTGACGTATTTTTACATCGGCTAGAATATTTTGCTATTTATTTGCTTTCTCCCTTTCAAAACAGAAAGATCCCTTTTTTTAACTTGAGTATTAAAGAACTGGACAAAATGCCTATTTTACATACTACCTCAGTCACACCAGGCTTTGATGATATTTGGCTCTGTACGAAGAACACAATCTGTAGTAAATTGGTCTCCCTTCCGCCATCTGCACAAGCTTTGCTTACTCTTGCCTCTGTACTCTGTTGACTGTTTCCCTATCCTGGACTACCTTCCTTTTGTTCAGTTTTTTTCACCCTTCCACGCATATCTCAAGGTTTCTCTCCCACTGTGCAGCTGTGGCACCTTCAGCTCTTGCTTGATCTCTTTCGTCCCTGAGTAAGTGAAGCACTCATTGTCTACCTGCAATTTGCCACTTTTCACACACTTTCTTATATTTAAATTATTCAATAAACATTCAGCAAGCATCCTCATATTTTCCAAACTCTGTGCTATGTATTTTCCACATATATTACCTCTTTTAATCCTTTCAACAATCCTGAGAATAGATATTGTTAATGTCCCACAAGGTATCTGCAAAAATTGAAGTTAGATTTCAGTAGCTTAAATAATTTGTCCATTAGGAAAATGAAAAGACAAGCCACAGATGGGGAGGAAATATTTGCGCATCACATATCTGAAATAGAATTTGTATCGAGAGTATATAAACAACTCTTACGACTCAACAATAAGAAGACAAACAACCCAATTAAAGATAGGCCAGATTTGAATAGACATTTTACCCAAGAAGATATGAGTGACTAAACACATATGAAAATATGCTTAACATTATCAGCCATTAAAAAATGCAAATCAAAACCACTGTGTGATGCCATTCACACCCACAAGGATGGCTATAATCAAAAAGACAGATAATAACAAGATTTGATGAGGATATGGAGAAACTAGAACCCTCATGCATTGCTGGTGGGAATGTAAAATGGTACAACCACTTTGGAAAAAGTTTGGCAGTTTCTTAAAAAGTTAAACAGATACTTACCATACAACCCAACAAATCCACTCCTAGGTATTTATCCAAGAGAAGTGAAAATATATGTCTACACATGATTTATACGTGAATGTTCATATAAACATTATTCACAATAGGTCAAAACTGAGACAATCCAAATATCCATTAGCTAGTGAATGGGTAAACAAAATGTGGTATATCCATAAAATGGAATACAATTCAGCAATCAAAAGGAATGAATACATGATGCAACACGGGTGAAGCTCAAAAATGTTATGCTAAGTAAAAGAAGCCATACCAAAATGAATACATATTATATGATTCCATTTATAGGAAATTTCTAGAAAAGACAAATCTTCAGAAACAGAAGCAGGTCAGTGGTTGTCTGGCGCTGGGGTAAGAATGAGGAGTGACTACAAGTGGTCATAAGAGAACTTTGGGGATGACGAATATGTTCTAAAATTGGATCGAAATGATGTTTACACAGCTTTATAAATTTACTAAAAATAATTTTGTCGAATTATACACTTATAATAGATAGGTTATAGTATATAATTTATACCTCAGTAATGAAGTTAAAAAAATGAATACTTGTCCAAGGTCGCACGAGTAACAGAGTAAGGGATTTGGACATGGTCTTTCTTCTGTGCTCTTCTTCCTGACCTGTGCCATTTGTTCTTGTGTATGGCTTGTCTCCCCAACAGATGAACAAGTCTTTGAGAACAAGGAGCATGCCTTTGTATTTTTGGGAGTCCCTCCCGGTGTTCTCAACAAATATGCGGACTTGAGTTGATAGCACATTGTATTACGATGGGATTATTCTGTACCAGAAGGAACAGCGTAGGACTGCTGTTTCTCCAAATGCTGCCCGGAGTGTTGAGACATGAGGGGTAGATAGTCCATCAAAGGCATGCCGCCTGAAGAACAATGTAGTGACAGGGCTGGCTGACAACGAGAGACAAAGAGCTGTGCTGTTGAACACTGCCCAGAGCAACCTGTCTCTTCCTGCTCAGCCCAGCAGACTGTTAAAAGGACCACAAAAGGCTGCTGGGGAGATGACAAGAGCTTAAGAATTTGCTGAATGTGTTACCCTTGATAGCAGGAGTAAACCCGAATGACCTTCCCGGGACACACAGTAGAGATTAGGAGAATCTAGGCCAGACCTGAATCCAGGAGGGGAGGCGGAGATGAATGTTTGAAGACTTTGCGGTGGGCTCACACATATTTGATGCACCCCATAGAGTTGATGACTTCGTTGGAAACCAATATTAATTTTTTCCCCATAATTTAAAAAGACGTTATGAGAAAAAAATTGTCCAAAACTTCAAAATGGGCAAAAGACACTATTGGACATCCTTTCAGTGGCTTCCTGGGCATTGTCCAGCATATCCTATAAGGTGTGCACTTTTGACTGGCTATTGATTAGGCTATTTTCCAACCATCAGGATAGCAGTTAATTTGTAGAAAACTTGAAAATAATGCAAATGATTCTTGTCCACAGCAAAGCAAATGAATTTCGTTCAATAAATATAGAAAAGATAACCCCAAACATTATGTTTTTTGGCCCTTTCGCATATTAACCAGTTTTGCATCTGTTAGCAAATTATCTTCAGCATTCTTGACTACCTATAGATAGCTCTATTCTTCAAATTCTCCACTAAGATAGTTTTTAACATCTTGCAGGTTTTCCTGTTAATTAATGAGTCTCATAAAATCTTTGACACATATTCCTTTTGTATTTGCACAGAAGTCATGTTTTTTCAGGGAAAGATTTGCCCTGAGCTACCATCTGTTGCCAATCATCATCTTTTTTTTTTTCCTCCCCAAAGCCTGAGTACATGGTTGTATATTCTAGGTGTAAATCATTCTAGGTCTTCTACGTGAGCCGCCACCACAGCATGGCAACTGACAGGCAGGTGGTGTGGTTCTGCAACCAGGAAGCAAACCTAGGCCACCGAAGCCATGAGCACTGAACTTTAACCACTAAGCCATCAGGGCTGGTTCCTGAAGTCATGTTTTTAAGTTTTTGAATATTATGCTTAACCAGAGTGCGTAGACACTTTCAGTTTCATGGCTGTGGTGACCAAAAATTGTAGGCTGGCCTCTGATCATAAAATTGAAGGAATCCCTACTCTATTCCTGAAACTCCTCTATCAGTCCAGCAGCCACCAGTCTCTCCATCAGGAAGTTCTCTCCAACCTTTAGCCTGGGTTAGATTTCTTTGTTCTGTGCTCTCACAACAGACACTCCTGGGCTTGTTTTTCTCATAACATGGTACACACGCCCACCTGAAAATTTAAAAATCCAATCAAGGACAACAGTCAGAACACTTACGCGTGGGGTTTCTGAGGAAGCAGTAGGCAGAGTAGGCTCTGCTATCAGGTCAGATCATTGGTAAGTACCAGGCATTGGGGAGTTTATCTTAAGTGGGTTACGAGACCAGCTCAAGGAGCTTGTGGGCAAGTGTGGGTTGGGTACCAGCTTGGAGCCCGCTTACACATTTTGTAACTTTTCTGGGAAGGCTGTTTCTCTTGCAGTCAAACAGTCCAATCAGAGTACAGTTGCCCACAGCTGGTCCAAGGAGCACAGAAGCTAGTGGTGATAACTTTTTACTTCAAGATTGACAATACTGTATGTACACTTAAAAAAATTTGTTAAGAGGGCAGATCTCAGGTTAAGTATTCTTACTACAAAGAACCGAAACAAAAAAATGGAGCAAGAAGAAATTTTGGAGGTGTTGGATATGTTTATTACTTTGATTGTGGTGATGGTTTCATGGCTGTGTGCAAATACTGACTCATCAAATCATATATATTAAATATGAGTGTTTTTGTATATGAATTGTATCTCAATAAAGCTGTTAAAAATTCTAATATGAACACTTTTTTTTAAAGATTAATAGTGTAAAAATAGTTAAATAGCCAAGAGTCACAGGCAGACAGAAAGAACTTGTTAAACCAACTCAAAACTATTGCAAGTATTCAAATAAACATATTCTAATTCTTATATAGGAACTACCTCTGTAGCCCTTATTTCCCTTGTTTTTTGTTTGGTTTTTTGGTGAGGAAGATTGGCCCTAATATCTGTAGCCAATCTTCCTCTATTTTTTTGTATGTGGGACACCACCACAGCATGGCTTAATGAGCAGTGTGTAGGTCTACACCCGTGATCTGAACCCACAAATCCTGAGCCACCAAAGCAAAGCATGAGAACTTAACCACTACGCCACCAGACTGGCTCCTATTTCCCTCATTTTTTGCTATCAAAACCCTGTCTGAGAGAGACAATGTCTTTCATGTGTTTTAAAAACTGCATATGTAATTTCCTTTTTCTATTTATCATGTAAGGTTTACTTAATATTAGCAATGGTTCTAGCACTCTTGTGAAGTATTGACATATCAGTTGGATTTACTTGGCCTAACTATTTCTCCAAAGTCAAATGAGGATGGATTTGTACATTTGTAGATAGACATACATATCTGCAAATGGGAAAATTTCAATATTTATAATATGTCATTATTATTGTTATTTAAAAGGTGTGGAAAAGCATGTGCATACACACACATATACAGAACAGAAAAATTAACACAATAAGAATAAGATTATTAAGTTCACAATAGCTATTAATAATTGTTGAACTCCATCACAAAAAGTAAAGATATTTAGATTTAGTTAAAAGTAATTTATATTCTATTTACAAGAGACACAGAAAGTTTGGAAATAAAATCTTAAAGGGGATAGACAAAAAAATACTACTACAGGCAAAAACAGAAGAATGTTGGCAATATTAACACCAGACAAAGGGAAACTCAAGGGGAAAAATTAGGTAGAGCAGATATCTGTTTTATACAACATTTTAAAAGTATGATTTGCAACAAAATAGTGCCTCTAAGATACACCTGGCTGGCAGGTGTTCTCATCACAGTGTAACGTCAGTTGCGCTCTAAAAAGTCAACACGTGAAAGTCATTTTTATTACGTTTTAATACTGAGCAACATAACATCAAAATATCCAGTAGAAACTGTTAGAGAAAAAGGGAGAACTGACTAAAATTTTGATTGTAATAAGACTTCAATACACTCAGTTCAATCACGGATAGAGCAAGTAGACAGAAATAAATAAGGATATAGAGAATCTGAATAATATGACTAATAATCTTTGCTTAATAGATTCATATGGAAAATTATAGCTTACAGGGAAAATATTCTTTTCAATGTCAATGGAATATTTAACAGAAGGTAATAATTTATTAAGACACTAAAGAGAATTCAAGATATTCCAAAGAGTAGAAGTTGTACAGGCTGTGTTCTCTGTCTATGATGCAATAAAACCAGAAATAAAAACAAATGTTAAAAAATTTAAAGCAAAATGTTTTAAAACTTAAAAAATTTAAAAATACATTTCTAAGCATGAGTGAATGAAAAAAACAAAAACCATAGCTGCAGACTACTTAAAAAAAATGGCAGTAAGACTATTACCTCTTGTACTCTGAGAGTTCGCCAGTTTTGTGGTAGATTGTATTATTCTTTCCAATTGTTTGCTACCTGACCTGTGATAGGGATTTAACACTCTGCCCCACCATCTCCACTGGATATTTACTTGGCCATTAGAATGTGAATAGGAGTAACATATGCCCTGTCCGAGCAGAGCAGAAGCTTTAAGAGACCATGCGTGCCTCAGCCACTCACTGCTCTTTTCCTTCTGCCATGAAAACAGCACGTCCCAGACAGGAGACTGTGTCTTCAGCCTGAATCTCAGACTAAAGAAGAGATTGATCAGAGGTGCAGGCAACAAGGAAAGGACATGAAATGTGAAAAAGAAATAAACCTGGGATGTTGTAAACCATTGAGATTTTGGGATTATTTGTTCCTGCAGCATAACCGAGCAAAAATTGACTAACACAGCTATAAGCAGTAAAGAAAATGAGTCTCAAGTGTGTTCATTATTAAAAACAACAACAATCACAAAAAAACTAAGCATTTAAGTCAATCTAGGAAGAGAGAGAAATATAAGGGAAGCAGGAGGAAGGTAGCATAAGGTTTAAAGCAAAATTAATTAGAAAAGTGGAGAAATGTTAGTAAATCTAAAATCTGCTCTTTCAAAAGGACCTATTACATTGGCAAACTCTCCACGAGTCAAATCAAAACAAAAAGAGAGAAAAAAAAACCCCAAACCAAAAATCCAATATAAAATATCAATAATGAGAAGTGGATTTAGGCCAAGATACAAAAGAGATTATGAAAAATTTTAAGAAAATGCATTGTACATCTTTACGTTGATCAATTTACAAATCTTGATTAAATGAATTTTTAAAAATGAAAATACAAATGGTCAAGTTCCTATAAAAGTTGAGAGACTATACAGAACAAAAGCATGGAACAAATAGAAAACACTGTTAAGAACTACTGTTGAGATACTGGTTCCAGAGACATTTATTGACAAGTTCTTTCCTATCTTCAAGGAACACACAATTCCTGTGCTATTAAAACTATTAAAAGGACAGGAAATAAAAGCTTCACAATTCATTTTGGAAAACTAATAACCCTGATGCCTAAATTGCCATATTAGAACCTAAAAAAGAGATAAAGGTAGACTAAATGTGTAACTATATAAATGTAATTATCCTACATGAAATATTAGAAAATCAAAACTAGAGCTATTTTTAAAAAAATATACTGTGTCCAAATGAGTTAATCTAGAAATATAAGAATGATATAATGGTGCAGGCCAGGTGGCACGGCAGATAACTTGCATGCTTTGCTTCGGAGGGCTGGGGTTTGCCAGTTTGGATCCCGGGTGTGGACATGGCACCGCTTGGCAAGCCATGCTGTGGTAGGCGTCCCACATATAAAGTAGAGGAAGCTCAGGGCCAGTCTTCCTCAGCAAAAAGAGGAGGATTGGCAGCAGATGTTAGCTCAGGGCTAATCTTCCGCAAAAAAAAAGATATAATTTTAGGAATTTATTAATATAATTAATCGTATTATTAGAACAGGAAAAATATTAGTGTCAAATATCAAAAATGTTGTTGTCAAAAAATAGCCGGTAAAATCCAAAATCTATGCCTAATTTTAAAAAAAAAATCCTCTTAAAGAGAAATAGAAAAAATTTAATTAAGAATCCTGATGCAGTCTATACAGGAGCCAAAATACCCATATGACTTAGAGATTTTGTATTTTGTGGGATCCTATTTAATTACTACAGATACATCTCCCAGGTTTTAAATTAACCCCCTTTAAACATGGCATTAATTCTCCCAGGCCGGGGAAAGTATCCCAGGAGAGACAGGACGATGTGACAGGGCCAGGAATAGGGTGAGGTGGGTGAGGTCAGCAGTTCAAGTACAGGGTCTGATCCCACCTTTGTTTAAACTTTTGACATTTCATTCATTGTGGATTTGTTGCATTAATTTTGGGTTTTAAAAAAATATTGCATGAAACTATTACTTTTCTTGAATACTGAGTTCTTTTGAACTTGCCCCTACCCATAAAGTTTGCACCCGACGTAACTGCCTCACCCACCTGTCCCTGTTCCCAGCCCTGCTCCCTGACAGCCCTCTGCACCCTCCACAAACAGCATTTCTACTTGTCCTGCTTCTGCTTCCTGTCTAGTCTCCTGGCTCCCTCCTGGCAACCTAGAACCAAACGTTGGTGCTCTGTGTGGAGCCAGGGGCGGCAGCAATCTCAGCCATTCGTGGAGCACTTCCTTTGGCCTGGCCTCTGTGCAAAGCCCTCTCCCAGCATTATGGGAATCCTCACAATAGCCTGATAGCTTGGGTGATAGAAAATCCTCTGCATTGCCCAATATCATTCTTTCCTCTCAGTAACAGACTTTCCTAATTGCAGCTGGGCACATTGGCCATCCAGAATAAGGACCACATTTCCCAGGCTCTCTGGCAGCTGGGTCTGGCCATATGATTAAATTCAGGACCAAAGAAAGTAAGAAGGAGTACTTTTCAATTTGCAGGACATGTCTATAAAAGGGAAGGCGGTTCCCTTCTTCTCTTTGCCTGCTTCCTCTCTGTGGAAAATGAGTCTGAGGACTGGAGCTGCACCATCCATCTCGGACCAGAAGAGGAAACCACCATTGAGGATGCTGGAGCAACTAGGTAGAAGACTGAATCCCTCATCATGTGGAGTCTCCATAGCAGGCCTGGACCTCTGTGTTACGTGAGAGAGATGTAGACTTCTATCTCACTAGAACCACGAGTATCTTAGGTTTCTTGGTACTTGCAGAGCAGCCTAATTCTAATTCATTCTGATAGATATTGCTATTAGTCCCTTTTGTAGATGAGGAAACCAGATTCTGAGAAGTTAAGCACCTTTTACCAGTTTGCATGGCTGTTGACAGATTAGAATCTGAAACCAGGCTGGCTGACTCCAGTGGCCGAGCTCTTAACCATGTGCCATTAAAGTTCCCTGCTCCCAAAAGATTTCCAAATCTGAGCAAAGGGCTTGGAATCCTAGATTTTAGATGCTCATTCCTATGATATTCTCCAGCCAAAGTCCTAAACGCTTCTGGGACTTTAGCAGTTGGAAATGGCTCAGTGGGAAAACAGAACAGGAGAACAGGAATTCCTTGTACATGTCTTCTCAGTCACAGCCCGTACCTTGGTCTGTCCTCAGACCACCGTGTGACACCAGCACTATTTATTTGTATCAATCCCTGAGGATCCTCCATCACTGTTTCCCAGGATAAAAGTTACTCTGCTCTTCCTACAATGAGAGTGGGGATGGGCTCCGCCTCTGCAGACACTTCAGAAATCCCACCACCTTAAGACAGTCTCATGGAAACCTGGTCCCAGCCTTGGGACACTGTATAGCCCTGTGGCATTTTGACATTGAGTATCTCTGCATTGTTGAAGTAACTCAGCACGTGGCCATGTGTTTATCCCCTCAGGTCAGGTCAATGGTAAAGTGAGTTCACGGCCCCTGCTTCTCCAGTAACGGAAGTCTGATGCTTCAGCCAAATGCATTTCAGGCTTATAAGCAGTTCCCCGCGATCTACAGACAAAAAAAGCTTCCACCATCTCCCCCTCTCCCATGAGTGACCAGCATCTCAGCATTAATGCATCTGATGGCACCGAGCCTCAGTGGCCCGAGCGAGGACAGTCGCCAACAGGGACTGAAATCGCATTTTTATTTACATTATTACTTTTCCACAGCTTGGTTTCTCGTAGGCTTTTGATCTATTAGGCCACATTATTTAGTCTGGACTGAGTCCTTGAATTACTTTACTTTTTCTTCCAAGACTCTCAAAGAACTTGATAAACTTGCAGTAATTAATCAAAATATTCATCTATAGTGTTGATATATCAGGTCTAAAAATGAAACTGCTTAATGTGCACAACATGGAAGACAATTTATACATTCTCAAGTGTAGACTTTGTTTGTAATTCTTCTGTGAAGAATAATCATTGTTATTTTAGGAAGACCCTGAGTGTATCTGACTCTTGTCAGAATTGGGTGAGTCTGGAGCACCATCATAAAATGGAAGCGTGAAATCCAAGCCTTCTTGTAAAGTAAACTCATGTTATCGTTACACATGTCCAGTCACGGCATTAGTAAAAGCAGATTGTCTTGGATAAAACACATGGTTAGACTTTACAATAGAAGTAAAAGTAGGATCATAATAATTGCTCTTCTTTATTGTGAAGATTATGTTGTATTTACTTTCAGTGTTTTTAACAGCTTCTAAGGAGGTAGCTGTGAGTGCATGGCAATTGTTCTGAAAGTACAAGTTGCCACTTCTGTTCATGGCATTCCTCCTCCACACACTGACGACAAAATGGAGACGTGAGGAATCAACGTAGAACCACAGGGATTTGTTAGGAGAGAAATTTTGATTCATTTGTTCTGATTCTCTCTTATTGTTAGAGAATAAGTGAGTGAAGATCCACTGAATTTTTCTTTTGATGAATAAAATGGACAATTTTCTCAGCACGATAGCTTAGTTTTGGAAGAGCAGCCCTAAATGCACTACTAACTGGTAAACTCTAAATTCTCTTCTGGGTATTTCAAGAGGGAGGGACAGGGGATGACAAAGAGCTGGAGTGAGGGCAGCTGTACCATTTTAATTGAGGAGGGCAGGAGGAAAAGTCGATATCGTCCCTTCTTGGCCAGCAAGGGGTACTGGTGTGTTGTACAGAACCAGAACTCCCTTCCCAGTGTGGTTCTGAGATAGGGTGGGCCACAAGAGACATTTGTGCCATGACACTGCAGCCATTACACTCGAGAGGCAGCTTGTGTATCTTGTTGATGATCTGCTGATCACCTCGTCAGGGAAGGGCAGCCACCAAGACTGCAGTCTCTAGCTCCCACAGGATCTCTGCCTTCAGCTTCCCTGAGCCCTGGGTCACGAGCATGTGCAGTCCTGAGGGGGAGGGCACTGTCTTCTTCTGTAGGTCACCCATGTCATCAAGATTAAAGGTGCCGCCAGACAGACATGGGTCCCATTTCACCTTGTGGCTTCCATTTGTCCTTTCTCTCCTCCACTTGACAATCAGTTCTTCTTTCCTACTTCTGGCTGAGTAGCTCAACAGGGACTTCGGGTCCACTCCAGATCCAGAGGCAAACACCGTCTGGAGACTTCTTCACCAGTCCTCACAATTGGGTAAGTCCTGTGTTGCCCAATATAGTAGCCACTAGCCACAAGTGGCTATTAAAAATTAAAATTAATTAATTAAAATTAAATAAAATGAAAACTTCAGTTTCTCAGTTGTACTTGCCACATTTCACGTGTTTCTAGTACCTGTGTTATTGGACAGTGCAGATATAGAACATTTCCAACATCACAGAAAGCTCTGTTGAACAGTACGGGTATAATTCCTTTAGTAAATTCCCACTTCAGATCACTCATAGGGATTCTTTTTCCCTGCTCAAACCCTAACAGATACACTAGCATTTGATAAAGACTGGTCTAGGTCAGTGATTCTCAATTTTTTGTTCTCTTGAGCCCCTATGATTGGCAATGTTCACATGTGTGACACACTTCCATGATCTTACTCAGATTTTGACAAAAATCTTTTAAAACGTTTCCGAGCAAGAAAAAGTAAATAGATGAAATAGATACAGCATTAATTAAAATTCTCTTTTTTAAAAACCACTTTAGAAAACATTCCAAAATGTGAATGAGAATAATGTTTTATTGATTTGAGATCTTTCTTCTTTTTAAATGCAAGTTGTACAGATACAAATTTCCCTTTAAGCACTACTTTCACTGTATCACATAAGTTTTGGTATGTTGTATTTTTACTTTCATTCATCTTGAAATATTTTCTAATTTTCCTTGTGATTTCTTCTTTAACTCATTGGTTATTTAGGAGTGTGTTTTTTAATTTCCACTTATTTTTAAATTTCCCAAATTTCCTTCTGTTATTCTTTTGTATTTTCATTCCCTTGTGGTTAGAGAAAATACTTTGTATGACTCAATCATTTGAAATTTATTGAGACTGATTTCAGGCCTACCATGTAGTCTATCATGAAGAATGTTCCATTTGTGCTTAAGAAGAATGCAGAATCCGTTGTTAGTGAGTGGAGTATTCAACAGATGTCTCTTAAATCTAGTTGGTGTATAACGTTGCTCAAGTCTTCTATTTGCTTGTTGCTCTTCTGTGCAGTTCTATCCTGTCTTGAAAGTGGGGTATTGAAGTCTTCAATTATTTTTATTGAATTTTCTATTTCTCTTTTAGTTTTAACAGTTTTTATTTCATATATTTTGGAGTTCTGTTGTTAGGTGCTTATATGTTTGTAATTGTTATATCTTCTTGATGGATTTATCTTTTTATCATTGTGAAATGTCCTTCTTTGTCTCTAGTAACAATTTTGTGTTTTTTGGTGAGGTGGTTTCACCATGAGCCAACATCCATTGCCAATCTTCCTCTTTTTTTTTGCTTGAGGAGGATTAGCCCTGAGCCAACACTTGTGCCAGTCTTTCTCTACTTTGTACATGGGATGCCTCCACAGCATGGCTGATGAGCAGAGTAGATCCATGCCTGGGATCCAAACCCGTGAAGCTGGGCCACCAAAGTGGAGCACGTGGAACTTTAACCACTCAGCCATGTGGCCAGCCCCAACAATTTTTTATTAAAGTCTATTTTGCCTAATATTAGGATAGCCACTCAAGCCCTCTTTTGGTTAGTGTTTGAATCGTATAATTTTTCCATCCTTTTACTTTGAAGCTATATGTGTCTTCTTTTTTTGTTTTTGAGGAAGATCAGCCCTGAGCTAACAGCTGCTGCCAATTCTCCTCTTTTGCTGAGAAAGAGTGGCCCTGAGCCAACATCCGTGCCCATCTCCCTCTACTTTATATGTGGGATGCTTGCCACAGCATGGCTTGACAAGCAGTGCGTAGGTCCACACCCAGGATCTGAACCAGCGAAACCCAGGCTGCCAAAGCAGAATGTGTGAACTTAACTGCTGGGCCACCAGGTCACCCCCCGATTTGTGTCTTTGAATCTAAAGTATCTGTCTTATAGACAGCATATAGTTACATTATATTTTTTATCTGGTCTGCCAGTCTCTACATTTCAATTGGACTGTTTAATCTATTTATATTTTGTGAATTACTGATAAGGTAAGATTTATGTGGGTTATTTGGCTATTTATTTTTTATATGCCATATTTTTGGATACTCCATTCATTATTGCCTTATTTTGTGTTAAATAGATATTTTCTAGTATACCATTTTAATATCAAAAATACTATTTTTTGTGTTATTTTCTTAGATGTCGTTTTGGAGATTAGTATCTGAAGTAAACAATAGTATACAAAACTTTGCTCCTTTGTAAATCCATTCTCTCCTCACACCTTAATGCTGCAACTGTCGTACAAATTACATCTTTATGCATTGTAAGTCCATCAATACAGATTTACAACTATTACTTTGTGCAATTGTCTTCTAAGTCAGGTAGGAGGAAAAAGAATTATACAAAAATTTCAATTGCGTTGTCTTTTATATGTATCAATATAGTTATCTTTACCAGTGTTCTTTATTTCTTCACATGAATTTGAATTACTCTCTACTATCCTTTTCATTTTGGCCTGAAAGACTCCCTTTAGTACCTCCCGTACAGCAGGTTTTCTAGTGACCAGTTTTCTCAGCTTTTATTTATCTGGGAATGTTTTAATTTCTCCTTCAGTTTTGACGGCTAGTTTTCTGGAATATAGAATTCTTGGTTGACAGTCTTTTTCTTTCAGTGCAGTAGTCTCTCCTTATCTATGGTTTTGCTTTCCATGGTTTCAGTTACTCATGGTCAACCACTTTCTGAAAATACAGTACAATAAGGTTTCTTGAAAAAGAGAGAATGAGAATGAGAGAGAGAGTGGGAGAGAGACACTACATTCGCATAACTTTTATTATAGTATATTATTATAATGTTCTATTTTGTTATTAGTTATTTTTGTTATTCTCTTACTGTGCCTAATTTATTAATTAAACTTTATCATAGGTATGTATTTATAGGAAAAAACGTAGTGTATACATAGGGTTCAGTATTATCTGTGGTTTCAAACATCCACTGGAGGTCTTGGAACATACCCCCTGTGGATAAGGGGGGTAACTACTGTACTTTGAATATGTTGTTCCACTGATTTTTGGCCTCCATTGTTTTTTTAATGAGAAACCAGCTGTTAATCTTATTGAGGATCTTTGTACTGATGATTCATTTCTGTCTTGCTGTTTTGAAGATTCTCTCTTTGTCTTTTGATTTTAGTAGTTTAATTATGATGCATTTATGTGTGGATCTTTGAGTTTAATCCTACCTGGAATTTACTGAGCCCTAGATGTGTAGATTAATGTTTTTCATCAAATTTGGGAATTTTTTAGCCATTATTTCTTAAAATATTCTTTTCTCTCCCTTCTCTCTCTTTTTTCCTTCTGGGATTCCCTTTATGCTAATGTTATTCATTTGACACTATCCCACAATTCTCTGAGGTTCTGTTCATTTTTCTTCATTTTTTTTTCTTTCTGTTCCTCAGAACAGATAGATAATCTAAATTGACCAATCTCCAAATTCACTGATTCTTTACTTCCTGCTCAGATCTGCTTTTAAGACCTTCTAGTGAAATGTTCAATTAGTTATTGTGCTTTTAAACTCCAGAATTTATGTGTGTGTGTGTATATATATATATATATATATATATATGTATATAAATATATATGTCTTTATTGGTATTCTCCATTGGTGAGGCGTTATTCTCATACTTTCCTTTAGTTCTTTAGACACATTTGCCTTTAGTTCTTTGAATATATTTAAAATAACTGGTGTAAAATTTTTGCCTAATAAGCCCAACTTTTTGGCTTCCTCAGGGCAGTTTCTATTGATTGCTTTTTCCCCCATGTGTGTGGGCCATACTTTCTTGTTTCTTTTCATGTCCCATACATTTCTTTTACTGAAAACTGGACATTTTAAATAAAATAATGTGGCAAGTCTGGAAATCAGACTCTCCTCTCTCCCCAGGGTTTATTGTTGTCACGGTTTTTGTTATTTTTGCTGTTTATTTAGGGACTTTTCTGAACTAATTTTGTAAAGTTGTATTCTTTGTCATATGTGGTCACTGAAGTCTCTGCTCAGTTAGCTTAGTGGTCAATTAGCTACTGGACAGAAATTTCCTTAATTATTTGGAACCAATATGGAACCAATAAGTCTCTCAGTCTTTGCCGAGGGGCTCTGTATGCATGTTGGGGCACACCTTCAACTCTCAGCCAGGCAATTGACAACTCTGCCTTAGCCTTAATTTCCCAATTGTGCAAAGCCCCAAAGTCAGCCAGAGGTGGGAACTTAGGGCCTTCTCAATTCTTTCCTGTGCATGCATGCAGCCCTGGGGATGTGCACAGCCTTACATGTTTGTGTGGCCTTCTAGATTCCATTGAATATGCTGGAGTTTTTTAGATCCCCTATAGCCATCTCATTTCTGAGATTTTCTTTTGAAGTTTTTTGTTAGTCTATTGTTTGCCCCAACAACTATCCCCTGCCTCAGGCAGCCATCAAGTTAAACAATTCCTGTAATTGTTTTTAACAAATGACCACTTGGGGAAAAGCTTTTGGTCAAAGAGAAGGGAGGAAGGGTTTTTGTACTAAGTGAGCTCCAAATCAGATGGAATAAGGATAAGCTTGCAAGGGTGGTCTTTCAGGCAGCCACCATACAGGTCAAAAATGACAATTCTTTGGGAATGATACTTTGAAAGAGCTTCGGCTTCCATCTGGTGGCTGCCAAGCTGCTGATTTTCACTGTGATTGTGAATTGTTATTTTTCAAGGCTCTGCCAAGTGGGGAGAGAAGGAACAAGACAAGCTAAAGTGCCACTAAACGTGCTGTTCTTACTGAGATTCAGCTGTTTTTCTTGATCAATACTCTCCTGGTTGCTGCAAGCCTTTGGTTAATTTTGAAAATTTTGAAAAAGTTGGTTCCAATAAGTGTTCCCAGTTTTTCATTGTTTTGTCGATGAAAATAATCCATAACCAATCTATAAATGAAAATTTGGGAGAGTTTATTCCGAGCTAAAATGTGAGGACCATGGCCCGGGGCCTTTCTTCCCAAAGGAAGAAAGGGCACCAAAGAAGTGGGGTGTACAGAGTGATTATACACCCCCAAAGAGAATGTTTCACATATGATTGAAATGTCCCTTTTACAATAGTCACGAGACTGCTCTGTGGGCACAGAGATTGATGGACACAGCAGGTAGGTCTGCTGTCTCAGTGAACACAGCAGGGTGGCAGGTCTGCTGTCTCGAGCTGGGTGATCACATGTGAGCTGGGTGGTTAAAGGTGTGCACAGCAATCAGTTCCTAGCCTAAGGAAAGATGCTTATCCTTAAGGAAATGCCAATGTTGGGGGAAGTTGCATCTTTATCTTATGGGCATTTCTTCTTGCCATAGGAAATGTTTAAAGCAGATATAGAATGCATGCTCAATGGCCATGTCAGGCCTTTTTGGGAAAAACAAAGTCAGGCCAAATTAGGTTTACAACAAATGGCTTCCTCATATACTACAATATATTCTATTGCTTGCCATTTCTATTTGTCAGTTTTCATGGAGGGGAGAATTTCTGGTGGTCCTTACTCTGCCATTTTCACTGACGTCACTCTGAGGAAGAAGTTTTGAAGGAGCTCTGTCCCTTTTCTGCCCACTGTGGTGACTGCCAGATTGCTGGTTTTCAAGGCTACTGTAAAGTTGGGAAGAGGTGTGTAGGAACAGACAAGTTAAGGCACTGCAAGCTCATTGTTTTTACTGAAGTTCAACCAGTTTTCTTGAATAAAAACTCCCTGGCTTGCTGCAAGCCTTTTTTTTATTTTCAGAGTTCTGAAAAATTTGACTCTGACGATTTTTGTCACTTTTCTCATTTCCTTGATGGGAGAAAGAATTTCCAGAGATCCTAACTCCATCATTTTCTCAGACATTACCCAAGAATGACATTTTATATGGGTAATTGCAAATTATACTTTTCCAAAAGAAAAAGAAAAGATTTTTAAAAAAGGAAAATCACTCAATCACCCATTTAGTATCCTAACCTTAGTCACCTTAGTGAAATAAGGGATTCTAATTGTGACACACTGTTGTGCCACTACATGGACATTGGGGAATGCCAATTTAGATGTTTTCCTAATTGTTTGAATTTTATAAAGGCTATTTGCTTAGGACAAATGAGGATGGCCCTTGAAAAAATGTTAAAGACACTGAGACAAACACAGAGAGTCAGTCCTTTCTTCGGACAGACATGGGCACTACACACAAGCTGTCATCAGACCCTCTTCAACGTTCCCTCTTCCTGTCAGACACATACTTCCCTGGGACCAGCCCAAGCCTTGGGGGGGGGGGGAATAAAAGAAGAGAAGATGCTGCTCTTCATCCTTCTGCCTTTTTCCTACTTTGTGTCATCTCCTTCTTACTCTGTCACCCAAGGACTTAATACTCCACTCCATCCTTCGACTGAACAAACTGAGTCTCCGGCACAGTGCTTCAGGAAGCCCACTCTACCTCATGTGTCAGGCTTAGAAAATTAGCCCAATCTTCTCCTATTGCAATGGAGTTAGCTTTGAAAAATCTCAGCAGTTCCTGCATAACCTACTGAATGTCCATTATCCTGCCTAAATTATTTCTTTGGACAAAAGTAATTAACAGATGTGGCTGAAAAGCATCTTTTTTTTTCCCTCTTAAGTGGCAAGAAAAGTTCCTTCTTTCTTTTTCGTCTTGTTGTTTTTTTTTTTTTTTTTCCATTGAGGAAGATTCTCCCTGAACTAATGTCTGTTGCCAATCTTCTTCTTTTTTGCTTGAGGAAGATTAGCCCTGAGTCTACTTCTGTGCCAGTCTTCCTCCAACCTGTATGTGGGTCATTACCACAGTATGGCCGACAAGCGATGTAGCTCTGTGCCTGGGATAGGAACCCGCGAACCTGAGCTGCTAAAGTGGAGTGTGCCAAACCCAACCACTATGCCTTGGGGCTGGCCCCCCTAATTTCTTTTTTGGCAGTCTTTATTTCAATCAAGCTACCTCAGTGCTAGGCACATTTGTAAATTAATGCAATATTTCTGAGGTCTTCTGAAGGCATCTGGTATTTGCTCCTTAAGTAACTGGTGCGGCTAAGGGCAGATTAAATGCAATAAATCCTATAAAATAAATTAGAATTCCATGGATGCCCTATGCCTGCAAATTATTTTGCTCTGTCTTTTTATTTTAAAGGGAATAGTAAATGTCTTATTTGTGTGGTACCTAAGGATTTTCTTCTCAAAGGACAGGATAACCTTGAGTGCGGCCTTCTCCATTTTACTGGTAAAAGCATAAGACTTTTTAAAGACAGTCAGTAGAGAGCAATAGTTTAGTGTGTTAATGTAGGTTATGAGCATCTGCACCATATCCAGATGAACATTGATTTTCCTCCACTATTACCAAAGTTGCAGGAAGAAGCAGACAGTTTTTATTGCTGGTGTTGCTTTTTAAGAAAAAAAGTATGTACTTTAACAAAACCGGGTTTAAAAATGAAAACAACCAGAACTGAACAAAAGCAAACAACAATTCTCCTTCTTCTCTCCCACCTGCAGAAACTCCTATGCCATTGCTCAGAACTTGGTAGGGGTCAATTCAGGCCTCTGCTATGGGCACTGCACTGCCCTCTGTTGGGTGGGGCGGCTGACATCTTTTTTTAAATTAATACAGATATTTTTAATTGTGATAAGAACACAACATGAGATCTGCCCTCTTAACAGACATTTTAATGCATAATATAGTATTATTAACTATAGACACAATGCTGTAAGCTGATCTCAGGAACTTATTCCTCTTGCATAACTGAAACTTTATGCCTGTTAATTAGCAACTCCCTGTTTCCTTCTCCCCCAGCCCCTGGAAACCACCATTCTAGTCTGAGTTTGACTATTTTAGATACCTCAGATAAGTGGAGTCAAGCAGTTTTTATCCTTCTGTGATTGGCTTATTTTGTTTAGCATAATGTTCTCCAGGTTCATCCATGTTGTTGCATATGGTAGAATTTCCTTCCTTTTTAAGTCTGAATAATATTCCATTGTATATATATATGCGCCACATTTTCTTTATCCTTTCACCCATCGACACTTAGGTTGTCTGTATATCTTGTCTGTTATGAATAAAGCTGCGTTAAATATGGAAGCTCACATCTTGATTCCATCCTCTCTGAGGCTTTCATCTGGAGTGGTCCCCTATACCCTGCATTTTCCCCAGTGGAGCCTGGGGCTTTGTAGGGGGACGATGAGCCCCACATACCCCATATCCATAGAGGCAAACTACACTGTCTTGGAGGGTGGGCTGGGAAGGACCCGTACCCCACTCCCCACCCAAGGATAAGACACAAAGAGAGAGGAATTAAGCAACATTGATTATTTTTTCTGAGGTCACTCGGGTGGTAAAAGAAGGTGAAAGACTGAGAAACTCTGATGTAGGTCTTACTGCAGGTATTTGGGAGTGACATGAAGAGGAGCTCAAGTCCAGAGGCCTGGCCATCAAGCACTGGAGAAAGGATGTTTGGAAAATAACACTGGAGAGGGGTCCTTTATGTTAAGCCACGAGCATGTGGTATACTCTGCTAGCTCCTTGTTGGGCCCCATTGGTACTAGAGAGGAATCAGATACATCTTTCCTGGACCTCCACTCTAGAAGAGGAAATCAGACATGTGGACAGCTAACTCTAATGCGAGGTAGAAGTTAGTGTCATCAGAGAGCCATGGATAATGTGCTGTCAGAGTTCAGAAGACGAGAAAGCTCTTCCAGCTGGGGGAGATCAGGAGAGACCTCATGAAGAAAGTGGGATTTTAGTGGGGCTTCAAGAATGAGGAAGATTATATGTGGAAAATACCAGACTTTAAAAGCTGTTTAGACGTTTTTACTTTAACTACTTAAAAAGTAAACTTGGAAGGATGGAGGATGGAGGGTGTGGGGGAGCAGAGGTCTAAACTTACTTTCTAAAATAGAATTTTTATGGAATAACCAATAGATTATTTCATTAGAAAGATTTACATCAAACTAAACATAAGTAGTGGTAACTTTTAGAATTAGCTTCTCTAAATCAGCCTTAGATTTAAACAATTTAGATCAACAAAAGTTTGAGCTGAATTATTCCCTACCCACCACCCACCCCACCCCCTGCCAGATTCGTATGTTGAACTCCTAACCCCCAGCGCTTCAGAATGTGACTGTATTTGGAGATAGGACCTTTAAAGAGGTAATGAAGGTATAATGAGTTCGTATGGGTGCGCCCTAATCCAATGTGACTGATGTCCTTATAGAAGAGGACATTAGGACAGAGACATGCGCCTGCATAGAGGAAAGACCGTGTGAGGACACAGAGAGATGGCAGCCACCTGCAAGCCAAAGAGAGAGGCCTCAAAAGAAACCAAACCTGCTGACTTCTGATCTTGGATTTGATCTTGGACTTTTGGACTCCAGAACTGTGAGAAAATAAATTTCTGTTGTTTAAGCCATCCTGTCTGTGGTATTTGGTTATGGCAGCCCCAGCAAACTAATACGAGGGTATTACAGATTTATGAAACACTAGAACTTAACCTGGTGTTAAGGCTGGCAAATAATAGGTCGGTCCTGGGAGATAATCATTTGCTTATTCCAAATCAGTGTTTTCTTAAATAATAAGTTGCTCAGGATTATCTTCCAAGCAGTTTGATTAAGTATAGGAATATGTCTAACAAAAAAACCCCTAGCTGTATTACAACAAGCAATTGCTAGGATTGCTGTAGGTTGAACCAGCTTGAGTTTCCAATCTACTGTTCTGGCATGTGCAGACCTACTCAGAGATCACCCTGCACTTCCCAGATAATGTGCTCTGTGTGAGTGTCAAGATTATTTTTATGTTTGGACGTCATCTTTTGTAATAGTCCATGTTCCTAATTGCAAAGCAATCCACTCTGATTAGGTTAAGAAGGAGAAGGATTTATTAAAGGATGTGAGAAAACTCACAGAATAGGGGGAGGGCTAGAGAGAGGGGCTGGAACCTCAGCTCCTAGAAGCAATGCCCAAACTACGCAGAGAAAATGGCCTGATGAGGAAACCATTGTCTCTGTGGCTGGCGAGTACTAAGTACCAGAGAGTCACCTTTACTGCACCAGCTTATTCCACCTGTTTTGAAGCCATTTCTGCAACAAGATCTTCTGTACAGAAGTCTTGCCCAGGTGCCCCTGATTGGTGGACACCTGTGTCATATGCTATGTTTTAGCTGCAAGGGAGGCAAGTAACTTCAGTTCCAACTTCTACACTGGGAGACATGGATATTTCAGCTAACAAAGGGAGGTCACTTAAAAGGTGATGGGCAGGCAAGAATATGACAAATGTCCACAACAGGCCCAGAGTTCTCCTTGACTACTGCACTGTGCTTTCTTTAACATCTAAGCCTCTAAAATGACAAAATTCATGTTTGACAATATAAATGTGGTGATGAGCAAGGCTGACAGCTCAACTATTTTCACTCAGATTCTCACCAAAGCTTTATATAAGCTACATCAATACATGTTCAGTATTCTCAAAACATCTAGTAAGTGTTTGTTAATAAGGGAGTTAGTGTTGCCCTGTAAAGTGTTCTTTTTCCTTACTGAGAACACCAAAAATTATTAGAACCCAAATTGTTGGGTTGTACTTCTAGCTCCTCATTTTCACATCCCTTAATGGTGCCTTCCTTCTCACCCAAGAACATCGTTTCTCTGTTGCTATAGTAACTTTGTTTCCCAACAGGAAAATTGGGACACATGATTCTGACAAAAAACCTTGGTAATTGTTTTGGGCACAAGAAGCAAGCTGATAGATGGCACTCGAATATTAAAACGGACATTTTGGTGGCTGGTGGGGACAACAGAACAGACTATTTCAAGTCAGGACTGTTCCAGAAAAGTATGATATGGTCATAGTACATAGATAGTACAATGGGTATAGCATTTGCTTCAAGGAGAAGTTTTAGAAGCATTAGTTAATTCATTCATGCGCTCATTTTTCTATTTTAACAAAGATTTCTTGAGTGTCTACCAGGTGCCAGATACTGAATTCAGCCCTTGTGTTATGTTCCACAAAGACTTTGTGGTCCACCGGCATCGGACAGATAGGTAAGCAGAACAATGCAATGAAAGTTAGAGGTTCCAGCACAGAAATCTACAAATCTGCTTGACCATACACTGCATTATAATTACATGGGGAAAAATAAATATAACTGTTCTCTTCTTAATATAGAGTCACTACAAAAAAGTCATCTATTAGTATCTCATCCCCAATACATAGCAGATCTCCACTGAGACTGTTTTGAAGTCTGTTACATCTGCTCTTCTGTTTAAAGACACAGTTTCACTTTGCAAGCAGTTAAACGTCAATATACATATAGAGCCCACTAGATAGAAGATTTCACATAAATGCAAAGAGAAGTAGCATGATTACATTAGCTTGAGTGCAGAACAGACTTTTAATCAGAATCTCTTAGCTCAGTCCTCTCCCCATTCTCTCTTATGCATCTAACCATTTACACGGATTTTTTTCAAAACAAGACAACTTTTACCCTAAAATCTTCTGTGAGAATCTTTAAGAAGTCCCGTCTCCAGTATTCCTCCTGAATTTCATTCATCTCTTTATGGGAGCAGGTATCACCTTATTTGGTGGTATAGTATTTATTTATTCTTGTCTGTCTCCTTCCCTGCACCTTGCGTTCCTTTCTATCCTTGGCACCCAGGGCCTGGAAGATGAGCAATCGTGTCAGAATGAATGGACAGATAATGGAGTAAATGAGCGAACCCTTTACCAACCAGCAAAGAGTGAAGAGCAGTTTTCTAGTTAGAACTGCAAGTTTAAGAGCTAGACAGGCAGGCTTGGGTTGGAATCTGTCTCTGCTACTTACTGGTTTTAGGAACTTGAGCAAATCATGTAATCTCTCTTGGCAGCAGTAGTTTCATCTGTAAGATGAGGAAAATTAATAGAACATGCTTCGTAGTCTTGCTGTGAGGATCAAGTGGAAAAATGTTTGTAAAATATTTAGCACATGCTCTGCAGCACAGTGCTGAACCCAAGACCGACCCTCGATTAAGTGGTGTGAAAAGTCATCATGATTGGGACTCCAACGGAGGATGATGTGCGTTATTGCAGGAGGCCCCCTCGCGTTTAGGGGTGCTGAACTTTCTGTGTAGAACCAATTTTACATTGGGCCCTTGGCTGCTATTTGCTTTTGCCTCATACTCCTTCATAATATAGAATCAAAACCTCTTCCTGTCCCAAATCTCAGTGCTTTTTGGACCCTTTGAGAAGGTAGCATTTTTTTCTTACTACCGTAGCTCAAATTTTTCTTTCTCTGCCTCTCACTGACCTGGAAGGGGATTTGATAGGAAAATACCCACAGCTTAATTTGAAAGCCCAGCCTCCTAATTCATCATGAAACATAGAAATCTGATAATCTGGCCTCATTAAATTAAGAGCCCAGTATCACCGCACTGCAAGGTTTGGGGAGTCGAGGAAGTATGGGCAGGTTGAGCGGGTTGTGGGGAATGGCAGAACGTGCCTTCACTCCCAGCCCAAACGCAGGAGCTGTCTTAAAATGGCAAGAATTGTTTTTGCTGTTTCTCCTCAACTGGATGCTCATTCTGAAATTGGACCAAGTGGAAAAACACAAAGCCCTTCAGATTCGTCCAGCTTCTTAACATTAAATTGGGATGAAGCTTGTGATGGGGGTGGGGGTGGTTTCATAATATAGTAAGTGGAACCTTTTAGCTTCAGTAAGTGAGTCTGACTCAGGAATGTAGGCGATTGTATCTCCAAAAAAATCAATATTAAGATGCACAATTGCTCCCCTGGTATCGAAAGAATTAGTTGATCTACATGCTAAATGACAAGCCTCTTGATAACAGGGATTATGCGACCTGCCTTTCCAGCCAGGGCTGCTGAGGACTGTCCCTTAGGTCCCTAAGGCAGAGATAATCTAATTAGAACAACAAAGACCAGGTCCATTTGAAGAGAAGGCAACTGTGGGGGTGGGTGGGGGGGTCGGGAGGTGATGGTGGGTGTGCGGGGGACTGTTGGGTCTTGCGTTGGCAGGGAGGGGCTCATTCAGAACAAAAGCATCTAGGTGGCGAGTTGCTGGGGAGTGAGGCCTGGAGGGGAGGGGACGCCTGCTGAAAGGGTGGACAGAGGTCACCTCTAAAACATGACTTAATCTCCACTTTGGCTCCACAAACAGTGCCACGCTGGCTCCCAGACTCCGGCCAGACTTGACAAAACGAGTGAACGAGGCTCCAGACATTGAGACACTCAGAGGTCCTCCAGCCAGTCACAGGAGAGCAAGAAAGAGGGGAAGCACATGTGAGCCCATCTGATCCAGGTCCTCTCCCTCCTGTGTGAATCCCCACCACCACCCAGGACCAGGCCCTGGGGGAATTCTCACCTATCCACACAAAAGAGAAAAATAGCTGCATTTTTCAGGAAACGAAACTTCTTCCATTGAAAGGACTGCCCTCTCTTCCTTTTCATTTATTTATTTTTCCTTTTTCTGCCAAAGCCCCCCAGTACATAGTTGTGTATTTTCAGTTGTGGGTCCTTCTAGTTGTGGCGTGTGGGATGCTGCCTCAGCATGGCTTGATGAGTGGTGCCATGTCCGCGCCCAGGATTCGAACCAGTGAAACCCTGGGGTCCCAAAGCAGAGAGCGCGAACACAACCACTCAGCCACGGGGCCGGCCCCTGCCCTCTCTTCTGATACTGCGTCCTTCTCGTGTTTTTGGTGGTAAATACTCCATTTTAAAAAGTGAGACAGTGAGGATAGCAGCTAGGAGGGATTTTTGCTTTTGGTGGTTTTCTTTTTAATGTTCTCACCTGGTATGCCGAGAAGTTTCCATTGATTCCAAAAATATTTGTTTTTGAAATTTTGTCTAACTTTGAAGAACAAAACCTATGAAATTGTCTTTGTTAAACAGTCTCCTCAGCAAAATGTTTTTAAAATTTTACCCCCATGGGTTTCCTTTTCTTATGGAAAAAAATCGGCCAAAATAAGCTTTGCTTCTAGTTCTTATAGCCTCCACATCTTTTCACTCCCCGCGTATTTTGATCAGAGGTGTTCTCAGTACCAGAGAATTCTAAGGCAATGAAGCATTCATTAGATCTGTAGATTTGTAGAAGGGCCTTTTTATGTAAGCAGGTCACTGAGAATCTCAGTGCGTGCCGTGGTGTGGACTAAAGCAGAGGAGTTCTGGCTCTGGGGCAAGGGGAGCTCAGAGCCCTGCCTTCCAGGCCTCTTCTCTAAATCCCTGCCCCCCTCACCTCCAGGGAGCTGGGTCCTTCGTGTGTCCCTGGGATGTGGGTGGTGGGTGTGCTGGAGACAAGTCCTCTGTCGGCCTGCTCAGTTCTGGCCCAGAGGGAGGGGACCTCCCTTCCTCTCCCTGGTTGTTTGTGGTGTGGAGGGGCTGAACTGGCCCATCACTCAAAAACAAGGTTTCAAACTGTAAAAAGCTTAGTGTACATGAGGCAAACTTTCCCAAACCCATGGCAGTGGAGATGCTTGGAGATCTGCCCTCATTTATTTGAGGGGACCTTCCTACTCATCTAGAGGAGCATAGGTGGAGTCCATGGAAGCAGCTCAAAGATTCCATTGATATTGTCCCTCAAAGTGGGAAATGAAAGAATGTCGTTGGGGAAGAGAGCAGATGATGGAGAGGAAAGGGCTTCGATTTTTCACCAACCAGTTCTATTGGCAAACAAACGCTAATAGTCCTACCTAAAAGAAATTAGAAAAATACATGAGGAGGCCTTAATAATGGTAAAAGATTCTGAATTTTTATTCTTCTTGCCCCCACCCTCTAACACAAATTCCTGAGTTTCTTAGAGGTGGCCACTGTATAAATAATGCATTAATTGTGTACTATTTTATGCAAAATAATATCAGTGATAGTTGTGTTTTCTTTTCGGTAAGAAAAAGCTTGTAGGTTTTTGCTAAGGGGAAGAGATTACGAACATTTTTGGATGAAGAGCTAAAGCAAAAATCTTTAGGGATATTATCTGTATCTGACTTCCTTGCTAAGTCCTGAGGACCAAATCTTAGACTAAATGACAGTTAACATCTGCTTAGCTTGAGTTAAGTCTGTACTTGGAAGGCTTAACAATCTCTCTCCTTGGCTTATTGAAAGTGCCAAGAATTTATATTCAATCAATTTACTTAGGCATACACTTGGGTTTGGTTTTCAGAAAATACCACTTTTTTTCCGAACCTCGCTATAATTGAGTTTAGAAGGAGGTCATGGGTGAATGAATGAGAAGGGAAGAGGCAAAGTGGAGGGGGTCCCCAAGTTCCACTTCTCTTCTACTGCAATAAAATATACATGTATATTTTCAAAATTAAAACTAAATTCACTATGCACATTGCCTTCTAATACCAATTACTGAAAAGTTGCTACATCCGCACTATTCTTGCGGGTACAAAGAAACCTTTCCTAGTTGAGCAGAAAAGACTGTGCAGAGGAAGTAAGCCAGGCCCAGAGCAAGACTATAATTAAATGCTAAGTTGTGTGGTCTGTCACAACGCTGCTGATATCTGTGTGGGCTGTGATAGGAAGGCTATGTAGGGAGAGACCTTGTGATTTGATTCAATGGATGAAGAGAAGCATGGAGAATATTCTGGGCAGGAAGACGCAAAAGAAGAAAGCTCCAAAGCAGAAATAAGAAAGACACAGATGTAGTTCAGTGGGGAGGTTGAGTCAGATTCTGACTGCAGTTGAGGACCCTTGTTTGGGAAATAGGAAAAATGAGGTCAGATGAGCAAGATGAGGCCCGATTACGGTGGGTTTTCATGTCCAAGCCAGTAGCCATTGGCACTTCTCTAATCCTTGGTCGAAGAAGGACATCACTCATCACTTGTGCCATTCTATGTCCTTCTCTGTATAGATCTCCAGGCAGCCACTGACAATTGATCAATTTGGCCTTTAGGATCAAATCTATTGTCTATTACCATCCCAGGCCAACACCTTTAGAGTTGATACATAGGACACGGGGAGACATTGAGTGAAGAATAGATGAATGAAAAAGACAGGAGTCTCCAAACTTCCTAGTTACCATTGGTTTCAGTCTTTCCTAACCTAATTATGTTTTAAGCTGGAGCTAGGCATGATGAGAAGAACACAGAATAGAATTCCTAGGACTTACATTTGGGGTCCAGTTCAGCCACTAACTTCCACAATCTGTGCCTGATTTTCCCCATCTGTAAAATGAAAAGATTGAAATGGACTGATGGATGAGGTCTGTCCTTAACACTCAATTTGTAGAATCCTACAAATACCAACAGGAAGGCAGCCAGGCCGAGCCTTGCTCAGGCCTCCTCTGGGGAGGAGCTGGAGGGCAGTGCAAGCCAGGCCAGCCATGGAGGAGAAGAGGAGGATGAGGTTCTGGCTAACCCACACTCTCAAGGAACAGCTCCTGGATAACTGAGAGTTGGTGTCATTAGACGCCGTTTGTGTTAGATGATCCATATGGTACAGAACGTGGTTTAGGCGCCTTGAGGTCTCTCAGTAGGAAGTCGATGAAAGGCCTCATCTGGAAACAGCTTTCTCTAAGGATCAAGACTAGTGGAAAATATTTGTATATCATTGTTTGCTTCCCTCTGGATCACCATGACCATGTCCTCAGCTTCACATGGCCAGTTTGGCAAATGTCCCCACCCAAAGGGACTTCACAACAAAGCAGGCTTTGTCTCTAATGATATCCCCTGCTTCCCTGTTTCCAGCTTCTTTGGCCTCTGAGGGATGCATTTTGGAGACATGAGATGAGGCAGGATGAGGTCATGGCTCCATACAAGAGAACAGAAAAACTGTGCCTCCCTTCATACATGGAGCTGCATGCCATTTATCCACGGAGCAGACCTGAGGTTATTACTCCACTCGCCATCTCAATATCAAGAGATCAGCTCTTGGGAGCCGGCTTGCCAGTGGCTCTGGTTAAACTTCAAGAATGCAGATAAGGCCGAGAGGCTTGGAGCCATGGTATTTGAATGTTTAGCTAGGCGTTTTGCAGGCCTGGGTTGGCTTAATTTATTAATTTGTTAGTATTCAGGCAGGGACATGACAAGATTCTGTGCTTACCTCTTGAAACATGCCTTTTCTCAAGCTCCCTGCATTCCCATTCAGGGGCTAAATATGTGAGGCCTCATCTGAAGAATTCAACATGGCAAGAACGATGTCTGTCTCTCAGTTTGCTGGTTTTTAGAAAGCTCTTTGACATTTAATAAAATAAACATGATTTGTCTATTGCCATTTTTAAAATACATCTTGGAAACATGTGGCTAGAGACAATAAAGGGGAAAGCTCTGTATTCCTTACTGACATTTTGCACTTCATAGTTCTAGGACCCACGAGTCCTTGGCCAGCAGTGAACGGTTTAATTTAAAGGAGCTGAACTTGTTTCTCTCCCTCTCTTGAGTCGAGCTTTGTTGCATCCACCGATCAATCCATTAATCTATCGTCTTTCCTTCTGTCCATCTGTCTGTCTATCCATTCATCTCTCTATCTATCCATCCATTTACTCATTCGGTTGTTTAACAAACATTGCCTGAGGGCTTCCTTTGTGCCCAGCACGGAGTTTGCCATGGTAAACAAGACAAGCCCAACCTCCACCTCCACAAGCCCACCGCTGGAGGGGGTGTATGTCTTGGGGGGCGCTGTGTTGGTGGAGGCTCTCTTGAAGGTCTTGGTTGCAGGCACAGCTGGTTTTCCGTAGACTGGAAAGACTCTGCCTGAGTGTGCACTGTTTGCTGCTCAGAGTTTCTGATCTTTTAAAAAACCAAGGGAAATTCTCTTGTTGCCCTGGAGTTTTTGACTCTATCTTCAGGATTTGTATATGGAAGTTGGAGAGGAGAATAATGAACCTAGTTGGAGTCTTCTTGACCCCTCTATTGTTCAATGTGCTGGGTAGAAGCATTGATTTGGAACTGTCCAGCTGGGCACTCACTCTGACTTCCCCAAGCCTTAAGTTTCTCTTTCCCTAAATTACAGATGATAATATTCATTCTTCTATATCGTTGTTGTGAGGATTGCATGAGATAAAATGCACTGGGTGCTTAGTGCAGGGCTTGCCCTGTTATAAGCCCTCAGTAAATGGGAGGTTTTATTCTTACTAAGGCTAAAGGTGAGTTGGGACAGAGCTCTCTTGCTTTCATGAAGGTTGTTAGTGACAGTCAGTAACTAAAATTTGGACTTTATGCATTTTACATTTCTTAGCAAAAATTGAGTTCTTTACAATGCTTTCACATAATAACAAGCAATCAAGCCAGAGTTTTAAGCAAAGTAATGATTGCCTTTCATATAATAACTTACAGAAAGGATGCAATTACTCTGTAATGAACATTAGCATTCTCTGCCTGTGTGCCTGTGTGTGTGTGTATTTCTGGGTATAAATATGGCTAGGTTCCCCTTAAAATTTTACCTAAAATAGCACTGGACTACACCTGAATAGTTGAAAGTAGTATTGGTTCTGAGTACAAGGGAGGGAAAAAGATAGGGAAAGAATAGAAGAGTTGTCTTTCCTAGTAGACTCATGAACCATACAGATTTGGGAGAGAATGGGAGGATTGTCTGGGACCAGAGGTGATAAGCGGCTTGTGTCCATGAAGTAGAAAAGGTGTAAGTGTGGCCCTGCCACGGGCAGAGCCTGGTTGTTCTCTCTGCAGTCAGGTAGCATCTCCTCTGGGAGGCAGACACTCCACCCCATGGGACAGATGTCAGCACATGGGCCCCTTCTCCATCTGCCCGATTTTTAGATAGAATTTGAGATGGTCTTTCATTTTGTGAGAAGACTTGAGGCGGCCCAGAGGGAAAGCAGCTGGAAAGTGAGCCTGTGTATGGCTCCCTGCAGCCCGGAACTGGACAGCCATCAAAGGTAGCCTCCTTCCGCCACAACAGTGGTGTCTCCTTGGTCTGCTTATTTTCTTTTTCCTTGTTTTCCTCCTAGGCTTCAAAAACCCGAGGGTAGCTTAGTTTTACTCTGGGTGCTTCCCACAGTGTGATTGTATTAGTTTCCTATTGCTACTGTAAATAATTACCACAAGCTTAGTGACTTGAAGCAACACACGTATATTATTTCATGGTTTCTGTGAGTCAGGAGTCCAGGCATGGCTTAGTTGGGTTTTCTGCTCAGGGTCTCACAAGCCTGAAATCAGAATCAAGTGGATCATGTTCTCATCTGAAGGCTTGACTAGGGCTAAATCTCTTCTGAGCTCATTCAAGTTGTTGGCTGAATTCATTTTCTTGCAGCTGTAGAACTGAGGGGCCTGGCTTCTCGCTGGCTATCAGTGGGATGCCATCTTCAATTCCTAAAGGCCACTGCAATTTCTCTACATGGCCACTTCATCAAACCAGCAAGGAGAATCTCTAGCTAGTGGACTCCACTAGCAACACAGTCTTTTATAAGACAACGTAGTCATGGGAGTGATATCCATCACCCTTGCTATATTCTGTTAGAAGCAAGTTACAGGTCCCACCCACACTCGAAGGGAGAGGATTTTACAAGAGTGAACACTAGGAGATGGAAGTCATGGGGCTACCTTAAAGTCTGTCCACCAC
The DNA here is from genome assembly GCF_021613505.1 of Equus quagga. Classification (NCBI taxonomy): domain Eukaryota; kingdom Metazoa; phylum Chordata; class Mammalia; order Perissodactyla; family Equidae; genus Equus; species Equus quagga. The sequence continues at coordinate 89,897,575 of NC_060274.1, read as the reverse complement.
TCTGGACTCTTTATTTTTCATTTTTCAACAGGTATTCTGATGGCAAAAAACAGTTGTAAGCTCTCTCCTCAGAGTCTCTGCCTCAAATCTAGCCTCTTCTAGATGGGGTCCTCACCTATTGCTGGCCTCTCTTCTACAGAGCCTGGTCCTCAGCCTCACTCCTCATATCTTGACCTTCATAGACAGTCTCAGCCAAGCTTCTGGCACCATCTTCTTTCTAGTCATCACGCACACACGACCTCTGATGTCACTCTTAAGTCTCTCCCCTGCTCCCTCCATAATGAAATTACATATTAGTTCCTAAATGTCTCTTCAGGAAATCTGTTCTCCCTTCTTTTCATTGTCACTAAGACCAGCTTAGTCTAGCTCTTCCTTACATTTTGTTAGAAGTATTATAGTAACCCCGCAACCACCTTCCCTGAATTCACTTTCACCCCCTCAAATCCATTTTCGTATTTCCCATCACCATTTCCTTTTTATACTCTTCCTTCCAGCAAATCCAAAACATTAATTGCTTTTCTTCTGCACCATGCTATTCCATACCTCTATGGCTTTGCACACCCTGTTTTATTTCTCCATAATGCTCTTCCACCAATACCTACCATTTTGCTTGTCTAGAAAACACCTACTCATCCTTCAAAATCTAGCTAGGATCCTTGGGATCTTTTCCTGACTACACAAAGAATAATTTCTTCCTCTAACTCCCTCTTTTGATTTACTTCTGCTTATTTTTTGTTTGTGTTTTTGTTTTGCTTTTGCTTTTCATACACATAACTAAATGCACCATGCCTTGCATTTTGGGCATGTTGACGGCTCTCTCTGCCCTACTCTGCTTGAGGAAAGACAGTGTCACTTATTTATCTTCATCTTCAAAGCATCAAGCACAGGAATCCAATGCAAAGTAATCAAGAAATGTTGTTGAACTGAACTAATTTTTTCAAAATTATTTGGCCAGCATTGGGAAATTTGCCAAATCCCACATAATATAGTGACTGTTTTAAATTTGGTTTTAGACTCTTACCTTCTGCGTTTTTGAATTCAGTTATCTATTTGCTACAGTTTTCTCTTACCTCCTCTCCTCCAGCCTTTCTTAAGCTAATTTTCAGCTGTTGTTAGTTCTCAGAAGACCTCAACAGGAATGAAGAAACCAGCTACATGTTTTTCAATCAGGAGGTTTTATTGTTTTTCTTTCCAAGTGTTATCTCAGTCCTGGGACTGCAGAGAGCATTCGGCAATAAAAACCACACTTTTCAAACAAGCATTCAGCCTGAAGAGCAAGAATTCAAAGATCTCCATGTTCTGGTATTTTTCTTCCCTTCTCCAAACAACTGGGTCCCAGCAGAAAGAATGTCTTCACCTCATTTACTCTCCTTTGATGCCATCGACTCTTGCTTCTTCGCAGCAGTGTGGTGGTGAGGCCCTGAGGCACTGTCTCTGCTGGGGCTGCCTGGCTCCGTGGTAAGGACCTGGCACCTGGAGAGTGTGGAGGGCACGCCTCGATTTGCTGTCCTTGGCAGCCTGGCTCGGTGTGTGGCTTGTGGAGCCTAATTTCTCACTTCAAATCCTAGCTCCATTATTTACACCTCATACGAACTTGAGCAAGTTATTCAGCCTCTCTGTGCCTCCATTTCTTTGTCTGTAAGACTGAGCTAATACTAATCATCCTTATAAGATTATTGTGAGAGTGAAATAAAATGATGCATATAAAACACTTAGAATAGTCATTCATATTCCAATGTTATAAGCATTCACCAAACGTTAGCTGCTATCATTACCTTAGAACTTAATTTCTACTTTTTTGAAAGAACATCAAATGAGGTTATCATATTTTCTGGAATTGGTCCTCCTCCATTTTAAGATGTGAATTTTCAGAAAAGGTGTCAAGATGCAAAAAGAATCAGTTGCTCTAATACAACTTTTTCTAGAGGAAAAAAGTTGCTAACCTGTTTCTTTTTTCTTTTTTGTCTCACAGGATGGGTAGTGTTTCCTGTTTACGATATTTTTTTTAAAAAAATCACTTTGCATAATTCTAAAGGTTTATCTGAACTGAAAGATCCTCTGTACCTTTCTTATGCTAGATTATTTTTTGATTTAGATTAGTATCTTTAAACACAGACTGAATTCTTCCATCTTCTGTAGGAAGCTTGACATTTGTTTTTACTTTGTTCTTCTCTGGCCGGTGTTAGGAAGGTTTGGATTGGCTGATTGGGGTTTCTGCTTCCTTAGGGTCCCTGATAGGGACATACATGGAAAGAGGTCAGGGTTGTGGCCATGTGTGAGCATCTGAGCCGAGGTGTGGGGGTGAAGACACATGACAGTATGCTGTATGGCAGGAGGAGGAACGGAGGAAGATGAAAGGAAACCAGTGGGAAAGGGTCCCTTAGAGACAGAGCCACTGAACAGCACTGATAGGCATGTGATTGAGTGTGCCAGGCCACTTCTAATGCTCACCACTCACCTCCCATTCCCAGGAGAAAGGAGCTGGGGGAAGGAACTCAATGCTCATGGAAGACCCCATCAACTGACCTCATTCCAGGTGCCGGCTAGGGTCCACTCGTGGACTTTATCTCCCTCCTTAGCCTTGGGGGGTTGGTGGCAGTGTCTCTATTTCACAGATGAGAAAGTTGTGACTTTTCAAAAATTACGTTATTATTAAGGGCTAGAAATGAGTTCAAACACAGGTTTCTCAGACAGCAGAGTCTGTATTCCTATATAACGGATTCTTTATAGCTGGAAATAAAAGGTTTAAAGATCACGTACTGTTCAACACAGGAGGCAGTCAAGTGTGGGAACGTGCAGACATGGTGATCCTCTTTCTGGAATTCTTGGGGATGTCACTCTCACAGGCCACCAAGGTAATTTCCTGAGTACTTGCTAGTTACTAGAGGAGTTTTAAAAAAATCTGTTAGACAACTTTTCCAAGGAAATGCCTGTCAGCTAAAATGACTCAAGATAAGAGTAAGCAGATGTCACCATAGACCACCAAGGAGCCAAGGAGCCAAGAATCTAGAGGAAAACTGGAAGGATTCCAACAGGTAGTAGAAGGGGAAGGGGGTCAGAGAGATGCAGATCCAGAAGTCACAGGCAGTACCAACACGTGTCAGAGAGGTGTAATTGCTCATGCTTCTAATCTATTCACTTAAAGTCAGAGGCTCTCAAGATGTTGCACGGAAAACAATTGCTCTGTAAAAAAGGAAAGACAGCATTCTTCTTCAGTAGGTTTTCATTATTCTTCACTTTCAAATAGTGAAAGGGAGAAAGGAGGGAACAGGCTAGCTTCATTCCTCATGGTGTGTGCTACTTGGTCAGGAAGCATGGGCCCACGTGATGACATGGAAGAGAGTTTGTGGAAAGACCCCCTGCAAGAGCTGCAAATGGGTCATGTGGCAGCCTCTGGGGTGACAGGAGCGTCAAGCTGCCCTCAGTTGTCAGTACAGAACAGAAAGTCTTGAAGTCCAGGATTTCCAGGTAAATCTCCTACTCTTAAATTGTAAAACCCTACTACATAGGTTTTATCAACTAGCTTAGTTTAGATAATCTCTATTTTACTTGGCAGCTTTGAATCACAGATATTTTTCACTGGAGTCTATTTATAGAATGACCAAAATGACAATGACACTGTGTGTCCATCATGACCACGAAGCTAATAGCTTACAGAAGTGTTGATATTTCTACTCTCAGACTCACAATTGAGTTACTTCGCTGCTTTATTCAGAGCTCTTAGCAAAATGAAAGGTGTTAAAAAGAATCCATCAATGAGTCCCAGGAAAAAGTTTTATCAGCAAAGGTAATTTTGAAGTATGAACCACCCACAAATCAGATGACAATCATAAGTTAAACTTTGATGGCATTGCTAAGGATGTGTTAACAGAAAAATAGTCTATGCTATAATCAACCTTGGTCAACTAATGAACATGAACTGCATCATTCATTCACTTATTCAACATATATTTATTGAAATATTTAAAAATATTTAAAATTTATAAGTCCTCAAAATACCTTCTCCCAAATTATATAAGCAGTGGGACCTAGCAGAAATTGTCACTTTGAATTTTAAGTGGATTTTCAATTAATTTTATTGAAAAACTGGGATAACTTCATGGGCAATGTTTTGTCACCATGATATTCCAGGCACCTAGCACAGATTGGGTATTCAATAAATGTGTTAAATTAAATTGAATGTATTTCAAATTAAGCAGTATTCATTGTGTGTCTAAATTTATGTGCACAGGTCTGAAAATACAGCCAGGAATTAATCACTTCTAAACTTTGTGTAAATGTCTTAAAAGCTATGCTTAATTTCCAATTAATAGTATGAGAGAGTGGAAGCAATTTGACTAATGAGACTTAGAGAATCACAGCATGTCTTGGGTTGGCCAATGGATTGTGGTTTTGATCAAATTGTCTCTGCTGTATTATCCTGGAAAAGCCCATTATTTTATGACTTGCACAGACTTGAGTTTTACTGTGCTGGAGGATTGGATGGTGTGGAAAGAACTGATAAGAGGAACAAGAAATATTTGACCTCAAACACATTTTTAAAATGTGATGGTGTTGATAGTCCTTTTGGCTAAGTTTTGGCCCTGCATCTTCCCTTTGTACTTTTTTTTTTTTTTTTTTGAAGACAGGAATGGCCAAGTGATGATGACTCTTCATCAAAAACTCAGATTTTACTGGCATTACACACACAGATTGCATTATGAGCACTTTCATTTGATTCCAAATAACATACATTAAGAGGTTTGTTGTCAAGTTTCCAAAGGGAGGCTGGAGATGGCAAGAAGCTCATCTGTTTTAATTTGATTGATTAGTGACCTACATTCTAAATGGCATACTTCTAAAAATGCAGAAAATCACCCCTTCTCAGGTTAGAGATTACCAACGAAACAGATATGTTAGAAAGACATGAATAGTTAATAATTAATCATATTAATTGAGCTATTACTGTGTTCAACCTGTCACTGAGCACTTTAGACATACCTCCTTAGAACCTCCCAACCATTCTCTGAGGTAGGCATTGCTCTGGTTATCTGTTGCTGTATACAAGTCACCCCAAATTCAGGGGCTTAAAAGAACACCCCCCCTTTTTCTTTATTTTGCTTAAGACAATTTGAAATGAGTTTTCATTGACTCACAACTGAAAAAAATCTTGGGTGCAGATATGGACACACCATGGAGGAGAAGGAGAAAAAACATACAAATCATTTCAGCCATGGTGTTAAAAGCTAGTGAAGAAATGAATGGCTGGGAAGACAAGGGGAAGTGTTGGGGAGAACTGGTCCAGGAAGGCACAACATAAAATGCAGAACCAATTGTTGAAGAAATAGCAAAGTTTGGCTGACAGGAGGAACGGGGCTTCAGATGGAAGAAACTAAATGTACAAAGGAAGAGGAAGTTAAGGAACAGAGAGGGGGGTAGTGACCCTCTGAGAGGTGATAGAAGCAGAGTAGATTCATGGAAGGCATGGGGGTGGCAACGTGGGGCACCATTCTCCTCAGTCTCCATGTCAGTAAAGTGGTGATAATACTTGCTTTTTCGGTTTGTTTTAAAATGAACATGAGAGCTAACATCTATGAAGCCACTGGTATCTAATGAATACAGAAAAAAGAGACAGTTTTTGTTATCCTGTAGGAGTGGCGGAAGACGAATACAGGAAGAATTAAGGTGTCAAATGGAGAAAGCTTTCTCTCTGGACTTACTCCTGTGGGCCCGGATCCCATATTTGTAGATCCTGTTCCTTTAACAATTCCTAACAGTAACAATGGGGATCATTATGAAAGTTCATTGTGGAAGTCTGAGTAGAAATCATCTGTTTGCTCACGATATTCAAGCAGGCTCACTTAGTGGTTCAAATGGGAAGTCTCCCATATTGACAAAGGGGACAGTTTAGGAAACACTGCTGAGGACAAAGTGAGGGTATCACGCAAAATTTGCCCTGGGAGGGGATTGATTTCGGATCTCTCCTCCTTCACCGAACAGCCAGGGCTGCCATATCTGTAGAAATATGGTGGGGAGGTGAAGGCAGGGCTGAGGGGAAAATGGGACTCCGGTGGCCTGCCAGATCTGCAGAGGAAGAGTAGAGGATGGTGGCGGAATTTTTAGGTTGATTTAGACGTGGCTTTCTGAGTTTAGGAACAGAAACTGGGAAAAGCCATGATGTATCTTTTTTTGTTTTTTTTTTTAACAGTCTCTGTTTCATTGGATTAAATCTGGCTGGGTTTTTCTTGATTCTCTAGAAACATTCCATCTCTCTTGCTCGTTGGTCTTGAGGAGCATGTTCTATCCTCTCTGGTTTCCACTAGGATGTTTTCCTAGAAAAGCTGAGAGATACCGTGTCAGACTGTGCTAACCAGATGCCATTTCCCTCCTCAGACTCTTTCTAGCCGCCTTCACTCCTCTTGAATCCCTCGTTGAGAGTGATTCCCAGAGTAGGTGTGCCATGGAATCAAGCCTAGAGGATAACCACACAGCTCAGAGCTCAAGCCAGAGCTGGCAGAGTCAGCTCCTGCTTGGAAGCCTGTTCATTCCTTCCTCAGGCAGCCAGAAGCCTTACCGAAAGGAGTGAACCAGACTTGTGGGCTGCAGCTGTTGCCAGATGATCCTGATTTGTGCATGGCCATCCGAGGGTTCCAGATGCTCTTGGCCTGTTCATGAGGAGTGACCATGGATGGGAGGGGAAGGTGGGTCGTGAAGGATAGGATTGGTGGCTAAGGGTCAATGGGGTTTTCCATTCCAAATATATATTTGTTTTCCCGGAGACTAAAGGGTTAAACAGCCTTCAGGTAAACACCAAAATACATATTCTCTGATTCTTGTTCTGTCTTCCGTCGTGAATGGAAAAAAAACTTCTTATTTTCTCTCTTTCTTGCTTCTTTCCTCCCCTCATCATTCTCTCACTCTCTCTCTCTCATTCTCTCCTGTTTTGTTATCTGATTTCTTGCCTCTCAAAGAAAAAAAAAAGCTTTGGTAAAAGGCAAAAGAATGTGTCCCGCTTCCTGTGCATCTCCCACCCCACCCTCTCGGTCCGTGACCTGGCCTGCATTTATTTGGGCACCATTTGCAGCTGAGAGAAAACGCAGAGTAATCCTCAGGTACTTAGTCTTGATCCACCTGTATCAATGGCCTCACTTGTGAAGAGGCCTGAAGAGATCTGATAAACAGGGCCTCCGCTGGTCTGCACAAGCACCCCGAACTCAGTGACTTCTCCCTGGGAGAGACGCAGGTCAGAGAATGGAAGCCACTCCCCGTCATATTCTGCCTCCTTTTTAAAACACTTATTCCAGATCTCGACAGGCAAGTCAAACGGGGTCGTTCAGTTCCAAGTTAGGCACCATTGGCGGTGGCCCTGTACTTTCATGTGTCACTTTAACACAGAATTTATGCTTTTCTCCCTCACGGAAGAGCCCTGGTGTTTTAAGCCTCGTGTAGATTTTGTACTGACATCGACTCTGCTCTCCACATGTATGTGGCTGCTGTGCTACAGAACTTATGAGGTTTGAGAGGATAAATAACGCTATTAAAACCCTGGGCTCACTTCCTGGGGCCCAGCTCAGAGCCAGCTGGCCCCTTCTCCCTGGATGGTTCTCTTGTTTGTAAAACGACTCCTGGTTTTAGATTGGGAGGCAGACCTAAGTGCCCCCTTCTCACAAAGTGGCCCTGTCACTTCCTCCCATGTGATCACTGGCAAGGCACTTTAACCTCTCTGGGCCTCAGCTTTCTCATCTGTAAAATGGGGTCATTGGATTAAGTCAGCGATTTTCAAATTCTCTTCTGTTGACCCTGAGAGGCACTACCTCAAGGAGAGAGGGGAGAAAGAAGCTGAGAGAGGAGGCTGTGGCCTGTTCCTTGCTTCACCTGGGGCAGCCCCGGCATCTACAAACGTTTTCTTCACAGAAGAGTTCTCCTGCTGGAAAGAATTCTGTGTCTCACTGGCCTGGTTTAGGGTTTGCCGAGCTTGCCTGGCCATAAAAATCTTCCTGGGAAGGCCTGTTAAAACTACAGATTCTCAAGCCCTTCTCCTGGAGATTCTGAGTCAGTGGGTGTGGGGTGGAGTACCTCTCCTAGGCCCCAGTAAGTTCTCACTCAGCCTGAAAGCCCACCACAGGCCCAGACCCCTGCCCAGACCCCTCTCAGAGAGGCTGAGAATGGATGCCTTCCCAGGCCTGGGAGCCAAAGGCCAGAGGACACTGCAGCTACCCAGCCCAGCCCTGATCTCTGTGCTCGCCAGCCCCCCTGCCTCAGTCTGCCAGCCCTCCTCCTTCAGCCTGCCAGGCAGCCCCAGCACAGGTCCCCACCTCCCTAACCTGGACTGTGATTCATCCTGTGACACAGAGCCCCTGTCTGGGTGACTCTGGATCAGTGTCTGCAGGGGACTCCCCCACTTGCCTCTGTCCAGGGTCTCAGGCCAGGCTCTCCTTCCTCCTCTACTTCTTCCTCTCCTTCCTCCTCTCCTCATGCTGGAGTCTTGGGCCCAATACTCAATACTATGGAACCAAAGCAGTCATGACCAGCTCAGCCCAGGGTACAGTCAAGACAGCCAGGTAAGCTTGGCCAGGCTGTGTCCTCTGCACTAGGGCACCTCCCCAGGGGCCACCTGAGATGGGAATAGTGAGATACATCCACAGTGCACCTTGCCACAAGTATCAGAGGGATTACCTTTTTCTAAGTGGGGTGTAAAGAACAACTATCGAGAAACTGACAACTTCCACACTATATGGAATTTGTCTCATGTTTTCCAAGTCCACAGCTAGTTCTTTTTGGCAGAAGGTGAAGCCAGATGGCAGAAACAAACTACAGACCTGAATGAAAGCAGAGCTGATCTAGAGAAAATCAAGCAGAGAGTGAAATAGGGAAACAGAGTAATGGGTCTCCAGGAGGTAGGCTGAGAGAGAACTGTCCCTTCTGGTGCCCTTCGGAAGGACTTAGAGCTCAATGTTCAAATCCTGGTGAAATAAGAAAAACATTTCTAAAAATAGATGCTTCCTATTTTTAAATGATCTCTCCAAATTTCATCCCATGACAGTGCAGATGTAACAGGGGAATGTCATTGTATAAAAGGATCCAGGCAGGCAGCTGGGTCACAGCCTGTTTGAATGGTACAGTCGGTTCTGCGATAGTGCTTGTTTTGAAAACACAAATTTGTTCCAACACAATTGAAATATCAGGAAACAACGAGCATAGTGTCTGTGATTTTGTCCATGAGAAACACTAGGCAAAGCAGAAAACTGTGCCCCTCTGAAATGAGCCGTGTAAGAGTAGACGATCCTATGCAATAGACAGTAGACACATGCACACACCTCGAACATCCACCAACACCCTGGGGTCACCGTGTGTGTTATGAAACACACGTCCACATCCAATATTATGACTTACAGCCCAGTTTCAGATAATCCTCCTCTCAGCACTTCATACTAACCTCACAAGCTGCAACCCTTCCAGCATTTGCCCACAGGCAAATTTCAAGTTCCTTTCAAGGTAAAGCGCCATATTTATTGTGGCATTTCTCTATATTTTTAACTGTTTATCATGTGTAACAGTGTGCTATCATTTTTATTAGGTTTCTCTCATTTCTGTTTTGTCATTTATCATTTTGTGAAGTTGTCGAGTGTTGCACACCTAACCTTGTTTTTCCCGTAAGCCCTGTTCTTTTCGTTGTGTGATTCTGCGTGGTGTGATGAAGTCTAGAAACACAAATGTCCTGTTGCAGCAGAATCGACTGCACATCATGTTGTTCAACCCCATGATGACGATTTAAATGTTTGCACACAGCATTAGATAAGCACACGTAGATGAGTTCCCACCCCAAACTATAGAAAATGTGCACAATTCCACCCAGCACCGCCTCTGACTGGGGGATATGGTTCCTTCTCGGGGAAGACTGGACTGCTAGTCTGAAAGTGGGTGCTGGAAGTGCTGAGCGTGCAATAAGGAAAATCTGTATTGTGCTCATTGGGGTAGGAGTCCCAGCTTGAGGCCAGCCGTGCTTGGCCTTTGCTTTGGCCATGTCTAGCTGTTGAGCGAGGCATTTGTCAGCTGCAGGTGGAGAGATCTGATGGGACTGTTTGCAGGAGGAACTGAGGAGCCTTGTGAGAAAGAAACTACTAAAGTATAGAGAACACGTGAACTTGATCCAGGGTCAGAAGCCAGCACCAGAGGGGAGGAAAGATGTTAGCAGAGAAGGATGGACATATCTGACTTTTTTCTCGTTCCATTTTTCTCCAAAAGGAGAATTGGAAGAGGGGAAAAAGATAACATGTTTTCTTCCTTACCTAATTGATACATATTTATTGAGTGCCTACTATGGACTATGGTACAGAAAGTCACAGAAGGTGGGGTGTGGCAGCAAGGAGGGGGCCAGGGCACCCCACCTGACCAGCCTATCCCTGAGGGCATCCCAGAGGGCATCCTGGAGGAGGAAATGGAGTTGTGCACCCATAGTTCCCATTCTCAAGTCCCAGTGGCCCAGGAAGGAAGGCCTTTCTGAAGAGGTGCCGTTTGGGCTGAGACCTCCATGAAGTGAAGGAATCAGCCATGTCAGTTTCTGGGGGAAAGTGTCAGGCAGAGGGAAAAGCAAATCTGAGTGCCGTGAGGGTTCAACAAGATGGTGTATACAGAACTCGACGTGGAGCAAGCTCTTGATAACAGGAGACTTACTAGACTGGAAGTCTAGCCCAACTCAGAAATGAGATATTTTTTAATAAAAATTTACGCGTGTGGTTCATAAAGGTGGAATAGCACACAGATGAAGTTTTTCATTGTTATTTCCTCTTCAGATGGCATGTCTCCGTATCTGTATAGTTGATCCAGCATCACAACGTCATTCTTGTCTCTAGGCTGCTGATGAGTTTACCTGGTTCTTCCAGAATGTACCTACTCTTTTCGGGTATGATAAGAACATCTTTGAAACATTTGGGGCCACCTTTAGTCCTGGCCTTCAGCCCTTGGCTAAGAGAGTAATGTTGTCAACCAAAGTTCCTCTCCTGAAGATGATCCATATATTTAATTTTTAACCCGGCCTATCCATTGGTTCTGTGTGGCCATTCTATTGCGAGTCTCAAATTGAATTTGTATGGATTGCTCATGCAAAAAGCCTTTTAGAGAGAGTGGTGGGCAGGCTTGTGGGGGTGGAAGGGAGATTTGGCCTGTGATGAGTCTGATTTTGAATATACTCTCTCAGTCTCACTCACTCTCCCTTCTCTTTACCCCATTCCGTGAATGCTAGAGGTGAAATGAAAGTGGATTCTCTCTGCATTGGGGATTTCAAGAAGCAGGATGGATAGCCAAGGACTTAAATAAAGTCAGAGAAGCAAAAGGACACAACACTTTGCTTTTGGTTATGGAAGGCAATAGATAATGGAAAAGTAACAGGAACCTCTACACCCCTCCCTTCTCTCCACACTGACACGCACACTCGAGAAAATCCTTTCTGTTTGCTCCCTCACCGAAAGTCCACAGTTCAGGCAAATCATTTTATCGTGACTGCCGGGGGTTCTGGTGGGAACTGGTGAAAAGACAGCTGGGCAGGAGAGTGAGGCCGTGAGCTGAGAACCCCGCGGGAGGAGAGTATCCCATGGAGGGTAGGAGAATGGATCTCTGTGGGGAGACATTAATAGCCACGACCCAGCCCAGGAAAGTGGAAATTTTATTTCATTTCGATTGCTCCCAGAAGGCACATTCCAGTGACTGGGGCAAGACAACATTTGTCATTTTGACACCTTTCCATTGCTTGTCAAATCTTAACAGCCCTCCTGTGTCTCTTCACATGTCCTCATACTTCGAGGTGTCTTAGCCTCTGGTGGAGGTCCCAAGGCTGGAAGTTGTTAAGAAATATAGAAGCACCTCAGGTCCAATTTCTGGGAAATGCACATTCTTTCTTTAGGGAGCATAATGAGAAGAACACAGACAGTGTCAGCTGTATGGACTGAAATCCAAGTTCCTCACACTTTATCTGTTTGGGCCTCAGTTTATAGATTCAGTAATGGACTGTAAAATGGAGAAAATCAAGCTAGTCCTTAAGCATTGTCCCAAGGATTGAAGCAAAAGTCAGAGTTCCACACATGGCAGCTGTCAGTCTTCCTGATGTTCCAGTTTCTCCGCTTGTCAAAGAAACAGTCATGTCTGCTTCATCAGATCGAAACATTCCTTTAAAGAAGGCAGCAAACCCAAGGTTATCTGCAAAGAAGGAGCACCTCCTTCTCAGAAGAGATTGATACTTGGGCTCCAAAGGACTGTGTGACGAGGGCCCCAGGAACACACTTTGTAACTTCCCGGTGGATGGCAGGAAGGGTTGCCAAATTTAGCCACACAACACAATAAAAAGGACAATATTTGGATGTACCAGAAATTTAAATGTAACTGGGCATCCTGTGTTTGAATTAGTGGCTCTAATCCCAGGGGCTCTTATGTCCTCACATCTGGCCCTTTGTGGTCTACATATTAGTGTGTTTGTCTTCTGTTCCATCCTATGCGACAGCAACAAAAATCCATTCTGGAAGAGCTTGATAATGTGGCATGATTGGTGCCAACTCTGGCTCCTCAGATTCAGGCCTGTGAGCACGGTACCTAAACCCGCTGAATCTCAGTCTCCTTGTCTGTGACTCCTGGCCTGCCTATCTGACAGAGTCGTTAGAGGAGCAAATGAGATGTAAGATCTGACCCTTTCATCACGTGGGTTGATGCATTCATTATGCACGGGTGTTCTCTGGCCGTGAGCACCACGGTATTCTCCCATTTATTGAGGGCTGTGATATATAAGTCGCAACTGGAAACTTGCAACGTTGACAGATTACAGGGATGGATTCTCATCCAGCTGTCAAGTCTGACATACGAAGGTTAATTAGATTGGTCTGACAGGAAGTTTACTTTTAAGATACTATGTTGGTTGGCATTGCATCTAGGACAGTGTCTCCCACATAGTAGGGTCCTCATAAAATATTTGTTGAATGAATGAATACATGAGTAAGAAATATCACTCCTTTCCCGGCGTACTTCTGAGCGCTTGCAAGGTCATTTAGCACTGTTTTTACCTTGCCAGGAGTTTTCTGGCATAGGGACTGAGTTTAAAGCTTACCTCAAATTGCTCCACTATCCCACCATGGTTTGTTGTGCTTCCCCCCGGCGGGTCCCCACGTGGTTCTCTTGGTGACTTGGGTGACAAGTCCTCAGATTGTGCAAGTCAAACTGCTTTCATGAACTGAAACAGGAGTCAGCATCCAGCCTGCTCATGCCTTTTCTCCCTCGGGGTGACCCACCTTCCAAATCTTTCCGTTGATTTGAGAGGTGGCTTGAATAAGGTGACATGAGAGTACTTAGAAGAGTGTACAACACTATATACTATTAAGGAAAGCTCATTCTTAGTTCTCATCTTCAGGTGACGTTCACAAGCTAAATGAGCGTCCTGCATTTTGGAGAGGGCAGTGGTCGTCTCCTTCTCTCTTCCGCCCAAAGAAGGGACAGCATTTCCCTTTACTCTCCACTGTGCCCCCAGAAAGGTTACGTCTCATCTCCTGCTTCAGGTTTCCTGCCTTCCTTTGAACACATTTTTCTGATATCTTTGCCCACCTCCTTGGGAATGAGTCTATTTTACAATTTCTCGACCACTTTGACGTGTGTCTCTTTTCCCGTAAGGCCCAGAGTTTACTCACTGGACTGCCTTTCACCTTCCACGTCTTTTTTTGCTAAATGGTAACAATGCAAGAGCTTTGTGAATTTGTTTTCCTGCAACAGCACCTGGCTGTCTCGGGGCCCCTGTTTGACCCTTGATCTCCTGTCTCTGGAGGCTTTTCAATGAATCCTTTAAGCCTGTTGAAATCCCCTCTCTTAAAATCCATTTTCTTAATTTGACCAACTTCCCTTCTTTACTGATAGCTCTTGCTCTAACCAGTTGGGCAGGCTGATCCCAAGACACCCTTTCATTTTAATATTCTTGCTGCCCAGAGCCCTACCCCTTGCGTGAAAAGCCTCAAATGAGAAGAAACACAAGCCTTTCCTCTCCACAGCCTTGAGAATGGCCTCCCTTTTGCTACTCTTTATGGAACTAGCCACGGAAAGTCCGTGTGCTTTCCGGTCTCATGTGTGGGGGTTGGATATTCGAGTTAAGGAAATCCACAGCATCATTTCCCAAATGATTTAATTTTATTCCTCGGAGTCACAAGTGGCCCAAGAGATGATGCCCTTGCATTTTAGATTTTCAGATTTTAATAAGGAGGATATGCTTTAAACAGATTGCCTTCTTCCTTAAAGAAAAGCAGACATGAGCCAAGTGGCTCCAGTTGGGTGCAAAATTGCAATTTCATAATTCATCATCAATTTTCATCTTTGACAATAGAATGAGCTGTCTGCTTGTGACCTCCCTCATTCTCCCTGTGACCTTCTCACACACACTCACTACCATATGTTCACATGAGATGCCCATAAAATGGCACTGACTGGGCAGCTGAAGCTCACACACCAATACGCTCTTCATGCGTCCAACACTTGGCTCTTTCAGGATGTGTCGCTTTGGTTAAATCCCCCACCTCTGGCATGCGAGGAGCCAGGAGATTCTCCAGAAGAAAGTCTTGTTCTGAAAGCTGTGCACATTTCATACACAGCAATCCCTGGAAAGTCTACGGGGACTTGTCTTCACTAGAAGCAATCAGTTTGTAAAGTGCAGAGCAGTGTCATAATTTGAGAAGCAAATCCCGTCCTCATTTGCATAATGGTCCATCACTTTTGAACCACGTCAGCTGATTGCCAGGTGGGCATGTGGAGGACAAGTGAGCTAAGCTGAGGTGACTGCCCAATATTTTTCATCCATATCAACAGCATTTTTGGGATTTTAGTTCCTTGAGCTTTTCCCATATGAGTGAAACAAACACACTGGAATTTGAGGGGGTAGTAAAGCTATGTTAAATGTTTTCTGCAAATTTTTCAAAATAAACAATGTTGTCTCTGCCTTCAGCAATGTCTATCGTTCAGTTAGGGAAATCATGACTACACTGAATAAGTCTTTTCACTACTCTGTTTGCGTCCCTCCTCCAGTCTCCCTTTATGTCCTTCCCTCCAATAAATTACTCTTGCTTCACAAGTTAGGTATTTGGGGTCACTTTGTCAGTTTCAGGACACAAGAGTACTATTAAGTAGTTAGTCCATCAGTATATTGGTTGTAACTTACAGGGTGAGAATACTTACTGCTCTACACAGATGTGCATGACCCCCTCCCCTCCACAGACTCAGTGTGCTTCTTTCTTTATATTTACATCTCATTCCCCATAACTACACTCCAAGGTGGAAAGTAGTGGCCAGTTATTTCTTTTGATTTCCAAGTCAGGAAATAGGATGCAGAAGGCTTAGGTATTTTGTCTAAATCATCCAGAAAGTCAACGGCACACACTCTCCCGAGTGTTTGTTTTCTGCTTAGTGTAACACAGAGTAAGAACTTGGTGGGTCGCACGCTTTCCTTGGCTGTGCTTGCCTTGAGCGAGGATACTGTGTTGCAAACAAAGGAATGCACGACAAGCAGCACGTGCCCTCTGGACTGGGAATGGACCTATCTGGTTTCTAAATCTAGTGCCAGTGACCCTGGCATTACCAAACTATGTGGATTTGGGCAGAGCCTTTTAGGCTCTCTGGCCCAGATGTCCTCTCTATAAACTAAGGGAGTTGAGACAATGACCTCTAATGTTGTTCTCAGTTGGACAATTTACTTTCTTATGACTGACATGTGACAGTCATAGGTTAAGTGGGTTCCGAGAAGGATGACTGAATATCCACTTTGCCTGGGACAGCGCCCGTCCACACCTGACATCTCAGGGTCATTATTAATAGTACCTCTTTTCACTCTCAAAGATCTCCCAGTGTGAATGATAGTTGTAAGTAAACCAAAACAGAATAGATGAATCCAAACTCTTAGTCTAATATCAACAGAACTGCCGAAGCTGCCATCTAGGTTGGTGTTCTTTCCATAATGGTGTGTTTCAGAGGACTGCTCTTCTGAAAGATTAAAAAGCCTGTGATCCCTCCTACTCCCAGTTCTGAAATCTGGTGCGTCAACTCTACAGCTGAAGGAGAAATCTACGTCATTTACTCAACAGCGTTTATCGAGGTTTTATTAAATGCTCATCTATATTGAAATATACATTGGTAGAAATGCATGTTTTACATTCCCTGCTCCTGGCATGCAGGGGTTCATAGATTGACTTGATTTTTGCCATCCAAAGTGAACATATAGTTTGATCTCTTTACAAATGGAAGTTGGTGCTATGAAACAGGGAATTTGTTTTGTTAAGAAAAAAACTGGATAGGAGTTTTTTAAATCTCTGAGGAGAGTATGAGAGGGTCACCCAGTACAATATCTGATTGTTTTGTCCATCTTCGGACAGATTCTTTCCTCTCTGAAGATTCCTTTCTGCAGTGCTATTTTATTTTGATTTTCCCCAAATGGGTAGTGTGTGAGTGAGGCAGTAACCTCACTGTAGCATTCTCTGAGGACTGAAGCATGTGGAAATTACATCCAGTCCAGTCCTAGACATGGAGTTTATGTCTTTCTTTTAACCATAGAACATTAGCACAAACTAGTCAAGTGACTATGAACAAGTGGCCTGTGGCAACCATGTCACCTTCCCATTCCCCACAGTGGATCCTTGGTAATCATTTGTGGAATTGGGTGGCTCACCCATACAGAAATTCCCTCTCTCAAAGCTCTGACAAGAAGTCATGCTGTCTGTCTCCACCACATCCTCCTACTGACGAGAAGCTCACCCCCTCACAAGGCAGCCCTGTCCAATTTTGAACATCTCTAATTGCTGGGCCAGACAAAGCTAGGACCTAGGCACCAAAGCCTGGGAAAGCCACCTTGCAAAAACTGAAGCCTGTGCACAACCAGCCTGCATTTTCCAGGATGGCATGAGGAGTTCAGGACTCCCCCATGTCCCTCCTTTACCCGCAGGACAAGGAGATGCCAAGGTCTTGTGTTCTGTGAAAATACAGCAATCCACATTATAAAAAAAAAAAAATGCCCTCGGCATAAATTCCAAGCCAAAAAGAAGGGTTTCCAAACAAACTGATATTTGAGGCTTCAGGGTAAAAGAGCAGGTACTTAGCTAGGACTGCTGAGGGAAATTCCAGCAGCAGCAATTGCTTTATTTTTCCTCTGTTTTCTTTGGATGAATGTGCCCTCTTCTGGTGCTCCAAGTGCTGAGTGACCTCACTTTGCAGGATGGCAGCTTCAAATGTTGCCCTGGGATTAGACTCAGCTCTGGCCCACATGCTGGTTTCTGTTTCTGTCCTTGAAGCGTCCTACCACCATCCCGCATTGTAACTAATGCTCCCAGGCTGTTTGGAAAGTTCTTCAGTAAACATTTAACTGTGACTAATATACTGATTTACAAGTTGTAAGCAACCTCTAACCAAGAAGGAAGGCTGGCAGGCGTCTCTGTGGGACTGGATAGCAATGCGCTGTGCCACAGGATGCCCGAAAGCCATTAACAAACGGAGGTGACAGACACATGGTTAAAAGGTGAAAAGAGAACCTTGGGGAAATCAGCCATTTACATCAGAGAGAGGGAGTGAAAGCAAGTGTGAAGTGTAGTAGCTGAGCAGGGTTCAGAGGTTCAGCCCTCTATGAGACTTCTCTTGCACACACTTCGGGTCCAGACAAGTTGGGTCCAGTCTGACTGCCCACTGAGCATTTTGGGGCCTTTTTGCTTGGATATGATGGCTAAAGAGACAGAGAGGCCCAGAAATTCTTAATCTGGTCGTAACTTGCCAAATGAGTTAATAACTTTAAGAATTTTAAAAATATTAACTTCAAGAAAGCATTGTTCAACTCAAGAGTTGTCATCTATCATGGAAAAGCAGGATGTCATTTCAGAATCTGCCTGAGGGCATTCTGCAAGGCCCTTCCTTATGCTCCAGTGTTAAACATCATTGGATCTTGGGAAATTCTTCCTTCCGTGAAACTCAAATTACCCCACTGGTAGTTTGAGTCTGACTCATTTTTTTAGAGAAGCAGTGAGGAGGGGGTGGCAAAGAGTAGCGAACTTGGATAGACTTGAATTCCTAGAATTTACAGCTGTGTAATTTGGGACAAAATAATTAACTTCTGTGGGCCTTGGTTTCCTCATCTGTAAAACGTGGATAACAATGACTATCACTGAGGGTTGTTGTAAGAATTAAATAAGAGAGAGTCCAAGGGAGTTGCTAGTGCACTGCCTGACACAGAGGAGTCACTGAGTAAGTAGCTGTTAACCTGGAATCCCTTTTTGAGTCTTTAATATGAATATGCATTAAATGAGATATGAGGTGTGTTGGATGTTGGGGGATGGAGGTGATTTTCTTGGAGTATGAGGCTGAGACAAGGGGAAGGGGACTCAGGCACACCACTTTCAGTGCCTGGTAGATGGATCCTCCATTTGCTCTCTCACTTCCCTGCAACTCACGGAGAACCGGGACTGTGGGCCCCATGTCTCCACTTTCTGCAGTTGCTCTATCATTGCCCTGGGTGTTGTTGCCCAAAGTCAGTCAGAAGAGAAGGTACCTGTGTGCCTCTGACTGGCCCATGTCTTACTTCTTCCATTTCATTCAGGCTGATTCCAAGCTGGGAAAAGACACTTGGGGTCAATAGTAGGGTATTGTCTGTGGAAACAGCATAGAGAATTTGGGTCTGGGACAAACATGATTTAGGAACCATAATAGAATTTATCCATTTCATCCCGAGAAAGGGCAAACAATTTCTTCCCCTGCCTTTTCTTAGGCCACCTATGCTCTGGCTTGTAGGATATGGCTGCACATTATTTTCTCTGAAACTTCCTACAGCACTTAAATGAATTAGATGATTTCATAATCCTACAGTGTTTTCATTAAAAGTGGATTTAAAAAAAAAGAAAAGAAGTTCTGGGAATTCTCAACCTGGTGTTGCTTTACTGGTATGTAAGAAGTTGAATTTGAAAGTGACTCTCCTTGGAAATATCATTGAGTGAAAGCAAAAGCCTAAAAATAAAATAAGCATGGGAAACTCAGTCTTAAGAGGTGTTGCCAATAAGAGAACAAAGGAGGCTAGTAAGTGGTCATGGAGCATCTAACAAAATTTTGTGTTCAGGGTAAAGGGAAGAGTTCTCAACGCTGAAGATTCCTTCCACAAACATCATAGTTTTATAAATTATGATTTTATTTTCTAGTCATATCATTCCTCCTGAAGCACCTGGGGCTCCGACAATGCAATTTATTTTTGCACAGGACATTATATCATGTCCTGTCATGATACCATGTATCTTCAAGGACATGATGTCACACTTCAGAATCAATTTTTCTTAATGGGCATTTCAACAGCCCTTCCGTGGGGGGATAGCTTCTGAAGGACGTGCATGCAGAGGGATAGAAAGGAGCCTTTCTTCACAGGGATGAGAAGTTTGCTTCTCTTTGGGCTCAATCACATTGAGGACATTCTTTAAAGTCTCATTTTTGCTCAGATTCCTGGTTTATCCATCTATGAAATGGTATGAAAAAATATATTTGCTAAAAAAAAAAAAAGACTTCCAAAAATTGTCTAGCTCAGGGGTCAGTAGATATTTTGGAGTAAAGGTCCAGATAGTAAATATTTTCTGTTTTCATTCTCAAGTCTGCCCAAAAGCTGCCGTAGACAATATGTAAATAAATGGATGAGGCTGTGTTCCAATAAAACTTTATTTATGGACACTGAAATTTGAATTTTGCATAATTTGCGTGTGTCATGAAATATTGTTCCTCTTTTGATTTTTTCAACCATTCAAAAACGTGAATGTAAGTTCGTAGCCATATAAACATAGGCCATTGGCCCGATTTGGCCTACAGTCTGTAGCTTGATGACCCCTGCTCTAAGAAAAGAGGGGTCTACACATCCAAAACTGCCTTAATGACTATTTTTCAGCATAATTTTTGTGCAGTGTGAATCACTCAGACAGTGGCTTCTCTTTCGTGATGTCACTAGTAAACCAATGGGCGATCATAAAATTGGGGTGGAATTTTCTCTCTCTCTAGAGGCACAGATACCATCCACAAGGAAACAAGAAGTTGAATATGCATGTGTGCACATGCGTTGGTAGACATTTGAGCTCTATATGTGTAGAAGCCATAAGTCTACTTGGTAGGGAGTAAGACGGGTAAGAGAGAGGATTCTTTTTAACATTATCAGAAGCAGCTGAGTTATATTCCCTCTGTTTAATAATCACAACACTAGACTTACAGCTCTTATCAAACCATTTCAGTGTGGTCTGCATCATTTCACCAATTTCAACAAACTGTCCCAGCGAGGAGGGCGATTAGACTGTGTATGTTTACTCTCTGTGGAGTTATGGCTGTGTTCTCCTCAAGAGAACGAGATATGGAAATAGAAGTTTACTTAGTCGGGTCTCTGATGGCTTCCTGTGACAAGAAAAAGTTGGCAGTCTGTGCTCAGGTGAATGAAAGTGAAATTCTTCACGGCATCCTTCCCTCTAGAGAGGCAAATTCTTAAAGGAGTGGGGGTCAAGGAGGGGCCCCACGCTCTCTGTTCCAGTTGTAGCTGGGGCTGTGAGGCCTGGGGCAGAGGCCTGCAAAGCAGGGAATGTTGGGGAGGTCAGCGTGGTGAGCATCCCACAACATTGGAGCTGAAAAGAGGCCCAAGCAACTATTCTTCCCCATCTAGAAAGGGAGACAGAGACCCAGAGGGAAGGACGTGATTGCCCAAGGCTCCCCAGGGTCAGGGAACCAAAAGGTCCAAATGAGATGGATCAGCCCAGGCCCCTTCTGTCACTCTGCACCGCACTGGGGACCCAGAGACCAGCTTGGCCTCCCTTGGCCACTGATGGAGGTGACCCCTGATTTTTCAACTTATCCACCAGAGACCAGGTTCCACTAGGTTCTCCCCAGGCACCATCATGGGGCAAGCGTGGTGGTGTGACTGTTGACATTGTTCACCAAGCAACTTGACTTTCACTCCCCCAGGCCCACAGCTGGCCAGGGTGGGGCCATTCCACTACAAGTCAAAGGATGTCAGAGTTTATTCCAGACCCACACCAGCTTTCCACAGAGGGATATTTTAGCAAAAATCTTAGGCTGAACACTCCAGGGGAGACCCAACCTTGATGAGAACAGGAAACTGGGGAAATATGGAGAAATTTTTCTGAAGCCTCCAGAGGCTCCGTATGACTGTTCTAGAGGCAAGGACATAACCAGAGCCTACTCTCAGGCTGCTGCGTCTCCCTCATGAGAGGGTTGGGCATAGGCCTGTGCCCATGACTCCCCCCCCCCCCCCCCCCCCCGCCTCCAGGGTGCTGCCAGGGACAAATGACACATGACTAGTCTTGGGGTAGAGACCTCTAGCATCAGTTGTGTCCTCACTTTCCCTCCTTAGGCCTCAGGCTCCTCATCTGTAAAAGGCCCCGCGCTGGGTGAGATGATTTTAGGCCTTTGCCATGCTAGTATTCTTTCTTAAATGCTGGGCACCGTTTGCACTACTTTTGATCATAAACTCCACTAATAACTTCGCAACTTGCTGTGGAATGGGAAGATAATACCAATATGACAAAGGAAAAATTGGCAATCTAGACACATATATCCAAGGTATCAACTTCAAAACTCTTCATGTATCTTGATTAAAGAAAAAAATTTGCACTTTCTAGACCAGGGCTATAAATTTTCTCATGGAATCCTTACAAGAACCAGTGAGAAAATTAAAGCTGAGAGAGAGAAATTTGCCCAAAGTTGTAAAGCCAGTAAGTGGTAGACCCAGTGCTTGAACTTGGGTCTATTTGGCTCCACATTCCCCATTATGCTGTAAGACAAAGACAAGATAATCAACCTTTCATTTATTTTAACCACCCCTCTCCCACCAAAAATCCCCCCAAACAAACTTCTTTCTGATTATGTGTCTTTCCTTTAAGGTCAGGGGCCAGGGACCAGTTTGTAGCAAAGATTCCCTTCGCAACCCAGATAGGGATCATAGTACTTGAGGGACATGCTATGCTAGTCAAGCAATCTCAGCACCCGCAGGGTCATTCAACAGGCACAAGAAGTGGCAAAAGGTGGGCTTGTCTAGGGCTGAATTTCGGAAGCTTTTCCCAAAATTTGGGCTCTGCTTTTTGCTTCTCTCTGTGCCTTGGCCTGAGCTGGTCATAGGTGGCCAGGGCCCTTTGCTTCTTGGGTTCACAGGCCATCCCCAAGTGCTGTTAAGGAAGTACATTATTAGCCGGGAACCTATTGCCAGGAAAGACCAGATGGACATTTTCAACGTAGATGCACAATTGTGTGGGGGGGTCACAGAGGAAGGGAGAAGGAGAGATGGTCCCAGTCTCAGGAGTTCATGTGTGTACATCCAATGACACCAAATGCCTGGTGCGTCCAATCTGTTTCCCGCTGTCACAGGGAGCTGGTGAAGAGCTCCAGCTGCAGTGGAGTCAATGTCAGCAAGGCCTGAAGAGCAGCCTCATGGCTAAAATTGGAGCACTGTGTGGACCAGGAAGATGGGAGTGGGTGGGAGAATGTGGCTGTGGGGAATCCTCAGGGAATGGTTCTGTCCCAAGATTTCAGTTTATCTTGGGTGGAAAAGGAGTTCCCCTCCAATGGCCTGGCCAAGAATGTTGATGTCACAAGGAAAGGGAACAGAGTTTGATTGTGTGTCACATAGAACTGGGAACAGACTGCTGTACTTAGAGGGACGTCCTTATCAATTAGGTAATGTCTGCTAATGATTGAGGAGCTGTGTTAGGCAGTGCTCCAGCTGTTGATATGTTAGCAAACATCTGCAAAGGGCACTCGTACCTGGTGGGAAAAACTTTTCTTAGTCTGGATCCCACTGGTCCAAGCCCTGAAAGACTGGCAGACCCATCCACATCTCACAGGGCATCTGAAACAGAGGAACATGGCAGAAATGTGGACTGGGCACAGGAGGCAGCTCTGCTTGGGATGTTGGTTCCATCTCCAGGAGGTAAAAGTTTGTTTGTGCAGAAATGATGACTGTAACCAAATTTTCTTTCCCTCTTCCTCCAGCCTTCCTTCCTTTTCCCCTTCTTCCCTTTTCTTCTCTTTTCCCTCTCTCCTTTCTCCTTCTCTTTCTCCCCTTCCCTCCCTGTCCTCCTTTCTTTCTTCTTTGAAATAGTAACATTCAATGACATCCACAATATATAAAAATCTGGGCTAAGTGCTGGGCGTACAAAGGTAACAACAGTGCCTTGCCCTCAAAAGGATAATAGCTGGAGGCACAAAATCAATGTGGAAACTGACAGATGTAAAAAATGTGTAAAAGAATACAATGGTAGAAGTATATAAGCTCTACAATAGCCAACACTTATGCTTTTAGAAAATGTAACTGGTTTTATTTAATGTTCTGTCTCTTGTATCTCTTTTTTAAAATAACACATTATAGGGTGTAAACTTTAAAAGATCAACAAAGTTATCCCTAATCTCAACAACCAGTAAGGGAAATGTCTGAAGAATATGCATACGTAGTCTGTACATGTCTATATATGTATATAGACATATTTTAAAACAAGAATGGGATATTACTATTCATGCTGTAGTGTACTCTTTTTGCTGGACAAATTATTGGCATTTTTCAGGATTAATAAATATAGATTTTCCACCTTATTTTTCATCGGTTACATAGCAGTCCATCAAACAGAGGGTCCATAATGAACTCTGCCAATTCCCTGTTGCTAAGAATTAACATTGCTCCCAATTGGGGGACACGATTTTTTTAAAAACATAGCAAAAATCATTGTAACCAAATAGTTACACATTTGTCAGATTATTTCCTTAGGACAACTTCCTAGAGGTAGATTTCCAGTCAGGATATGTGCACATTTTTAAGACTTTGTGATACATAGCCCAACTATTCCCCAAAAAGTTTACATCCAAAGATGATATCCTTGCAATGTTTTCCAATTGAACAGTTGAAAAATATATCTCGTTTTTAAATGGACATAATCCATTACAAAGAAAATAAACCAAATATTTTAAATTTATGCATTTGACTTTTGAGATTGCTATTTTATTAATTTTGCTTCTACTTATTGTTATATTTTATGTGTCAGAGTCACTAATATCTTGCCATATATATTTGAACTATTCGCCCAATTTTTCATTTACCTTTTAAGGTTTTTTTTCTTTTTCTCCTGTATAGGAGATTGGTTTTTTAATGTAATACAGTTGATCAATTTTTTCCATTATGGTTGCTGCTTTTGATGTCATATTTAAAAAGTAACTCTCTACTGTAAATAAATATAAATATTTACATATACTTTATTTTAGTGCTTTAATCCATCTGGAATTAATTTGGGGTTTGTTATGATTCAATGTAACTTTGTTCTTTCCAAATGGTTAACCAGTTGTAAGATATTACAATGAAGTCTATGCTTAAAATTTGAAAATCTGTAATTATATTATGTTTCCTATTTTTTTTTAAGATTTTAATTTTCCTTTTTCTCCCAAAGCCCCCCGGTACATAGTTGTGTATTTCTAGTTGTGGGTCCTTCTAGTTGTGGCATGTGGGACACCACCTCAGCATGGCCTGATGAGCGGTGCCATGTCCGCGCCCAGGATTTGAACTGGCGAAACCCTGGGCTGCCGAAGCAGAGCACGCAAACTTAACCACTCGGCCACGGGGCTGGCCCCTTGTGTTTCCTATTTTTGATATTGTATATTTGTCACTTTTCTTAAATTAAAGTTGCTAGATATTTGTTCATGTTTGTTGGTCTTTTCAAAGAATCTGCTCAGATTTCTTTCTCAATTTTATTATTTTTAAATCATTAATTTCTGCTCCTATCTTTTAAAATGTTTCCTTTCTCTTTTCTTAGATTTTTAAATGTCTTCTTTATAGCTTCATGGTTTGAATTCACTACTTTTTAACTTTTATTGTTTCTATTCGATAATAAAAAAAAACCTGGGGCTATGCCTATTCCTCTCATTATAGCTTTGGCTAAATTCCATACATTTTGTATGGACTATTCTTACAGATATTACTTTCCAAACAATTTGAATTGCCATTTTATTTGTTCTCTGACAAAATTTTTTTAAAAAAGGTTTACAGTTTTTGAGTAGCTGGAGACTTAGTTTGAATAATTGTTTAATTTCTGATTTACTACATTGTGACCAAGGGTGTGGCCTGTAGATTTTTTTTAAGCTTTGGAAAATTTTGAGATTCTTTGAAGAGTCTAGTCCATATGTGGTGTTTCTTAAACAAAAGCGGGGAGGGCAGAGTTAGTTTGGAATTCCAATTTTACTTGTGTTTATCTCAAGTGTTTAAAGGAGATGTTTAATTTCCTGTTTTATGGAACCTGGAACTCACTCTTCTTTCTAACAGAAGTCTCTCTGCCACACTATTCTGTTCCCTTTATCTTGCTGCCTTTCTCCTCCTTGCCTCATGTAACGTGCCATAACATGTTCCCTGACACATTAGGTCTTACCATGTCCTGTCCCACGTGTAATATAGTTCTTTGACTTTGGTTTTCTCCCTCAAATCTGTCCTTGAAGCTGTTTACTATCTTCAAAAAGTGGTGAAGGGGAGAGAAACTAAGTAGACAGAAGAAGAGAGGAAAGACTCTGTAAACTTCTCCACTCCTCATTTTGACTCCTCACAATTAAAATCGTGACTACTCCTTTCTGTTTGTTGGTAATCATATGCTATCCTTTCGATTGAAGTTTTATCTTGATGCATTTATGTGTTTGTCTCTAAGGTTTAAATGGATTTTTCCACTTTATATGAAACTATTGACCTATTATTAGGCTTAACCTACTTACATTTATTGTTATAATTCACTTATTTCATCTTAAATCTGCCGTATTATTTTGTGTCTCTGGTTTTTATACTTATTTGATTTTTCTTTATTTTTGCTTTTTTAATAAAGAATATATTTTCTTTTCCTTTATCATCCCTAGTATGTATTCCATTTTAAATGCCAATAGCTATCGCTGTTAAGTTGTTCAAAAGCATTACTCATTTTCAAAAAGGTGAGGGCAGTTTAAACTCAGTGTTATCAACAGATAACCTGTGTGGATTGCCCTTGGCTCTATGCTTTATCCACCAGTAATGGTTGATTCCTGTTCTTTGTTCTATGGTTGAAAGGTGGATTAATATTCACAGCTTTCAATCTATTTTCCAGTATTTCTCAGGCTTTGACAATGTATCATTGCCATATTGAAGAGTCATTCTTTTCTCTCTGGTTCTATAATACTCTGAACCACTGGAATATGAAAAAGTCACAGCTCCAAGAATGCAGTGCTTCCAAGGTTCTTGCCACCATCACCCCAACTATCCCTATTTCTGGAGACTATCATCCCCCAGAATGTCATAGGCCATCATCAGTCCTCTTTTTGTTTTTGATGTCCTGTTTTCTAAAAGTTGATGGAGGAAGGGATATTGGTTGCTAACACAACTTTGGTTGCTTCACAGATCAACAGCGCTATGGGAAGAGGAAGGTGTGGCCAAGGTGAGTTTGCACATCTGGGGATCTGAGAAGCTGAGATGGCCTTTCATAGTTGTCCAGAGTAGGCAATGGGTCAATGGCACTTGATGCAGACTACCATGAGAAGGGGGCATGACTTTGAGTGAGGCAGCTGTCTTCAGTTAAGGCAATCCCTAAAAGGGCTCGGCTAACGGCTGTTGTGGCAGAACTCCAGCAGCTGGAGAATGATTTCTCTTGACCTGAAGGGGAATCTGGACAGACACCATAGTATCCACCTCATAATCACATCATTATTTATGGAAATATTGCGTGTTTTCTGTTTCTCCACTAGACTGTGAGCTTCATGGAGCAGAAACTGTGTCTGTATGTTCAGTGTACATCTCTAGTTTCTAGCATAATTTGTAATAGACTTTTAGTACACATTATTGGATGGGTGATAAATGAATGAATGATACATCTTTAGATATGGGAAAGGGCCGAGGATGAGAGGAGAGGAACTGTAAAGAGGAGAGGAATCCCTCATCTCATATAAGAAAGATGTTACGAGATCCAAGAAAACTATTAAACGATTTTCAAATCCATTAAAAAAATATGAATTAGAGACTGTAGAGTAATTCCCCAAATCCCATTTGAGAAACGCAGCTGGAAATTGTGGGAAGAATATTTATGACTTTCAAATCCAAAGAGGGACATAAAACAGTTGTCTGGTGCAGTGATTTCTACCCTCCTGGGGCTTACAGTACACTGTCACGACTTCCTGATGTACCTGCAGCCAAATACACCCTACTACATTGCATGCATGTGTGCTTATTACTGTGAATTAAAATGAATTTGTGGTAGATAGATAGGTAGATAGATAGATAGATAGATAGATAGATAGATAGATAGATAGATGGATCTCAGTGTGTCTCAATATTTTATGCTATTAAGATACTTAGAAACACCTTGGAGTACCTAGAAAATCAGACTGTGGGAGACTAGCCTAGAATTTTAACCAGAGAAGCCCACGAAGGGACCCTGTTTGGCTTCACTGTCTTTTATCCCATAAACAGAGCTGCTCCCACTGCTTGTGAGAGTCTCTGGAATGTTCAGTTGGTATTGGGACCTGGCTCCAGACGCATTTGCTTCTTGCTTTCTCTGCTCCATGGCCTAGTCCCTTCTCGCTGAAGACTAACTCGATGAGCAAAGCAAAAAGAGGCCATAAAACTAATAAAGCCTGCAAAAGCTCAGGGAGATTCCCACCTCTCAGAGCGCACCCTTGGCAGATTTCACCTGCCTCACCAGCCAGGAGACCCGAGCTTTGAAATGCAGATTCTCTCTCTGTCTGAACCTCCTGTGGTGGGAAAATTGCACTATGTCTTCCCCACAGAGGGAAATAGATGGAATGGCCTTTCTTAACAAGAAATGTCCTCATCACAGATTCTTTCTCAGGCACTGTTCTTCCTGGCTCCATGTTAAAGTGAAAAGTCCACAGATGTCCAGCCCAAAGAGACCATTTCTTGCTTGCACTACCCTGGGCCACCTGTCCTTCTGAGAGGATAATTACTCTTGTGTATTGTGTCTCTAATTTGGTTTAGTATTTAATCTTCACACAGTCCTATGAGTAGGTACATTTACCTCTATTTTATGCCTGAGGAAGCTAAAGTAAAGAAACGGTATGTGACTTACCCAAGGCTATCAGCTAATAAGTGGCTGAATCGGAATTTATTATTATTATTTTTTGATCATTTATTCAGCAACTTCTTATTGCACACCCACTTTGTTCCAGGCTCTGACGTTGCTGTGGTCTTCCAGAGAATGGGCCATCAGCAACATCATCACCACTTGCCTCCGTCTGGAGGTACTAGCAGGTAGGACTCTCCAGCCCAAGACCTTTAACAATGGCCCATGGAATCCCCTGAAACTTTTGGAGGGAGAGGGGAAGGGTGAGGCAGGGGAAAGGTTAGCGTTTTCAGAGGTCTCTGCAGCATCACAACCTGCTGTGGGCTGTCTTTCTGTAGACCCCAGGGAGACCCAATGCTGGCACTTCCCACGGTTTGTACCATGGCACTTTGGCATCTAGGCCAGGCATCAGTTGGATGATAGCGAAGCCAAGTGAAGCCTGCCACCCTCCGTGGAACTTGATTGGAGATTCTGCCCCAGGCTGTTCCTAGAGTTATGCACACGTGTACCTGTGTATGAATATGGCAGCATGGATGAATCCATGTGTGCACATTGTGTATATCTGTGTGTGCTAGGGCTTTTGTGTGTGTGTTGTGTATGCCTCCTGTGCTTTAGGAGTTCCCTAGCATAGAAAGTGAATATCTTAATGACCATATTTGGCAAGCCACTTACCTCCAGCCTTTTCCTAGGAAATAAAAGCTTCTCAGGGCTCTACCACCCTGTGACTCTCCAAGCCATTTGGAAATAATCGTAATAATAGCCAACACACTGACCACTTAGTCTTTCAAGTACTGCTCTAAACAACTTTACAAGAGAAGTTGGCCTTAACTCATAGGACAACTCAATGAGGCTTGAACTTCTATTGCTCTCTCTTTAGAGATGAGGAGAGTGAGGCCACCAGAGCCCATCTCAGGGTCGCTCTGTGTATAAGCTGTGGAGCTGGGCTGGAATTCAGGCCATCTGGCTTCAGAGCCTCCTCTCCTAAGCACAGTGGAGCTGAAGCATCCACAGCCCCTGGAGTGAGGAAACCACAGAGAGGAGATCAGAACTGAGTGAGAATGGAATCATGGGAAAACTGGAGGAGCCGACAGCAAATGGAGACCTGACCACCCGCTAGGTAAACCAAGTCAGGTGTTAGGAGCGAGATGGCAGGCAGGATGGGAGGTCTTCATAGATCCAGGTCTCTGAAGCTACCTCCTCTCCTCGTTGCCTCACCTTCCCTCCCCTTGTAGTAGATGGTTTCTTCTGGAAGCTTCTTTTGGTCAGTTTGCAAGGAAAAACACGACAGCGCTTAGTCTGCTAAGGGAATAAAAGAGGAGAAAACAGAATGAAAATTCCTATGCTTTTATTTTAGGGAAAATCATACTGAGACTTAAAAGATTTCTAGATTTTTTTTTAATAAACAAGAAGACTATTTCTATCAGCTCTACTCGACTCCCCTCACACTAGTAAACCGTGAATTGCAAAAAAAGCACCCCTCACAGCCCCAGCTCATTGCGCAAAGGGGCCTTTTGCTCAGCACTGACTGACCCAGTGACCCCTGAGCTGGGTGGGTGCCCTTGTACAGGGCGCAGCCTGTGCAGCCATCCACAGCGGCCCCTCATGGAGCGCTCTCTCTCAGGCACTCTGCACAGCAAGTGAAAACACGTGTCCTGGGCATATAGATTTATTCATCTTTCCTGTATCAGTAAGGAGATGGAGCCGTAGCACATTAAATATTTACAATGATCAGAGACAAGACAGCACACAGCAATGAAGGAAGATAAGAATACAGTTTTGAAATATTTACAATGAACACACTTTGCTCCTTCTGGTTCTTCTCTTTGGCCTGGCGTTTTAGGTCTCTGATCTCTTTATTGTATTTTCTTTCCAGGTCCTTTGTAGTTTGAAAATGTCCGACAGAGCATTACAACTAAATCTTAAGAGGACCATCATACAGCGAGAGACATTTTCTTCCTGTGCATCCAAGCAAGAAGGCCTGTTTCACAGTCTTTTAAGCTGATTCCTGAGTCTCCTACACACGCCTGAATCAGATGTGTGGGTGTTTCTGTGTCTGGTGTACCTAGAACAGGGCCAATGGGAGGAAGTGACGCGCTACTGAACCTGTACTAACCGCAGGGATTGGTTTGAATATTTAGAGTTACTTGAGACCTGAGGGTTAACAATGTGCTAGGAAGAGACTGGCTTATGATTCATTATTTCAACCCTAAAAGGTTACACCTTATTACATTCAGAAGCACAACTTCACTATGTTCAATTTTTATCTCTATTCTTTGAGATTCTGCTCTTTGCCTTTCAGATCTTGATACAACCAACGATCAAAATAATGGAATTTCAGCCTGGATGGGTTACACTAGCAACACCAGGGAGACAGAAGTGTCAGGAAAACAAAGACAGGAAAGGTAATTTGGCCGTTTGTTTAAATGTAAAGAGTACAAAAGAAGCTTCAGCTGTGAAATATTTGGCTATCCAGAGATGAAAGATCCCCAGCATTTAGGGTGGGATGCCAGAGAATTATCAGGGCTCACGGGCGTTTTATTTGATAGGTGTTGTATTTGACCTTGAAGTGGTGAGGCTGGCACTCCTTTGCGTCCTGGGGATCTCCTGATGTCCTTGCTCCCTCGTGGTATCTGCCCCCAGGCCTCTGAAGGCCTCGACTCGAGTATGAGGCTGTGCACGTTTCTGGTGTGTATTTATATCGAGGTGGCTGTGTTGCCAAGGAGCTCTGAGAGAAAGCAGAGCGGAGATAACTTCTAATCCACCTTTCTGTGATAATGCGGCGCAAAGTGAAGAGACCCAGGGCTCCATCCCCTGGTCTGGCATTGCCCTGGGGTGGGGGCGGGCGGGCCCGTGGGGTGTTTTTAGCAAACCCAGCAGACACTGGGGTAAGCTTTTGCATTGGAAATTGTTAGCGACCATACCAGAATGTGACTGAACTGTGCAGCAAATAGAGAAGACTAGGAAGGAAGAGAAGAAGAACAAAAGCAAACTGCAACTTGTAGGCAGCAAGAAATGAATTTGAGTTCTCTTGTTCAGAGATTTGAACAGCTGGAGAATTAGAATCTGTGACGTTAGGACTAGCAACTTAAGAGAGCACTGGGGGGCTGGCCTGGTGGCATAGTAGTTAAGTTCATGCACTCTGCCTTGGTGGCCTAGGGTTTGCTGGTTTGGATCCCTGGTGTGGACCTACACACTGTTCATCAAGCCATGCTGTGGTGGTGTCCTGCATACAAAATAGAGGAAGGTTGGCGCAGATGTTAGCTCAGTGACAATCTTCTTCAAGTCCAGGGCTCTTTGCTCCATATTGCATGTACTGGGTGGGCTCCTAAACAGCAGTGAGGCGTTTTCCCCTGAGCTGTCCCCTGAGGATTCTCTCCTGATGGGCCATCAGTTCTGCCATCACGGGATAGGTAGAAGAGTCTGGAGCTCTGCATAGGAGTGAAGTTGGAGGAGGTGCGGGAGGGGGACTGTCCATCCTATGCACATAGGTTGTATATTAAGACAAAATGTGGAGAGTGGACACAACAAGGATCTAGCATCAGATAGACCTGGTCTTGCATTCTAGGCTTGAACTTGGGTGATATATTTAAGTTGGGGCGCCTCTGTTTCCTCAACTTTAAAATGGAGATCAGGATGCGTTCTTCACAAACTTTTTATAAGGCTCACATAAGAAAATAGACGTGAAAATCCCTTGCAATTGAAAATATACCTTACAATGCAGCTTTTGATTCTTGAGAAATTGGCTTTCAGTAACTCCTTTTCATAGTAGGTATCATGCATTGATAGCTGGCCAATTTTTATCCTCATCATCCTTATCTTTTTCTACTTCCCCAGATTTTTTCTCTACCTCAGTAGTAGCCTGAGATGGGAAGGAGGACATGGGCTAGAAGTTATTATAAAGCCCATGCAAAGTACCCCCAGACAGCACCTTTCAGGTTGGGCCTTCCTTACGGAGACCTAAACAGGTCACCCTCCAAGGTGGGGTGGAGAAGAGCTGTGGAGGTCCCAGACCTTCCCCTTGAACTTCTGTTGTCTCCATTGCTTCATGGCACTAAAATCCCCTAGGACAGAATTGTCATTACCCAAGGAGTTTTTAAAAAGGCAGTGGAATAAGAAAAAAATAGAGAAATGATTCACGACATAAAAGGAGCTGCATTAACAAAGCAGCCACGACTAGCCATACAACTGAGCTCTTTTGGGCTCAGAATCTCAGCATCTGGAGTCGTCTCTCTCAGCAGCACTGGACTTTTAAGGTACTGGGTTGGATTACTAACCCAGTTTAGCCCAGTCCCAACAATCCAGCGTGATCCTTCACAGGCCCTGAAGGGGTTTTGTGTTTGTTTGGTATGGAAGACATTCTCTGAGAGTTCTGGTCACAACAAACCCCTGAGATGTTCCAGCTTCTGGAATTCGTAGGATTCCTCTAGTTTATCTGGCTGATGGCCAAGGTCTGACTGTGGCTCCAGGAGGATAGCCTCCCTGGTCTGTGGACATCCGCAGTATCTTTCTATGAGTGGGCAGGCTGAGGAGTCCATCACTGGGGCTCCTAAGTGGCCAGAGGCCCTGGAGAGCTGGCAGTGGGCCTACTGGGCAATGGGGGTTAAAACTGGAGACAGGAGTGCATTGGATGAGAGAAACTATTGTTCTCTGAATACAAACAACACCATTCTGGCTCTCAGCTTTCCTCTTTATGGAGAATGCCTTCCTACTTCTAGCCACTTGTCTAGCCACTTCCATGCTCAAGCCCAAGCAAGTTTCACCTTCTTCGTGAACCCATTTCTGCTGATAAATATTTAGTGAGTGTTTACTGTGCGTCCATAGGTATTTTAACTCACGTTGACCTGTTCTGAAGCTGAGTAAAGGCCTTGGTCTGAGTTGGTTTCCATAGTCAATGAAAGTACAGAAAGGGTAGTAATGTCATGGTCCCTGGTTATCAGTCTGCTAGAAACAGGACTTCAAGCAGTGGCTAGGGGACAAGAGACAAGATATGTGAGCCCCAACTCCCAACATCTGGAGAAGAACTGGTAAGCCCAGGCAACTAGAGGTGTCAGGGCCATATCCGGGTCTGGTGCAGGATGACTGCATCAATGGGGGATTCAAGTGAGGGACAGGAAGCTGAGCAGGAGTATATATGGACCATCTCTGAGAAGCTCGAAGAAGGTCCAGTGGACAAATTGGTGCTCAGAGCAGGAGATGCAGGCCTGGGGTGGCAGGACTATTGCAGTCCCTATCAGGAATGACTGTGGAACAGGGTATAGGCGGGCCTGCAAGTAGAATCAGGGAGACCTTCAACCACACAGGTGTGAGTCCTTTCTCTAGGCCTTTTAGATTCTATCCTCCTTTGAAGTACAGCTCAAGGCCACCTTCTAAAAACAAAGTTTCCTTGGTCTCTCCCAACTACAAAGACTTCTTCCTCTTCAGATTCCCTAAAGAGTTATCCCTCCATCTCTCTCACTTTGACCCAGAAGAATGTCCTGCTCTGTTTCTTCTACCCCTGCATCTGAGCCGAAGCAAAGGCAGGTGCTAACTAAAACACTCATTGGAAACGTTTTGCACATTGCACCTGGCCCCAAAGTTACTCCACATCAGATAAGTACTTTGCAGCTCCTCATTGCCAGCCACGACACACTGTGGGCATCTGAGGTCCTAGCTGACTTCAGACTCCAGCTCAATGGGAACTCCGTGGCTGCGAGGCCCACAGGTCCGCTCAGCCCAAGAGCAGTGCTAGACTGAGCTGTTCCAGGCAGCAGACCCGTAGGAGCCTTGCTTCTTTACTTGAAAAGATACTCTGAGTTGACTTATTTTAAGAAATACAGTTTGCTTGATGACTTTTAGAAGTCAAAAAAGGTGGGAAAGAATTTAAAAGCAGAAAAAAAAAGAGAGAAAGAGAGATTCTACTTGAGAATATCGCCTACTCCTCCATTGACATTTGCCTTTCCTCCAGATTCATTCTTGACTGCATCCTGTCCACAGAGTGACACTCTGCCAGCCAGACTTTGTCACCTGCTGGGCAACTCACTCAGGGCTCCTTGGTTCTGTCTGGAAAATCTCTCCTTCTTTCTCTCATCCTTGTCTCCCATCCCCCTTCTCCCAGCTCGGAGCCTTTGTTGACGTTGACAGCTCATCCCTGGGCCATCATTCATCCTGCCCATGGCAAACTTTGGAGAAAATAAAAAACCCTGCTCCCCTAATCTCATTAGATGGGTTGCAAATTGAATTTAGCCCCTCTCAGTGTCCCCTCAGCTGGCTGTCATTAGGAGCAGAGGCTGGGCCTTGGCTGAGACCCAAAGACCAGCTAACTGAATTTGAGATGCTGTGGTCTTGACAGGCCAAGGGAGGTAATTGAAGAGCCGTGGGGCTCCTGGTAACATTTCAGGCTGGGATTACACTGGGGATCCGAAGCCCCCATCTGCATTGGTGTCGGGAGCACTAAAGAGTCACCCACTGGGCTTCCAGGGGTCGGATTATTGATAAAGAGATCATTCCCAATGGAAGGTGGGGGAGCAATGGGGAGGCTGCATTTGGTTATGATGCAAAGTGGGTGTTATAGGTGAGGGGAAAGGGAGACCCTAGTCAGTGAGGGTCAGCAAATCGCCCAAAGTTAGACATAATTTGCAGAGAGTGTTGTCTAATGAAACAAAAGGCAGTTTGGGGACACTAACAGATAAACCCACAGAATATGAGGAAAAGAAATATTGAGTTTTAAATTGTGGACAGTATTTAAATGTTTGTATAAATCTTAATATTTTACTTCCTGAACCATTTTAGCTTTATTTTTTCACCTCAACACTAAATCCCAAGCATAGAGGAGCTTTTCTGTGATTGAAAAATCATACTCTTGTGAAAAAGAAATGTACCAAAAAATTGCATCCATGTAATTAAGCATTTAACAGAGGTGCATGTGGATGACAGACACTGATTTAGATTTCGGAGGCCCTCTTAGTTCCCAGATCCATTGCAATTTCAGTGCATTTCAGTGTGGTTGAAAATTCAGTGAAATCTTGTTTTAAGGAAGAAGAGATAGACAATAATTAGCCACCTACTATGTGCCAGGCACAGCACTCAGCTTATTATATATATTATCTAACTCGGTGTTCAGGGCAACAGAACTTGCAAGATGGGTCTTACTGCGATTAGTAGCCCCACTTTATTGATGAGAAGACTGAGTCTTTAAGAGATTAGTCAGTCCTTTGCCCACAGTCATGGGGATGATAAGCGCTGGGACTGGGATTTGAAGGGAGGACTGCCTGGCTCCACCACTCCAGAGGCCTCCTTATCTTAGGATAGTGGTAATTTTCCCATTCTGTTTCATTTCCCTAAAAAAGCCACAGTGACGAGGTCTGTCACTCAGAGCAGTAAGGGTGGGAACAGAGGCTCAATTCCACTGTGTACTAGGTGTGTGACCTTGGGCATTTCCAGATCTCTCTGTGCCCTCCTGGAAAATAGGGATAGTGACAGGCCTTGCCTCACTGGTTTCCTGGAAGGATTAAATGAGCTAATGTACATCCAGAGAGCACTGCACAGGGCCTGGCACATTGTTAGCACTCAGTATGTGATATTAAATTAGAATTATTGTTGTAGTGGCACCAAGAGGAATGTTCATTCACTTGCATATCTAATAGTCTAAATTTGAGAGGTCATCACCCAAATAGTAGGCCACGACATCTTCAGAATCCTGTTTTCCTTGCCTGACCTTCCCAGATTTAGTCAGGATGCCTCACATTTACACGTATGGAACCTATTCATGAATGCAATTTTGGGTGAAGAGTAAACGATGAACTTTTCCAATGTGGGTTACATCCATATCGTTTCCTTCATTCTCCATCCTCTAATGGTGCGAGAGGTAAGAGTTCTAGCTGAAGGCCCTCCCACACCCATTATTATCAAGTACTCGCTCTGCCCTAGGCATTTTACAATGCTTACTTTTACTCATTTTATGGGCAGGTATTGTTTCCATTTTTTTAATGAGAAAAGTGCATTTACTTTATGTTTTCTGTATCCCATCATGCCTACAGCATTAACTACAGTCTTAAAGTTGGTCTTCAATGGCACAGACTATTAAAATATGGGTTTTGCTACAGTTGACAAGACTTATTTAGGTGACTGAAGGCTTCCCCGTCTGTCACTGTGCATCTCAATGGTGCTCAGGTTTCAGATTCAATGAACCTTTGCTGAAAACTTATGGTGTGCCTGGTTCTGAAGTGACAGGCTTTTCCATATTGTCGCGTTTAAGTCACCATCAATTCTATGAAGAAAGTCTTTATGACTCCTACTTTGCAGATAGAAAGGCGGTTTCAAAAAACTTAAGAGGATTTTCAAGGATCACGCAATTATTATTATTATTTTTTTTTTGGAGGAAGATTAGCCCTCAGCTAACTACTGCCAGTCCTCCTCTTTTTGCTGAGGAAGCCTGGCTCTGAGCTAACATCCATGCCCATCTTACTCTAGTTTATACGTGGGACGCCTACCACAGCATGGCTGCCAAGCAGTGCCATGTCCGCACCCGGGATCCGAAGCAGAGAACCCCGGGCCGCCGAGAAGTGGAACGTGCGAACTTAACCGCTGCGCCACCGGGCCGGCCCCATGGATCACGCAATTATTAAGTGGAGGATATGGGATTCGAACCCAGGCATGTCTGGTTTACTCCATCTGCAGGGAGCTTGCCATCATTTGACACTGTTTCGGCACAGCCTGAGCACCCTCCAAGTGGGCCGCTCTGGGAAAGCCACTTCCAGTTGGTGAAGTTGGCACGAGTGGTAAAACTTATTTGACTTCTTGGCCTTCATCAAATTCCTTTCTTTGCAGATGAAGAAACTGGGCCAAAGAGAGCTCTGTGAAATGACTTGCCCAAGGTCACACAGGCAGTTTGTCCTGTGTGAGCCAAGACTGTTCAAATTCTTGGTCCGTCTCACTGCATGAAAACCCCTCATCCTCCAACCACTGGCCCCCACAACAACTTCGTTCCTCGGGCCTGATCAGCTTGGGGTTTTTAGTAGCCTAAAGCTGTTAGGATAATTTCTTCTCTCTAAATCACAGCCTGATAGAAGTTGAAGGACGCACTTCCTGGGGCTGAAAGGTCTTGGGGAGGAATGAGCGAGGCTAATATTACCCCCACTGCCTTTGGATCTCTTCTAAAGACCCAGATGCCACATTACCTGTAACTCAAGTACTTATAAATTGGCTTCCCCCTAATTTGACTTTTCTGAGGAATCTCTGGAGACTTAACTCATGTGGAAAAGTTCTTGAGAATTTTCAGAGGGGGGCAGTCCAACTGCTTGTGCCCTAAACCAATATAAGCACAAACCCAGGGTGAGATTATTTTCCTTATGGTTGAGAATTAGAAACTGCTCCAGTGAGAGGGGACTTTTAAGAGGCCCAAGGAGGGAAGTGAGTTACCCGAGGTCACAGAGTAGGTCTGTGGCAATTAAGGGCTCAAGAGCCAGACTGCCTGGGTCCAACCTTAGGACACCTCCTTATTGGCTGTGTGACATTGGGCAGGGTAGCTACTGTCTCCCCAGGCCTTGGTTTCCCCATCTGTATTGGAAGTAATGTATGGTGGATTAGAGAGGTCTACAAATTCTTTGATACTTTTCTACTCAAGAGATGCCACCTATTTCCCCTCTCTTTAAATCTGAGTTGGCTTGTGATTGTTTTTTGTTTTGAAGAAGAAGATTAGCCCTGAGCTAACATCCACCACCAATCTTCCTCTTTTTGCTGAGGAAGATTGGCCCTGAGCTAACATCCAAGCTCTAACATCCATGTTAGCTCATCTAGATAGAGCTAACATCTTCCTCTATTTTATATGTGGGACGCCTGCCAAAGCATGGCTTGATAAGCAGTGCATAGGGCTGTGCCCAGGATCCAAACCAGCAAACCCCTGCGCTGCTGAAATGGAGTGTGCAAACTCAACCACTACGCCACTGGGCTGGCCCTGGCTTGTGATTGTTTTGACCAATAAAGTCTAGTGAAGTGTGATATGCCAGTTCTAGGTCTAGTCTTTAAAAGGATTGTCAGGTTCTGCCTTGGGCTTATGGAGCCCAAGACTCCCACAAAAGAGGCCACCATGCTACGAGGAAGCCCAAGCCAGCCATTTGAAGAGGCTGTGTGTTTGGGAAGAGGCCCAGGCAGCCTTTGGCTATACCACCCCAAGCCTCTGGAGTCATCTTAACTGAAGTCCAGACATTATTAAGCAGAGATCAACACCACCTCTGTGCCTTGTCCAAATTCCTGACTCACAGAATCAGGAGATATATTAACACTAAATTGCCATTTTCAAAGGGTAGTTTGTTATACAGCAACAGATAACCAGAACAGTGCTTCTCAGAGGGTTGTTGTGAGAATTATGAGTTGATACACCCGTAAAAGTTTAGGGCAGTGCCTGGCACAGTTAGTGTTCAATAAAAGTGAGTTACTACTCATTCCACAAACATTTATTATATACCAAGTTGGTCTACACCCTGCACTAGCTGGGAGGGATGCAGGGCTGAATGGGAGCCAAACAATTGGGCCTTTGTGGAAATTAGGATTAACTAGAACCTGGTCACATACTTCAGTTAAGTAAGAAATGTATTTCCCCCACTCTGGGCCACCACATTGTCTCTGTGTCTGGGGGAAGTAGAAGTCTCCAGCCTCGCACAGAAGGGAGCCGCCTGCCTGGACTCTGGGCAGGCCTGGAGGGGTTAAGTCCATGGATGTTGTCCCATCGCTACGCTACTACAGCTGAAAATTCAGCAGCTATTGATTCCCGGTAAGCACTGATGCCCTTCCCAGGTCAGAAAAGAAACCCAAACCATTGTTGAGTAAATACAGTATTCTGTTCACTACATCAATTAGGCTGACCCTAGGGGCTCTGGGAGCCCCTTCCTCCCCCATTTGCAATGACAGCTGCCATGCTAATGAAACCACATTGACATGATAATTAAACCATTACACAAAGAGGGGGTTTCCTAGTGCTGCAGCTT
Organism: Equus quagga; assembly: GCF_021613505.1. NCBI lineage: Eukaryota > Metazoa > Chordata > Mammalia > Perissodactyla > Equidae > Equus > Equus quagga. The sequence continues at coordinate 89,858,556 of NC_060274.1, read as the reverse complement.
TAGCAGAGGCGCTGGGGTGGCCACGGGCTAGACTGGATGAGGCCTGGGGGTTGGTTCAGGGCCATGAGGTGACATGCAGTGCCTGGGTCATTCCCAGACTTGGCCCCAGGGGCAGCTGGGCTGGGGCACTGCAGCTGCTGCCTCTGGCGCTGGTGGCTGGGGTAGGGCAGGCGGGGCCAGGGTGAGAACACTGACTAAAAGCTGCTCTCGATCTCTCTTGATCCCTGCGAAATCTTTAATTGGGTGATACCTGAAAGAAATCCCCTACCTCTTCCTGGAGGGGGTGGGGTACCCTGTCAACTCCTGACTGGCCTAACCCTTCCTCTCTGGAAGATTTAGAGACATCCAAGGGCGTGATGGGCAAATGGGGACAGCAAATGCCAGGAAGACAACTTCCGGGCATCAGAGGGGAGAGCTGGGTGACCACTGTTCTCACTAGCCCTGGGGAAAATGACTCTTTCTGTAAGCAGATGATCAAAAACGCAGAAGTCCCTGGCTTCTTGGTGCAACTGCGCAGTTTACTGTGACTCACATAGACTCCAACCACCCACAGCCCCCTTTGCAAGAGCACAAACTAGTGAGTCAGGCAGACTGGGCTCACTCTCCACCCTGTAATCTTGGGCAGATCCAGGGCCTTTCTGAGCTTCCATTTCCCCCACCATAAAATGGGCTCATAATAACTGCCTTGCCCAACTGTGTTTGAGATTATACAAGACAGTTTATGTAAAAGGTCTAAGACAGCATTTTTCATAAATAATGAATGACGGAACCTTACTGACAATAGTAACTTCCTCCATAAAGACAAGTTCCATCTACAAACAATTGGGTTGATCAAATGGAGTCTAGAAGGCACAGATTAAAGCATGTCCAGAATTGCCTCGAGACAAAGTGAGCGCTGCCCTTGGGAACCCCTTGCAGGTGAGGTTGTGTATATGGGGTACTCAGTATAAACAAGAGAAGAAAGAGGACCAGAACTATTTGGGGCACAGAAAGAGGCAGAAGAGGAGAGTCCTGGCTCAGGACTACCGGGCACCACCCCATGAGAGGTGACTAATCAAACATTTATCCACCCATCCATTCATCCATCATTCACACAAGGATAAACACACATATTAGGGGTTTATGATACAGAAGTGAGCACAGGCCAAGCCAGTGCTGGTCTTATAAATATCTGGTCAATAAATGAGTGAACAAGATGCAACCCCTGTCCTTATGATACTCTGCACAATGGAGTGTGAGCCTCTCTCACACATGAGTGTGCTGCCTCTTCCCTTCAACCAAAAACAGTTCAGGCTGAGCTGCGATATTTACAGGAAGCAAGGGGACATCAGGTGTGCAGTTGTAAGAGAAGTGCAAAGCAGATGATGACCTGGCAAGTAGGTGCTCAGGTGGACATGTTCAGAAACATAAGGCTTCACCAGCGGGTAGGTGGAGAAACTCAAAGCTGGATTCAAACCGTAGGATTCTGAAGTCACATCTACACTTAGCAGAGAAAGTGCCATGATTGATTAGCAATGTCTGCCATGGGCATAGAAATGGAGAGAGACGACTCTCTCTTCCTGCCAGATATTTGTCATCTCAGGTTTAGGCAAGGTCTAAGAGATCTTCTTGTTACAGAATTTTGTGATTTTTTTTCTTTTTACAGGATAATCTAATGCTGTTCACCTCATACTGTGAGCAACTAGTGTTACAGTTTGTTCCAGGAACCATGATTTTGATTCTTTTCTTTTCTTCTCCCTGTCTCCCTGCCAGTTACCTTAAGTAAAACCACTCAAGCTCACAAAACCTGTGCTGTCATGCAAAAGAAATTTGACCGCCTTAAGAAAATCTAATTAGATTAATTGAAGTAGTAAAAAAAAAAGTCAAACTTTTTGTTAATTAATTCAACAAACTTTTACCAAGCACCTAGAATGTTAAAAGCCTTGGGAATAAAGAAAGAAATAACCCAGCTTCCTCAGGAGGTCATTGTCTAGAGGTTGTGTGTGCTGGAGCAAGGGTGGGTGGAGAGAGGCAGCAACACTGCAGACATGCTCTGACATCACCTGCTTAGATGGGACAATAGCCAGTGAAATTAAATTTGGTGTGGATTAAGCATTCTTTGGAGGGAAGCCTGAGCATGATATTTTTATGGCAGCCCTCTTCTATGCTGTGAGAGCTGATATGGTTCTGGGGATCAAGTTAGAGGTTTGAAATTGAGCTCTTGGGATTTCTAATCTCCCTCCAACCCTGGCTGCCTGGAGGAGGCTGCCCTGTGCCTGGGAGTGTCCAGGCAGAGGCTGTAAAAGGAGAGGAAGGGAGGAGAGATCAGAGGATCCCTTTGGAAACTAGGATGTTCAGATTCCTTCAGTTTCTGTCTGGGTGGCCTGTTTGTTTAAAAAGATGAAATAGAACATGCTAGGAAACCTTTTCAGTGCTTTTTGCACTAAACCCTTGCTACCCTGTGTGGTTCCTGGATCAGCAGCCCCAGCATCACCTGGGAGCTTGTTAGCAGTACAGCATCTCAGGTCCAACCCGAGACCTACCAAAGCAGAATCTGACTTTTGACAAGATTCCCAGATAACTCCTGTGCACATTGTAGTTTGGGAAGCACTGGTTTAGGTAACAGAAATGTCGTTTATGCCCTCTGCCTTGCTGGGTGGTTGCAGTGGGCTCTCCACAGTAACACCTCTTCTCTCTCTCACTTTAAACTTTCCTAAATGCAGTCTGTAATTAGGCTCTACCTTTTGTTTCTAGGCTTGTATACTGATGGATGCCCTCTTGTCCCACTCTCCTACCCTATTTCTTTGGCATCAGGGAGAGCCCTCCATTGCCATAGCCCAGTGGATCTCATCTGCCATGGCTCAGTGATAGGAGGACACTGTATTTACCCTGCTGTGTTATCTATATCCAGTGCCTTCTATCCACTTTACATTCTCTCTATAGGTTTTCTAGGAGAAAAGAGAAATCCATTCTATCATGGAAGAGTGAGAGATGGGAGAGAGGGAGAGGAAAGGGACATGAAGGGCATGGTAGGATGGGAGGGACAAGAGGAGGGAGCCAGGAAAGCTACAAAGAGAAAGTGTTGTCGATCTGTATCTTGATGAATAAGCAGCAGTTATAGCTGAACAATAAGATTATGGCTTTTCTCTCTCATTATTTTTCTGTTTTCTACCATTCATTCTTTGAATCACTCATTCAGCAGATACTCATGGAGGTGCTAGCTTTGTGCCAGGTCTTGTTCTGGGTGTTGAGGATACCAAGGGAAGTGAACCACACCTGAGGCATAAGGTGAGTGGGGAAGACATTTGCTGATAAGCAGGCTGCTAAGGCTCTAGCCATACTCTGGCATGGCAGGCTTGCCATATGCCATGACTGGACTGGGCCTCTCTCCCCTCATTACAGTGGTATCTGAATTCTAAGGCGACCTGATACATAAAAACACTCTATATGAAGCAGATAAAATGACTGAAGGGTCCTCTGCTTTACCAGTTATCTTCCTTAGGATTAATTTAATGAGGTGCATGCATTCCTGAGTGCTTTACACACCGTCTTCTTTAACCATCACAATCCTGTGAAACTGGTAGCAGAATGAAGAGAAAGCTGGGGCTCCGAGAGCTGACACACCATGTAAGCAGCTGAGTCAGCCTTTGAACCCAGATTTTTGCTGGCCAAGCCTGAGTTCCCAACAACTCAATGAACAGAAGACTGAAGGGTAGCTGGTGGCTGGAGTGATACCTATTGGATATTTCTGCTTTGAGTTGAAGCAGATTGGAACCAGATTGAATTCATTTGAAGGGAAAATATTTTGCTGGCCTCTAAAGACGAACACCACCTGGACCCCTTTTCTCACAGTAGGCACTCAGCAAACATTGGTTGAAATGAATGGTGAGCCTGGAGACAGCCCGGATGATGAAGGGCTTGTCTAAGCCTGGGGGCCCCAGGAACAGCAAACTCCACACTTGAGGCTATCGGGAACACTCTGCTGGAGGCTGGCTTTATTTGTCCCTCCCTCTCTGTGAAATCCTGGGGACTGTCAAATAAATGACAAGACTCATTTTACAAGTAGACCAGGAGTCTGCAGTGGCGAGTCCAAGCTGATTGCCTATCTTATCTTGAGTCATCAGTCTCTCATTCGGGCTTCCACAAACAACTCTCAGGTCTGTGCTTTAGGAGCACGGGCCTGATGGAGTGGGCATTTCCCAGGGCCCGGGTCTATCCTGAGCCACTGCTCAGGGGAGCTTGGCTAGCCAAGGCTGTTTAGGCAGAGTAGTAGTAAGGCTAGGGAGCTGAGGTTCTGAGGGTGGCCTCTAGGTTTTGAGAATGATGGCAACATGACCACGATGACAATAATGATGATAGGTAAGACATAATTTGGGCTGACCCTATGCCTAGTTCTGTATCTTGCACTATTCATGCATTACCTCTTTTAACTTCCACAACCCTTTTTGGGGATGAAGTAAGTGAGGTCCAGAGAGGCTGAATCACTTTCCTGAGTTCATACATCTACTAAGTGGAAGAGATGAGGCTTGCACCTCAGTGTGTTGGAGTCTAAAGTTTCTTACCCTCTTGTTTGGGCAGGAAATCACCTCCCTTACAAAACCAAATCACAAAGCCTTCAAGGATTAGCTCCGGAAGCATTCCCTGGAGGAGGGTGGGCACCCACTCTTTGCCTGTGTCTCATCTTCCTCTTGAGATCCTCTCACCTATTTTTTTTCTGCCACTCCTATGCTGCTTAGCACCAAAGACACTAACCGGAACTTAAAAAAAATGAGATGACAGCGAAACAGAATATAGGAAACACTGAATCAGCCAAGTTTATGTAAAGCTGTACAGTGTTCTGATCTTAGCAGAATTAATTCTTCAGTCCTAGGGAGCAAGGGGGTGTCAAGAGGCAGAGCTCCAGGACCCACCCCACTTAAACCAGAGAAGTTTACAGTACAGCAAAGATCCTAGGTTCTGGGGCCTGGCATTCCTGGGCTACAAACCTGACTCCATGACTTCCTAGTTCTCTGATCATGAACAGAGAGCCTCAGCCTTCCACGGTGCTCTCATACATAACACAGAAATTGTGGTGATCCTTGCTTTGTGAGTTATTGGAGGATGAAATGAGACAATGTGCATGAAGTGCTCTGTGGGTGTCTGGCATAAATATATGCTTGATAAACGGAGTCTGTTATCTGTTTGTGCAACAAATGTTAGCATCTAATTTATGTATTGGACTTCAGCTTGAGATTTCATTTTAGCCATCTTCTTTTAAGCTCCTCCTAGGTGTTCTGGTTTTCTTCGTAGAGATCTTACACATTTCTTATAAAGTTTATTATGAGCTTTTGAAGTTTTGAGTTGTTATTTTACTCTTTTGTTTGTTTGTTTTGAGGATGATTAGCCCTGAACTAATGTCTGCCACCAATCCTCCTGGCCACCAATCCTCCTCTTTTTTTTGCTGAGGAAGACTGGCCCTGAGCTAACATCCCTGCCCATCTTCCTCTGCTTTATATGTGGGATGCTTGCCACAGCATGGCTTGATAAGCAGTGCATAGGTCCACACCCGGGATCGGAACCGGCAAACCCTGGGCTGCTAAAGCAGAGCATGCAAACTTACCCACTGCGCCACCGGGCTGGCCCCTGGAGTTGTTATTTTAAATTGTAGCTTTTCTGTCATAACTTCTTTAAGCTTTTTGGATTATGAAATATTTCAAATGTACTTTAAAAAAGACTTTAAAAATCAGTGTTTTAGCCCAGACTAAATTGGTTAACTCCAGCCTGTTCTCCAGTTCTCCAGCAGAGCCCATCTGCTAGTCAACGGGACTCTGTGTCCAACCGAGGGAGGCGTTCTCCCTCTGTGACTCATTGAGAGACCGCTCACCCACTTCCTGGTCTGGGAGACTTGGGTACCGCCTTCCCGTGCCAAGTACGGTTGTTGTTTGTCACCCTAAAGTTCCTCATTCTCCAAAGAAGACCTTACCTACACACACACAAACACAGTCACCTCCCATAAGTACACAGACTGGAAATATACTGATTACTGCCTTGCATGCTTCCTTTTAAAAACTAGAAATGAATATATTGATAGCAATAAATACCAATACTGAATAGTTCTCCATTTTAGGACACATCAATATTTACTTAGATAAAAATACACCAACACTTTCAGGTTGTTTCTGATTTGTTTGCCTTAAAAACTCCATGGTAATTAGGAACATACTTGATTTGCATCTTTGAATTGTTTTCTGATAATTTTAAGATGTATTCATATTGCAAGACTAAAAGGTTTGTACATTTTAAAGTTTTTAATACTGAGAAATTATCCTTCAAATAAGTTGAGCCAGTTGATACTCTCACTTGTACACAAGCGCTGATTAATGTCTAATCTTTGCGAAATTAAGATTTTAAATCTTTTTGGTTTTTCTCGGTATAAGTTTGCATCTTTGTTGCTAGTGACAATGAATATTTTTCCTACATTTATTTATTATTTGCACTTCTTTTTGAAAAGTGCTACTGTGTCTTGTCCCTTTCATATGGAAGTATTTATCCTTTTTTGTTTATAAAAACTTTTTGTAAGAAAGAATAAAAACCCTTTTACTGTCATATTTTGTAAATATTTTTTCTGTTTGTCACTTGTATTTTATTTTGTTTAAGAAAATGTTGTTTAAAGATATTTTTGAATGTGAATTTTTTAAAATTTTATTTATGTCAACCCCTGTTGATTTGAGATGCTACCACCTCATCATTTTTCAGCTGTAGACTTTTTCATTGTTAATATACTTTAATTTAATTATTCATTTTCTTATTGATGAATAGCCAATATTTCGTTATTATAATGTTTCGTCCTTGTATGTACCTTCTGGTGCACTCCTGTGAGAGTTTCTGTAGATATATCCTAAACCTGGAATTGCTGAGTCATAAAGTACGTTAGTTTGCTAGGGCTGCCATAACTAAGTACTACAAACTGGGTAGTACTTACTAATACTACCTAACTAACTTATAACAACACTGGGTGTCTTAAAGAACAGAAATTTATTGTCTCACAGTTCTGGAAGCTGGAAGTCCAAAAAGCCTCCATAAAGAAATATTTTAATTTAATACAGTGAAACATCAAATTTCTTTAATCGTTTCTGCTGATTGCATTTTATTTAAGAAATTCTTTTCTATAACTATGTCAAAAATTTTTTCTTCATTTTTTTCTAAACGTTTTATTTTTGCATTTAGTTCCTTAATTTACGGAGAATTTATTTTTGTGCCTTAACGTGAGGATCCAATTTCTTTTCATATGGATAACTAACTGACAAGGAATATTCATTGAATAGAATATCCTTCCTCCAGGGATTTCTAATGCTCCATCTTTCATAGACAATGTTTCCAGGAATTTGTGGGCGTCTGTTTATGGCTCTCTAGTATAATCCATACAAATATTACATTGTCTTAATTATGATAGCTTTATAATAAGCCTTGCTATATTTTAGGGGGAAATTTCCTCACTTTCTTCTTCTTCAAAAATGTCTGGATATTTTAGGCCTTTATTTGTATCACTTTTAGGTTCAACATGCATGTTATGGGAAAAATATATATGTATTGATATTTTCCTTGGAATTTTGTTGAATTTATTGATTAACTTGAGAGGGAATTTATATTTTTATGCTATTGATTCTCCTTGTCCATAAAAATGGCATACTTCTCCATTTGTCTGAGTTATCTTTCATGCCATCCAATAATGTTTTATATTTTCTTTGTGGAAGATTTTCATATCTTTTGTTAGATTTATTTCTAGCCAACTTATAGTTTTGCTGCTACAATATATTTTTCTAGTATATTTTCCAATTTGTTATTTTAGGTCTATAGGGATAATGTTGGTGGTTGTATGTTATTTTGTATCAAGTGGTTTTGTTGAAAGCTTAGTTCTAACAGTTCATCTGCAATCCTCTTCTACTTAATCTACAAATAATGGTAATTCATCTCTTTCTTTCATTTCATATATCTTTAATTTTTTTTCCCTTGTCCTATTGCATTGACTGGAATACCTAATACAATGTGGACTAGGAGAGGTCATAACAGGCCTCCTTGTTTGTGCCCGACTTCAATGAGAATGTATTAGTTTCACCATCAGGTATAATATTTGTCCTTGGTTTTTGACAGCTTAAGCAAGTTCTCTTTAATTCAGGTTTGCTACAGGTTTCATAGCATAAATGGCTCAGATTTTATCACATGCCTTTCTTGTATTTATGAAGGAGATTCTACAGGTTTTCTCCATTAATCTGTGATAAATTTTTTTGTTGAACCACATTTGCACTCCTGAGATATTTTTAATACATTGCTCAATTTAATTTACTAATGTTTCATTTAGAATTTTTTGTCCTATAATTATTTTTATATTTTCTTTGTCTGGTTTTGATAAGATGATTATAGAATGAGTTGGCTATTTTTCCCTTTTCTGCCAGTTATCAGTTTGTCTAAAATAAGAGTTATTTGTTCCTTATAAGTTTTGTAAAACTTCCCAGCAACACCATCTGATGTCCTTTTTGCCAAGGAGAGTTTTGTCTATTAATTTAGTTTCTTTAAGAGTTCATGGTGTATTTGAATTTGCTATTTCCTTGTCAATTTTCTTAATTTATGTTTTCTAGAAAGTTGAGTACTTCACTTAAGCTTTTCTTAAGATTTTTAGTCTCCAGTCTTTCTGTAGTTATGGCCCCCTTTTCATTCTTTCATCTATTTAGTTGCCCATTTATTGTAAAAGCCTGATTGAGTTGGGTTTTCTCTAAGCTGATGCTAAAAGCATTCTAACTGATAGATGGAAAGAAGTAGGAAAATATAATGTTCATTTGTACTACAACAGTTGACTCAGCACTATCTTCCATGACACCATGACTTTGTTCATGTTTCCCTTTACTCTTCATCTATTGTCCTTCAAGACTTGTCCGAGCCATTACATCCTCTAAGAAGACTTCGTTGACTATGCCGACCTTTGATGAGCCTGGATGTTTTTCTTATGCTTTCCTCTATAAAGGCATTAATCAGTCTGAATAGAAATGATCTGCCTTTCCCATTGAATTGAGTGCTCATCCAGGACAAGGAATTCATAGTCATCATTGTATCCCCAGATGTAGGCAAGTGCCTTGTGCATAACAAACACTCAACAAACACTTTCTGAACAAACCTGTAAACAGAGCAGTGTGGCATCCCTCAGGAAGAGTAGGCTGAGATCAGGCCCAGAGGGAGCACTTTGCTCAGACACATCATTTTCCAGCTACAAAAATATAGCAGCCACTCACCTACTTGGCTAGGCAGCTTTCCTTCTGACTGTCTCTTGCCTCTTGCTCTGTGAGTATCAGGTTTATGCATGGGCAGAGTGCCTCATGGCAACAAGTCCTCGGCTGGCAGAGCTGGGATGGCCGCTCCTTACTCTGGTTTCTACCCCTACACAGTCCCCTCCCACTTCTCCTCTCTGCTCCTGCCCCTACCAAGAGGCAGAGAAATAATGGAAACAGTGGAAAAGGCTGGGTTTTGGAGCCAAATAGTTTTCAGTTTAATTCTTGCTTCTGTCCCTTCCAGCCCATGCAATTTGGGGCAATTTGCTTCTTCTCTCTGTACCGTGGCTTCTTCCTTTGTAATAATGATACTCAGCTCCCAGATTTGTGAAATTCCTGCTTCATAGTAAATGCTCAACAACTTTACTATGCAACACTTCAAGCCCTTCAAGTGTTCTAAACTAAAAATACTTCCTCCTCTTTCCCCCATGCCCAGTCCCAAGATTTGGAGGTTTGAGTGCCCAGGAAGCTTCATGCACCCATTCCTGAGTCCCCTGTGGTTGGCAGCTCTGCATTCAGCAGTGGGCTATGGTCTCTGTCATTCGGGGCCAATTATCCTTTCTGCTCTTTGTGTTCCCTCCACAATCTTATCTGCTGTTCTTGCTCTTGCTTTTTTTTCCATTTTCTTCTTACTAGGTGGAGGGGGCCCATGGTTGAGAAAAGCCCAGAGGCAATTTCATGGTACGCTTAATCCTTTCGTTGTTTTCTAGCCCTTAGAGGGCAGAAAGCCAGGTGCTCCCCTTGCTCTTCATGGGTAACTTGATTACAAGAATTAAAAGGCTTCGGTTACGTTATTAATTTTGAAGCTGTGTGCCTCTTACCCTGTAAAGATCCAGGAGAGCCTCAGATGCAGATGGTCTGCAGATACCGCACCTCCTGGACAGTTGCACATCAGATAATCTCTAGAACTCCTAGCCCATTTGCCTGGAGTGGTGCAGGACCCTCACAGGACTCTCATGTGACTTTCACAACCCCGTGAAACGGGAGGAGCAGGTTCCCTTTATGTTTCATGTGCTCTCCAAGGGCACCAGGGACTTGGGGGCTCAGTTAGGTAAGTGACTTTCTCAAGGGCACAGCCAAGTAGTTTAGTGGTACAGCAGAAATTAGAACATAGTCCTGTGGACATCAAGGCTGGATTCTTTTCACTACATAATGCAGTATGAACAGCAGCCTACATAAGGTGATTCTTTGTACACATCAGAGTGCTTTTATTTTTGCTATGGGCACAGACTTGGGTTACTACTACACTCCATGGTCATACTTTCCAAAGATGGCCAGAACAATATTCCATCCCATATGCTCTTCTCTAACGTGACCTTTCCACTCCCCACATCAAGTGGTTAATTACCCTCCCCTTGAATCTGAGCTGCCCTTAGTGACTTGCTTAAAACCAATAGAAAGTGTCAGGGTAATGGTGCATGACTCTTGAGGCTAGTTAGAAAAGGCCATGCAACTTCCTCCTGAGTTCTCTTCATTCAGTTGTTCTCCACATGCTCCCTCTTGGAATATTTCGGATCCAACTGCTGTAATATGAGAATCCCAACCCACAGGGAGTGTGGTTCCGTTAACAGTCCCAGCTGAACACAGCTTTCAAGTCTGCCCAGCACCAGACATGTGAATGAAGAAACCTCCAGATAATTCCAACCCCCGACCATGTGAGTCTTCCCAGCTGAGGTCCCGGACATTCTAGAGGATAAAAAAGCCATTACCACATTGGGAGACAGCTCTCTACAGGTCTCTCACATTTCTGCATGTCTCGTAAGCAGAAGCACTGACTGCCTTTGTTCCAGACTGTCCTTTACAAGATGCTTATGAGGAAACAATCACAGAAGAAAAAGATTTTCTCTCTCTGAAGCAAAAGGCAGGTTTGCTTACAGCTTTAGAAGACAGAGATGGTGTCCTATCTAGTAAAGATGATGTCTCCCTCTGGCATTGATGGCAGGGATGCTTACTTCCCACTATAAAAGATTCAGGTTCTCCAAACTTGGGTTCCTCTCTATAACGCAGCCCACTACATGTGCAGGTGTCACCTGCTCTCTTCATATCACCCTATGGGAATTGGGCCTCAGGGAACTAACACAAGAAAATACTGATACTCAAACTACTGCTATTACTGTGAGTAATAAAGTACTTTGCCTCTGACCTGGGAGTATCGTATTTTCTACCTGCCTCCCTGAAACTGTGGTAGGCTACCTTGTTAACTTGCAAGCAGGATAAAAAGTCTCAGACCCTTCACAGTTCTTGATATTCTAGTGTGCCTTGTTTGAATTCATGATCTCCAGAATCCATGGGCATAATAAAGTGATTTTTGTTTTACACCACTAAGTTTGATGTGGCTGGTCATGCAACAATAGATAACCAGACAGATGCAAACATAATCAAGACTTATTTCTTTTCTTTGGGAACCCTACAGCCTAGGAGAAAGAATTAGACATAATGTACATAGAAACTATAGGCAGGGCCACTCCATATAGCGTGCACTGGAAGGACCAGGGCGGGCACTCAGACATTCCCTCCAATTGTCCATTCATGTCCACTGATTCTTCATAGACGATGAGGAGACTTCAGGGAAAAAGATCCTTGTGATTAAATACATATAAACATGTCTGCTCAGTGGGGATGGCCCTGATGGAGGCTGAGGACAAGGGGATTTGGGACATGGCATGGAAGCTTTGACCCAGCCAGCCTGGTGTTGTGTTTGCATCTGGAAGAAGGAGTTGCATGTGTGCATGGGGCACACTTAACTAAGGGTAACACAGAGACAGAGAGCATCAATCTCACCTTACAGAAACACTGTTGATGGAGTGGAAAGGTCAGGAATAGGTACCCAGTGACAGCAGCGCTGGGGGCTCAGAGTACCAGGGTTCAGTAAGAGTATGATCTGCGAAGTTGCCAGGACTGTAGCTGCAGATGATACCAGAGGCAACAGCAGATTTCTAGCTCAACTGGTAGTGAAGAAGCAACAATAATGGCAAAGGGGGTGCTGCTAGCACAGAGGAATATCTTGCCAGACAATCAGGGCCTGGATTCGTAGGCTTAGTGGACAGTGTAAGAGCTTTGTCCCTTTATAAGTCTGAATAGGCTGGTCTATGTTATGGTCTCAAAGGACAACAAAGTCATAGTGGCTTAATACAACACAAGTGCTCTTGTGAGTCAGTAGAGAGGTGGATGAGGGCGGCAGCTTTGCTGCATGTGGTGGATACTCGACCAGGCTGATGGAGGCTCTACCATCTTATCACGCTGCTGTCTCCACATGAAGCCCCAGGAGTCACCCTAGCAGGGGAAGAGAGAGCCTGTACCAGCTCTTAGATTCTACACCAGCTCTTAAATTCTTCCACTAGGAAGTGGCACACATCATTCCCTCTCACATGTCATTGGTCCAAGCAAGTCAAATGGCCACGGCATATGTCAAAGGGTGAGGGGTGGAATGTAATCCTCCAGTGGGCCTGAAAGGAGAAGTGGGCTGGATATATTGTCACAAACTGCTACCACAGTGTTACTTGGGTGCTTTGGAGCTTGGGCCACCTTGCTGGGGGATCCCTCTTGACTAGATAAAGATGGCGCACTTGCCATCTCCCTTTGCAAGATCAACACACAGATCACCTGAGCAGAGGCCTGGCTGGAGCCACAGAAGGCTTTCCACCGACCTAGGACTCTTTCAGCTTCCAAGGTCCAGCATCCCGCCGTGCCATTTCAGTTTTGTGGTTTAGGAGAAAGACCTGAGAAACAGGCCTTGCAGTGTTTCCTGAAATGTAATCATGAGCAAGGCATTGCCCGTTCTCTTCTCTTTCCATACTTCTGATTCTATCCGGGAGGACAATTATAGACCGAGGCTGGTAGGTCTCTAACATCTCTCTAACACTTGTTTAACCTCTCTTTTTAACAATGAGAGAACAGATCTGTGCTTCAGACTCAGGTAACAGTATTTTTTTCTCATGATGTATATTTTTATGTTTACCTTCTATTTAAGACAAGAGATAAGAGTTTCAACCTACCTTTTGATATGCTTCCTTTTTAGATATACTTATTTAAACTTCCAGAAAGAGATTAGGTTCACAAAAAGTTCCAAGAAAATAAGAGTATTGGTCGTAAGAGAATTGGCCCGAATTTTGAAGGTGTTAAGAAAATGACTGAAGTTTGGCAAAGAAGAATCTAGTAGCACCCTCTCATTTTCCCAGTAAGAAAACCATGGCAGGGCAGGATTTGAACTCAGGCAGCCTGGGTCCAGAATCTGTCCTCTAGGTGTTTAATGGACACCTGCTAGCTATGCAACCTTAAGCACAAGTCATGTGAAGTTTCTGGACCTCAGTTTTATCATCCATAAAATGGGGATAATAATGGTGCTTATCTCAATAGGATTTATGTGAAGTTAAATTGGTTAAAATATGCACAATAACTTGACCAATAACGTGGCACCAGTAACCTGATATTGGTTATTACTCTTAGCATTCTTGCTCACCCAAGACCAGTTTTCCCTAGCTGCCTCCCTGTTGCAGATCGGGCCTGTGACTGAAGTTCACTGAAAGGAGGCGTTTAAGTCTCACGGTTTATTGTTTTTATTTATTGGAGACAAATGTTTTCCTTGAAAATTAAGTAATTGAGTTAGTGATCACCAAACTAGGTGAAACTGGGTCTGGCCTTTTCTGCAATCAATTACACCAACAGCAGTTGCTGCTTAAAAACAGGCAACTTAGCTGGTGGCCCTCTCCCCACCCCCAGTTCTCTCTGTTCATCTCTTTGTTCAATAATCTATTTTACTTGGTCACGTTCAAGTGGGAGTGGCTGGCTGCCTGGCTGTAGCAGCTCCTTTCTTTAATCTGGGGGCAGGGGTGGTGGGGAGGGGGAGGAAGAAATACAGGAGATGAATTGCTGGGTCAGATGTGTGATGTCCCAGATCCCAGAACAGCCCCCCGGGAGACAGACATGGGAAGCTGGTGCTGAGTGTGTCAATCACGAGGGAGTGACAACTTGGGAAAACAGCTGCTCAGGTGGCTCCCGGACCCCACGCCCTTTCCTCAGGACTCCTGGCTGAGATCAGACATGGTCCCCCAGAGGCCCAGATGTCTTACTGTGTTTTCTGTGCAAAACCATGTAAAGGTCAAAGAGCCTGAGCTTCTGAGTCACCAGATGTCATGTAGAGTTCCTGCTGATTAGCTGTATGACCCTTGGCAAATGACCAAATCTTTCTGAGCCTCAGTTTCTTCATCTGTAAAATGGGGACACTAATACCCACCTCATGGGTTGTTGCAGAGATTAAATAAGATGACATATGTAATACAAAATAAGTCCTGATCCTATTTCATGATGTTTCACATTGTATGGAAGGCTATGAGGTAGAAAATTGCAATAATTTAATGAAACAAATATCTATGTTTTCATCCACTTTCCTCTTGGGTCAAACGTACCCACCTACATCAAATTGCCACTCATTTTTCTCACAGAAAATTGCTCTTGTTTCCCCTTCCTTGAGTACTTTATTTTTTTGTTTTTCAATATTAGTTCCCTTAAAATGGTGTGCTATCTGCCACTTGAAGATAATGATAAATAATTGGTTACCAGGTCAATCTTCGACTGGTGCATTTGTTTAAACTATTTTTTTTACTACACACACAAGCATTTACAGCTTTATGCAGCCTTATTCTATGAAAGTATGTCTCAATTTTTTTAAAATTATTTTTTATGTGGAAGATTGGCCCTGAGCTAACATCTATTGCCAATCTTCCTCTTTTTCCTTGAGGAAGATTGTGGCTGAGCTAACATCTGTGCCAATCTTCCTCTATTTTATGTGGGATGCCACCATAGTGTGGCCTGGCAAGAGGTATCAGGTCTGTGCATAGGATCCAAACCTGCGAATCCCAGGCCACCTAAGCTGAGAGCGTGAACTTAACCACTATGCCACCGGGCCAGCCCCTCAAATTGTTTTATTAAAGAGTAAATCCATGGAATATTAACAAGTTTAACTCATACAGAGAGTCTATGAATAAACAAACTTGGAAAACACTGCGTTAAGCAAAGTTAAATACACTTTAGGACTTTCCCAAGCTTGTAATATGCTAATGAATAGAAAGAATAGGATAGGATTCAGTGTTTCCCAAAGTTTTTGCCTGTAGAACCCTTTTGGCCATAGTGAAGCATTTGAAAGGACTAGTATCTTGTAGAACAGTGCTTCTCAAACTTTGCTGTGCACATGAATCAGCTGGGGGCCTTGTTAAAATGCAGATTCTGATTCAGGAGACTATGGTGACACCTGGGATTCTGCATTTGTGACGAGCTCCCGGTGGATGCTGATGTTACCGATCTGCAGGCCAAACTTGGAGAATCAAGACTCTAAGGAGCTATCACCTGTCATATATCATGGGGAAAAATTCTCTTTACTGGGAAACTCAGTAGAAGAATGTGGTCTCAAATCAAAGTATACTTTGGAGCAGTAGAAAAAACATTAACCAGCAGTCGAAATATCCAGTTCTAGGTGAAACAGGAGAGCTGGTCCCAGCTGGTTGAACTTGGAGATGACATTTCAGTTTTTCAGGTCTCAGTTCTCTCAACTGTAAAATGCATCTAGCTTCCACTAGCCCCATGGAGTTGTGAGGATGAAATTAAACTTTGTGAAAGAGCACTTTGTAACATCCCATCACTGTACCCACACTGGTTAGAAGGTTAGGGCACCTTCACATCTAAGCTGGACTTCTGTGTTGGAGTCATGCTTATTGTTGCCATGACCCCTCTAATTTCCCACAAAATGTGTGGATCAGTGCGCTGGGCCCAGACTCATCTACTTCCCCCTGCCAGCCATTGCCTAGATCAAGGTGGCCCACGTGCTTCATCATATGTGCTAAGAGATCAACAGAGGCTGCCTAGAGCCGTCCACTGACAAGGACTCTCTGGGACATAGCTCCTTGGTCAACTAGCAATTTCTGCTCTGGGTGTTGGGGGAACAGCACATGTAACCCACTCTTGCCCCCCAGGACTAGCTCTCCACTTTGCTTATAATCCCCCAGCCTTTATAAACTGATGGCACTTTCCCTCCTCGTGCCCAGCCATGACTAACAACTCCTCTTTCTCCAAAGCACAAAGCCAAAAGGTAGCCATGCGAGTAGCCGGTGTAACCGCACACCCTGCCTGCCCTCCCCACATCTGAGTCTGGTCTGGAGGCTCAGGCTTATGATCTGGGACCAAAGGGTCACTCGACTCTAGGGAGACCCTAGGAGGTCCCCTAAACCTCAAGTTTTTCTTAATCTCACAGATGCCCAATTGCTCCCAAACTGGTCTTGTTTCTGCTCAACCTTATATTTCACTAGGATTGAAAGGATCTCAAGGTCACCTCAACATGGATAAAGCCATACACGCTATACTCAATGCCATCAATCCTCAACTGCTTCTTTGCCAGCCCACATTGCTCCATATTCACCATGTTCACATTCCAGTCAGTTGTAGGAGTCTTAACCTCCCACCCAGGGAAATGTACTGCAATCTCTCAATTACCAAGACCAGGAGGCTCACTGTCATCACTGACCATCCCCCTTCCTTGCTAACTCACCCCGGGCTGGTCCACATCCAGTGGCACCAAGTTTGGAGAAGATGGACATCCACCAGGCTAACGTACCTCACAATCATGCTTCCTAGATTCACAGAAGGGAACTCGTGCATGTGGATCTCCAGCCAGTCCCTCCTCCAGGGACCATGACTGACCGGCTCAGGGCTGAGCATCCACACCAGCTGGGACAAGGCGAGTCCTTTCCATGGAGATTTAAAATGGAAGAGAAAGAGAGAGGACCATACAAACTTGGAAGCTGTCAGCAGCCTTATTTTCCTCCCTGGGATATAGGAATGCAGAGGAGGCCAATCTTCAGACGCAAAAGGAGGATGAAGAAGATGAGAGGAAAGACGGGAAGAGAAGAGACAAAGAGCACTGGCTGTAATCTCTTCTGAAGCCCCACTCCTCTGCACTGGGTTCTGTCAGATACGACTGTACTCTGATA
Source organism: Equus quagga (assembly GCF_021613505.1). Lineage (NCBI taxonomy): Eukaryota > Metazoa > Chordata > Mammalia > Perissodactyla > Equidae > Equus > Equus quagga. The sequence continues at coordinate 89,841,299 of NC_060274.1, read as the reverse complement.
AGAAAGGCTCCATTTTGCTTAAGTCAGTGCCTGGATATTTCTGATATAACTAAAAGAATTCTAACCACAAGGTCCCACCAATTCTTCCCTAGCAAGATGTCTCAAATCTGAGAATTTATTTCCATCTTAATTTGCCCCCCATCCAGGATACCACCTCCCCACACTCAGATGGTTGCAATAGTCGCCTAGTTGGGATTCTTCTAGTTTGTCACTTTTATAAGATTATTGTTTTTCTAAAATAAATATAAAGGAAAGAAACATAAGACAGTAATGTGATTCTCCTACTCAAAGAGAGTCCTAATTCCTCATAGTTAAACTCTGTACTCCTTTGCCCATATTCAAGGCTTTTCAAGATTTCCAAAAACCCATCAATATTCACTACTTGATGCATTAGGTTCAAGTAAAAGAAAACCCAATATAAATTGGCTTTAAAGTAACAAAGATGATATAGTGGATGCTGCAAATTGGCTCACTCAATCCTTCCCAGTCCGCTTCTTGGAACTTCCAACACCGAAGAAACTGGAAAGTCAAAGACTGAATTTCTTAGTCCTCCAAGTGCTGGGAAGAAAAAGTAGGGCCTTTCTGGAAGCACCTTAGGCCTCAGTCCTTCTCTCTGTACCTCACGATCCACTTCCTTGGCCCAGCCTCCTCCGTCACATATATCTACCTCGGGCATCATTTCTGAGGCCGTATGGCCAAGGCCATAAATCTGTGCCCTTGTTTAGTGTGGCATGTCCTCTACCTCTAATCCAATCTCCCCTCTGTGTGTTCTCGGTGCTCGCTCATTCGCTTTGACAGCTATTTAATAAACCTATTTGCTTTCCTTTGACATGAGGCAGAAGTGGTGGGTGTTGAAGAGCCATGAGGCCCTCTTGGACAATGAAACCCTTTCCCACTCAACACTCTTCCAGCTTGGTACAGATAAATTGTGGAGAACTTGAAATTAACCCAAGCTATCTTCTTTTCTTAAGGAAAAAAAAAATCACTGAAGACCCAAGAAGCAGAGCAAGTGCAGTAAGTGAAAGGGATGGCAGAAGAAATCACATTTCCTGGCTCCAAGGGCAGGGGTGAGCCCCGATCAGGGGCCTGTGAGCCTTCCCTCAATCTAGCTTTTATCACTTCAAAGCAGAAGGTCTTCAAGGAATGCCCTTTATGACTGATTCTGTCTTCAAAAACATGAAAGAAAAAGCATATTTTCTTAAGCCGACTTGCTGGAAGCCAAGCGATTTCTCCATGGTGCTTGCGCCTCAGATCTCCACAACCAGGACACAATTTGGTGTTTCAGAAACAGCACTGGTTCCACAATCAATAGACCAGGCTGAGATTCTGATTCCACCTCTCACGAAATTTATGACTTTGGGCCATCGATGTCAGCTCTCTGAACCTCAGTTTCCTTCTCTATAAAATGGGCATGCTGATCACCTCATAGGGTTGTCATTAGGATTAAATGAGAGAGCAAATGAGAATATTCTTGGTACATGGTAGTTGTTCAACAAATTCTAGTTAGTATTATTATTTATTGCTAGTAGTAATAATAAGCAAATCTGCTATCCATTCCATCTCCAAATGACTGTGTATCCCTGCTTTTTATTGGTATATTACATAGAATGTGTTTATTTGACTTTCATTTGCATTGGTGGAGCCCAGGAGCTGTTTCCTCTATTTTCAACCTAGACGTTAGGGTGCAATATCATTTCTCACACTCTAAGATCTCTGTAAGCAAAGACAGAAGATATACATGTCAGGTCTGGTTCTCTTTCAATAGGAAGTTTGGACTATTGAGCTGAAGAGTCTACAATCTCTCTTGGGAGCAGGTGAATCCAGCTAGGTGGGCCAGGGTCAGGATTAGGGTCTCAGATTCACAGCCAGATGGGCTGAGCAGCTCAACCAACTCAAAACAGCTAAGATTGGGAAGAGCCAATGGGTATCAGTCCTAGCTGGTCTTCATAGAGCAACAAAGATCCAAGCTGGGAAGTGCAATTTGGGTGGCAACACCCAGGAGCAAGGGTTATGCTAACTATCAAGAATGATAATTCCAATTACACATGTAGATACTAGGGAAATAATACTGAGTAGTTCCCTAGGCCCACTGAAGCCACCATTGGCTGGACTAGGTTCAGGGCTCCAATTATTATCTAGGCTCCATATGTCTCAATCCTAAAGGGTAGGCTATGTTTGCTTTTGGGCTCTTGGGCATCAATATCAACTCCCTAGGCCAAGATCTTAGGTCTTCCAACAATTCCTGAAAAGTCTATGTATATTACCCTTTGCTTAGTAAATGGTTATCTGAATAAATGGCTGTAGGGAAGGACTGGGGAAATCACAACTGAGTATGCATGCTGTGGCCTTGCAAAATTATTCCTCCTGGAACTTCAGTAAATGAGTTCCAGGTCTGAGAACAGCCAGGAATCTTGAATTTTTATTGAGGCTGCTGTCCACAGGCTCCTGACCATTCATCACTGATTTCTTTTGATTGTACATATTAAGAAATGCTTTTGTTGGTTGCCCAACTATCTCAGCCTGAGGAACACTCTATTTTATCAACCATCTCCATCTATCTGTTGGTTCATCTTCCTTGATCAATCAGGTCTCCACTCTCACCTTGATGTTTGTTGCAATAATGATACCAACCTGGCCTTTATTATGTCAGGATCCTGTCATCCCCATTGCTATTAGGAGCCCAGTTTTGTAGTAGCCTCTCCTGCTTGCAGCCTTGGTCTACAAAGATAGCCACCACTGAGCTGCTTAACAGTTCTAGAGCATACTCACTAGCACATTCTCTGGGCCCTCCCACAAAACTTGTCAGCTGACAGATTTTCTGGCTTTATGAAATATCTGCTCTAGCATGCCCACTTCTCAGAGCCTTTGATTCTTTTCTCCCTGTTGCCGTGGCAGTTCTGCCATTTCTATCTCACTTAGTGGCGGTCATCACTTTTCTCAAGCTTCCAATAGCCATCCTAGCATCGTATTAGCTCCATCGCCAGGATCCTTGCCATGGTGTTAAATCCTTGGTGACTGGAGCATTCTTTCTTTTGATCCCACATGCACAGGGCCCAGATCCATACAGACAATCTGAGATCTTGCCAATACTTATTAGCTAGATGCTGCGGCTCCTTGATATAGTGGATACTTGGCAAATAACCCCTTTCAGACCTTAGCAGGCCCAGCACCTCTGCAGCCAGGCTGTGCTGGGTTCTGGCCCTTGTTATTGGTCTTGTTGACAGTAAGGGGGATGCTATGAGAGGGGGATAAGATCCTGAGTGGGGACAAACATTGTCTATAAGGCAGTTGTTTCACTTGTGATTTCCGCAGAAGCTTCAAGCAAGGGAGAGGGCATTTTTTTAATGAGCAGGGGCAGGCCACTTATAGCCCAGCAGGTTCAGGGTTATTTAGGAGTTCAAGATGCTCAGAAGTATCTATCCAGGTATCCCAGATCCAATTTTCAGGGTCCCCTTCCTCCTGAAGTAGAGTTCTGGCCTCTGTGAAGTCAACCTTCTCTGAAACTCCACTACTCTTGTGATTAAGTTCCACACCTTATCCTTCACACTATCTGCCTTTTGGCTGTAGATTAGAATTTTCTTAAATGCTGCCTAGGAGGTCCTCTGGCATTCATATTTTTCCTTGAATTTGTGGTTAGTCATCATGAGCCAGTCATTATCTTTCTTTAATCAATCCATTAAAGTGGCTGTGTGCAGCAACAGCCACTCAACCCCACAGTCCTTGTGGTTATTATGTCCCTCATTCCATTTGATGCATCCCCTTGCATTGATATCCCACCCACACCCACTGCCAGTACAAGTTGTAATAATTGCACCATACAGCATACTAAGGACTCTGCATGAGCTGCCTATCACTAGTGATGGGTTCTCTTTGCCAATTGGTTGGCCATTTATCCAGCTCCAAAATCCCATTTTAGAGTCCATTTCCAGGACCATTTTTGGTTCCATTTTCTGGAAACAGATGCTAAAGAGGAAAATTTGGCACAGAGAGTTTACTGGTGCATACTCTTAGATCATAAACCTGTAAAGAAGTGAAGAAGGCAGACCGAGGCAGAGGGAGAAGCTGACCCACAATGTTGTTACAGCTGAGGCCTTGGCTAATCCTGTGGGGAGCTTTGGAGAAGGGATGGCCCTTTAGAGTGTCTGAGAGTGAGACAAGGGGGTAATGCCTTTGAATTCCTGCATTGGAAAATCATTAGTCACAGTCAACCCCTGCAAGGGAGATAACTGAGCAAGGCAGTTACTTGCAGTCAAAGACAACGCCCAGTAAGGCATGCCAGTGTGGGTTATCTTGGCTGATATTCCCAGCAGCTGGGGCATGGGTACGTCAGCCCCAAAGAAGGCATCTGGGCAGAACACTATAGTATCCACTACATCAAGTAACCAACATCCCACTTAAGATATAAAAACATTTCCATCACCCTAGAGAGTTCCTAGAAGCTTCTGCAGTCAATCTCTGCCCTCTTCACCTTACCTCCCCAAGAGAAAACGACTGTTCTGATTCCTATCACCATAGATGATTTTTGAAAGTTCTGTGAGCTTATATGCGTGGAATCACAAAGAAAGTAGTCTGTAGTGTCTGTCATCCATGATGGTTTTCAGATTCAATCACATTTTTGTGTATATCAGAATCTTTTTTTTATTGTTAGTAATATTCCATTATTGAATATACCAAAAATTGCTTATATATTAGCCTATTGAGGGACATTTTTGTTGTTTTTAGTTTCTTTTTATTAAGAATAAAACTGTTATGAACATTCTTGAACAAGTCTTTGTGTGGACATACATTTTCATTTCTTTTGGATAAATACTTAGAAATGGAACGGTGGGCCATGGAGTAGGTGTATACTTGAGTTAAAGAATAAGTGCTAAACAGTTGCCCAAAGTAGTTATACCATTTTACTCTTCTAGCAGCGATAGATGAGAGTTCCATTGTTCCAGTACATCCAGTTGATACACTTCTGCTATTGTCAGTCTTTTTAATTGCAGCTGTCCAAGTGGCCGTGAAGTGGTAAAACCATGTGGTTTCTAATTCGCATTTTCCTAATGAGTAATGATGCTGAGCACTCTGCATGTGTTTGTAGAGCATTTGTATATTGAGACAGTGTCTGTTCAAGTCTCTAGCTTATTTTTTATTGGATTGTTTATCTTTTTATTATTGATTTGTAAGCGTGTTTTGTATATTCTACATGTAAGCCAGATATGCATATTGTGAATATTTCTATCAGTCTTTGGCTTTCTTTTCATTTTCTTGATGGTGTCCTTGGATAAGCAGAAATTTTTAATTTTGATGAAGTCCAATTTATTTTTCTTGTGGTTAGTGCTTTTGGTATCTTGTCTAAGAAGTCTTTTGCTTCTCCCCAGGTATGAAGGTGTGAAGGTATTCTTGATTTTCTTCCAGAAGCTTTATTGCATTATTTTAAAAGTCAAGTCACTTTTGGTGCCACATCGTGCTATTCAAACATAAGAAATCTTTAGTAAAAGTGAACAGGACACAAAATGGGAAGGAGGAGGCAATGGAGCTGGGAGCTGAGGCCAGCAGAAGCAAAGTGGATGCCCAACGCAGACAATCCAGGTCTCTTGAGTGCAGGGAAATCTCCTCTCTGCTTGTAACCTCGAGGCTGCTCCTCTCCATTAGAGCCAGGGAGGCCAGCTCTGCCTTTTAAAAAGGGGACCTGCAAATGGAATTCACACAATGCCACGACCCTCGATGTGCAGTGTGGCAGGCTACGGCCCAATTCACATCCAAGTGCACACCACACATTCACAGCTGAGAGCTCACCTCTCCTGCCCTGTCACACCAGCACTTCCCAGCAGTTCTGCAGCCTGCTCTCCCTGACAATGTTTTGATATGTTGGGCTGAGCCTCTCCAAGGGCACCAGCTCACTTTTGGTTCCTGAACACACTTATTTGGTGTTTTCAAGAAGGTCAGTTTCAATTCTCTGTGACTTTGGCTTCACCCCTTCTCACCTCTGAAGATTGAAACAGGAGGGGGCTGGTACTTACTGTACAGCTGTGACCCCCCCATTCCCTTGAGTCTACATGCTGGCCTTTTGTATCTAAAGCCCATTCAGAGTAAGATGAGAGAAGCACATGCCCTAGAAACTTGATCACTCCCAGCCCTGCCCAAACCCCCTTCATAGTGAATCTGCCCACCCCCAGCCCTTTGCTGCCTGGGCCATGGTTTGGCCCTACGATACCTGAACCACAGCTGATTGGGTCAATGCAAGTCACATTACCCAGAGTCCTGTCATCCAGGAGCAGCATCAGAAGCTGGCCAACATTCTTCCAGGGGTCCCAGGAAAAGCTAAGATCTTCCTATGATCAGATTCTTTCTCTTGAGAATTTGAACTAAATCTCATGGGAAGAATTTGCAAATATGCAGTCAGAGGTGAAGCAAGAGGAGCAAGAAAAAGGTTAGGAGGCTGCAAAGAGCCACATGTAAGCCTAAGTGACAGAGGAGCAGAACCCGGAGCAGACAGAGAAAGCCACTGGCAGAGAACGGAGCACACACCAGTTGTGCTGAGAAAGCCAGAGGTACCAGGAGAAGACACCAGTCCTAGACGTGCCTCTGTTCCTGATTCTACAAACAGCTTCCTGCCCAGGAGTCTATCAGCCTACTATCAACCCCTGTAGCTATGAAATCTCTTGATGAAGTATCCTGTGAGGGTTTCTGTTTGCATTACCAAACAAGTTTGACCAAAACAGTGAGAGGAAGAGAGGAGGTGAGAGAGTGAGGCAAAGGAAAATAAATCAAAGTAAAGTAAAGAAGGTGGTTACTATTCACTCTCCAGTATAAATATTTCCCACATAACTTGTTTGGGGACATCTTTAACGATACCTCACCCCTTTCCAGTGACACTCTCCTATTTCAACCCACCTATGAAGGTCAGGGAGCAGACATCTGCTAGACCTGCGAGGAAGGTAAATGCATTTTCAACGAACTGGACAATCTCTCACTGAACAGCGCCTCCCACATTATCAGTTGTGTGTCTGCGCGTTTTAAGTCAAATCTTTCAAGTGCTTACTTCCAGAAGTGTGGCCGGGCAATAAGAACTCAGAGAAGCTGAAATGTGACTCTTGAAAATGGCTGTCCTGCTGGGATTATGGACACTCGTACAGCATCTTTGCAAAATTCTACAGTATCAATCCTGGGAGTAAAGTGCTTTTTGTAAAAACCACTTATTGAGGGAGTGACATTCTGATAAAGGCAGTGGTCATTTTATGCCCACAGACCAACACCCACAGAGGATGAGTGTTTTCCAGATTGAGCAAAGGAAACACAGATCACGGTTGACATGATCTGGATACTCAGACTTCACACTCAATTATGTGCACAAGCTGACCACAAGGATCTGGTCACATATATACACACCCACCCACACACCCTCCCCTGAAAATGGAGGCTATACCAGAAATGTTGAGCAACAATTAGTTCATGGGAGTTAGCTCTTCAGAAGAAAGCTCGCAACTCACTAGCGGCTGCCTCAGCTGATCAGTGAGAAAAACCACAGCAGTAACAAGCAAAGGCATGTTCTATCACTTTCCTTTAAGTTGCAGAGTCAGGACATTTTGTGCCCTTAGTGTAGGGCAGAACGAGGAGAAGGGCCTCAAACTAAAAGGAAAGGATGGTGTTCGGAGGCAAAGGTAGGCACTGGGACCACACAGAGTCTCCCATCTGTGTGTGTGGACAGTGTCCCATATTCAAAGAAAGTTCGAGCTGGAAGAAACTTGAGCAACCCTAGCCCAAGTACTTGTTTAACAGGTGAGGAAGATAAGGCAGAAAGACCTTTCTGCAAAACTAATTATTGGTTTTAAGTTTATTCGGCAGAGATTATGGATAATGACATTCCATATACAGCCTGAACACATTAGGACAAATACTGTGATGAAAATCACAAAATGTAGGTAAGGAGCATGACAAGGCCCAGGTAAGACTGAATGCTGGCCAGTGGCTCCCAGCAGAACACAATTAACATGTTTCTTTATGGTGCTTCTGCTTGAAAGTCTATATCCCAAACTAGTTTTTGTGCATTCAAAATGTGGCGCCCGGATAGCAACATCTGTGTCACAGGAAGCATCTTAGAGATGCAGAATCTTGGACCCAGCACTGCAGCTGTCTCACAGCCTGGCCTGCCACCGGATCCCTGGCTGGTGTGTGTGCACAGGACAGTGTGAGAAGAGCTGCTCCAACACGCCACCAGCACAGCTCTTTCTCCAGAAAAGAAAGTGCAAGTTCCCCCAGCTACAATTCAGTAACAAAAAAGCAACTTAAAACACTGCTTTCAAGTGTTGGCATTTGTGTTAGTTTCCTAGAGCTGCTAGAAAAAATTACCACAAATTTAACGGCTTAAAACAACAGGAATTTATTCTCTCATAGTTCTGGAGACCAGAAGTCCAAAATCAAGGTGCCAACAGGGCTGCAATCCCTCCAAAGGCTCTAGAGAGAAAATCTGTCCTCACTTCTTCCAGTTTCTGGCGGTGCCAACAGCTCCTTGGTTTGTGATTGTGTCCCTCCAAACTCTGTGTCTGTCTTCACATGGCCTTCTTCTCTGGGCCTCAAATCTCTCTGTCTTTCTCTCACATGGACCCTTGTCATGGGAATTAGGGCCTACCTGGACTGTGCAGGGTGATTTTATCTTGAGGTCCTTAATTACATCTGCAAACTCTTTTTTGAAATAAGGTGACATTCACAGACTCCAGATGAACATATGCTGTGGGCCCACCATTCAGCTCATTACTGCATGATGGGGGTCAGTGAGGGAGACAGTCTCCAAGATGTGAGGGCCCATCACAGAGGAAGAGAAAGGGATAATGTCACATTGTTGCAGATGACCTTCAGCTCTAGGGTCCCCAAGTTTGTTTCATATCATTCAGCAAGGGTGCTCATGGGCTTTAATTATTTATCAGAGAGAAGCAGAAAGAGAAGAGAGAGAGAGAGACTTCTTTTTTTTTGTTTTTTTGAAGAAGATTAGCCCTGAGCTAATATCCGCTGCCAATCCTCCTCTTTCTGCTGAGGAAGACTGGCCCTGAGCTAACATCTGTGCCCTTCTTCCTCTACTTTATATGTGGGACGCCTACCACAGCATGGCTTGCCAAGTGGTGCAATGTCCACAACGGAGATCCCAACCGGTCAACCCAGGGCCGCCGAAGCGGAACGTGGGAACTTAACCACTGCACCTCCTGGCCGGCCCCGAGAGAGATATTTTTTTGCAGTCTCCCTGGGTCCTCATTGAAGGAAGAGCACAGAAGACACTAAATTAATTCAGGTTATTCTGAGAGCCCTGTGCTCTGGCAATGAGATTAAAGCATCACTGGCATTAGAAGTTGGTCTAAAATCTATCTCTTTTCTGTCAACAATACATACCCCTCTTGCCCTTTCTATCTAGGGGCCCCTCTTCCTTCCAGCTCCTGCCTCCTAACTACTGGGTGCTCAGCCACCCCCAGGCGGGTCGGCTCCAGCCCGGGAGCAGGTCCTACAGATAGCCTTCCTCCAGCCTGCCTCCCCACCCCAGCGGCCAAAGGCCCGGCCTGTCAGGCTGTCTGGAGGCAGGTCTCCGCGCTAATTAGCAGCATTATCACTTTGCCCAAAGAACACGGACCCAGGAAAAGGCCTCTGTTAAGTGTCCTGGACATCAGGGATCTTGACTGCAGGCGGCTGAACTCTGGCATCTGCTTCACAGAACTGAAAGCTACGGAGCTGCCCCGGTGCTGTGGAGAGAGGGCTGGTCTCCACTCTCCTCTCAGAATCCCCCATCCGTGGTCAAGGGATGGCACAGTTTTTTTTTTAATTGTGATAACATAAAATGTACCATTTTAACAATTTTCTTAAGTGTACAGTTCGGTGGCATCAAGTACTTTCACATTGTTGTGCAACCATCACCACCATCCGTCTCCAGAACTCTTCATCTTGTGAAACTGAAACTGTACCCACTAAACAACAGCTCCCCCCGGCCCCAGCGACCCTTCTCCTTTCTGTCTCTATGGATTTGACTACTCCAGGTCCTGCGTGTAAGTGCAATCATATGTCCTGCTTATTTCACGTAGCGTAATGTCCTCAAGGTTCATCCATGTTGTAGCATGTGTCACAATTTCCTTCTTTTACAAGCTGAATAATATTTCATTATGCGTAAATAACATATTTTGTTTGTCCATTCATCCATCAATGGACAGTTGGGGTGCTCAGGACACAGACTTTTTAAAGTAAATATTTACTTTAAATTCTGAAGTCACTTCAGCAGGAGGAAGAAAAACTCTAAATAGCTTAAAACTGAGTAATGAAGAAAATGAAGGCCATCTTTGATATCCACTGGAAGCAACTCGGCAAATTTGGAAAAGGAAAGAAGAAACCACCTTCCTTTTTACACATGCAAAAGGTCCCCAAATTTTCCAGAATGAGAGAACATAGGAGAGCTCTGGGAACTCAATAGTTATGCCGATAATTGGCTCAGTTGTGCTATTTGCACCAAAGAGCTAATTAATTCTCAAAGGGCCAAAGGGCAATAAAGCTGCATTTGCCTTTCAAATGGGACTGAATGATTGAAAGGAGCTCATGCCTCAAGATCTTGGTACAGGTGTGCAGATATGAGAAGGGCACACAGTGGTTTTCCAGAGTTTCTGAGATTCAGGGAAGTGGGGTCCTTCCTGCAGGGGCCTCTGATACCTGGTTGTCCCAGGGCACATACTTTAAGAAACACTGATTTGAGTATTAAGTGGAAAGCATACTAGTCCTACTATTGTATTCTCTGAAAACTGCCTTTAAAAACTTTCCCTGGGGCCGGCCTGGTGGCGCAGTGTTTAAGTGCGCACGTTCCACTTTGGCGGCCTGGGGTTGACTGGTTGGGATCCCGGGTGTGGACACGGCACTGCTTGGCACGCCATGCTGTGGTAGGCATCCCACATATAAAGTAGAGGAAGATGGGCACGGATGTTAGCTCAGGGCTAGTCTTCATCGGCAAAAAGAGGAGGATTGGCAGCGGATGTTAGCTCAGGGCTAATCTTGCTCAAAAAAAATTTTTTTCCTAATGGAAGTGTGTTTACTGTATCATTTGTCTTACTTCTATTTAGGCAACCAATATGTTTTGAAAATCCTACATTACTGAATTTCTAGTTGATTAGACAATGGATAAAACAGACTTTATTATGAAAGGGAACAAGAAATACTTTTGACTTAAAGAAAAAGAAAATTATACATTATATTTATTTTTCCAACAGATAGTTGTTATTTTTCAATTTTACCAGTAAAAACATGTAAGAAGGAAGACTCACAAATGCCGGGACACATAGTAACTCAAGCAATGGGAATTCTCCAGAGGGTGATTCGCTGCATTCCATCTTGGTGAGAAGGAGACCTCTGGGGTAATGTTGCACCATAAGCGAGAGGTGTGAGAGCCACGTGGCCGCTGTTAGTGGTCAAGAGAGGGTATTGAGTCACAGACTGTTGGGCCCTGGGAATACTAAAACGAGCTCCTTAGTGTCCCCATGAGGCACACTACCCAGACTGGAGCACGAAGCTGGAAAATACGGCCCCTCCTGCTAGTCCATCATGCTATGTTAAATACACAACTAGACAAACCCAGGCATTATGCTCTGAGATCCAGAACCTTCCGGGATTTAGAGGCCCTGAGCTCAGTGTAACCTTCTCTCTTGTTCTATTTCCTCTCTTATAAAATAGACATACATATGCTTACTACCCACCCTGTCCTGGCCTTGCTGTTATTCCAAAGGAATCCAGACTTTCCAAGGTCTTGGCACTTTCCACAAACACCAAAGTTGCTAATGTTTCTCCCAGCAATGCATTGAAAAGAAAAACCACTGATGTTATGAAATGATTCTTGAAGCATCTTTTAGTGGCAGAATACGTCCCCAGATTTCAAAGGGTAGAGAGCCACATGGGGTCTCTAAGCACTGTTGTGACCATTTTAGCTGGGTCCAAATGGTCTTTTTAGAAGAGAACTGCCTGGGGCCAGGAAGCATCCAGTGGCCAACAGGGCTAACACTGTGAGTGGTGGCTGTTGGTATCTACTTACTCCTTCAAAGTAAACTCCAAACCCAAGGTCCGGTGTGGAATTTTACCCAGAACTTGAGTAGTTGGTGGTCTTCCCTGGTGGTTGCCTTGAGTTATCAAGTTCCAAAATAAAGGAAGCTGGGCAGGAAGGTCAATATCAGGCTTGGGAGTCTCCTCTGCAGACCACTAATTAGTTCTTTTTTCCAGGGGGACGAGAAAGGTATTTCTGCCTACATTTTTCTCCCCAAGGCTCAGGTTTCTTAGGATAAATAGAAACCAGAAAGAACAGTGTCCAAGCTTTCAACATGGAGGAATGGGACTGCTGCCCTGCAATTGTATATTCAAAGTTGTCTCTTTTTCTCTCTGACTGGTTGGGAGCCTTGAATGAAGTCCCATCATTGGCATTTTCCATTTTTACTCTGCTTATGTATTTCTCTTTGTAGTAAAGGACCCAGTCCGTTCTCACACCATTGCTGCTTGCTGGGAACAATAATGACAATGATAGTAATGATAATTATGGCTACCACTTACTGTCCATTTTGTATGTGCCCATCACTGTACTGTGGGCAGTACAGGCATCATCTCACTGAAGAACATGAGGCTAGACCCAACTGCCTGCTCCACACAGTATCGGAGACATGATAGCAAGACTATCATGTGAGTCAACAGTGGGAAAAGCATAACAGTGTGTTTAAAAGTGTTGATAATGGTCTGGTTGCTATCACTTGGAAAACTTGAATCAAGAAAGGCAGCAGTCTCTGGGATGGTATACTGTAAAATAGTCCTAATCCAGTGTGGCCAGCTTTACATTCCTGCCACCCCTCTGCTAACCCTCCTACCCGCCAACACACACATTATTGTATTATTACCAAACCTCATGCTTTACTCCCAAATTGACTCTAAGAGGCTACATTCTGTCTGGATCTGCTCTCTAGGGGAATGACCAAAACAAAACTAACAGTTAAAAAAACGAAAGCACATGAAATGGAAGAAAGAGAGAACTCATTGAAATCCCACTCTGCCTCTACTAGTTGTGTGTCACTGGGCATGTGGCTTAACTCCCTGCACCTCAGTTCTTCATTGGAAAATAATGACAAGAACAATTAAATGAGACAATGCAATGGATAGGCACTTAATAAATAACTTAAAACACTACATTTTAAAAATGGATTGTACTTCAGTTCTCTCGGTAAATTCTAGAACACATGTTTACTTGTCCAAACAAGGAACTGAGGTAATGCATTTTCTTATGTGATTTGAAACCCTCATCTAACTTTTCATGAATGCTGTAAATCAGTAGTACACCCTCTGCATCACTCATTTCTAGTTCTTAAAAAGTATCCAAAGGGAAGATAGTTTTCTGGGTCCCAGGAATATGAACCTGTCATTTGCTTCCCAGTCAAGCATCAGCCAATCTCTTTGTACTTTCCTCTGGCCTTGCTGGAACACTGAGCAAGGAGACTGTCAAGGGGTTGGTTTGTGATAGATCCTATAAACCTATTTCCTGTAACCTGACTGGTCTTCACATCGAGCTTTTCTGTGGCAGCCCCGCCACCCCTATCGCCACAGCCTTCCTGCCTGGCAGCTGCAGACAGAACATTCCCCATAGTTAAGGCCCCATAAGACTCAACTCTTTCACCATGAGGCTCTGGGCCTACACTGTCTGATTGCTTTGGAGCCAACTGCAATGGGTGTGTTTGGCTAGCTAGGGAGGGATTTTTACAATTAAAAACAAAAAAAGTTGTCAAAGACAAAGCCTGTAGGGTCCTGAGGGATTCCCAAGGGTAGCTAATTGGAAAAACCATTTGCCCCCTTTAATGTCCCTCCCCCGACTGCCGCCCCCAGCCTTATCCGAGAGCAGCCACCCTATCTGTAAATGGCGACCATGGAAAATGTACCCTGGCGACTTGGTGTGAAAGATAGGCAAGGCTCCTAAAAAATCTTCTCGGAGGCTTATCACCTTCTTCTGGCTCCACAGCGGGCTCGGGCTCTGGGGCTGGAGGAAACTGCCTGTCTGTGAGCCTAGACAGGGTCTCATCAACAACTGATAAGGCCCTCTGTGAACATGCAGGCGCTGTGGGGCTTACTCGCCTCTCAAATGCCAGAGACATTTGTAGGAAAATACACAGGGTCCAATGACCTCCGTGAAGGAGTCTGGGCAAGCCCACAGTGTCGGCCATGAAGAGGGCGGCCCTACCCCCACCCGGGAAAGGAGAAAAGCTAGAGGTCACTCTACAAGCCAGGGGGCAAATGTCTAATAGCTGGGCCATCTGTGCACTGGCAATGCTGGTATGCCAGATGAATTCATCACAAAATAAGCTCCAATCAATTCAGATTCTAAACAATCAAAAAGCTCCTATAATCAGAATTTCTGCAAGCCGGTATGAAGACAATGGATATTAAAACAATATCCTCTCATATTGCAAGATCTTGAGGTCTCTTCCAAATTGAACTGCTTAGTTCAACAAAAGGCACGGCACTGGGAAGGAAGAAATCAGATTCTATATCTCAACTCTGTCCTCTAACCACCCATGTAACATTGGATAAATCAGTTTCCCCAGGAAAATGCAAATATTTGCTCAGACTGACTCTCATTATGTGAATGAGATTTATAAATAAACAATAAAACACTATATAAATAAAGTATTATTCTGTTAAAAATACAACACTTAGATTATCTTCAGTGGCGAACGCACTTATACACTCGAATCCTTTGAAAATTGCTAATTCTTATTTAGTGTGGTGAATTCAGTTGCACAAATGCAAACTGAGCTCCTTGCACTGTGGAAGATAACAAAGAAAAGACACAGTCCTCATTTATAGGACTGCAACATCAGGAATGTGCTATAATAAAGGAGTGAACGCAGTGTACTGGGGAAACCCAGCTGGAAGATTCGTCTTAGGGAGAAAGCCGAGTCTGAGCAGATCCGAATGATGGGATGGCTTTGACCAGGCAGAGCAGTCAGGGAGAAAGCAACAGCATGAGCAAGACCACGGGAGGACAGACCAGGTGAACAGTGCAGGGAGTAGTCTGGTGGAGCTGCATTAAAAGAGGTAATGAAGATAATTGGAGGTGGGTCAGCAGGGGCCAGAGGGAGGGGTCTTGCACACTGAGGAACTTGGGTCTTGTCCTGGAGAAGCGGAGAGCTGCTGAAGGTGTGCGAGGAGAGCAGTGCTGAGGAGACCAACTGTAGCAGGAGATTCAGAGAGACTGGAGGTGGGAGGAACCCCAGGGAGCTGGATGGAGAGCGGCAGTGGGGGTGGAGAGGAAGGGGCTTCTCAAGAGAGGCTTTTGCCATGTATTGAGTCTCTGACAATCCACATACTTGCCATTCTCCTTCCTTTCTGGATAAACCCAGGTCGCTCTCCTTGATGGGCATTTGTTGGCCTGGGCACTTGCTCAGCCTCAGCTGCAGCTTTGATCTTTCTACTGTTCCCGGTGAAAGTGATTCCCTGTTCTCTGATTCTACAACAGAGCTTCCCACCGGACAGAGGGGGAAAGAGGTCAAAGAATAAAAAAGGAAAAGAAGAATAAAACAAGAGAATGAGAAACAACTTTCTATGACTTTCATTATCACAAAAGGAAACAATTTGTTCACAGTACAAAATCTAGAAAACAGAATTAAGCAAAGTAGAAAAAATGAAAATCACGTGTATCCGGAGATATTTACTGTTAATACTTTGGTAGATATCCTTCCAGTACTTTCTGTGTGTGTGTTGTGTAATATATGTTTGTGTGTATATAGCAAAAAATAGGGCAGGGACTGTTATAATACTAGTTATGTACTACCTAGTACTATTACCAAGACTACTACTATACCATTACTAGCACTATTTAGTACTGTCTAGTGCATGGCCCATATTGAGACTTAATAAATATTTAATAAAGTAACAAATGACCATGAATGACTGAAGACATTGTTTTAATAAACTGATTTTTCATTAATTACACAGTATATTGTGGACCCTTTCCATGGGTTAAAACAATCTTTTAATGACTATGTGGTATTCTATCACACACACGTGTCATGCTCTTTTTCACCAAACCTCACATGATCAGGCACTTATCTTAAACAAAGCTGTGATGAACATTCTTATAAAGACATACATTCAAAATAACATCCTTAGGAAAAAAATACAAGAAAGAGGTTTACTAGATCAAAGGGTGTGCACATTTTCAAGACTTTTGATATCCACTGCTGGCTTTTCATATCTCTATTGAATTATCCTTTGAACATGTTATATCCATTCACGCCCCATCTGCAGTGGAGGCAGATTTGTTTCCCCAGGAAGACGGTCTGACAGAGGATGTTATCTTTCCCTTCATCTTCGCCCACATGAGGGAGAAAAAGTTATCCCATTCTAATTTTCACTTTGATTACTTAATGACCATGAATTTATTTATTTATTTTTTTGGCCTTCAGTTATTCTTTGAGGAGGGGGTTTCTTGCTCATATCTTTTAACTATTTTCCTGTGTTCTTGTTTATCTGTAAAGAATTATATATTAAAAATATTAACCCTTTGTCAAAAATATTGCAAATGCTTTCTTCCAGTTTGTCACTTTGTTTGCATTTTGTTTTGGTTTCTTTTTTTTTTTGGCGATCCAGTTTTAAATTTTTATATGTTGGAATCCATTGATCTTTCCTTTATGACTTATGCTTATGGCATCATGTTTTAAAAGGCCTTCCTCAGGGGCTGGCCTGATGGCATAGTGGTTAAGTTCATGCATTCCACTTCAGTGGCTCAGAGTTCATGGGTTTGGGTCCTGGGCATGGACCTACACACTGCTCATCAAGCCATGATGTGGCAGCATCACACACATAAAATAGAGGAAGATTGGCAACAGATGTTAGCTCAGGGACAATCTTCCTCACAAACACAAAAATAAATAAAGAATAGAAGGCCTTCCCCAGCCCAAGATTAAATATTACAACTATATTCACAATATTAAGCTATAGCTTTTTGGTATTTTACATCTCAAAGCCACCTGAAAATTATTTTGGTTAGATCTTTTTGAGCTCTAGCTTTATTTTTTCCAACTAGTTAGCCGTTTCCCCCAATATCATTTATTGAATAATCTATTCCTATCTAATGACGTGAAACGCCATTTTTGTCAAACTTTGGTATTTCATTCCAGTGACTAGCATGTCTGACTCTTCTTTTTTTTTTTTTGATGAAGATTAGCCCTAAGCTAACTACTGCCAATCCTCCTCTTTTTGCTGAGGAAGAATGACCCTGAGCTAACATCCATGCCCATCTTCCTCTACTTTATATGTGGGACGCCTACCACAGCATGGCTTTTGCCAAGTGGTGCCATGTCCGCACCCAGGATCCAAACTGGCGAACCCTGGGCCGCCGAGAAGCAGAACGTGCGAACTTAACCACTGCGCCACCAGGCCGGCCCCCATGTCTGACTCTTCAGGTGCTAGTATTATATTGTTTTACTTATTGTAACTTTATAATATCTCTTAAAATCTGGTAAGGCAAATCCTCCCTCGTGATTCTTCCTTTTCTAAATTTTCTTTGTTATTCTCCCTTGAGTGTTCCTCAAACGAATTTTAAAATAATTTTGATGTGTTCTCAAAAAATAATGCAATTGGAATTTTTATTAGAATTGTACTCATTTACAAAGTAAACAAAGAATCAGCATCTCTGCATTACTGAGTTTCTGTGCAAGAACATAGCTTACATTTCCATTTAGCCATATTGCTTCTATGTTCCTCAGTAATACAATGAAGTTTATGATACACAGACACCACCCAGTTCTTGTTCACATTATTCTACGTGTTTCGTATTTTGGGTTGTCAAGTGGGATTTTTCCCACTATGTTTTTTTAACTCATTATCACTATCATATAGGAAAGCTATTATTTTGTTTCCCTCTTACCAGATAAATTCTGTTATTAATTCAAATAACTTTCAATAGATTCCTCCAGATTTCCTGAGTGGTAGTTTGTACTGTGTCAAGTAGAATCCCCTTGTCTCTATTGTTGTGAATTATAGTCAACCAAAAGAGGATTACAGACAATATTTGGAAGTGAAGCAGCAGCCATTATTCTCTGAAGGTCGTCATGGTGAGGTGTGGTACCAGCCAAATACGGGATCGCCATGAGTCCCAAAGGCCCATAGACACTTAGCAGCAGATGCCAAGAGGTGGTAGCTACACGGAGACACCACTTTCCATCAACATCCCTGTGCTTCACTCTGATGGCTGGAAGTGCTCAGCCTCTCACACTGACTGGTTGCTGAGTCTTTCTTTGATCCTTCAACTTCCCTCCTGAACTTTCTCTTCTCCAATTCTTTCCACAATTGTGTAAGGTCTAATTACTGTAATAAATCTCTTACTCAGGGAATCTGCTTTCCTGACTGAACCCTGACTGATACACCACAAAGATAATCTTGGGATGTTAACACTAACAGGGACCCTACAGTAAAGGCTGTCAGACAGACTACAGGACACTCGGTTACATCTGAATTTCAGAGAAACAGTGAATGGAATATTTTTATAGCATAAGTATGTCCCAATAATGAATGAGATATACTCACACTAAAAATTATTTATTGTTTCTCTGAAATTCAAATTTAACTGGACATTATATATATATTTTTGTCATTATATATATATATTTGTCAAATGTGTATATTTGACAAATGTATATATATTCCCTCCCCCTTAAATTTACCAATCTTACCTTCAAATTTACCTGGTCCCAAGCCAAGACTAGTGAAAAGTCTTTGCTAAGGTCTCTTGATGAGAAAACTGATATCTGGGCTGGAGATTTGCTGTCCTTGTCACAATTGCTCAGGTGAGTGGGAATTAACTTAGTGGCTTTAATAGCATATTTGGAGATGATCTAACACAGGTGTCCTGTGTGGCAATCCAGAGCAATTTTCTTGGACAAAGACTTTGAACTTTGGGTTTCATATATGAATCAATTATATTTGCCAGGGACTTGGATTGCTGGAATCTCTACTGAGACTAGAAGTTTGGCCACAAGCTCCTTGTCCTAAGACTCACCAAACAGAACAGTGAGAGGGCCAACCAGCCCTCTCTTTGAAGGCATCATTGTTTTGAATGGCTGCCTGGAGTCATGCCTTGCATTCCTGTTAGCACCAGTACCTCCAGGAGAACAAGCCTCCAGGAGAAGGAAGGAAAGGAGAGAAGGAAGAGAGGGAAAAAGGGCAAAGAGTCTTACTAAATGGATAGTAGATGAAGAGCTGAATTCACTAAGATGCAATAACAAGTATAACATTCTTTTTCTGAGAGCATCCTCCTATAAGAAGAGGGGAGGGGGATGGAGGAGGCAGGGAGTAGGGGCAAATAAAAACAAGGATTCTGGTGCTGGTGCAGAGTTTTCGCTGAGCAGGTCACCTTGCCTGCTTCCCTTCTTCACAGAGACACACATCCAACTTCCGTATATTTGAAACCATTTTAAAATAGCAAGGGTAACCATGAAGGGGAAGGATGCATTATAAGATGTGTGTGGAAAGGAGGGTTGCTGCCTCACTCTCCACCTTGTGAAATACTTAGAATAGTAACAATAATTACTATTAACTATATGTCAGAAACTCTGACTACATCAACCCAGATGTGAAACATAACCGTGGTTCCTTGATTTCTCCTAAATGACACAAGCGGAAGTTGTGTAAAGCAAGTGTTTACTAACATTTTGGGGGTCACACTGAAGAAAGATTACATCAAAGTAAAGTCAATCTTTATCATTCATGGATTCCACATTTGTGAATTCACTCACTCACTAAAGAGTGTTTGTAACCCTCAAGTCAGTTCTCACAGTGCTTTCATGTTCATTCACGGATATGTGCAGAGTGGCAAACAATTTGAGTCACTTGACATGCACATTCCCAGTTGATGTAGAACAAGGCAATGCATTGCCTTCTTGTTTCAGCTCCCATAATGTAAACAAATGTCCTTTCCACACTCGCCTTGGTGCCATTTTTGCGCCTTTTTGTTGGTGGTTTCAAATGTTCCCCAAGCACAGTGCTGAAGTGCTGTCTATTGTTCTTACGTGCAAGAAGGCTGTGATGTGCATTATGGAGAAATTGTGAATGTAGATAAGTTTCCTTCAGTGATGAATTATCATGCTGTTGGCCACGAGTTCAATGTTAATGAATCAACAATGTATACTCTATAAGGTGTCTTTAAATAGAAACACACATAAAACAAAGTTAAATGTTGATCAGTTGATGAAGATGTTGTGACCAGAGGCTCACAGGACCCCAACCTTGTCCTTCCCCTAAGAGCAATGGTTCAGAATTGATTATTTTGGGGTTCATGGCAGCTTTGTAGACCCCAACTATGACAAATAAGGAGAATCAATTGTATAACTCAACAAAGAACTTAAGACTAGCTATTAAACAATTCAGTTATTAAAAGTACCTCCAGGGGCCAGCCCTGTGGCCTAATGGTTAAGTTCAGCGTGCTCTGCTTTGGTAGCCCAAGTTTGAGGGTTCGGATCCTGGGTGTGGATCTACATCACTGGTCAGCCATGCTGTGGTGGTGACCCACATAAAATAGAGGAAGATTGGCACAGATGTTAGCTCAGGGCCAATCTTCCTCAAGCAAAAAAAGAGCAAGATTGGCAAAAGATGTTAGCTCAGGGCTAATCTTCCTCAGCAAAAAAAAAAAAAAACAAGAAACAGGGGGGCTGGCCCAAGGGCCGAGTGGTTAAGTTCACACACTCTGCTTCAGCAGCCCAGGGTTTTGCTGGTTCGGGTCCTGGGCACAGACATGGCACTGCTCATTAGGCCATGTTGAGGTGGTGTCCCACATATACAACTAGAAGGACGCACAACAAAAATATGCAACTATGTACTTGGGGGATTTCGAGTGAAAAAGCAGGGGAAAAAACCCAAAAAACAAAAAACAGTAGTTCCATCATTGGGGCAAGCTCTGGAGGTCTAGTGGTTAAGTTTGGTGCACTCCACTTTGGTGGTCCTGGTTTGGTTCCCGGGCAAGACCTATACCACTCTGTTAGTGGCCATGCTGTACTGGTGGCCCACTACTAACAAATAGAGGAAGATTGGCATGGATGTTAGCTCAGGATGAATCTTCCTCAGGAAAAAAAAAGTATCTCCATCATACCTACCATGGAGAACTTCTGGGCGATTGTCTTTTCCTTTCAATTTTCAAACTCCAGCTATTTTCCTGGGCTCTCTCTCGGCATCTTATCCTACCCCCCATTCCCTATCCTGAGACCTGCTATCCTCCTTCAGGGCATTGTCCTGGAAACCTAAGCCTGGGCTTGTGAGGCAAAGCAGCTTGTTTCTCTCTGCCTCACTCGGACCTCAAGTCGTGCTCTATGAGGTCTTTTTACAACAAAATGGCCCGGTAAGGCATTGCACAAAACAAAGACAGATTTGCCTCTGACAAATTCTTCTGCCAATTTTGAAATTAATCTTTTTTCCCAAACACATACGTGCGTGTGTGTATTTTCTGGTGCTTATTTGATGAGCCAATTGATGGTCCTGTAGGCACAATTGCACCTTGGCTTTAGCTTGGAAGTAAACTTTCAAGAAACACCTTTGGCCAATTTTGTACTTTTGCCAGTGAGAAGAGTAAAGGCAAGGCTGGGGATAAGAACTAGAGAGTTCTAATTTTCACATCAACACCTATTTTTAAAGCAGGAAGATGGGGGGTGATTTAGACAAGTCTCAACTCCATTCCTGCCCTGGGGGAGCCGGGGAGGAGGTGATTAGGTGACTTTTTGTTTTTCTGAACTAGTCTTGTCACCTAAGAAAAAGTCAACAGTCCCCTCTCAGGGCCCCTTTATGTCATCACCAAATCACTCCTGCCTCCATAAGAAAAACTGAGCAGGACTCCAATCTGCTGTACAGACATGACCTCACAGGGGCTCAGATATAGGGCCTCATTTTATGTTAAACGATATTCTTTTTCCTTTTTGTCTTGCCACACAAGAAATCTGCTTTTAGAATGCATGGGAGAGACTGTCTGCTCCTTCTTATTAGTGTAAGTTCTAAGAGACCTGAAAAAACACGATTACGGCCATTGTTCAAACAAAGAAAAACATCAGATCTAAAAACAGTAAAGGCAATGGTTTTGACCATGTTAACTGTTTTTAAAAAAATGTCAAAAGAGACTGAAGAGAATTGATCAGTAAGATGGCAGCTAAAAGAATTTTAAATGAAAAATGTATCCATGGATACAGCCTATGGCTTCCTAATTTTTTAATTCAGCATTTCCCTGCCTTTGGTTCTGTAGCTGATGGAGTTTCCCTAACTATGCTTTCTCAGTTACGAAGGGAAGAAGTTTGGGATTGGTTGAGGTCCATGTGTTAAACAGGTTTATTGTAGATGATAAATCAGAAGTCTGTGAGGGTTTTTTTTTTATATTTTTCTGTAATCTTTCTTGGGAGGAAAATATGCATTTTTCTACAATTTGTTTATCAGTTTTTATTTCGGAAGTAAATTCCTTGACAATTAAGAATTGCAAAAAATTCCTATGGGAAGAACCACAGACCAGAAATAGATCATGCAGCACTTGGAACTCAGCAAGGCACTATGAAAGATAGTGTAATAGGATACATAAGGGTTTGCTAATTGGACTGGGAATTCGTGAGGGAGAGGAGTTGATAACTCTGAAGTGATTTGAGAGAGAATAACATGTCAGCATTAGAACAAAATGAAAATATGAGTCAGCGTAAAATAATTTTGGAGATCATCTGTTGTGAATATGCTTATATGGGATGCTATTTTTGGCAACTATTGCTATTATTTTACCTTAATAAATATTTATAAATTGTTTCAAAAATCCTTTATCAACTGTCTGGAGTGAGTATACAATGTGAGTATTTAGTTTGGGCATATTTATGTATAAGAGTGTGTAGGAGGAGGTGTATATGATAAGAAAAAACAGCAATGTGTCTTCATTCAAAATAAATGCCCTAGACTCTGGCAGGATTCTAAAATAAATTCTAGTACTTTAAAAATATGCTAGGAATGGAGTTCTAGATCAAAATGGTGTTAGCCAGTAGCTCTATCTTTAATATCATCTAACTTCTCAATAAATTAAACAGGAATACCAAAAAAGAGAAGAAATGTAGAATGATACTGCATTTTATACCACCACTGACTCAATCTCCAGTCTGTCCCAACCAGAAAATTGGGCATAAGTCTTTAACTCAATGACTGAACACAGCTGGATTAGTCTTCCAACTGCCTACAAACCTCTCTGCTCTATCTAACATCTTCCTACAGACAAAAAGCAAATGCCAGATATCATTTGGGTAGAAAGCATAGGTGGGAAACTTTCATTTGAGCATTGTACATGAGATAGGCAACCACCATGAGAAACCATTATAGATATGTGCAGACATAGGAAGAATGTTGATAGCCATGGCATTTATGCTTGTTCATGCATTTCATCAGTTCACAGTACCAGACAGGTGGACATCAGACATAGGGAGAGATGTCAACTTAATTGAAAAGAAACATATTAGTTGAAAGCCTCAGAATTATATTGGAAACTGTGCACATCAAGTAGCCTGCAGCTGTAGATCTGAAATTAGACTATTACATAAGCAGGGTGAAAGCAGGGCTGAGGGCAATTCACAGACCCAGTCTAGAAAGATTTCACCATCCTCACAATTCATTCATGAAACAAATGTCCATTGAACCTCTGCTGTACGCCAGGCCCTGTTCTAGGCAACGACTGAGTAAAGAGAAGAAAATCAACACTTTTTTTTTTAAGTACTGTAAAACAAAGTAAAAAAGAACAATGTAATAAAGACTCAGAAGAAAAGCATAAACCTAGGAAATATCTACTGCAAGATTCAGAATAAAATTTTAGAAAACTAACTAGCATATTCAGAAAAGTGCAAAGGGAAAAAACCTCAATAAATAGAAACAAAAAAAATCTAAAATCAAGAGAATAATATGAGATAAAAAAAGGTAACAAAATAAGAAGATATTATAGACTGCAGAGAAAAAAAAACAGTGAAAACCGTTGAAAGTCAATACATATACAGAATATGGAATGACCAATCACCATTTGAATAACAGTACTTACAGGGAAGAGATCAGAACTGTTACATAACCAGGAATATTACATACATCAATAATCAAATATATCACCTAATACAACTTTTTCTGAGCTGAAGAAAGACCTCAAGATTAAATGAACTCACTACATTCCAAGTAAGAATTATTGAAAATTGGGCCATACCTCTTGGCAAAACTTGGAATTACAAAAATAAAGAAAAAAATCTCTGCTAGCATGAAGGAAAATCAGTTTCCTGTGATAGAACACAAATCAGTGTAGCCTCAGGCATCTCTACTATCAAATTTTAGATGACAGTGAAGCCACATCTATATATTTTTGAAGGAAAATTGTTATAACCTAAGAGTTTTATACCTAGCTAAGTTGGCTTCCATGTATCATCAACATAGCAATTTTAAGGGAGTTGAGAGTTCAAAAAATTATATGACGTATGTAGCATTTTTCTTAAAGATAATTAGTTGAAGACATACTACAACAATTTAAGAGTTGAAATAAAATGAAGTGACTAAGTTTTGAGATGTAATAGCATAAAAATTAAAATAGAGATGTCAAGTAGAGGAAACAACAAAAACAAGACCAGAAATCAATGAAGTTGAAAAGAGAAAAACAACAAAGAACATCAAGAAAACCAAAAACTGATCCTTTGAAACATTGATTATAATTATTGGTAAACTTATAGACAGATTGACAAAGAAAAAATAGAGAACACATTAATTACTGACATCAGAAATGAAATAGGGAATATCAATATGGATCCCATAGACATTAAAAGAATAATACGAGAATACTATAAGAACCCAATGAATAAAAATTCAACGACTTAGATGAAATGGACCAATTCCTTGAAAACTATGAAATACCAAAACTCACCCACAAAAAAATAGATAATCTGTCTAGCCTTATATCTTTTAAAGAAATTGAAAATTTAGTTTAAACTCTCCCCAAAAAGAAAGCTCTAAGCCCACAGGGTTTCATTGGTACATTCTAACAACATTTAAAGGAGTAGTAACAGATATTCTATACTATGTCTTCCAAAAGATAGAAGAGGAGAAAAAACTTCCCAAGTCATTTCATGGAGTCAGCATTATTAACCTGATAAGAAACCAGATAAAAATAGTACAAGAAAAAAAACCCTAAGAACTTATATCCCTTATGAATACAAACATAAAAATCCTTAAGAAAACATTATCAAATCAATCCCAGCAATCTATAAAAGGACATCACAAGTAATGGGTTTTATTGCAGAAATGCAAGGCTGGTTCAACACTCAAAAATCATGGGATGTAATCTACCGTATTAACGGACTTCAGAACAAAAGCCACATGATCATATATGAACTGCTGCAGAAAAAGCATTTGACAAAATTCGACACAAAAAAGACCCTAGGACTAATAAGTGAGTTTAGCAATATCACAGGATACAAGGTCAACAAACAATGTCAATTGTTTTTCTAAATATTTGCAATCAACAATTGGAAACTGAAAATTTTTCAAAATACCATTTAAACAGCTCAAAAAGAGAACACTTAGATATAAAATTAACAAAACATGTTTAGAATCTGTACCACGAAAACTGCAAAATCTTGATAAAATATCAAGGAAGACCTAAATAAATGAAGATACCCACTGTGTTCATGCATAGGAGCAGTCAACATAGTTAAGATGTAAGTTCTCCCCAAATTGATCTGTAGGTTTAACTTAATTGCAATCAAAATCTCAGCAGGATTTTTGTAGATTTAGACAGGCTGACTCTAAAATTTATGTGAAAAGGCAAATGAACTAGAATAGCCAAAACAATTCTGGAAAAGAAGAATAAAGTTGGAGGACTCAAACAGAAATAGACCCTCATAAATATGGTCAATTTATTTTTGATAACTAATCATCTTTTAAAAAAATCCTGTTGGAACAATTGAACTTCCATATGCAAAAAAACCCCCACAAAAAACCCACAAACATTAACTCAATCATTGCTCTAAATGTAAAATCATAAAACCTTTAGAAGAAAACCCAGGAGAAAAATTTTTGTAACCTTGGGTTAATGAAGGACTTCTTGGATATAACATCAACATGATATGGAAATTTTTAATTTTTATTTATTTTTATTTTTTTTTTAAGATTGGTACCTGAGCTAACATTTGTTATCAATCTTTTCTTTTCCTTCTTCTTCTTCTTCTTCTCCCCAAAGCCCCCAGTAAACAGTTGTATATTCTAGTTGCAGGTCCTTCTAGTTGTGCTATATGGGACACCACCTCAGCATGGCCTGATGAGCGTGGCTAGGTGTGCACCCAGGATGTGAACTGCTGAAATCCTGGGCCACCAAAGTGGAGCATGTGAACCCAATCACTTGGCCATGGGGCTAGCCCTGGAAAGTTTTTTTAAATGATGTTAGACCTTATTAAAATTAAAATCTTTTCCTCTGCATACAAGGTTAACAGAATTAAAAGAAATATTTGAAAATCATCTTTCTGACAAAGGAATTATATCCAGAATACATAAAGAACTCTCAAAACTAAAAAGTGAGAAAAGAAACTATTCAATTTTTAAAAATGGTCAAAAATTTGGGCTGGCCTGGTAGTGTAGTGGTTGGGTTCACACGCTCCACCTCGGTGGCCTGGTGTCCGCAAGTTTGGATCCTGGGTGCGGACCTACACGTTGCTCATCAAGCCACGCTGTGGCATTGTCCCACATACAAAATAGAGGAAGATCGCCACAGATATTAGCTCAGGGACAATATTCCTCAAGCAAAAAGAGGAAGATTGGCAATGGATATTAGCTCAGGGCCAATCTTCCTCACTCGAAAAAAAAAAAAAAGAAAGAAAGAAAAAAATGGGCAAAAATTTGAACAGACATTTAACCAAAGAAGGTACACAGATGTCAAATAAACATGTATTAAGATGCTTAATTAATATCATTAGCCATTAGTAAAATGGAAATAAAACTACAATGAGATACCTCTACACACCTATTAGAATGGCTAAATTAGAAAAAAACAAAACCTGACAATAAAAAATGCTGACAGGGATGCAAAGTAACAGGAACTCCCATTTGTTGCTGGTAGGAATGAAAAGTGGTACAGCCTCTTTGGAGGGCAGTCTAGCAGTTTTTTTAATAAAGTTAAACATACACTTACCATATGGGTCAGCAATCGCATTTCTAACTGTTTACTCTAGAGAAATGAAAACTCTGTCCACACAAAAACCTAATTACGGACGTTGATAAGCGCTTTATTCTTAATAGACAAAAACTGGAAATAATCCAAATATCCTTCAATGAGTGAATAAACAATCTGGTACATTCATAAATTTTAACACTACTCAGCAATTAAAAGGAATGAAGTACATGTAGCAACTTGGAAAGATCTGAAAAGAATAATAAGTTAAAGAAACCAGTCTCAGACAGCTGTACACTGTAGCACTCTGTTTCCATGACATCCGGAAAAGGCAAACCTACAGGCATGGAGAAGAATCAGTAGTTGCCAGGGGTCAGGGGTCGGGTAGAGATTGACTACAAAGGGAAACGACAGTAAATGTTTTTAGGTGATATAACTATTCTGTCTACCGATTGTGATGACGGTTTTACAAACCTATACCTTTGTTAAAATGCATAGAACTGTACTCTAAAAAAGTTAATTTTATTGTTAATTTTTTTAAATGTTAAAAATTGAGACCAGCAAGCACTATGAAAATAAGTTAATAAATAAAATTTACACATCAAGCTTAGTCTAGAATGCAAGGATGTTTCAATGTTAGGTCATCTCTAAATGTAATCCATTTCCATTAACAGAAAAAAGTGGCAAATGCTCAAAATATATGATAAAATTTAAAACTCATTCCTAATAAAATTATTTAAAAATGTAATTCTTATAAATTGTAATAGATTTTCTTCAAGAGATAAAGAACATCTACCTAAAACCTATAGCAAACATTTTACATAACAACGAACAAGAGACATTTCTCTCAAAGTTAGAAATAAGACAGTAATGCTCACTATCGTTAATATTACTAATGTTGGACTCAAAATGATAGCCTGTCAAGGGTTGGGTCCTCTGGAAGCAGATGCCAAATCAGGACATGGGGTACAAAATGTTGATAGGGGTCGATATCTGTGAAGAGAAGGGGGAGGAAGACGGAAAGTGCAGAGGACAAAGTACAAGGTCACAGTCCCAGAAAGCTCAGGCTGGCCTGGAAGTAGCTGTGAAGAAGTGATGCCTATAGAGTGACCCTCGTGGGTTGAAATGGACCTTTATGCCCCACCTCGCTTGGTTACCTATTTTATTTAGGGCTGCCCCAGAAGGGTTTTTCTCCCGGGAGCTGGTTACCTGCAGCTAAGAGCGACGGTGGAGGAGCCACCAACTGGAGGCTCTTTGCTGCCCGCTCGCTGTGGCTGTGCAGCTTCTTCCCCTGCAGGGGGGTCTGGAGGGTGCATTTCTGAGTTTGCGGCAAGGGTCACCAAGCTTTTTCGATAGAGGGCCAAATAGTAAATATTTTAGGCTTTGCTGCCAAGAGACAACACGGAGGATATTATGTAGGCACCTATATAACAATCATTTTGAAATGTGAAAACCATTCCCAGTTTGTGGCTCAAGCAAAACTACATGGCGGCTGGATCAGGACCGTGGGCCATAGTTTGCCAACCCCTATTCAACAGCGTAGCCAGTGTAATAAGAGAAAGAAAGAAATAGTCACAGGAACTGAAAAGAAGAGGAAAAGTCATCATTCTTTCTGATGTTATGATTGTCTTTTAGGAAAACCCAGAGTCAAGTATGCAACTTTTAGAATTCAGGAATATGGGTAATTATAGGTAAATACCTATGTTATATAGGTGTTATGGGTAAAATACCTACAAATTATAAAATACCACGAAACAGGAACCTAGAGCCATTTAAAGCCAGCAGTTCTCAAGTTTTAAAGTATATCATCTGGGAGGATTTTTAAATGTAGATTCTGGAGCTTCCACTCCAGGTTTTCTAATTCAAGAGTTCTGGGTTGCAGTTCAAGAATCTGTTATTAAAAACCAGCTCCCCAGTTGATCCTAACATTAGTCTGCAGGCCATAATTTAAGAAATACTGTTTTAATCCTTCATATTAATCTCTTCTAACTTGATGCTTCTTAACCTTTGGAGGTTTTACATACCTGTGAGAATCACATGAGAGTTGTGGACATCCTCCCAACCCCACCCAAATTCACCTGTATACCAAGGAGTGAAAGAAAAGCCTCTTACTGCAATGGGATCTTTAAAGGACAGGTTTTAGCATGGCTTCTCTTGAGTACGGGACTTGGGCTAAAATACTCGGTTATATTTGGTTGAATTTTGAAAAAACATTAGCAGAAATTTGGGAGGGCAGTGAAGTGCAAATATAGGGAACCAGCCACACCACATAGTTGAGTTGAAGTCTTTCTGTGTGGACCAATTTGGGTCTTCAGGGGGCAGCTTTCTCTACCTTCTCTCCTGGGCACCAGCCCTCCTCCCCGGCCCCATTCACAACCACAGTATCTGTGTCCCATCTTGTACCTTGCAATTACCTTCCCAAACTTTCTGTCCCCGGGGCACGTTCAGCCTGTGAGCAGAAGGTCCAGGAGGAGGAAGTGACAAATACAACAGGAAATCTTAGTTAGGGGTAGAAAATCAGGGGGAAGGTTTTGAACTTTATCTTAAAAACAATGGAGAACATTTAAATGATGGGGAGATTGAGGAAAGTAAAATGACAAAAGGCAAGTTTTCATGTCAATATAATGTCTTTTTAAATGAGTACAGGGACATTGCATTTTTTTATGATTATTACTTAGGACTTCGTTCACATAATCTCACAGTTGACTGAACACTCCCCTCTGACCTCTCCCTCCTCCGGGACCAACTCAGGTTTAATTGAAGCTTTTGTCTCTATCTCTGCCTTTGACAGCTGAGAGATTAGCAAGGACTTGGCTAATTAGTATTTAACTGTTTGCTAATGTTCCAGTGGATTTGTCGATCACAATCTAGTTTAAAATGGATTCAAAGTTTTCAAATTCTTGAAAAAGGATGCTGTGTCAGAACTGATTCAATTTAAGGATTAAAGGATTAAAGCAAGAATCAGATCTACCTTTATGATCTTTTCAGTCACATTTCCTAATAAAACGATATTTTGAATTGCAAATAATGCCACAGTCCTCTTTAGATGTAGGGGCTGTGGAATGAGAGTAAAGGTTGAATCGAAGGGTCTCCATGGAGACACGAGATCTTACGGGTCTCTGTTTAAAGTAACCGTCCAGTGACATGTTCCCATATGCTTCCCAGGTGGCTTAGGAGACACACGAGGAGATAAGCCTCATTATGAGATATTTAGCCCTGAGTTTACTAAAAGGTACAATTCAACTTGATTGCCTTTTATTCATTCAGGCAGTCAGTCATTCAATAAATATTTCCTTTTTTGTGTCAGGCCGTGAACTAATGCTGAGAATACAGAGATGGAAAGATTTGGCCCCTAAAGAAGCTGACATTTTAGCGGAGAAACGGGCATGTAAACAATTACCATGCTGTAGGTGACATAATATCTTAGTAAGGCAGAGCAGGGAGCAATAAGAGCACAGAAGAAAGAAGACCTACATCATGAGACAGTTGTTTAGGAAAGCCTTCAAAGGAGGCAGCACTTCGACTGGGTCTTAAAGGATGAATAGGAGTTTCCCAGAGGAAAAATAGGGGCAGAGAATTCTAGGCAGAGGGAACAGCGTTTTCAAAAGCATGAAACAAATGTAACACTTTATTGGAGTATAGAAAAAGCAATTGATTTTTGTAAGTTGATTCTGTACCCTGCAATTTTACTGTAGTCGTTAATTATTTCTATTAGTTTCCAATGGATTTTTTTTTTTTGGTTTCTATCTATAAGATCATGTCATCCGCAAACAGCAGGAGTTTCACTTCTTCACTCCCTATTTGGATTCCTTTTATTCCTTTCTCTTGCCTAATTGCTCTGGCCAAAACCTCCAGTACTATGTTGAATAAGAGTGGTGATAGTGGGCATCCTTGTCTTGTTCCTGTTCTCAGGGGGATGGCACTCAGTTTTTGCCCATTGAGTATGATGTTGGCTGTGTGTTTGTCATATATGGCCTTTATTATGTTGAGGTAGTTTCCTTCTATCCTCATTTTGTTAAGAGTTTTTATCATAAATGGCTGTTGGATCTTGTCAAATGCCTTCTCTGCATCTATTGAGATGATCATGTGGTTTTTATTCCTCAATTTGTTGATGCGATGTATCACGTTGATTGATTTGCAGATGTTGAACCATCCCTATGTCCCTGGTATGAATCCCACTTGATCATGATGTATGATCCTTTTCATATATTGCTGAATTTGGGTGGCCAAAATTGCATTGAGAATTTTTGCATCTATGTTCATCAGTAATATTGGCCTGTAGCTTTCCTTTTTTGTGCTGTCCTTGTCAGGCTTTGGTATCAGGGTGATGTTGGCCTCATAGAATGTGTTAGGAAGTGTTCCATCCTCCCTAATTTTTTGGAATAGCTTGAAAAGGATAGGTGTTAAATCCTCTGTGAAAGTTTGGTAGAATTCCCCAGGAAAGCTATTTGGTCCTGGGGTTTTATTCTTTGGGATGCTTTGATTGCTGTTCCAGTCTGCTTCCTTGTCAGTCTGTTCAGACTGTCTGTTTCTTCTTGACTCAGCTTTGGGAGGTTGTGAAAGTCTAAGAATTTATCCGTTTCCTCTAGGTTATCCATTTTGTTGGCATATAGTTTTTCATAGTATTCTGTTATAATCCGTTGTATTTCTGTGGAGTCTGTTGTTATTTCTCCTCTTTCATTTCTTTTTCTTCTTTTTTTATTTTTATTTTTTAAATTTTATTTATTTATTTATTTGAGGAAGATTAGCCCTGAGCTAACTGCTGCCAATCTTCCTCTTCTTGCTGTGGAAGACCGGTCCTGAGCTAACATCCATACCCACCTTCCTCTACTTTATATGTGGGATGTCTACCACAGTATGGAGTGCCAAGCAGTGCCACTTCTGCACCTGGGATCCGAACTGGCGAACCCCAGGCCACTGAAGCGGAACATGCACACTTATGCTGTACCACTGGGCCGGCCCCTCCTCTTTCATTTCTGATTTTGTTTATTTGAGGTTTCACTCTTTCTTTCTTTGTAAGTCTGGCTAGGGGTTTGTCAATTTTATTTATCTTCTCAAAGAACCAGCTCTTTGTTTCATTGATCCTTTCTAGTGCCTTTTTTGTTTTGATAGCATTTATTTCTGCTCTGATTTTTATTATTTCTCTCCTTCTGCTGATTTTGGGCTTTGTTTGTTCTTCTTTTTCTAATTAAGTTAGGTATAATTTGAGATTGCTTATTTGTTGTGTGCCTGTATTGCAATGAATTTCCCTCTTAATACAGCTTTTGCTGCATCCCATATGAGTTGGTATAGCATGTTATAATTTTCATTTCTCTCCAGATATTTTTTGATTTCTCCTTTAATTTCTTCAATGATCCATTGCTTGTTCAATAGCATATTGTTTAGTCTCCACATCTTTGTCCCTTTCTCAGCTTTTTTCTTGTAATTAAATTTCTAGCTTTATAGCATTATGATTGAGAAGATGATTGTTATTATTTCAATTTTTTAAAATTTATAAAGGCTTGCCTTGTTTCCCAAAATATGGTCTATCCTTGAGAATGTTTTGTGTGCACTTGAGAATAATGAGTATTCTGCTATTTTTGGATGGAGTATTCTATATATGTCTATTAAGTCCAACTGGTTTAGCTTTTCATTTAATTCCACTGTTTCCTTGTTGATTTTCTGTCTGGATGATCTGTCCAATGATGTGAATGGGGTGTTGAGATCCCCTACTGTTATTGTGTTATTTTTAATATCTTCTTTTAGGTTTGTTAATAGTTGCTTTATGAACTTTGGTGCTCCTGTGTTGGGTGCACAGATATTTATAAGCATTATTTCTTCTTGATGGTGTCCCTTTAATAATAATATACTGCCCCTCTTTGTCTCACTTTACCTGCCTTATCTTGAAGTCTACTTTGTTTGATATAAGTATTGCAACACCTGTTTTCTTTTGTTTGCCATTAGCTTGGAGTATCGTCTTTCACCCCTTCACTCTGAACCTGTGTTTGTCATTGGAGCTGAGATGTGTTTCCTGGAGGCAGCAAATTGTTGGATCTTGTTCTTTAATCCATCTTGCCACTCTGTGTCTTTTTATTGGAAAATTCAATCCCTTTACATCGAGGGTGGTTATTGATGTATGAGGGCTTAATGCTGTCATTATATCACTCATTTTCCAGTTTTCCTGCATTTCCTTTGTTTCTTGTCCTGTGTGTTTTGGTCTACCCATTGAATTATGTAGTTTTTTATGACATGTTTCTCTATTTTTTCCCTAGTTATGTTTCGTGTCTCTGTTCTGCTTTTTAGTTTAGTGGCTACCCTGGACTTTATATTCAGAATCTCATGTATAAGATAGTCCATTTTCTGATGGCCTCTTATTTCTTTAGTCTAAACTGATTCAGTCCCTTTCCTCCTCCCCTCCTAAGTTATTTTTTTCATATCTCATTCCAACTTGTGTTGTGAGTTTGTGGTTAAAGTGACAAGGTTGTCCTTATTTTTGGTGTAGGAAAAAGTGAGTTTTTATGTCAAACACACTTGAGTTCACATCCCAGATCTGCTACTCATTCACTACATAAACTTGGGTCAGTCACTTTAAACTCTCTCGACCTCAGGTTTATCATCTATAAAAGAAAGGAAATAATGCTGACCACCCAGGCTGTAAAGTACCTGACTATGGAGGGTACCCAGTAGATGAAGATTCCCTCTCTCCCTCCATTCCTCTCTTACAAACCCAGCAGATGTGTAGGGCATCAGGTCCAAGTGCAGCTTGTCAGTCAGCTGTGCTCTTCTGTCCTTGGAAGAGAGATACCAGAGTCAGGATCTTATGGGTAAGTCAAAGCCAAAGTCAGATGGAGAGTCCAGGTTCAGCATCTGAAGCATGAAGGCAAAGAAGATAGGTCAAGGTGTAAGTCAAGAGAATGAAAACCAGAGAAATAAGAACATAGAAAGCAGGTGTGGGAGACAGAATCTAGAGACATTCCTGCCACTAAAGAAGCAGGATCTGATGTCCCATAGGGTGAAGGAACTTTAATTTTGAAATATTAAGGGGGAACGATTAAGCAATAGATTATATTAAATAAAGCCTGGAGTCTGTGTGAAATCGACCTGATGTTAAGTATAATTTTTAGGTGCATGATATGTCCAATGTAAGCTTCCTGGGATAGTGCTAGTGGCCAAACACAAAAGCATCTAATACTGGTATCTAGAGCCTGGTAACCTTGAAGAAGTCTGCAAACAGCACGGAAAATAAGCAATTTACTTCATGAACATGTTAGTCCCTGATATTTGGTCGCAAAGAATAGAAACCCACATGAAGTAGTTGAAGTAAAAGGGAACATTATGAAAAAGATACAACTGGCAATTTCATGGCCATCCAAGATCAGAACGGACTTGGATGGTCTCTTTGGGAGCCCACAAGGCCTGGACCTTGTCAGTTAGGAACGGGGCTGTTGCCTTGTCTCTCATTTCTGCTTCTCTCTGCTCCCCTGCTTCATTTTCTGTCTCTCTGGCCACACTGCCTTTTCTGCTTACTCATAATTTGTGAGCTCTTTCTTAATCTTATCTCTATGCAGCATTTCATTGCCATGATGATGACTCAGGCTCTGACTCCACAAGTCTTTTCAGTTCAAGTGTCCATGTCTTGCAGCTGTGACTTCCGAGTCTTTTGGTTAAATTCTAGAGGTTGAAAGCCTTCTTAGCTCAGCCCAGCCTAACTATTTTTCCCCTGAGGCCAATGTCCACTCCAGTCTAATACTGCTGTGGCTACAGGGTAGGTCAGGGTCACATAGCTTTGTGAACAACCAAACATTCTTCTATTCTCCTAAATTCATGATGTGCATAAACAAGGGTAAGGTCAAAACTTAAGTTATAGTTGCGTAGTTATGATGTGCCACCCACCGCCACACCCGACAATCACCAGGACTCTTACCATCACCACCATTGCTGCTACTCCCCACTACCACTCCCTCCATCATTACAACCACCCACACCACAATCACCACCACAACCACTGCTACCATCACCACCACCTCCATCCTCATCACTGCTGTTACCACCACCACCCCCCTCACCACCATCCCTACCACAACCATTTGCCATGATCACCATCACCACTACCACCATTACTACCACTTCCTCCATCATTAAAACTATCCACACCATCACCACCATGACACAACCACCACCGCCATTTCTGCCACATACCTCCATCACAACTGCTATCTCCACCGTCATCACTATCACTACTGTCACTACCACTGCCTATAACAATCCAGGCTGGGAAACAAGGATTCTATTGTGGATAACCTACTCTTAGAGGGGAGAGGAGGTGGAAGTAGGATAGGTGCCTAAGCATTTTCCAACTACATCAATGCCAATAATTCTCCAAAGTTATCTAGTCCTGAAAACTTACAGTCGTCTTGTGCTCCCTATCTAATCAGTGACTAACACTGTAGAATCTTATTTCTAATTTGCCTACCTCTCTTCATACTTTTCCATTCCTGACGCCATCATCCCTCATTTCACAAATGGATGATTACTGCTGTTTCCTAACTGGCCTTCTGCCTCCATTTTATCTCCCTCCAAAGCATATTTCACAACCTGCCAAATGAATCTTTCTGAAATATTGATGTCATTGCTTTTCTACTCTGCTCAAAACTAGCCAAATTTTCCCATTTAGAACTAAAAGCTCTAGATCCATATTAATTTTCACATCTTATTTCCTCTGGTTTTCCCTCTGGAACTCTGGGCTCCTGCTAGGCTGACGTACTCGTTATTCTTCAAACTGAACATGGTCATACCCATCTCCACACTACCCCTCAAACGTGTCCTCTACTTGGTCTGTCTTCTACAATCCTGTTTCTATAATAATTCTACATATTTAAGCCCCCAATTGGGCTTAAATCACTCATCTTCCATGGATTTTAAGGGATTCCTCTTACTTTAAGGGATTCAGCTTCAAGACGAAAGACTAAATCCCCATGTTAGACTCTCCATCTCCTGAGCGCTCAGGAAAATGATGGTAAAGAGAAAAAAGGCACAAACTTATAACAGTAAGTGACTAGAAGGCTACTCATCGACAGACAAGACATTTTTTGAGATGATAAACAAATTTTGAGATGATAAAAAGTGAGTGCAGAGGTATCAGTGGCTTGAAGTAAGCAGGGGAAACGGCGCCCTTGAGGAAGCTGCAGGAAACCAAAAGCAGCAGAACCACAGAACCTCCAGACTCAGAGTGAACACACGTGAGAGTGGAAATAAGAAGCAGGCTGAAGACCAGGGAAAGGGTGGAAGGACTGTAATCAAAATAATAAATACCTCTACCCTTGTACAAAGATCAGGCAGGCAGGCATTTATCCCCAGCCAAAAAGCAAGGACATTTATCTTAAGAAAAAGAAAAAAGTTACAATACACTTGACGTGAACTAAGGCAGCTACCAAAGGTGTTAGTGCCTAAAATCAAAGCAGTGCTCACCTCGGCTCTTGGGGGGCCTTCAGCATAATAGTTAGCTCCCCACCTGCTCACCTTAAGGAGATGCCTGCCCACACCTGGGTGCAGATAATTCCTGACACACCCTCCCAGGACACACTCTTAAATAGCAACAAACTCTTAAGGCATCTAGACATTGTAGGAAAAACAGTAGTTTGAAAGACAAAGTCCAAGAGAAACTGAGCATGAACATAATTCAAGTTTAGTGACTTCTATAAAATTGAGGTAACATTGGTTTATAACATAATTTTCAGGTGTACATCATTATATTTCAGTTTCTATGTAGGCTACATCACGTGCACCACCCAAAGTCTAATTACCATCCATCACCATACACATGTGCCCTTTTCAGTGATTTAAAAAAAAAAATGGAATAGTAGGCTCAGTGAGATTTGAGGAGCTATTTAATCCACAAATCAAGAATAGGAAACTATGCAAAGGAATGATCAGGGTACAAGAAAGTAGTTTCGGAAATTAAAAATATGTTTGGTGAAATAAAAATTCAACAGAAGTGTTGAGGGAAAAGTCTAGAAAACCTCTCAGAGCATAAAAGTAAAATAGCAAAGTGATGAAAAATATGAGCAATAAAGAGAAGAGACATAGAACTTTAAACCAGGAGGTCCAACATCCAACTAAGAGAAGTACAAAATGGAAAACAACAAACAAATGCAGAGGAAACAATTGTCAAAGACAAAAACCAAAGAAATTTTCCAGAGTTAAACATAGAAGTGAATTTCAAATTGAAAAGTTCTACAAAATACAAAATGGAATGAATGAGAAGAAATTCACACCTAACATATCATTGTCAAAAATAGTTATTTTCATTTACAAAGCCAGATGACCATATGACTGTTGAAAAAAATATATAGACACACATACGATACATATATATATAACATTTACTATTTATAGTCATATATATGTTTAATAAAAATATATATAGTACACGCCTTTAATAAAAATAAAACAAAGTTGATGAGAAAAGAAATGGAGGTTTAATATAATCTAATTCTACTATAAATTATGCCTACAAATAACTCCACATGGGCTGTTCTAATATCTAGTAGAGTAGCTCTTCCAGCTTTGTTCTTCAAGATTGTTTTGGCCATCTTTAGTTCTTTGCATTTCTTTATAAATTTTAGAATTAGCTTACAACTTCCACAAAGAAAAAATAAAAACACTGGGGTTTTGCTTGGGATTCCATTGAATCTGTAGATCATTTGGGTAGGAAAAGAACTCACATCTCCTAACAATATTTAGTTTTCCAATCCATGAACATAGTACAGTTCCATTATTTAGGTCTTCCCTAATTTCCTTCAATAATGTTTTATAGTTTTCTGGGTAATAGCCCTGAACGTTTTACATTAGATGTAATTCTCAGTATTTGATGTTATTTTTATTCTATTGTAAATGATATATTTTTAAAATTTCATTTTCTAACAATTTATACTATTAATTTTTGTAGTATTTTGTAAGATTGACATTGTATGCACTGTCACTTTACTAAACTCGCTGATTAATTTAAATCCATAGATTCTTTTGCATTTTCTATAGTACACAGCAGTGTAGCATCTGCTAATAATGGCTGTTTTAAATCACTTCAAATTTATTTCTTTTTCTTGCTTATTACACTGGCTTGAACCCCTAGAACAATGTTGGATAGAGGTGAGAATAGTAGTGTTTTGTTTCCTTTCCAATCTCAAAGGAAAAAATTCCAACATTGCACCATTAGGTATGATTTTGCTGCAATTTTTTGTAGATACCATTTACCAGATTAAGGAAGTTTCTTTCTATTCCTGCTAAGAGGTTTTAAGTTTACGTAAACATGTTGTTGTTTATCATGAAAGGGTAGTGAAATTGTAAAATGCCTTTTTTTATCTGTACTTGTTGAAATAATGATATGGTTTTCCTCTTTTATTCTATTAATTGATTTTGGAATGATGAATTAATCCCGCATTCCTGGAACAAATCTAATTTCGTTGGAATGTATTACCCTTCTATTTATTGCTGGATTCAGTTTGCTAGTATTTAGTTAGCATCTATTTCTAATTTTTGCATCTATTTTCCAGAATGAGATTGACCTATAATTTTCCTTTCTGTATGATTTTTGTCCAATTTTGGTATCGAGGTCATGCTAGCCTCATAAAATGACTTGGGAATTGTAGCCTCTTTTTTCTTTGCCAAAAATGTTCGGGTTGATTTGTCTTATTTCTTCCTTAAATGTGTGGTAGAATTTTTCAATTTTATTTGTGGAATATTTTAAATTACAGATTCAATTTCTTTAATAGTTAATCAGATCACTCAGCAACTATGCTTGGAGTATTTCAGCTATCTTCAAAATTTTTTTTGAAAGATTTTATTTTTCCTTTTTCTCTCCAAAGCCCCCCAGTACCTAGTTGTATATTTTAGTTGTGAGTCCTTTCAGTTGTGGTATGTGGGACACCACCTTGGCGTGAACTGACGAGTGGTGCCGTGTCCGTGCCCAGGATCCGAACAGGCGAAACCCTGGGCCAACCGAGCAGAGGGTGTGAACTTAACCACTAGGCTATGGGGCCGGCCTCCCAAATTTTCAATCTTGTTCTTAGTTTCCTTTAACTTATTAGCTTATTTATCTTAGATATAAATTCTATATCTGATAATTCTATTATCTGGATATCCTGTGGATTTGTTTCTATTATTGCAATTTCTCTTAGTTTTTACTTGTATTGTTCAGATATGCCTGGCTGTTTCTTATTGCCTGCTGCATATTATATATGAAAAACTGTAGAGACGATTTAATGTCTAAAATGATGCTATCATCCTCCAGAAAGGATTTTTTGTTTGCTTTTTGTACACAGCTGTGCTAGGTCAATCCCCATCCCAGCATTTTCATCCAATCGGGGCCTGAGGTTGTTTGAACCTGGGCTTCAGTGGGCAGCCCTCTGTTTGCCTTGCTCCTATGTATTCTCAAGGTCTCATCTTAAAGCTTTTCTGGCAGACGCTAAACTCCACTTACGTCCCCATAGCCCCATGACTCTGTCTAAAGTTTTGCTAAGCTTGACAGCTTTTAGCTACCTCTTCTGAATCTGCAAAATGCTGCTACAGACTGGTCACCTGTCTGAGTTTCCTTCTTCCAGCGTCTAGCTCTGTAATTCTTCATTGAAGCCTTCAAACTACAGTCATGCATCGTTTAATGATGGGGACACATTCTGAGAAATGTGTCATTAGGTGATTTCGTTGCTGTGCAATCATGGCGTGTAGTTACACAACTTAAATTGTATAGCCTGCTACACACCTAGGCTATATGGTCTTAATCTTATGGGACCACCATTGTATATGTGATCTGTCATTGACCAAAGCGTCATTATGCAGTACATGACTGTATTTTTAACATCATTTTGCCCAATTTTTCTAGTTGTTCTCAGAGGCAGTGTTGTTCTGAATCCAGCTGCCATTATTGCAAGTAGAGAGCCTCCGCATCGTCTGATTTTAAACTCTACACGGGCACTATTTTGATTTAAATCAGTAACAAACAAAATGGGGAATAGATTTACAGAATGAGAATCCCTCTGGATAAAAAGGCCTAGAAATTTACCTTTTTAAAACAAACATCCTAAGCGATCTTTGTATACAGTAAAATTTCAGAATCACTACCTTAAACCATCATTATCCACCAATAGCTAAACACTGTGTTTGTTTATCAGATATAAACATCTGAGCTGAGAGTTCCAAAACTGGCTCAGGTCACAAGAGAGTTAGTTTGGGGGTAGTGATGAGGTGTGTGGACTCTCCTCAGAAAAAATGAGGATTGGCGTGTGGGTGAGGGGTCACAATGAAAAGTTCTAGTCATGAGGAAAGACCTGAGTGTCTAGAAGTGTGTGGATGTGTAGATGTGTGTAAAGAGATGCAAAGAGCTGCGTTTGTGTGGAAATGCCCCAAAAGATCCGAGTCATGTAAGCAGGTCCTGTTCCTAGGGACGTGAAATCTGCTTCCTGCTACACTTCCTACAAAAGTCTGCAGGGCGGTAGTTTGCGCAGCAATCTACACTGAACAGACAGGTCAGTCCTCTCCAGTGAGCCGTAATCCCATCCATGTATATCTATTTAGTGGCTCCAATAAAATGTCCATGACAGTTGAAGATAAAATAGGTCCCCGTTAGTGACAGGAACTCATACCTCATGGTTGAGACGCTGTAGTGATGATGTCTGGTAGAGAGTGGGAACCACCCCAAAACAAGGCAAAATAGCAAGCCGAAACCCAAAATAAGTGTTGGATACCTTAATGAACAGAATAGAGGGGATTTTTTGTTGACAGCCCCCAGAGCAAAGCCCACGGTTGCTGAGATGGAAACGACTATTTATTCACTGCTTCCTAGGCTATGTGTCATATTTGGAGCCAGCCCATCAGTTCCCCTGCTCTTTAAAGAAATCAAAATCCATAAACAAAGAGTTCTGCTTTCTCTTGCATGTTTGTTTTTCCTATGACCGTGTTTGAGACTGGCTGGGAGA
The DNA here is from genome assembly GCF_021613505.1 of Equus quagga. NCBI lineage: Eukaryota > Metazoa > Chordata > Mammalia > Perissodactyla > Equidae > Equus > Equus quagga. The sequence continues at coordinate 89,800,199 of NC_060274.1, read as the reverse complement.
GGCAGGACATCGCTGGACTATAGCTCACAAGCACAACATTGCTCTGACTTGGTTTATTCCTTACTGCTTGAGATCGGGGAGAAGAGGGAAGAGTTGCTTTGATGTTGCCTTGAGCAAGAATTGAGTGCAGTCACATTTGGCTTTCCTTTTTCTTTTCTTTCTTTCTTTTTTTTTTCTACCAGAATTACACAGGGAAGAGGTATAAGGATAAGGTAAATAACTATCCTAAAAAATACAATTGCATTTTTTAGCTGGTAGTTTTCATCCATTTGCAAGTTGCATTCTCATGCCCAGTGACTGAGAGAGAAGGAACTTGCTCCGTCTGCCACACAGCAGCTGGCCTGCTCCAGCAACTTACTTGAGAACCCACGGACTTGCAGAGGCCTCATGGGATGTCTGAGGGTAATGGACGCAATATCCTAACTGATTTCACTAATGCTCTATGGTGCACAATCCTGGACTAAGTGTTGGAATGCCTGGGCTGCAGCTCGAGCAAGTCCCTTTACTTCTCTTCCTTAATTAGCTAATATTCCTATTTTGCCCACCTACACAGAATTGTGAGGGTAAATAGTATTACTATACTAAAGCAGCATCTTAAGCTCTATCTAAAGCCTGACTGAGAACAATAGTATTTATGGAGTACTGCATGAAGAATATGCACCCTATTTATTCTTCCGGACCGTCTTGAATTAATCCTTGAATTAAGCCATCTCATTAAAGAAAGCATCAGAGCATTACTATAAAACTCCTTTGCCCCCACCTAACCCCTACAGAACTCTTCTTGCTGAAGTATGCTTTGGTGTGCAATGATACCACTGGTGAAGGCCATAATGAGGAGAGAGTATCAAAAATGGCATATAAAGTGTGGTGTGGTCTCTTCTCCAAGGATGATGTTCATTAAGTAACACCACATTCTATTTATGTGGTGTTCAGAAGAAATTTTTTCTGGCTTTAGTATCAGGAATAGCTTATACTAAATTGTATTATTCTCCTGTTACAAACATTGAATTGAGTAACTGATCTGGTTTCCACTTTCATGTTGGTTACTAGAAAGCTTGGGGCTGAATCTGAGGCAGCACAAGATAGAGGATAAAAGCAGGGATTTCTAGGGGCCCGCCCGGTGGTGCAGCGGTTAAGTGCACAAGTTCTGCTTCGGTGGCCTGGGGTTCACTGGTTCAGATGGGTGTGGACATGGCACCGCTTGGCACGCCATGCTATGGCAGGCGTCCCACATATAAAGTAGGGGAAGATGGGCACGGATGTTAGCTCAGGGCCAATCTTTCTCAGCAAAAAGAGGAGGATTGGCAGCAGATATTAGCTCAGGGCTAATCTTTTTCAAAATAAATTAATTAATTAATTAAATAAAAGTAGGGATTTCTGGAGCTAGACAGCTGAATGAGAATTGCGGCTCCACCACTTACCAGCTCTGTGATTTGGGGCCAGTTACCTAACCTGTCTGCACTCTTCCATCAGCCATAAATGGAAATGATTATGCAATCAACCTCATAGGGTTGTTATAAAGATTAAATGGCTTAGTTTTCATAAAGAGCTTAGAACAGTGACTGGTACATACTAGAGTTTGTTAATAAAATAAATTCTTCAATTTGCCTTTTTGTGTTAACCTCACTTGTAGCTCCATTGTATGTCCTTAACTTTGTTTTATCTTTTTCCTTTTTCACTCCATTTCATCATTTCAATGGCTAACATGCCATTACAGATACTCAGTGATTTTTAAAAATAATTTCTCTCTTGTTGGAGCTTTAAGTTGTTAATAATGCTTTCCTATTATATGTTTCATTGCAAATGGCATTTTTGTGCATAATACCTTTATATTTCTGGTAATTTCCTTGGAATAGAATGCTCAGGGACTCCATGGCCGAGTGGTTAAGTTCACACGCTCTGCTTCAGCGGCCCAGGGTTTCGCTGGTTCACATCCTGGGTGCAGACCTAGCACCACTCGTCAAGCCATGCTGAGGCAGCGTCCCACGTAGCAGGCCTGGAAGGACTTACAGCTAGAATATACAACTATGTACTGGGGCGCTTTGGGGAGAAGAAAGAAAAAAAAAAGGAAGATTGGCAACAGATGTTAGCTCAGGTGCCAATCTTAAAAAAAAAAAAAAAGAAAGAATGCTCAGAATCAGGATTACTGTATCAAAGGGTATGAATACATTAAAGGCTTTTGATTAATATTGCCAAAACGATTTCCAAAAAAAGTTGTATCCACTTTTTATTCTTCTATCAGCAATAAATAAAAGTGCTGACAGTGCTCTTTCATGGATGGAAATGATACCCATTCTGTAATGCATGTGGTGAAGTGTTTCACAGATTTGTAATAAAGATGTTTCTATCAAGCTACTTAAAAACAAATAAATAAAATAAAAGTGCTGATTTCATCACAGTCCCATCAACATCGAGAATTATCTTTAAAAAATAATATAAAATCAGAAGCTGTTTTAAAATGAGACTTTCTTCTTGTATGGTCAGTGTTGGTCCTCGACTTTGGAGATTCCAAGGACCTAAGGATTTCAGAACTTTTTTGCTCACCTAAGAAGATACCTGTAATGCAAGAATACTTCCAAAAGCTGGAAACTCAAACACAGTGTTATCAACTGTCTGTTTATATAACTTTCATGTGCTGCTCTTTTCTGATAACATTAGCATATTAGCATTTTTCCAGATTATTATAAGCATTTTGAAAAACAAATCATTGGCACAAACGGTATAATATCCCACCAGGTGAATATATCATATTTTGCTTAGTCATTCTCATGCTGTTAGTCATTAAAGTTTTTCCACTTTTTTGATATTATAAATAATACTGCAATAGACATCTTTGTGCATAACACTCTTCCACAATCTAGATACTTTTCTTAGACTAGATTGCCAAAGTGGAATTACCGGGACAAAGCATGAATATTTTCAGTTCTTGATACATTGTCAAATTGCGTGAAGATCATTTGAAAAGCATTTTCAGAAACATAAAGTAATGTGGTTTGGGGGATAGGAAGGACGTGTTTCATTTCCCCAAGAGGAAAACCTTCCTGCAGAGGCAACTTTACAGTGGAGCTGATGAAGCATGAGCTGCAGGGCCCCCCATTTGCACAGGCTCCTTCCTGGGCCTTGGATAGTCACCAGTAACGTGCTCACGGGTCATATGCTGTTTGATTTTTAAGTTGCTAAAGTAGGACATTTTAACCCAATTTGCAAGACTGCTGTCTCTTTCCACTTTGTCTTCTACTTCACCACACCTCTCATCAGGTTGGTGGTTTTGAAATGTCATGGGCATTTTTTGCGGTATGCCTCAGAGGAAATTGAGTACCTAATTTTGTTTTTATAACATTATACAATTTTTCTTAAAAAGAGCTCCTAAAAATTCTATAAGCTTTCAAGTCTCACAAAACCTGTATCTGCCCCTGAATTTCTACTTAAGATACACAAGTTGAAAAATGCCAGTATCCGTATACTAAACCCTATGAAGTTCATATTCCCAGCCAAGTAGAGTTGGTTTTGAGAAAAGCCAAGAGCTGTGCTCTGGGCCAGCTCTTGGATGTAAGAGCAGGATAAAAGCCCTTAAAACTCTATTTGTTGAAAGCTGGCTTTCCTGGACAGATGGAAAAGAAGTCTGCCAGAGGTTGGGGCTTTGAGAGAAAGACAAAGGCTCCATCAGGATCCTTGCTCTGGATTCCAGGAACAGGACCTGAGTTCCTTTTGTCTGGGTGTCTGTGCTCAGAGCCCTCGGCACCATTCCAATGATCAGCCAGAAGGCAGGGCTCACCACAGCACCATGCCAGGGCCAGGGTTCAGTGGTACTCAGGGTGCCAAACAGAGATCAGAGAACTGCCCTAGAAGTGGCTGGGATGCTCAAGACTCAAGATGTGGTCCACTGGCGCCTTCCAACTCCATCCTTTAGGCCTTGAACAGGGAAAGGAATTGGAAAAGAGAAAAAAAAATTATATTCTCACACACAACTCTATCCTCCATCCAAAGTCTTTTGTTTTCTCTTTGCTCTAATAGGAAAGTAGGTATAGGGACAAAGACTTAATTCTTAATGTTCCCTCCTATCACTTTGATTTGGGATTCTGAACTGATGGAGCAGGTCTCTCTCCTTCACAGAGCTCCATCTGTGCTATTGGAAAGAAGGGCCATAAAAGAGAGAAGATAGGATCTGAGTCTGAGAGGGAGGAGTAGTGAGGGGAGAAAGAGGAGGCTGAGGGCACAGGAAAGAGGTCACTGTCTTCACAGAGTGTAGTGAGAAAGCCACGCCTTCTAATTCTTGAATCTTGATTCATAAATTAAAGCAAAAAGAGACTTCAACTCTTTTAAGTCAAAACTTTGCTTACACAGTAATAGTTAATATATAACCAAGCTAAAGCTTTCCAGGGCCTGATTTCAAAACCCCATGGGAGACCAGTCTCCCTTGTCTCCTGCAGCCAGCTCAGCCCGTGCCCCCAAGAGCTGGACTATAACACTCCAATGCCACGTCTAAGGGAGACTCTAACCCCAGACTTGAAGGGCGCTAAATCTCTCCCAGACCTTGGAATGTAGTTACCATTAAGGTTGAAAAACGAGGGCGATGAACAGTGGTGGCAGGTTTTTTCAAGTTTATGTAAACACTGGCTACGGGGAGACGGCTGGAACATTGGAATCAAAGCATCCTTGTCACATCAGTGCTTTAAATCTCCAAGCAACTCCTTGAAGATCATCTGGCCTCTGTGAACACAGCAGCTGATAACAGGCCCCTCTAAGCTCACTTCTTATCTGCTCGTACAAGCACAGACTGCCCTAAAGTGGCATCCTGGAGAACTCAGCCGCCCAATGGTGTCTGGGAAGTGCTTTTGAGCCACTAGACAGGGACAGGCTTCTGGGGAAGTTCCTGCAGGTGTACCAGGCTCAGGAAGGACTCCAGACTATGGAGTTCTCCCAGGGCAAATCAACTTCAATTTGCTCCTGGGCCACATTTATTATATCTGGTCAAATGAACTCCCAGGACTAACATCAAGAAGTAAGAGAGCTGCAGGCTGCCTGTGGAGAGTGAGGAGAAAGAGGAGGATTGGATCTGTGTCCTTTGTCTTCAAGATCATGAATCGCTGCCTTGAATAAAAGCAAAAACTGGACCAAGAGGTCTTCCCCAGGTCTTGCCCACCAGGGAATTCTCTGAAGTGCTTTGACTTTGGGGTAGTAAGTATTGACAAGAGCCCAGCATTTCCTGTGGGCCTTACTTGGTAGCTAAGCCCTTTGGCACTGCTCTTGAGTACAATGTTAAATCATGAAGAAAAACACCAAAGAGGAGGAGGAGTTCCTTATCCTTAAATCAGCAAGCAACTAAGGACCAGTATCCATGTAGATAGTTCAAGTGAGTGATTTCAGCCAGCTAATCCAATTTTCCCTCAAATGGAGGCCATTTCAGACAAAACAACCAATGTAAATTGCCTAGTACAGTGCCAAGAATGTCATATTCCGTCAATAAATGTTGGTTCTCATTTAACACCTGTCCTGCATTTCTTTAGCATGGATGACTCTTGAATCACCTACGCTCAAGGGAAGACATGACATATAGAGAAGTTGGGTCAAGAGGCAATGTTTTACTCCAGCTATCAAGATGGGTATTGTTAGATCAGTTACTAAAATTAACCTTAGGAAAATTTCTAAAAATGAGAAAAAGTAAAAATCAGAAGCAATTAGTTTACAATGGTGTGTTGTCTATTATTCATAATGAAAAAATGTGAAAAGTTTCTGATGACACTAGCAAAGCAGAATATGGATGACATTAGGTTTGTTTGTGAATCTGAGATTAGGACTTGATAGATTCCATTGTTGCACCGTGATATTCATCTTTGACTTGGAGATATTAAATCGGCAGTCATGTGAGGAGTCTTCCTTGGGCCATCTTCTTACTTCTTTAAGAATTACACCAAAACCATACTAATCAAGTGGACTGCAAACACCCTTAAGCAAAGCAACCATTCTAACTCAACCCACTAAATTAATCAAAAAGCAATGATCATAAACATAATTTTGAACTGACTTGTCTAGTCAAAGCAGGCAACCATTGATTTATTTATTCATCTTCTGATTTATTCATTTAATGTTTTAGGAACTGTTTCAGCTCTTGGACACAAAGATAAATAAGACGCAGTCTCTAACCCACTATCCCTCACAACCTCTCACACAAACACACATAGGATCCTATAGTCAAAAGGCGAGACATTCATATAAGGGAAGAATGACAACACTAATTAGATCAATAGCTTTTCAGCGATTTGCCCAAAGTTCTCCAAGATGACAGGAGAAAGGATTGTCAACCCATTCAATCAGGAAGGCTTTACAGAAGAGGTGACCTTTCTGCTGGTCCTTAAAGCAGTCAATCTTTAAGCAGTGTCTAAACACCCAGCTGATTAGCCAACCAAGCAGGCAAAGGCCTGATGTCCAGAGGGAAGCTCACCTCTTAGTGTCATGAGATTATGACAACAAAAAGAAGGAAGGAAAATGAGAGGAAGGGAAATAAAAGACAAAGTCTTATCATTTTTTCCACTTCTTTGGAGATTCACCAAAAAGGAAAGAAGAATCTATTGATGGATAGAGGAATGGATACGTATGAGATAAAGCAATTTTCAAAAGAATTGCTATACAATTCTGTCAACTTTTCTGTATGTTAAAATTTCTTGTAATATAATGCTAGGAAAAGGTCATCTTGCATACAGTTTTCCTGGATGATATGTGCAGTTTTAGATTTTATTTATCTTTCCTAAGTTGTCCATTATATTAAGTAGGGCATCAAAAAATATTTTTAAAGGGCTTTATTCTAGTCGTTTCTCCTGAAGTCCCCTAGAGAGTGGATTAGGACCTATTTAGGAGCACCAGGGGTAATTGATCCCTAGGGATGCATGGACCCTAGGACAAGAATTCCTGCTTTAGAGATTTCACTTAGAAACTGAAAGATAATTTAAACTAGAATCTACATACTGGTGACAGCTTCTACTTGATTAGTCTGTAGAACCTTAACTGTGGATAAAAAATAGGTGAAGACTTCCATTTCAATATGGCAGGCTAAGCACACACATTTACCTCCTCTCTCTACCAAAAATCTATTTAAAATCAAAGTATATAATAAAAAAATAAATTTATAACACCCTGGGAAACAGGAGAGGGTACCCCCAGTAGACCATATATTTGGGGGAATTTATAGAAACTAGAAAACTAATGAGATCAGATTGATAGAGAAACTAGAGTAAAACAAACTACAACAAAGAACAGAAGGGGAAAAAAGTTGCTGCAGAGAAAAGAGCTGTTCTTCCCAAGAGTCCTAGAATCTTCAAACTCAGAGAACACAAACAAGAACCGGAGGAGACTCTGGCCATGGGGCAGTCCTCAGGACAACTGAGTAAGGGGCTGCCAGCTGAACAAGTGGGTCTTTTGTCCCCAGCCACGCCTGCGTATGGATGGGGAGGCTAGCCATGGTGTGTGCCTCCAGGACAAAGCCTTGAGGACACTTCCCATGATAAGCAGTCTCCCTTTGGAGGCTGGGGAGAGAAAGTGTCCTAAAGTTTTTTGAGTTTGGATACATACAAAAAAAGGAAATCCACATCAACCTCAATGACAGATCATTCCAATTTTACATTTATAAATATAAAGGAGCAATTAAAGATCACCCGATATGTGAGAAAAACCAAGAGCAACAAAGAAAGAGCCAGGCAGAACAATTGATATCAAAGAAAAAAAAAAGAGACAAAAAAGTGGGAGAGAAATTTAAAAATTCTAATTAGCTTCTTCCAAAACTTTCAGGAGGATGTTTCATTCAGGAAACAAGAACAAGGTGCTATTTTTAAAGAAGTCAAAGAATAAGAAGCAGTTGCTCAAAAGAAATGTTAAAAATTGAAGTAATTAAAATGGACCACCCAATACCAAATGAGAAATCTGGAATATAAAGCGCAGAAATTTCTCATAAAATAGAACAAAAAACAAAGAAATGAAAGACCTAGGGGATAAATTTTAGAAGATCCAGTATCTCTTAAAAGAAAAGGAAGAAAGAGAAAACAGGCTGGAGGATGGGGAAACAATAAAAGAAATCATAGAGGATAATTTTATTGAGGTGAACAAAGACCTGGGACTTCACCATTGACCACTGAGCAAAAATAATGAATAAAGATGTATATCCTAGAAAATTTCTTAACTCATTCTCAAAACAAAGGAATGAGCTATTTATAAAGGAACTATCATTTGGTCAACACCCAATTTTATTTTTGCAACACAAAATGCCAGAAGACAATGACATTATCACTTTCTGTTTAAGGTAAAACAAATGTATCTTCAATTTTCAAAAAAGTTATTCAAGGAAATTCTTCAGCAAAACAAAAAGGAAAAAGAAAAAAGATGAAGGCTTGAAATAAAAGGCTTGGTGATAAGCAAAGATAATAGCAAAACAAATAATTAAGGCTAAAGGATTATAATATGGTTGTGACTTAGATGCAATTGTTAGGAAACACTGAAGCAAAATGTGAAACAAAAAGCAAACAGTTCTGAACAAAAGTTAGATAGGATTTCAACTAAAAAATTGTGGTGGCAAAGAGGGAAAGTAAAATAAATTTATATTATTCCATAGGTATAGTATAATCATATTTATATAGAAAACCATATGTGTACTTATTTATGAATCAATAAATCTGAAAGTGTAGTAATTGTTAATAATTTTTCCACAGGGATGAATGGATTTTTATCATTTAGACTTCCATTCTAATGGAATTTTTATAACAAGTTTGTGTTGCTTTTATAATTTAAAAAAGTACTAAATACATTTCCAAAGATGATCATAAAAATTTAAGAACAGTCACTAGAATAATAAAATAGTACTCACCAAAAGAGATATACAGATGACATGCATATTAAAAGATGCTCCATATCATATGTCATTAGGGAATGCAAATTAAAACAATAATGAGATACCACTATGCATCTTTTAGAATGGCCGAAACCCAAAACACTGACAACACCAAATGCTGGTGAGGACATGGAACATCAGGAACTCTCATTCATTGCTTATAGGAATGCAAAATGGTATAACTGTTTTGAAAGATAGTTTGGCAGTTTCTTACAAAACTAAACATACTCCTCCCATATGACCCAGCAGTCGTGTTCCTTGGTATTTATCAAAATGAGATGAAAACTTATGTCCACACAAAAACTTGCACATGGATATTTATAGCAGCTTTATTCATAATTGACAAAACTTGGCAGCAATCAAATTGTCCTTCAGTAAGTGAGTGGATAAATAAATTGTGGCAGATCCGGACAATGGAATATTATTCAGCATTAAAAATGAGCTATTGAGTCATGAAAAGACATAGAGGAAACTTAAATGCATATTACCAAGTGAAAGAAGCCAATCTGAAGGCTAGATACTGTATGATTCCAACTATACGACGTTCTGGAAAAGGCAAAACTATGGAGACAGTAAAAAGATAAGTGGTTGCCAGGGGTTAGGAGGGAAGAATAAAACAAACTTGAAATTATAAACTAGCAATAAATGGCAATGAAAACACTACATTTTGATATCTATGAAATGTAGTCAAAGACTACTCAGAGAAAAATTAACACTGTGAAAAGAAATAAACCAAGCATTCAATGAATGAAGCTAAAAAATTAAATAAGGAAGAAACTAATTAAAAATAAGAATGTAAATTAATAAAGTAGAAAACAAACTACCAAAAAGAGTAGATAATTATAAAACTCAAAAGCTGTTTGTTTTTTTTTTTGAGGAAGATTAGCCCTGAGCTAACTACCACCAATCCTCCTCTTTTTTCTGAGGAAGGCTGGCCCTGAGCTAACATCCGTGCCCATCTTCCTCTGCTTTATATGTGGGACGCCTGCCACAGCATGGCTTTTGCCAAACGGTGCCATGTCTGCACTGGCGAACCCCAGGCCGCCGAGGAGAGGACATGGGAACTTAACCGCTGCATCACCGGGCCGGCCCCAAAAGCTGTTATTTTTAAGGTCAATTAAAAAGTTAAACTTCTCAGAGAAAAACAAATACTGTGAGATCTCACTTACATGTAGAATCTAAAAATATAAACTTATAGATACAGATAACAGATTGGTAGGAGTAGGTAAAATGGATGTAGGTGGTCAAAAGGTACAAACTTCCAGTTACAAGATAAATAAGTCCCAGGGATGTAATGTACAACATGGTGACTACAGCTAGTAATACTGTATCGCATATTTGAAAGTTGCTAAGAAAGTAAATCTTAAAAGTTCTCATCACAAGAAAACAAAATGTGTAACTATGTGTGGTGATGGATGTTAACTAAACTTATTTTGGTAATCATTTCACTATATGCATATATAACCATTGTGTTGTACACCTAAAACTAATATAATGTTATATGTAAATTATATCTCAATTTAAAAAAAGAATAAATTTTTAAAAAGTTAAAGTTCTGATATGTCCAATCAGTAAGGAGACAGAGAGAGCATATGTTGCAGAAAACTAGGAATGAAAAAAGGAATGCAACTACAGATAGGAAGGAGGCTAAATTTATTAGTAAATACTATGTACAAATACCATGTGAAATTCTATATTTATAAAAATGCAAATTACTAAAATTGTTGCAAGTATTAGAAAGGCCCTAGTTAGTGCATGAATATAAGAACAACTAAAAAGTGTATCAGTTTGGAAGAGGGCGAGAGACAAAGTGTTTTTTTAAACAGAAGTTACAATTGTTACCTAGAACATCCAAGAAACCAGTGAAAAAAGCTATTAGAAATAAAACAAAATTTCAAATAAATACCTGGATATAAGAACAAAGTGGAAAAATTAATAACTTTCCCATACAGCAACTCAAAAATGTAAGATTTAAAAACTTTAAAAAATCTCAATACCAAAACCAGACAAAAACATTATGATCTATATCTTTCATGAACATAGATGCAACAATTCTCAACAAAATATTAACAAATCAAATCTAGTAATATATAAACTGGATAATGCAGCATGACCAAGTGGAGGTTCTTCTCAGGAATGCAAGGCTGGTTCAACATTTGGAAATCAATCAATCAATCTGATTCATTTTATTAATAGACTAAATAGGAAAAACTATATGATCATATCACTAGATTGACAATTGAGCATTGGACAAAATTCAATATCTATTTATAATAAAAATTCTCAGCAGGGGCCGGTTTGGTGGTGCAGCGGTTAAGTTTGCACTAGTTAAGTTCCAGTGGTTAAGTTCCACTCTGGCAGCCCAGGGTTCACCAGTTCGGATCCCAGGTGCAGACCTATGCACCGCTTGTCAAGCCATGCTGCGGCAGGTGTCCCACATATAAAGCAGAGGAAGATGGGCACAGATGTTAGCTCAGGGCCAGTCTTTCTCGGGAAAAAGAGGAGTATTGGCAGCAGATGTTAGCTCAGGGCTAATCTTCCTCAAAAAAAAGAGGAAAAACTCTCAGCAAACTAGAAAAAGAGAACTTCTTTGACTTGGTAAAAAGCATCTACGAAAATCCTACAACTCACATTATACTTGATGAAAAATTGAATGCTTTTCCCCAAAACTGTGGAACAAAGTAAGGATATTGGCTTTCACCACTCTTGTTCAATATAATACTGAAAGTCTCAGCCAGTGCAATAAGTCAGGGAAAGGAATGAAAAGGCACACAGGTTGGAAAGGAAGAAATAAAACTTTCCTTTTTTGCAGATGACATGATTGCCTACGTAGAAAACCCCAAGAATTCTCTGAAAAAAAAAATACTAGAACTAATTAAGAAATTTCAGGAAGGTTGCAGAATACAAGATCAAAAAACAAACCATATTTCTATAGCAGTAAATATGTGAAAACTGAAGTTAAACACACAATACCTTATAAAGTCATCCTCCAAAATGAAATAGTTACATATAAATCTAACAAAAAACATACAGGATCTGTATGCTGAAAATTATGAAAAGTTGATGAAAGAAATCAAAGATCTAAATAAATAGATATACCATTTTCATGGATTGGAAGTCTCAACATAGTAAAGATGTCCTTTCTCCCCAAACTGATTCATAGCTTTAATGTAATTCCTACCAAAATTCCAGCAAGATTTTTGTAGGTATAGACAAGTTTATTCTAAAATTTATATGAAAAGACAAAGGAACTAAAACAACTTTGAAAACGAAGGAAAAAATAGGAGAAATTCCACTTTATAGACTTACTACATAGTTACAGAAATCAATAGCATCTCCCTGTTAAGGTTATTTGAGGATTATAAAAGATAATACATGTTAAGAATTTAGACGAGTATCTTGCACGTAGCAAGTGCTTACCACATGAGCTATTAATCAAACGTTTTACAGCTCAGGAAGTAATATTTAAGAAATGCAAAGTAAAATGCGCACAGTCATACAGATAGTAAGTGTTGGAGCCAGAATTCGAGCAAAGTCTTGTTGATTCAAAGTCCCAGGTGACTTTTCCACCACAATACTATAAACATTACCAAAAAGAAATTACCTTTCCAAAGGCCCCTCCAACCTTCCCACTCATGAGTCTTATTTGCTTATGGATGATAAAATTCTTAGATCTCTTCAGAATATCCCAATTTACAAATATCAGAATCATTTGTGGCCCCAACTGGTCTGGCTATTCTAGTCATTTTATTTGTCTTAGTAATTTCCTTGGCCAGAGGTCAAGCCAATGGTTATCCTTGACTCCTTTAGTAACGGGACTCTGATACATATTTAAGGATCCAAAAGTCCTATTCTGTAAAACATCAAATGCCTTGTCCCCTTCCTATAAATGATTCATCACAAGTATTATTATCCCAACAAGCCCATGATCGATAGGAACATCTTCATTTGTGTGTAAATGACACCCGTCTTCTCGGGCCAGTGCTTTCTCTCACTCCTACACCTGCAGAGACTAAAAGAGATTAAGTGGGTCTCCTCAATACATCCCATGAAATATTGATTAAAGGTCTAGTTGAAATAAGTGTATTAATGTAGCCTTAAAGCACTCAAGTGAGTAAGAACACCCCAAGGGGAAGCATTTCTACAGAGCAAGTGAGACAAAAACTGGATACTTTGGAAATGGTGAGAATGTTCCTGGGTACACAGATCCTTTTTGCAATGTCACACAGCAAAGTAGGACTTTTATCAAATGATCCCAGTGATAAAAGCCTGGCTCTTAGAGGGAAGGCTAAGGTGGGAGAAGGGAGGGAAAGTTAAAAATGAAATAAAAGGAGGCAAGCAATGACATTATAAATTATTTCTCATCAGACTCACTTAACATCATGAAACTTTTTTCTTCCCCTTTTTATTTGATCCCCTTTCCATTCCCACCCAATACAAGTAGAGGAGCCACAGTTTTCTGGGGAAACACATAAGAAGGGAAAAAGATTCTCACCAGTCCTGGAGGACTTGAAATGCCTGCAATTCACTGCCTACGTTTAGTCTCTTTGGGGAAAATCATCTCAGACTTAGCTTTGTCCTGTGGTTTTGGGGGTACACTTAGTCTCTTTTAAGAATCCAAGGAAGCCATTCATATTTCTTCTACTTAGAAATTATAGATTCAGAGGATATAAGAGCCAGAAGAGATCTTATCAAACTTCCAATCCTTTTAATTTTCCAGATTAGGAAAGAAAGATTTATATAAGTAAAAAGACTTCTCCAGAGACTCACAGTATGGTAACAGCAAAGCCTGATTTAGATCCTGGATTTTTGAACATCTACCAGTGGCCCTCAATGGTGGACAGTATTTTCCCCCCAGGGAGTATTTATGAGTATGTAGGGGCATATTTGATTCTTACTCAGTGACTGGGGGTTGCTACTGTGCTGAGAATTAGGCATACTAAATGTCCCATACTGTTCAGGGCGCTTCTCCCAAGAACGACTGTTCTCTCAAAGAGGCCAATGGAGTTCCCATGGAGAAACACTTATATTAGTAACTCTCCCTTCACCACACTATGCTGATTTCTTGTGACCTTTTTCTCTGAGTACATCCATGGGCACTACCATTATCAATATCTTTATCACCCTGTTGCTTCTCTGTAATGCTTTCTTAATATCTCAGTGCCCAAGAGCAATTCCCTTTTCTTCTCTAACCCAAGAATGAATTCCCTTCCTCTAAGCATCAGAAGAGAACTAACTCCAAAGTAGTTCCTGTGGCTCAAATAGCCTCAGTTCCATACCAGGTAGGAAGCCCTTGAGAATATTCTCAAACTTTATCAAACATGGGATAGTTTTTATTCTGCCTCCTGTGCCTTAGAACATATAAAAACATTCCAGATTTGTTTTTTTGCTTCAAGCATGAAGATGTGACATAAGCATATATTATACTAGAACTGAGTCCTCAACGTCTACCAGCCTCCCATTAACTCATGAACTAGAATGAGGATTCCATATACCCAAAACCCAGCGCACATCTCAAATGATCACCAATAATCTCATGACTGCGTCAGAAGCATTAGTTAGAAAGAGTTGCCTGTGTCCATTCGGTCCCCAGTACTCCTTCCCCCTTTGCCAAGCAGCTGTCTTCATCTGGGCAGAGTCCCCAAGGATTCTGTGATTGTTTCAGTTGAGGGGGCACAAGTCTAACTTTAGAATTTAAATAGTTGGGGGCTGGCCTGCTGGCATAGTAATTGATTTCACAGGCTCCACTTTAGTGGCCTGGGGTTTGCCAGCTTTCATCCCAGGCACAGACCTACATGCTGCTCATCAAGCCATGCTGTGGAGGCATCTCACGTACAAAATAGAGGAAGATTGGCACAGATGTTAGCTCAGGGGCAATATTCCTCCAGCAAAAAGAGGAGGATTGGCAACGGATGTTAGCTCAGGGCTAATGTTCCTCACCAAAAAAACTCCCCAAAACAAAAAAAAAGAATTTAAATAGTTGGGGGGGGTATGTTGAATTTCTTCCATGTTCAAAGCAATGCTGGGCAATTGTTATACAGCTTTTAGTGTTACTGTAGATGATATAATCTTGCTTTAAAGTAGTTTATATCTTAAAAGATATTTAGCTCCTACCAGGCAGGATGAATCAAGCCCCAAGGGCTCCGGCTCATTGGTAATACATTCTTCTGCTGAAAACTGAACATGGAAGAGAGGGTTAGACTCTAACAGGTACAAATCAGGCAGCTGCCATATTGAGTAATTATCACATGCCACCTGCCCCTTCCCCCGCAACTCCTCTCACAAGGAGCAAAAACACCAAGAACTACTGGAGAGAATTTGATGAAAAATAAGGATTTGCGTTACAAACTAAGGACAAAAAGAAGGCATCACTTTGAACTTGAAGTTATAAATAATAATTAAGCGTGTCTTATCTCTTAATAGCAATAAATTAAGAATAAAGAAAAGGGTTTTAAGTAGGTATGAAAGAACATTTTCTCTCATATTACTGAGTTTCTCTAACACTTCCACACTCACCAATAAAATAGCTACTACACAGATTATTTATTTAATTTTCATGTCCCCATCATTTAGCAAAATGCTTACTATGTGCCAGAATATAAGGGAGATCAAAGATGAACAAGTGGATGCTTATTCATGGTGCTCACGGCCTGTGCGCAAGAGACAGATTACCAGGCATAATGTGATATAAACAGTCAGGACTACACAGGCAGCTCTATCAGCCCTAAGTATCAACAGGCTACTAAATGAGACCTTGGAGTCATGTCACCAGGTTTTCCAATCTGGGATAGAGGGGGAAAGATGTTGTCAGCCTTCAGAAGGAAATTCTCCTTGGATAAACCCCAAAGTAGGAAGACTCCTCTCCCACATCACAGCCTCAGCTCTGCACAGAAGGTTGAGAATCTGCACATGGCCACTTTGCTCCCAGTCGCAGTGGATAGAGAAGGAACGGAACACCCCTCAGGGCATCCTGAACGTCAGGATGATCTGGCTCTGGCCCTGGCATTTGTCGTGTGTAAGGAGCCAGGGCAGGTGGGGCTGAACTGACTGGTCAGGCAGGTCACCCCTGCCTCCCGTCTCCTGTGTTCTGTCAGAGCACTCTCAGAGACAAAAAGGAATGTCTCAGAGGACCCTGTCCGTCTTTGACTTATTCAGTTACCATCCAGAGACACAGGAAGGACTTTCCTAACCAGTAGCTACAAATAAGTCTCACCGTCTACAAGCCCAAAGCCAAGCTGCTAAAATGCGTCTAAATTTTTTATAAATTTAGTTCTATTACTCTATTATAATACCTCTCACTGCATAAATGGATGAAATACTCCAATTAATAGACATAGATTGTCAGACCGGGTTTAAGAAAAAACTATATATGGTTTAAAAGATATATACCTAAAACATAGGGAACCAAAAAGGTAGGAAATAAAAAACAATCGTATATATAAAATTTTATATATAATATTTATATATAGTCTATGAAAACAGAAACCAGGGGCCAGCCCCGTGGCCCAGTGGTTAAGTTCGTGCACTTCGCTTCGGCAGCCCAGGGTTTCGCTGGTTCGGATCCTGGGCGTGGACACGGCACCACTCATCAAGCCATGCTGAGGTGGCATCCCACATGCCACAACTACAAGGACCCACAACTAAAAATACACAACTATGTACCAGGGGACTTTGGGGAGAAAAAGGAAAAATAAAATCTTTAAAAAAAAAACAAACAGCAACCAAATGAAAGCTGGTGTGGCTATATTAATATTAAAGTAGGTAGATGTTAGGTCAAAAAACCCCTACAAACTAAAAACTACACTGTATGATGATAAAAGGTTTGTTTCACCAATGTGTATACACATAAAAATGTGGCCTCAAAATATACAAAGAGAAATTTCGAGAGAGCTACAAGGAGAACTAGACAAATCCAAAATCATCTTTCTCAGAAATAACTAATAGTTATTTGTAATTATGTTGTTGGAATCTTCTGTATCCTTACTGACAGGCAAAGGTCAGGAAGAACATAAAAGACATTAACAACACGATTATAGACTTTAACCAATTGACATAGGTAGAACACAGCCAAATACATGTCTTTCAAGTACAAATGGAATGTTAAAAAAAAGGGCGTATACTAGATCATAAAGAAAGTCTCATCAGATTTCAAGTGATTGAAATCATGAGGAGAAAGATCTCTGATCATAATGAAATAAACCTAAAAATTAGAAAATACACTTATGTTTGGAAACTAAGAAATACACTCCTCAATAATCTATGGGTCAAAGAAGAAATCATAAAGTAATTAGAAATTAAGTCTGAATGTAATGCTAACAACAACAACAAAATACATTTAAAACCTTGTAGGCTACAGCCAAAAGAGTTTTTAAGAGGAAAAATTATAGCCTTAAAATGATTATATTAGAAAATAAGAGAACCTCTCTTGTTTTTCTTGATCAGTTTTGCCAATTTATTTCTTGATCAATTTTAGTAGTCCTTTCAAAAAATGAGCTTTTGATTTTGTTGCTCTCTATTGTATCTGTGTTTTCTGTTTTATTAACTTCTGTTCTCATCTTTATTCCCTTCCTTCTACTTTATTTGATTTTATTTTGCTGTTCTTTTTCTAACTTCTTCAAATAGATTTTGGTTTAGGTCAAATTGCTTCCTAATCGTCCCTGAAAATTATGCTACAGTCTCTGGAGGAAGCCAATCATAGCTCATCTAGCTGGGGACTGGACAACATGTTAATTGGTTCAACTCAAGTTAAAAGTGTTCATCAAGAATTTTATTCTTTCCCAAAAGTTATATTTTTCTAAGAAAGCTGTGTAAGATAAATGATACAAGAAGTCTAAAAGTAAATTATCCTTCATCCCAGTCTGAAAAAAATTTTAAATCAGAAAGAAATAACAAGGACAAAAAAAAGTCTTACAGGAAACATCACTAAAAAGTTCGACATTCCCAACTAAGGAACAGAATTCACCCTTTTTGGCACAGTGGGGTATGTCAATGAGTCTACACAGTGGCTTGAAGAAGCAAACACGTTCTCCATCTCTCTGCCAGCATGAAAGTGAGGTGATCTGCGGCCTCACTTGTGAATCTGTGGAGACAAGCCATCCACAGCTTAATATGAGTTCAATGTTCAATCAACAAGCCAGAGAGTCAAGTGGAACATTACCCACCCATGGCCTTCTTAATCATTTTGTAAGCTAATGATAAGAATAAAAGACATCACTAAAAGCGGATGAGACCTTCTTCCCTAAGCAGATTGAGTCATTTCCCTTGACTCCTGAGAAGTTTCCAGAGGTGCCTAAGCATTGCTAAGTTCCTTCATATTTTCTAAGCAATCAAAAGAAGCACAGTTCTTTCCCATTGGATGATTGCCCAACTACCCATCAGCTGTATCTGAAAGAATGAAAATACATGCCATTGTGGGAGAAACTGAGAACTCTCAAGTGTAACTGGGTCCACAGCTTGTCACTTCAGCTTTGCAAAAGTTAAACGTCTCCTCTTCTGGAAGGTATTCAATAAGAAAAACATTCCTTGGGAGTCTGTGGAGACAAATAGTTTCTGCCTAAAGGATGACATGTAATTGAGAGCAAGGACAGAAACTTAGAAATCTTGTGTTAAGCTTTGACACCACCAAATTACACCATCGATGTATTAGTCAGGATAATTCCTCTAGCTGCTGTAACGGACAACTCTCCAAATCTTAGCAGCCTAACACTATATTTCTCACCTACATCATAGTCCAATGAGGTGTCTAGCCTTTGATGTAATATTTAGGGATTCTAGTTCTTTTCATCTTGCCATGCTTTCATCTTCTAGGATTTCCTGAGTCCACCACAGGATCATTTGCATTTAAGTAACAAGTGAGGAAGAAGATTGTGGCAAGCCTAGAATGGCGCATACCACTTGTGCTCACATCCCGTGGGTAGTCACATAGCTCTAATCTTACCACAAATTTGGTAATGCAGTCTTCTTAAGGACCCAGGACAAAGAAATGGGACAGATGAGCACCTAGGTAGTCTGTCATAGTGAGCAAGCACGTCAATCAAGCACTCTGGCACTCCCTTTATAATGATATATACAATGAGCTGGTGGAACAATAGGATCTCTACATTCACACCCAGTTCTGGCATTCTGTGATTCACAAATAGGAGCCTATCCCTAGCTTAGGTTCATAGACATGGTCTGCACATAAGAGAAGGTGTATCACCACTCTGCTATTATCTGAGACTTTTCTTCAACTTCTTATATGGCATTTGTCTTTAGCACTTTCAATTATGTCCAAAAAAGTAAGGGAATTTACATGAAAAAGCTGACTGGCCTATCAACATCAAATCAGGGTGCCTTCTAGCCCTAATAGTCTATGATCCATTGAGTCATGCTCCTCATTTAGCAGAGATGTCCAAGAACTCCTGGGAGTGGAAAAACCAGGTGGGTGTTTTCCCATGGCTTCAGCAGCAGAGCTTCTACACAGGCTGAGCTCCAAGGTTATTGCTATGGTTCTAAAGGAAATTAAGAGGCTAATGATGTTACTGGACTTAGTGTATGTGTTTTTCTGAAGATCTCCAAAGTCTGATTATCTCCCTGGTTGGGAAACATTGCTGAAACGAGCGTAAATTAATAATCCATCATTGATGTGTATCTGAGTATTACTATCAAGATTTGAGTAAGCATTTAGATCAACAATAAATTTGAAATAAACTCCTTAACTACCAAATAAGTCAGCCCAATGCCATTTCCCTTGGTGTTTTATCTTCTTTGTTTTGTTTTACATTATTAAGAGAAGAGATGTAAAGTATCAGTCCTGATGATTTTTTCCACTTCATCATAATAATTAGTCTAGCTCTATTGTTCACACATTTCTAAAAGTCAATCAGAAAAAGCTTAGATAAGATACTACATTTTTAGCTAAGATCTTGTGACAAGAAACAGGTAAGTGTATTTGTTAATAGAGATCAGATGTGGTGTTTTCACAGCTAGAACTGTAACTGTGTATGAGAAAACAATTTTTATGTACCAACATTTTGTTAAACAGGGTTAAAAAGGAGAATTTGCTAAAGATAATTGCTAACATATCTTTTAAAAATCCCTTTATCGTCTTATTTTATAATTTGACCTTAAAAGAAATTCTTTACATACTATTTGTTATTCCTACAACTAATGTATATAAACTGAGATTTGCAGGACAGAATTTTTCTTTAGAAGACCCTCTCTGTAGATTGTCTGTGTTTCATCAAATTCTATGCATGCATTACTGAATATTCCAGTAGATTAAGAGTTGACTGACATCACCTTGAACCAGAACTGGGCAGTTTGATTATGTAAGGGAACTAAAGGACCCTGGTATAACTTGGTGAAATCCTCAATACCACAAATCTGTTTTAAGTGTTTTTGTAATATATGCATCTAATTACACTCAGCTAAAAGTCAGCAACTACATTCAGTTGAAATTCTGAAATAAAAAACACACCTCATAATATCATGATGAAGTTACCATTATCCTAAGAATGTAAGGGTAATTTTATCAATTAATATAATTTATTAGATTAATAACTCAAAGGCTCAAATATCGTATGAATATTCCTATAGAAGCAAAAAGGATTTTGTTGAAAGTCAACAGCCCTTCCTGTTAAAAACTCTCTTCCTGTTAAAAACTCTCTAAAAGCTAGAAATAAAAAGGTATTTCCTTAACACAGTAAAGGACGGTTTTCTTGGATCAACAGCCAACATCAAATTAATAGTGAAACTCTATAATGTGTTCATTAAAGTCAAAAGCAAGCCAATGATTCTCACTATCACCACTATTATTCAACATTGTCCAATGATGTTTCGCTAAAGAAATAGGACAAGAAAAAGAAAAGAACTAGGTTTAAATATTAGCAGTGAAGAGAAAAATATCAAGCGGGAGAACATAAGTCCAATGAATGCCGTCTCCTTTCTGTTTGTCCCTGGTATTAGAACTACCCTCTGGATCAGTGGTTTAAGTCACAAGTCCAACCCACAGTCTCCAAAGATTTTATACCTGGGAATTTTTTTTAATGTTGTAGTTTTAAGTCATTAAGTATTGGAGTTGGAAATAAAGAGATAAAGCACTTGGGCATGAGTCACCAAGCGTGGATTCTTAGGAGCACGAGCATTAGTGTGCTGTGGAAATGGAGTTTTGTGGCTAAATGAGTTGGGTGAATTCTACATAAAACAGACTTTTTTCCTGCAGGACTTCTCAGAACCTGCAATGTGCAGCTCTGGGTTATGAATACACAGGAGGGGGTATCGTGTTTCCAAATGTATCTGACCATAGAGACACGTCTTTCCCTTTTTCTGAGAAGTGTCTCAAGGGATGAGTATTCCATGAAACATATTTTAGGAAACACTCTTCTAGACTTACCCCTCATCTCACAGATGAGAAAACTGATGTCCAGAGAGAGGAAGTGACTTGCTGAAGGCTATTTAGTGACTCGATAGCCAGCAGGGACTGAAAGCCATGCTTCCTCCTCTCAGTCCTGTGTTCACTCCACTACAACCTGCTGCCTCTCTGTTTGAGATGCTCCTGTTACAGCTTTCTTTCCCCCATCCCATAGGTGTTGTATTAGTTTTCTAGGGCTGTCATAACAAAATACCAGACTGGATGGCTTAAACAACAGAGACTTGTTTTCTCACAGTTCTGGAGGCTAGAAGTCTGAGATCAAGGTGTTGGCACTTTTGGTTTCCTCCAAGGCCTCTCTCCTTGGCTTATAGATGGCTGCCTTCTCACTGTGCCCTCACATGGTCTTTCCTCTGTGTGCACACACGTCTACAGCCAATCTCCTCTTCTTATAAGGACACAAGTCATATTGTATTAAGGCTGAACCATATGACCTTATTTTAACTTAATTACATCTCTGAAAGCCCTATCTCCACATGCAGTCACGTCTGAAGTACTGGGAGTTAGGACTTCAACATGTGAATTTTGATGCAATTCAGCTCATAACAGGGGCTATTTCTCAGTATGTACATTGCCCTGTGCTTCTCTCAATCAGAGCATGCATTTCATGAGTATATATAAGTATGATATGTGTCTCATCTACTGATCTGTGGACAATTTGAGAACAGGAACTCTGTTTGTATTATTATCCAATAGTACCACTCCTAGAATACTCTAGATGCTCAATGAATGTTTGTTGGGTACATGAATTACGAAGTCAAAGGACTCAACTCCAAGCCTGTGCTCTACCACTTACCACCAGTGCAATCGCTGAGACAAATGGAGATAATAAGCACCTCCCATGGATTTGGTGAGAATTCAATAAAACATGTCCCTGGCAAAGTGCCTAGTGTATAAAAGGAGCTCCATAAATGTTAATTGAATCTGAGATTGTATCTTCTTCCCAGATATCTATAAAAAACTAATTAATGATAGTGATTACTAATGCTCAGTAATGAAATTGCTTTATAAGAACAATAATAATGAAGAGTGCTAATCCAGGCTACATGGATATGTAAAGGATTGCCATCAACAACAATATTCCATAAATTTTATCTCATAGGTTGAAGCCAATTTCAAATCTAGATAATTAAAAGTGTTTTAGAAAAGGACTGTGTTTCCTCCTGGCATGCCATGGAGGACACTGTGTGACACCTTCTTGGGCAAAACAATGAACAAAATAATGCCCTCTAGTCAGGTGGAATGTTGAGTCTGTCTCATTTTTGTCAGTACATTCTAGGTCTCAGTGCTGCAATTGGCAAAGAACATTTTAAAACTTTGATGTTATTCAAGGAAAAGATTCTACTCCAGTTTTAGTCAAAGAGATATGTTTGGGGGTGAAAAGAGGTCAAGCTCAGGACACAACAAAAATCTCTGGAGGCGCGGAAACATATTTGCCCCATGTATTAATTATCTGTAGCCCCAATAATGCTGCATAACAAACCAACCTATGCCACTCAGATGTCCTCCTGTGGGGACTGTAACCAAATAATGGCCCCAGCTGCTGCCTTTTGGATCCATCCCCAAGTCAGTGAGGGCACACTTCCAATGACTGAGCACAGTGGGGATACTAATGAAGGCCCACTTCTGTGATGCATAGGGTTCCTTTCACAGTGACTTTGTCTCAAGGACTCCCCATGAGGCTGAGCAGAACTTTCTTGGCCCTGTACTGCAATTTGAGACTCTACCTACTCAGTCCTTCCTTCCCTCTTTCTGCCACAGAGGTCAGACCTGCATCTCAGTATGAAGGCTTTCCCCAGCCTCTCTGTCTTCCTCCTCTTTATCCTTCAACAGCATTTCATCCAATAAATCTCCTATACACCTAAATCTATCTTGGCATTTGCTTCTCAGAGCATTTGAACTAACATACATCCCAAAGTTTAATCAGTTAAAACAAGAAGCATTTTCTTTTGCTCCAAGTCCACAGATTGGCTGGGCAGTACTTGCCTAAGTCAGGTTAGGTTGACCTTGGCTGGACTTGCTCATGCATCACAGTCAGGGGGTGGGTCAGTTGGGTACAGAATGATGTACAGATGGCCTCATCTGGGATGCTTCAGCCTTGCTTCACATGACCTCTCATCTGTCCACTGGTATACATGGTACTTTCTCAAGAGGTAGAGTGTAAGTGCTCATGCCTCTCAAGATCTGGGCTTGGAACTGACAGAAACTCACTTCCACTGCATTTAACTGGTCAATGCAAGTCCAAAGGCCAGCCCAGATTTCAGGATGGGGAAACAAACCTCACCTCTTGATAGGAGAAACATTTCAAAGGGCATGGCTATAGGGAGGGGTAAAGAATTGCAGCCATTCTTGCAATCAATCTCTTACACCCCATTTCCCGGTGTTATTTGCAAACACATTGCCATGTCTGCACCAATAACTGCCTTGGCCTTTGGAGAACTATCCAAGCAGACTTGGCCAATGAGCATCTCTGGTCTGTTCACTTGGGCTTAGCTGCCCATCACAGAGGCTAGCGCTCTCCTGGTCAGAACTCCCAGCTGGTGTGAGCCATGTTAATTGATAAACACAGCCTTTAGAAGCTGCTCCCAGTGGCCCAGTCTTCTTAGTGGGGAACTTGAAAAGGTTTACTCTGAGTGCAATGAGGAGTCTCTTTCCCGTCTGTTCCCTGTCACCCCGCATCAGTTTCAGGTCAGGAATGCTAAAAGAAAACAGGGCACATAAGCATTTGAACTCAACCTTACTTTCCTGAGGAGCAAACTGACAATTAGGACCAGGACTTGCATCAAAAAAGAGCAACCCAGCATGAAGTCTGTCTAATTAGTCATATGAACGGAGAGCTTCCCCTCCACTTCCTCTAGAACATACGCTTGTCAGATCTTATAAGGGAGGCTTTGCTTCCTGACATGCTATTGAAAGGGGATTGGGTACAGGTAGTTTCACATTAATACCATGAGTGCCCCTTTCCAGGCCACAAAATGTTCCTCTGAAAATCACTTTTAGATTTCTTTTTGGCCTCTTGAGCTGCAAATGAATTTGTGAAGTGAGGCTTTTAATTATGCTGCAAAGATAGACCCACAGAGAAAACCAAACACACCATCTCTGGTTCAAAACCCCGACCTTTTTAATACCTTGTCTCGTGTTAATGGGAAACTGAACAAGATGAAGAATTCAAGGTGAAGGCTGGACATGGTCTGCTAACCCTGGGCACTGGATTGTTTAGGCTTCTGTACTTTATAATTTTTTTCCCTTAAAAAGTTTGTGTGCCACTAAAGGTCACCAGGGCTGTCATCAGAAAAGATTAGAGACGACGTCCATACAGGACCTTGCAGCAGGCATTGCAGAAACGATTCTTCTACTTATGAGGGGACATTCAGACCAGACTGTGAGGAAGACAAGCCCTGACTGAGTATGATATCTTGTTACTGCCTGGATTCTCACAGTGGGATGGCCCGGCTTTCCACTGTGTGTCTGCATTTTATTCATTTCAAGTGTTAGCTTTTTGGGCAAGTCACAACTCTCTCTGCAGGCAGCTCCTGGCCCAAGCACACTGGGCCCACATGACTATTAATGTGATTCAAGTCACTTATTTTCCTGTTTGGAGTTCATGCCCACATGTATTAAATGACTCTCTACCGTAGCCACATGCACACAAGCATGCTTTTATTTTCTCTTCAAATCGTTAAGCAAAGATGTGTACGGCGTGTATAATAGTTTGGAGAATGAGAGTTGGAACATAAGCACGACGTCCTCTGGACTCCCTTCACTTTCCCAACTCTCCCTTTCCCTTCTGAGAAAGAAACTCTTGTTAGATCAATCCTAGCCAGCTTCGTTACTTAGCTGGGTTGCAAAGTCCTACCCACATTTCAAGACCTTCCCTAGGAAGCTTTCCCAGGCACCGTCCCCACATCTCCTGGAGGCCTCTAGTACGTATTACCTTGCTGTGACCACTTCCCTTCATGCCAAACTCACCTGTGTGCCCCAAGAGACAGAGCCTCTGTTGAGCCAGCTGTGCAGCCAGGACACCTGGAGCCACTTATTATACCTGTGCACATGGAAGGAAGAGAAGGAAACTGCTACACATAGATGAGACTGAATTATTGCTACAAAGGAACAGAAATCATATACCCTGAAGCTTTTCTGTAGCACCGCCCGATATATAATAAAAGGTAGGCCACTGTAGATCTGCCCAAAGGAGATGAGTTACCCAAGTCTGAAAGGCTTTCATCATAAAGCAGCCTGGTGGCGGGGGCTCCTTGGGACAGTATTAAAATGGAGCTCCAGGGTATCAGCATGACTTTCTGCATTCTGCACCTGACGCCTCACCTGCCCCAGGAGAATGATCCACGTTGGGGATGGAACTTCTCAAAGAGGCCATTCACACTCACTCCTCCCATTTGCCAGCCACTCAGCTTCACACTCACCCCTGCCATCTGGCTTCAGCCCCAACTACACTCACAGACTGTTCTCCTAAAGGTCACCAATTACCAGCCAAATCACCAAATCCAATGACCCTTTTCTTTGGCGAGTTTGCTGCTGTTGGGCCTCCTTTACTGTCTTGAAATGCTCTCATCTCATGTGTGTGTCCTCTAGTAGCCCCTGTCCCTCAGCGGGAGCTGCTGCACATGTGGTTTCAGACTTTGTCTTTTTGGGACTGCCTCTCTGTGCAGTCGTTTACTTTAAAATACTTCTGCATGTGGGGGGTGTGTGTGAGTTAAGTTTAGTCTACACTCTAGGCGCTGGCTAGCTGGCAAGTGAAGAACCCTAATCAGGAGTCCACACCCCTGGTGTGTGTGTGTGTGTGTGAGACAAGCATTTCTAATATTGTCATTTAAATCTACAATTGAGGGAGTGTTATTTTGCACAAGGGCTGTTAAAAATCAATTTAAATAAGTAAAAAGAGTGGCATACATGATACTTGGTTGGCTAGAGAGGTTTTATGGGCTCCGCTGCCCTTGCAGGAAGAGGTGCAGTGAGCTCTCTGACTGATCCTCAGTTGACCACTCTGCCCACCCTGCACTGCCCCCAACTCCACCCCACACCTAATGGGTGACTCTGCTGCCTGATATGACTGGAAGGTTGGCTGCTCCGGCATCAGCATACCATTGCATCCACCTCATAAAAAATCTTTTAGGCAAGGCTGGCCCCGTGGCGCAGCCGTTAAGTTCGCATGTTCCGCTTCTCGGTGGCCCAGGGTTTGCTGGTTCGGATCTCAGGTGCAGACATAGCACCACTTGGTAAAAGCCATACTGTGGTAGGCGTCCCACATATAAAGTAGAGGAAGATGGGCACGGATGTTAGCTCAGGGCCAGTCATCCTCAGCAAAAAGAGGAGGATTGGCAGTAGTTAGCTCAGGGCTAATCTTCCTCAAAAAAAAAGAAAAAAAAAATCTTTTAGGCCAGGTGCTTGTCAAAGGGCCAGGAACAGAACAGATCTTTTCCAAACTTGCAGGAACAGGTTGTATAGTGGTTTTGCACCTGCTTGAAATGAATGTTCATACAAGTGTGTGATATGAATGTTCATTCAAGCATATCTGAGGCTTCACTTTCATTGTGCCATTCCATCTTATAGAAGGTTGTGTGGAGGAGAGAAGGGACTGTACCCTTTACCTAGCACTAATCCCTAAAGATTACCCCCAAACACCAACAGTTGTTATCTCAACTCCTGTTTACTTTGTCTTGCTCCATTCCCACTCCGGCTTGTGGGTCATTTGCATACAGACATTCTGATAATCACACACTCTCAAACCAAACTCACCATCTTTTCCTGGACTTTCATGTTTCTATGCATAGTGAAGTCATGCTTCCATTTAACGAGGTATAAACACAGGGAATTGTCTCGAACTTCTTCCTCTCCCCCTTCTCTCTCCTTTCCAAACCTCACCCACTCTCCACAAAGACATCTTCGTAACCAACAGCTATCAGGTCTGTTGGCCCTTCTTCAGAAACTTCTCTCTCATCTGTCCCTCGTGTGGCCCCAGGACCTCACATCTAGACCACCAACGGCCACTGTGTTTTCCATCCACTGTGCCTGCTCTGTCTCTCCCTCCTGTCACCATGGCTGGGTTTTCTTGAAACCTGCAAAGTTCACATCTCTCCACTCCTACAGAATCAAACTCTCTGCATGAAAGAACCTCCCTCCTTGATCTGTCCTCAGCCTGACTTTTCAGCCTTCTGGTGCTTATGTCATTCTTCTCCTCTGGAATTGCATTTCTCTTCATTCATATAAATCCTATTCACCCATCATTTCCAACTGGATCCCACTTAGGACCTCCCAGGCCCCTCTGAACTCCTACAATTTAGTCACATTCTACTTTTATACTGCGAGGTGTTCAATCACACATCCCCCAAGGGCTGGGGCCCTTCTTTGCATCCCCAGGTACCTAGCACATTTTTAAGTTGTTGATTATTTACTCAGCAAAAACTTACTGAATACAAACCATGTGCCAGTACTTGAGATGCAGGATTCTGGGGTGAGGTTTGATTTTATATAATTCATGTGATTCCAGATTCATAGAATTCATATAATTCCTCAAATGTTGGCACTGTACAACTCTGGATTATCTGGAGGGCATGTCTTACACTGTAACAAAAGTTTCATGCTGTAAGGCTGCTATCACTTTCCTCACTTGTTAATAAGCCACTGCTAATCATCTGACAGAAAGAGATGGAATGGAGTCATCTCCTTGTGATAGACATCTTGTGGCCAACTTGTCACCATGAACTCAAGAGACACGCACATCCAGGAGAACTTCCTTAACACCAATTAGCAGCATTTGTGGCATTACACCGACTGTCCTAAGAGAGTATCATCCCAGGGAATGTTAAATAAAAGGAAGGGAAAACTCCTGATGTCAGAAATTCATTCTGAAGCACAGCTGGTCTGCTTCACTATAGACACTATAGATAGTATCTATGAAGCCACAATGGACAGTAATAAAATATTTTAGATACTGGAAGAATACTATATATGTAATAAACAAATAGCATAAGCCATATTTATCTTATGAATAATATTATAACAATTATTGTCAGTATTAATGGTTCCCACTTATAGAGCATCTATTGGATGGCAGGTACTTTATACATATTATGTAATTTTACTCATCACCACAACTCTGTGAGAAAAGTCTTATTATCCTCATTGTACAGGTAATACAACTGAAGTTCAGAGAGATTAAGTAACTTAGTCACTAAGGTTCCACAGCTAGCAAGAAATGGATCCAGGATTCAAGCTCCATGGGATCTGACTTCATGTTCTTTTGAGTGTGTTGTTTGTCATTGCTAATTATTGTATTTTCACGTTATAATATGAAGGTATATTGAATGTCGGGGGGGTCCAGCTGGAACATTTATTGTCCTGTTGATCAATACGGTTGATTCATATAAGTAAGTTATATTGTTACTTAACACAAGCTTGTTTTACAAAATACCTTCCTTGGCCACCAGAGTTGATTTAAATTATTTATTTACCGTGACCATGATTATATTATTTGTTTACCATGACCATGTTATTAAAAAAAAAATCAGACTGCATTAGGTCAGTTTACAAGTCATATAAAAACAATGATTCCTTTAATTCATAATTACATCTTTTACAATTTACTGATACTTACTGTTGGTTGTAGAAGGGAGGTCTAGATCCAAGTTGGCAGACTCACTATATTAGCAAGACTTGCCTTTGAATGATGTTTAAAAAAAAAACTGGGGGGAAATAGAATATATATATAGTACACTGCATAAATCATACATGTATAGCTCAATTAATTTTACATGATTATACACCCATGTAATCATCACACAGATCAATATATAGAACATTTCTAGTACCTCAGAAGCATTCCTTATGCCCTTTCCCAATCAATACACCCCCTATCCCCCTCAAAGAAATCCTACTCAGACTTCTATTACCATAAGAACAACAGGGGACTTAGCCTGACTTTTCACCAAAAACCATGGATGCCAGAAGATAATGGAATGACATCTTGAAAGTGTTAAATGAAAAAAAAAACCTGCCAACCTAGTGAAAACAACCTTCAAAAAATAACAAAAAAACTGTCAGAGCCATGTGGAGACTAAGAATTGTGACTAAATAAAGTGTGGTATCTTGGATGGGGTCCTGAATAGAAAAAGGACATTCAGCAAAATCTAAGGAAATCTGAATAAGACTTTAGTTCAATAAATGATGATGATGATGTATCAATATTGGTTAATTATTTGTAACAAATGTACCATATTAATATAAGGTACTAATAGCAGAGGAAACTTTATGTGGTACATTTGGGAACTCTGTACTATCTTTGCAATATTTCTGTAAATCTGAACACTGTTCTAAAAACTTAAGTTTGTTAAGAAATTTAAATAAGGGGCCGGTTCCATGGCCGAGTGGTTAGGTTCGCGTGCTCCGCTTCAGCGGCCCAGAGTTTCATCAGTTCGGATCCTAGGTGCGACGTGGCACCGCTCATCAGGTCGCGTTGAGGAGGCGTCCCACATGCCACAACTAGAAGGACCCACAACTAAAATATACAGCTATGTACTGGGGGAATTTGGGGAGAAAAAGCAATAAAAAAAAGAAAATTAAATAAAGATGACATAAAGACATTTTTAGTCAAACAAAAGCTAAGAAAATTTATTGTCAGCAGACCTGACCTACAAAAAATGCCAAAGCAAGTTCTTCAGACTAAAGAAGAGTAATTCCATGTTATAAGTGTTAAATCTGTGCGTCAAGGAGGCAATACCATATCAGATCCACATTCATACTGATGTCCAATCAACTTATCGCTAAGATCTGCTCTGATCAGAAACGCATACTGTGCAGGCTTCATCTCATGCATATGGGCATTGTGGCTACTCTGTTCAAGCTTAAAGGTATAAATAATGAGTTTTTAAAATGAATTCCATAAATGCATAGTGCAAAAAATTAAAAAAATAAAGGAAAGTAATTCCAGATGAAAGTGTAGAACTTCAGAGTAGAATGGAAAGCACTGTAAGGTAAATGTGTGGATAAGTTTTTAAAATATTAATTGCTTAAAACAGTAACAATAATAGAACAATAACAAAAACAAAAATAATAATGTCTTGTCTTTATATTTACATATAAAATATGTAAAGTAAAATATATGATAATGATAGCATAAATGGTTGGAAGGGGATAGATGAAGTTAAATAGTTATAAAGTTTTTGCATTTTTCAGGAAAATCTCCACTGCTGGTAGGAAATGGAATACTGATAATACGTGGCATAGGACGACCACCAGGTTACTTCAATTATTATGTGCGGTTGAAGGCAAGGCTTAAAGATATCAAACGGCTGCAGTATCTGACCATTATGATATAAATAAATACAGCAAGACTGTGGAATGGGTTGAGTATTTCTAACAGTGCTGGAGAACTAACAGAAATAAATTATAAGCTCATGGTCAGAGGATCAGAGAGATTCTATAGCAGCCTTAAAAAATTTAATTTCTTATTGCCACAGGACACACATAGCCAATGATCAGATTTGAACCTAATTGTGCTAGGTTACTGAAAGCTGAATGTACAGCATCAGCAAATCTCTTATATTAAGGTTAAGATCATATTTTCCCTGTTTGGAGTTGCTTTGCAAGGGGATACCTTGTCTTCGCAAGACCATTCCCCAATTCCCTCATTGTCTCCAGACCTAAAGATAAAGTCAGATCCCAGCATATCATGGGAGGAGAATTGTAAAGTCTATTTGGGGTAGATATAGCTTATATATCAAAACATTTTCAAGTTATTGGTAATTTATACAGCTAAGAACCTGGGGAGCATGTATGGGAATGAACAATTATTATACCAATATGGTATAGGTTCATTTATCAATATGGGTACACTTACCCAACTTTCTGAATTTAATATGCCAGCTTACCTGGCTGCAAATGGTTCTAACATTTTGCTTGTTTGAACCTATAGGCTGATGACCTACATCCAACAAGATCAAGATGTTAGAACTTCTCTGGTATAATGTGCACAAGAGGAAATTCAAAAGCCTAGACAGATGTAAATATCACAGTGAATTTATTATAGGCAAGCTACCTCTGTGTATCTTGGGAGGTATTAGGGTATAGTTCATTACGGAATTTAAAACTGCACTGGGGAAGGAAGAACCAACATCTTGAAAAGTTCTGTGGTGGCTCTCCTCTGTAGACTGGGAGATGCTACCCCTGAAACAGGTGTGCTGATTTCAGTGGGAATGAGGGGACCTCAGGGAAGCAGTAGCCAAGTGGCAGCATGGTGGATGCAATTATATAACGGGGAGCTGGCTGAGTGGCGATCAGATTGTGTAGACACATAAGAATCTATGACAGTGGTTAACTGATTACAGTTAACCACTAGGAATGAGATAGACTGCCTAGCAAAATATTATTTGATTTCTATTATCAGAAAAGTTGTAGGTTTAGTGAGCATAATTCTGACTTTAGTTGCCACAACAGGAGATAAAGAAAGACCTTTCACCCAATTTCCAAATCTAAGCCACTTGACAGACCCAGAGTCTTTGATTTGAGGGGAAATCAGGCCCTGTTGCTGTAATTATATATTGTGAATTTCTCCACACCTTCTCCAAAGGGGCCTATGACCATTTAATTAAGAGAAAATGCACCAGGAAGAGAAAAAACCAATAATACCAAAATTTTTGGAAGCTACTAGACACTAGCTTTGACTTTAAGTTTCATTGTGATCCACTGGTCATAATGGGAGGTCTTTGGAAGTCTAAGGTGATAAATGGAGTTTGAGTCCTAGTGAGTCTTAGCCTAGGCCTGGAGGGCTTGCTTCCCCACCCATGTGGTTATTTCTCAGTGATTGCATAGTCGGAAAAGATATAATACTAGAGAACTGCAAGAATATCTTCATTGGCTCCCTGACTTAGTGTGAGGGCTATTATGGCAGGAAGGGCCAAGTTGAAGACCCTGGAACTATCCCTTTCTCCCAAAATAGTAAACCAAAAGTAATATCACCTATCTGGAGGAACTGTAGAGATTAATGCTAGCATCAAGGATTTGAAATATGCAGGGGTGGTGATTCCTATACATCTCCATTTTAACACATCTTTTGTTGGCCTGGGCAAAAACCAGATAGAGAATGACTTCATTTGGAGAACAACAGGAATTACTGTTAAATTAATTAAGTTGTGTATCAATTGCAATTGGTGTTTCAGATGTGTATATATTTACTGGAAATATTTAACAGAGCCTCTGGCACTTAGTATGCAACTAATGATTTGACAAATGCTTTTTCTTCTATAACAATTAGCAAAGTCGATCAGAAGCAGTAGGTGATAGGAACAGCAGCACAACTTCACTATCTTGCCTCAGGGCTATATCAGCTCTCTTGCTCTTTGTCATAGCATTGCTCACTAGGTCCCTGATCATTCTGACATTCCAGAGAACATCACGCTGGCCCACCACATTGATAACATCATGTTGACTGGACCTGATGAGCAGTAAGAGCAAGTATCTTAGATGCCTTAGTAAAAGAGATGCATTCTAGCAGGTAGAAGATAAATCCCATAAAAATTCATGGGCCTGCTGCTTGATAAAGTTTTTAGATGTTTAGGAACATGTTGGTGAAAGATACATAGAATATTTGGTAAAAATTAAAGACAAATTGATTTACCCCACTTTGTGATACAATGCTTGGTGGGCCTCTGTACATTTTGAAGGCAATAGGCTCCTCATTGGAATTTGCTGCTTCAAGTCTTTTACTAAATGCCCATAAGACTGCTAGTATTTAGAGACTCTTTTGTTTCCCCAAACTGTGATACAAGCTGCTCCAAAACTCAGATCTTCTGACCTCGCAGATCTAATAGTGCTTGGAGCATCTGTTGCAAATCAGGATGCTGTATGGGCCCTATGGCAAGCGACAATAGAAAGACCCTGTACACACCCCTAAATTTTGGAACATAGCCATGTTCTATTCTGCTGATAATTCTTTTCCTTTTGAAACAGCTTCTGGAAGAGACTGAACACTTAAGCACAGGACACCAAATGACTATGCTACAGAGCCACTCATATTGAACTGGGGTGTTATCTGAGCCATCAAGCCATAAATCAGGGTAGACGTGAAAATAATGCAACTTCAAGTGGGAATGATTTATATAGGTTTGCTCTTGAGCAGGTCTGGAAGGCTCAAGTGAAATGATTGAACAGGTAGATGACTTAGACTATCTGGGCACTTTCTTCAAAGCATCACCACTTCCACTCAGACCAATCCTATGGAACTCATGAGAAGTTCCCTGTGACCAGTTGTTGAAGGAAGAAAACAGTTGGGCCTGGTTTACATATAAATATGCATGACAAGCTGGTTCCAACTGGAAATTCCAGCTGTCACACTAAAGTTCCACTCTCGGGCAGCCTTATAAACAATGGAGAAGGGAACTCTCAGTGAAAAAATCTTTAAGCAGTTTATCTGGTTGTCCACCACACCTGGAAGGAGAGATGACCTAAGGTATGGATCTACTCTTATTCATAGGCAGCGGTTAAGTTGTCCAGTTGATCAAAGGCTTGGAAAGAATGAGGTTGACTCTAAGAAGGTATATGGAATAGGTGGTTGAATTGCCTCAAATGACTGCAGAGTGTGAAGTTATCCCATGTAAATACTCTTCAAAGGGCATCCACGACACAGAAGATTCAACATTCAGGTGGACAAGACAGTGTGTTCAATGGATGACAGGTGTCCTCTTTCCTCAGCCACCCCAGTGCTTGCTTGCCCAGTGGGCCCATATGCAAAACTGCCATGGGCCCATGTACAAAATGGCTATGGTGGTATAGGGAGAAACTACTCATGGGACTTACCCTCATCCAGTCTGTTCTGGATACTCCACAGATTTACCTTCTCTGTCCACAAAGTTTCTGCCAACACCACCATCTTTGGAATTACAAAATGCTTAATTCACCACTATATTTCTAACCAAGAAGCTCATTTTATAGAGAGAAAAATCTGGCAGTGGAATCACTCTTACAGAACTTAGTGATCTTACAACACAGCCCATCACTTAGAAGCATCTGGCCCAATAAAATGGTAGAATGGCTTACTGCAGATTCAGCTACAGTACTAGCTGGGAGATAAACACCTTGTAAGACTGAGGTACTATATTAGTTTTTTCTTGCTGCTGTAAAAAAACATTATTACAAACTTAATGGCTTAAGCAATGCAAATTTATCATCTTATAGTTCTGTAGATCAGAAGTGTGACACAGGTCTCACTTGTGTTAAGTCTTTGGTAGGGCTGTATTCCTTTCTGCAGGCTCTGGGTAGGATCAGTTCCCTTGCCTTTTTCTGGCTTTTGGAAGCTGTCTGCATTCCTTGGCTCACGGTTTCCTTCCTCCTTCTTCAACGTTATTAAAGGAGAGTTGAGTCTTTCTCACATCTCATTACTCTGACCTTGCTTCTGTCATTACACCTACTTCTCTGATTCTCTTCTGCCTCTCTCTTCTACTTTTAGGGACTCTTTTGATTACATTGGGCCCATCTGGATAATTCAGGACAATCGCTCTATTTTAAGATGAGCTTATTAGCAACTTTAACTCCTTCTATAATGTTAATTCTCCTTTACTATAAAGGCTAACATATTCATAGATTCCAGTGATTAGCATGTGGGCATCTTTGGGAGGGAGGGGCATTATTCTACCTACCTCAGATACTATCCTACAGGATGTAATACATACTCTGTACCACAACCAATGTATGGTGCTGTTTCTCTAATAGTCGTAATACAGAGGTCCAGATAGAAAGGAATGGAAGTAGGAGTGGTCCCTCTACACTTAATGACCCCCTTGAAGAATATTAGCTTCCTAATCCCAAGACCTTGGGCTATGATTATTTATAGGCCTTGGTTCCCTAGGGAGGAATGCTTCCACTAGGAGACGCAATGATTCTGCTGAATCTGTGCTCCTCATGGCATTGAACCAACAGGAAAAGAAGGAGTACAGTGCTGGTTGAGGGATCAGATCCTAATTACCAAGTGGAAGTTGGGTTGCTGCTACACACTGGGGGCATGGAGAACTCTCTAGAATTGAAATTCACTAGGACACCTCTTATTTCTTTTATGTAAGTTTAATGGAAGACTACAGCAATTCAATAAAGGCAATAGCACTAAGACCTCAGAAACCTCAAGAAAGAAACTTTGGATATTCCCACCAAATAAAAATCTCTAACTGAGATGCAAGCTGAGGGCACAGGGAACAAAAATGGGTGGTAGAAGAAGAAAGTAATAAATATTAACAGAAATGAGGACTGTAAGAATAATGTGTATTTTGTTATTCTATATAGACACAACATATAATAATATTATATAATATATAATGGATACACACTGATTTCTTTTCCTTCCCCCCCTTTATTCCCCTGTTATTTGTGAGGGAATTTTGGTGGTTCCTTACTTATAGGTTACCAGACAATAATGAGCCATATCTGATCCTAAAAGGGAGAATTGTTATTGTCTGGTGATTATGGACCTTGAAATGGGTAGAAAAGGACTTTGAAATGACTGATGGGACTTTGAGTCTCCCTTTCATAGGAGGGTGAGAGTCTTCATTTGCATGAATGATAGAAGCATGAAGGCGATATTGTTTGGGAAATAAATATGGATAGGAACAGATGTCGAGTAGCAAAAGAGGTGGACTGTGTTAGCCATTTGACTGTTTGCTCTCAGATCTATGCCCCACCCTTCCCATGCTCTGTTTCACAAAGGGACAACTCTGGCAAATTATATTTTCAAGGTTCTACTTCTCAACAGATTCTGGTTAGGTCAGCCAATGGTGGGACTGGTAGACCAGGAAGGCTAGCTGAGGGGGCAGAGCCACAGCATTTCTCCCCATCTCTCTCTACTTAGGGCAGCATCTCCAGCAGTGACTGCTGCTTCTCTGTGGTTTCAGCTTTGGCCATGTAGCCTTCATTGTTGTTGCAGTCCCTGGCACATGACCCACCTCCTGGTTTCTCCAGTCATGGGGGTGATGGCAGCTTCTTGTTATTGCTAATGGGAGTTGCTTTCTCATTTCCTTTTTGGCTCTTTATTCTCTCAATCTCTATGACTGGATCCCCAACTTATGTTCCCTCTACTGAGCTCTCTGGCATGGGCTATTTTTCTGACTAAAGCCTGACTAAACTGTGTTGCTTCCCAGTGAATTCATCTTCTTCTTATGCTTCACAGTTGCCTCAAAAGCGTGCTATGATGGGCCAAGGGCAACATCAACATCAAAACACACTTCATTAGATTA
Organism: Equus quagga; assembly: GCF_021613505.1. NCBI lineage: Eukaryota > Metazoa > Chordata > Mammalia > Perissodactyla > Equidae > Equus > Equus quagga. The sequence goes on along the minus strand of NC_060274.1, from coordinate 89,763,685 downwards.
AACCAGTATATACTGACACTTTGCCTCTCAAATCTGAAGGAAATGTGTGCCAAACAGGCTTTCTTGGTCAAGTTCTCTCTAGTTAAAAGAATTCATCATCTGCATCTCTGTCATTTTTTCTTCCATGTTAAAATCTGTACAAGTTATCTATTGCTGCATAACAAATTACCCCAAAACCTTTGCTGTTAGTGCCCTCAAATCAATTCTGACTCCTAGTGACCCTGTGTACAGCAGAGCAGAACCCTGCCCAGTCTTTTTGCACCATCCTCTCACCTTCTGGTACTATATCAGCCAATTCTCTGCTGCTATTCATAGGGTTTTCATGGCCAATTTTTTCAGAAGTGGGTGGCCAGGTCCTTTTTCCTAGTCTTAGAAAAGTTTGGAAGCTCCGCTAAAACCTGTCCACCATGGGTAACCCTACTGGTATTTGACATACTAGGGGCATAGCTTTTAGCATCACCACAATGTGTAGCTTCCACAGTATGACAATCAACAGACAGATGGTGTGGTTCCTTGACCAGGAAATGAACCTATGCCACAGTGGTGACAGTGTCAAATCTTAACCACTCGACCACCAGGGCTGGCTATCCCAAAACTTAGCATCTTAAATTAACAAATATTTATTATTTCACACTGTGTCCAAGGGTAGAAAATTCAGGAGCAGCTTGCCTGGGTGATTCTAGCTCAGGATCTCTGATGGAGTTGCCGTCAAGCTGTTGGGCAAGATGGAAATCATCTAGAAGCTTGACTTGAGTTAGACGATTTGTGTCTAAGCTTGATTGTTGGCAGGAGACTTCAGTTCCTAGCCACATGGGTTTCTGTACAGGGCTGCTCGTAACATGGCAGCTTGCTTCCCCCAGAGAGAGAGAGATGTCAGAAAGAGAAAAAGAGACAGAGACATGAAAGCTTCAGTATTTTATAAGCTAATCCTGGAAGTTATAGGCCATCTCCTCTGTTGTGTTCTAATGGTCACCCAGGGCAACCTTGGTACAATATAGGAGGAGACTACACAAGGATGTGATACCAGGAATACCAGGAGCTGGGTTCATTGGGGGCCATCTTGGAGGCTGGCTACCACAGAACCTATGATCAATCATCAAGAAAGATCAGTTTCTTTCCCTTTCTGATATTTTGTATATAATTTTTACCTCAAGAAAGAAGGCTGGGAGTGGAGAGAGAAAAATGGAACATGATTTGATGTTAAAATAGTCATGTGCATGTTGTTACAGTCTCAACCTATTTCAACCTTCCAAAACAGAATTTATAATTTTCAAAGGGGAATTTCATATCCTTTATTTCATTTGTGCCTCACAAAAGTACTGTGAACTTTACCGCAATTAGCTAAAAGAAAAAAAATACCATGAAGAATGCGGGCCAGACATTTTTCTTTCATAGACAAAAAAGTGTGAGGCTCATAGGCTTGCTGAGGTGACTCAGAAGGAGTCAGGAGAATTTGGTTTTCTAACTCCTAGTCTGGCAGGCTCTTCACTACACTTTGCTACTTTATCTTTGAAATGTAAACAGATTCCAAATTCATTGGGTTTTTGTTTTAAAACAACACCTTGTGAAGGACACAAGGGGGTTATTTTTACTGGTATAAAATCACTAATGTAAAATAAGACTGGTAATTGGCCTCATGGATTCTCTTTCCAAAGTGATAGTTAGAGTGGTTATCTCCCTTTTAAGAGGGCCAGGCTGTGTACTTAGCAAATCCACATAATTTATTCTAAGAGGTCTAAAGGGATTTTCATTTTCAGGTTTCTTTCGACTCTGCAGCCTTTTAAGCTAGAAGGCTAATCATTCTGCATTATAGAAAGCATCCAGTCAAGAATGGAAGACTCTCTGTACTCACTGCCCCTAACCTTGACAAGTTAGTTTTCTAGGGTTTTGTTTTGTTTTTTGTAGGAGAATATTGCTTTTCTCTGTCACCATGGCTTGGTTAAATAAGAGTTTAGCTATTGAAGAACGTTCAAGATAGCCCTTCCTAAAATTATCATTGTTAACTTTCATCTACTTTATTTTCTCTTTTCCTAAGAAATTCTGCTATTTTAAGTGAAAATAAAAATACCCATGGGGTCCAATGTGAAGCAAGTAAAACTTAAATTAATGATGGATTAGTAGTTCCTCAAGATGCCCTAGACTTCTCTGCAGCCTTTACGTGGAATGTTCGCTTCCACCCACCTCTTCATTCTCCAAGGTCCTAGCCCTCTCCTACAAGAAGCAGACAACGTAAGACTGACAGGCCTAGCCTACACGACCAAGGGCACAGATTGAATTATAAAGCCGGCTTTGAGTCGTTAGCAAGCATGAAAGAGAAGAAAACAAGTAGTGCTTTTCCACTCATTCCACTGCAGTGTCGTGAATGCTGTTTGAACAGTGTGTCTGACACACTATACATCACAAGCAGATTGCCCACTCAGTCAGGAGCAAGAGTGTTCTATTTCCACAGCTGCTCAGCCTCCGTGCTTCAGGGTTCTCCTGTTGACTGCTCCTCACTGTCCAGTACCAGTGTTTTGATTCACGTTCTGTAAGCCCCAAATCCCACATCTGGTGCAGATTCCCCATTCTTTTCTTTCTTAGGTCTAATATAAAAGCTGCATGTTTTTGGATGGTTAATTCTTCAGAAGTTTACTAAAGTTGGAAATAAAGATAAACAATTCAAGATGGATGGCCATTAAGGAAAGGAAAGAACAGAGGGAGGAAGACAAGAGGCAGTCAACAAAGAAAGAGTTTAATGAGGTTTTATAAGAAAGTTTGCCTTGCTTCTACATGAAGAATAGATCCAAACCCAGTCCTTGCTCTTAATGGGAAAAATGGAAGGCGTGCCAGTTCACTAATAATCAATATGCCTGAATCACTGCCTTCATGTGAAATCGAGGTGCCATAAGCAGCATTCACTCCCTGGTGATTAACCAACAAATAAATAATCCTTATGCTATAATAATTAGATGATTAATGACATTTTAAAAATATAATATTTATCCTTTGTTGAACAAAAATACATCAAAATCCCATGAGCTCTGAGGTCAGTTGCTTGGCTACTACTCAATCCTCAATGAATTTATCATCAAATCTCTGTTCGAGCATCTACATCAATGGTTCTCAGAAAGAATCACAGAGTAAGAATCTGTTTATTTAATATGCAGATCCTTATCTCCCTGCAAAAATGATTCTAATGCAACAAGTGGAGGTGGAGTGGGAAAGGAGTTTGTCTGATGTTCCTGATAAAGGATGTCTTAAGAATGGTTGAAAACTCCTCCAAATGAGGTCCATTTTGGTTTTTTTAGCTGTTTTTTTGTTTTATTTTGCTTTGTTTTTGCCAAGGAAGATTAGCCCTGGGCTAACATCTGTGCCAATCTTCCTCTAATTTATATGTGGTTCACCGCCACAGCACGGCTGATGAGTGGTGTAAGTCTGCACCTGGGATCCAAATCTGTGAACCTGGGCCACTAAAGAGGAACATGCCAAACTTCACCACCATGCCCTGGGGCCAGACCCTTGTTTTATTGGCCACTTTGCAGTCTGGGTATTCTGCATTTCAACAAGTTCCACTTTGGAACTGCCCCAGTTCCAAAGTTCTGGATTGCCTCAGACTTACAGAATCAGAATCTGCATTTTAATAAGATCCCCAGGTGCTTGGTATACAAATTAAAATTTGAGAAGTACCATTCTAGAGTAAGGGTCAGCAAGCTTTGTCCGAAAAGGACCAAGTAGTAAATATTTTAGACTTTGTGAGCCATGTGGTCTCTGTCACAGCTACTCAGCTCTGCCCCTGTACTGCAAAGGCAGCCAATAAAGCAGGGGTCTGCAAAGTGTGGCCCGTGAGCCAGACCTGGCCACTCACCTATTTTTATACAGCCCACTAGCCAAGAATGGTCTTTACATTTTTAAATGGTTGAAAAAAGATCAAAGGAAGAATAATATTTTGTGATGTGAAAATTATATGAAATTCAAATTTCAGTGTCCATAAATTTTATCAGAACACAGCCACAATCATTTGTTTACATATTGTCTATGGCTGCTATTATGTTATGATGGCAGAGCTGAATAATTGTGACAGAGACCACATGGCCTGCAAGCCTAAATATTTACTATCTGGCCCTTCACAGAAAAAGTTTGCCAACCCCTGCAATAAAACTTTATTTGTGGACACTGAAATTTGAATTTCATATACTTTCCACATGTCACAAAATACTATTCTTTTTTTGGTTTTTTCCCAAGCATTTGAAAAGGTAAAAACTGTTCTTAACTCTTGGGATGTACAAAAACAGGCAACATGGGAAGCAACCTGGCTTCTGCAGAGCTTCATTGGGAAACACATTCCAGGCTTCCTGAAAAGAAAAAACATCTCCTTAAGCAAGGCTTCACAAGCTCGAGTATGGCCAATAGCAATCTCATTTCTCCTTAATGAAGTCACCTCTTTCCTGGTCTCACTCACATGGTTTGGGAGGATTCCCACTACGCCCAAACTCCATGTGTGGAGCCCTGATTTGGTTAAGCCAATCACTGTACCCCGATCCTTTGATCATGGTTTTGGGTTCAAGGCAAATGATCCTAAACCAAGACCAATGAGATGTAAAGACATTTCTTGGACTCATTCTCTGCAGGTGCTACTGAAGGAGTGAGACTATTTCCTAATGGGTGCAAACAAGGAAGAATGTAGCCATCTTGTGAGCCCAAGGGAAAGCCTGCCTAAAAATAGCACCAACACCAAGAAGCCAAACATGAGAAATAGAGATTTCCTTTGAGCCTTGGATCACACTTCACCTGAAGCTATACCTAAACTATTTAAGTGGGTGGGCCAACAAATTCCTTTTATTGTTTAAACTAGATTGAAAAGAATTTCCCATTATTTGTAACATAGAATCCTAATTGATCACACATTATCTCCATCCCCCTTCCTTAAAATTTTCTTTCAAATACTTGCATTTTATCTGGTCATATGTAAATCCTCCTCTCCTCTGCCCCCTCAAAAAGAGCAAATTAATCTTGCAGGTCTGCCAAACTTAATATCCAAAGATGACTGTTGTATTCTCCCAATGACAAGGAAATCTTCTGAATGTAAAATCCTTGATGCCAAGGGCAGGACTCGAAGTCTTCTTCGCCGCTCATGGCCAAATGAGGCTGTGCTGCAAAATTCAGGTTCAGTTCTTAGAGTAGTTGTGTGGTCTTCATGACCATCACCAGAAAGCCCAGTATGTATGGGCCATGACTCAGAGATTGTAGCTGCATAATTTAGGAAACCAATAATAGCTAATGAGAAGGTTTTCTTACTCCTAAGAGAGCTCTTGTCAAAGGGGTCAGCATTAATTCAAAGTCAGTCAGCCTGGGTTCAAAGACATGACCAGCAGCGTGACTTTGGGCATGTCACTTCCTGACACAGGCTTCAAATTTCAATTTCCTCATCTATAAGTTGGGGAGGAAGGTGGATTTTAGTGACTTTGCCAGTCTTTTCAAACATTCTGAAGTGTCTTGTTCCCTGCTGTAGTAATCCAAGCTAAGGACCTCACCTCCAGCAGCGCCCTCTAGGAAACATGTTTGTGTATGGTGGGGGTGAGGGTGGAGGAGGGGGTAGGGTGGGTGGGACTTGCTGGTGGCTTTTCTTTTCTCAAGTTGCACAGAGTCACTCATGTTCTTCTAGTATTTACCCATGAAAGAAAAAAGAGACGTATCAGAACCAGAAGCCATCCTTTCTGCTGAAGGGTGGGAAATTTTATGAAAGTTAAAGGTTTCAGTGTGGGACCTTCTGATTAATCACACATGGCTTCTCCAAAGAGGTAGGAAGTTCTTGTTTCTCTTTTGCTCTGATCAAATCCAAAGCTAAAGGCGGCTAATAGGAAGACTGCAGTGCCGTGAGGGGACTGGGAGTTCAGGAGCCTCTCGGGGTTCTTAGTGCTACAGCATATTCCTTCCCCCACCCCACTCCCCAACCCCCGCCCCAGTTAGGAACCAGGGGCCCTAGGTCCAGTCACTCTGGGTGGAACTAAGAAATACACAAAATCCTTAGGTGCTTTGGACTCAGGTAGATTTCAAACCATACACTGAAAAATCTCTGTCCAAAGAAATATATTTTTTTCAGAATGTTTAAAATAAACAATAGTCCTTTCTAATAAAGTCACTTTTTAATACTTCCAAATAATTTGGCTCATTGGACCATCACAAAAGCCCTGTGAAGTAGACAGTATTTATTATAAAATAAAATTTATAGCAGGCCAGCCCGGTGGCATGGTGGTTAAGTTCAGTGGGCTTGGCTTCCTTGGCCCTTCTTCACAGGCATGGATCCCAGGGGTGCAGACCTATACCACTCTTTGGCCATGTTGTGGTGGCAATCCACACATAAAGTGGAGGAAGATTGGCACAGATCTTAGCTCAGGGTTGATCTTCCTCAGCAAAAAAAAAAAAAAAAAAAAAAAATTTATAAAATTTATTTTACAATGAAATAACGTATATAAAAGCACCTACCACAAGCTTTGACATACATTAGGTCTCACTAAATGTTAGTTATACAATACACAATGTATATAGTTATATTGTAGTTATATATACAATATAACTAGTACTTACACAATATAAGGAGCATGCAATCATTTTACAAAAGAGTAAATTGTGGCACAAAGGAGAAGTGACTGACAAGAAGTCACCCTGACTAGTAATAGCCCTCAGATCCCTGCCAGGTATTGTAGACTCTCCCCTAGGTGCCTCTTAGAAGCAGAGAACTTTCTGAGGTTTTTTCTTTGCTTGCTTTCCTCCAGACTCATTGAGTTACCATCAGTTGAAAGTATTTTTGGAGTTGCAGAAGAGTAGGGGCTAAAAGTGCTGGGAGATGAGGGCATAGGAGCCTTGGAGAAAGGCAGACAAGAATTCAAACCTATGTTCCATGACCTATTAGTTGTGGGATTTATACTAAGTTATATAGCTTCTCTGTTCCTTATCTGTAAAATGGGGAAGATCCAATGAGATAAAATAGGTAAACTGCTTAGGACATTGCCGGGTACATACAAGCCCTTGAAATAAGTTAACCATTATTACGTGCCATTTTGCTTCACACAGCAGAAGGAGGTCAATCCAAAAGCAGGACTAGGGCTAGGGAAGCAGGAGAGCAGCGGCCAGTGCTGACTGAAGCTGAGCACAGTCCTCAAGGATTGGGCTGTGTGCCCAGCACATCCCACATAAGGACCTTTCACAAACATTCACTACTTAGAAGGTCACTTCAAGAATTAGTCGTGCTTTGCTAATTACACTTTACTGATTAGAAAATGCTACTGGGGGTGCTGTGAGAGCTCATTTTTTAGCAGCCATCTGAAAATAAGGGTGAGCGATTTTGCCGTTGGGCTTTTATCTTTAAATGGACCGTGTCATTAGAGCATTGTGATGGGAATGCAAAGAGGAAACTCTGGAGGCCTGAAGACACTGCTGGGTGATCCAAGCTCCCTTTACTGGGCATTTCTAGGCCTGACATTCTGCTCCAAACCTGAGCTTCCTCACCTCACCTGGACCCAAGCAGGCCTTAGGATCAGGAGACAGTTGCCTGCTTGTAGGGAGGTTTTTTTAAAAAATCTGAAGTCTATGGTTTGTAAAAACATTTTGCTAATAACAAATAAACAGCCTGTGTTTAAGGAGAGCCTACTCTGCGCTCAGCGTTCTACAGGCGTCATCTTATTTAATGTCCGCGACAGTCCGATAATGCAGGTGCCAGCAGTCCATCCATTTTACAGCTTAAGGCAAATGAGGCACAGAGAGATGAAGGGAAGTGCCCAAAGTCACACAGGTAGCAAGTGGCAGAGGTGAAACTCGAACCCAGTCAGTCGTGAATAAAATCAAGTCTGTAAGCAATCTTTGGACTTCTTTGAAACATTCAACGTTGGTCCTTCTCTTCCCCTCCTTTTTAATTTTTTTTAAAAGGCCTTTTTTAAAAGGGCAGATACAATTCCAGCGTAATAATAGTAGTAACATCATTTATGAGTGCCAGGTCATCTCCATAACACTTAAGATGCATCATCTCAGTTAATCATCACAACCTTGTATCTATCCAGACCCATTTTACAGATGAGAAACTGAGGCTCAGAGAAATTCAGTGATTGGCCCCAAGGCCAGAGAGCTAGTAAGAGTTAAGATGGGAGCTAGGAAACAGAAGTCTAATAAACCGTCAGCCTCAGAAGGGCTGGGTTTAGACGGCCCAAGCCGCCGCCAGACCGCGCGCATCGGCCTTTCTCAAAGCGCCCCAGAAGCGCTGCAGCTGCGGCCAGGACAGGCGGCGGTCTGGGAACCCAGCCCCCACCCTGCCCTGCGCTAATGGGGGTAAAGCTCGGCCGGCGCCATCCTGCAAGCCGAGTCTGATAATAGCCCTGATTAAATGGCGGGGCAGCCAAGGGAAGGCCCCCGCCGCCGCCAGCGCCATCGTCCCCGCGCCGACTAAGCAGGGACCGGCAGCGGCGGGGTTCTGACTTGGACGCCTGCGTCCCAGCCCCAGAAACGGCGGCGGCCAGAGCCGAGGGCAGCGTCTCTGGCCTCGGGTCCCGAGTGGGAGCCGCTTGTGTCCGAGGATGGCTTGAGTGCTGTGAGCGGAGGAGTGGGTTTGGGTCTGCCTCTCCGCCATTCAGTCGTTCGCAGGGACCCGGAGAGCGTCGCCCTGGCAGGAATCTTTAGGAGTCAGAGTCCACTTCCAGAGTCATCAAGTGGTGGAACCCAGTGGAGCCGGACGTACGGCGCCATTGTCCCCTCTACTTTGGGCTGCCCGTGGCCTCTCCAAGGTGGAGGTCTGGGACCGACGACGGTCGCTCAGGATGGGGTGGGATGGGGGGAGAAAACCAGCGGATCTCAGACCCATGAGGTGAGAGTGCGCCTTGCAAGCCTCTGGGCTCCGTGCGTCCCCGCCGCTCAGCTGCGGGAGGCATTCGCTTCCCGCCATCGCATCGCCCTGACTGGCGTAGCCGCTCCCGGTGCGCTCAGCCGGCGCCGGGCACTGTGCGAGCCTCCCTCTTCACAGCTGGGGAAACTAAGGCTCAGAGCAGACCAGACAGCCCAGGGTCACACGGCCGGCCAAGGACAAAGCTGACTGAAATTCCAAAACTTGGCAGTCTGCTTCCAAAACCTGGGGGTACGCGGGCGGTGAGCCTGCACTGAGTCGCGCCAGGCAGTACAGAATCCCGGGGGTCGGCCCTGCCTCCATCCCCACCCACCTCGCTGCCTCCCGGGAACCTGCACGTTACTCGGTAGTTACTCCAGAAAAGAAAAAGAATTAGAAAGGCTGCCTGGGCCCGCAGTCCACATGCGACTCAGAAAGACCTTAACTTGGCCCGCCTTCTGCTTTGCGCGCCGGGACGGCGGACGGTGGGCATTCGAGTCACATCTGCCCGCATTTGGAGGAACAAAGTCCAGGGTCCTGGTGGGCAGGGAACAGACATGTATGTGTTTCTGGGTTCTGGGGCTGCTATTTACAAACAGATCAAGAAAATCTAGCTCTCTCCTCTGAACTGCCTCTGCTTCCAGAACAGGAAAACAACCAAGTTAGTGATACAATTCCATATGGGGTGGAGGTCGTGGAGCGAAAAGACTTGGGTCACACAGCCCAGGGTCGCAGCCTGCTCTAACAGGAAACTATCCAATCCGTGTGCCATTGAGCAAGTGAGTTAGCCTTCGGAGCCTCATTTTCTGCAACTTTAAAATGCACGTGATAATGCTACCTGTCTGATATTATTATCAACATTATATATTTCATGGAAAGCCTAGCGCAGTGCCTGGTATATTTTAAGTGCACAAAAGAAGCTCTTTGTAATGCATTGAAAAACTAGCATCCAGGACTTGAAATGTACACAAAATGCCTTCAAACTATGTGAGTTAATGGAAGAAAATGCAGCGGAGAGGCCGACTCTGGGTCTCTGGCCTTTCTAGCCAGTGTGTTCACAGCAGAGAGGCAGCGTGTTTGAGCATCTTCAGGGACCCAGCCCCTTCCTCGTGGTGACGTATGGGTTTCTCTTCCACCATAGAACCCCTGAGTAAGACCCAGAGCCTCTCACAGACCTCAGAGAGAAAGCTGTTTCTTACATTCCTTCAATGCAGGGGGGAAATTGGGGCTCATGAACACACTTCTTGATTACACCAGTTTGTATCACCCCTAAATCTAAAAGGACGCTTTTTCCAAGTTCCAGAGTTGGCCAATAATAATAACTGTAAAGTCCTTCGTCCTTACACAGACATTACTCCATTTAAACTTCACAGCAAACTCTTGATGTAGGTAGTATCATCAGTAACCACATTTTACAGATGTGGAAACAGGCAGCCCAGCTTGCTCCAAACCAATGTTTTTGACGCCAGATTCCAACACCTTCTTCTGCAAGGGTTTTTATTAATGTTGTTCATTCTGCCTTATTTGTATTTAACATTAAGCCATCATGCCCCTACTTTTAGTTCAATGTTACAGAGAATTTAATGTATAATTTTCATATCGGTGCTCTTTTATACATGCCCAGCTAGGCTTGGAACCCTTGACAGCAGGGATCTTATGCAAATTGTTCTCTCCACCCCCAGCCCAATAAGCCAGTGCCTGGCCCACAATGAGTGAATACCCACAAATAGGTTGTATTCCCTATCTCTGTTCCTTGTTTCCTCAAGTCTTTATCACAATTTCTATTTCTTATTGTTTTTATGTGCTTATTATCGGTGTCTCCCACCAGACTGTGAGGTGCAAGAGGCAAGAATTTTAGGGTTCTGATCACGGGTCTATTCCTGGAACCTAGCGCAGTGCTCAGGTAAGTACTAGGTAATATCCGATGAATGAACAAATGCTCTGCACTCTTTATCTTTTATTAGATGCATACGTCTTTATTCCCTTACATAATCCAGGCTTCAAGTCGTCTGGGTGTATTTTGTCCTCCGCAGGGAAGCTGATGAGCTTCGACCCATGGCTTCTGAGGTGCCTTGCAATGGGAGCTGGCAGCAGAGACCTTGGAGGACTACTTCCTGCCTGTGTCTTCCCCATCTTGATCTCCCAACCTTTTCCATAAGGACGTGGATAGGTTGTCACCAAACAGCAGGCTCTGGCTCCTGAAGAACAAGGCAGGACATGCTCCAGCAATCACCAGAGGGGACAGGGCGCACTTGACTGGTGGAAGGCTGGATCACCTTCCGAAACGCGGCAATCGCTATAAGTTTAATTAGGTGACATATCCAAAACTGGTGCTACTTTGCTAGAGGAAGGGCACTGGCAAGACAGCTGTGGTTGCTGTTCTACGGAAGTGGTCTCATTTAGTTTCAAATTTGTTTTTAAACACCTAAGGAACCGCACCTCGGGAAGTGCGCCCAGGCCGCCTGTCTGGCTGTGGCGTGCGCTATCCTTGCAGGCCCCAGGCGTCCGCACCCGCGGGCTGGGGCACCTGGCCAACAAGACCCTCAGTCCGAAGCAGGGGACCGTCCTCCATCCGCCCTCCTCCTCCTAGCGGAGTTTCCGCTTAATCCGTCCAGGGTGCGCGGTAAGGGCAGGAGCAGCGCTTTCCAAGCTGGAGGTTACCCTGCTCTGCTGCTTATCATCAGTGTCATTTCGATCAAATTGTTAACCTTCCTGACAGGGCGGGGACTCGGGTGAGAGCGCAAAACTTAAGGGGGCGCCAAAAAACTCTGATCAAGAAATAATGTTTTAATGCAGTAATTTTTAAAAAATCAAAATTCATGATGTACAAAATATCGACGCTTTAAGTGAAGACAAGATCCGTCATCCGCCTGGCTGTTGGGCGGGGGAAGGGGCGACTTCCCACGAGGAGGGGTGGAAAGGAAGGCAGGAGGAGGAGGGAGGGTGGAGGGGTGGAGGGGTCGGGGAGAGTCGATCTGATTCCTTGCCCAAAGGGTCAGAAGACATCTTTCTTTGCTGCTCTTCGGATCACACTGCCAGTTTCGCCCCCAACTCCAGCGCAAGGCTTCTACCCTGGTCGGGAGGCCTGGAGCGCCGAGGACCGGTGCCTGCGGTCGCGAGTTCCTGGGGGACGAGCCGGGAAGCGAGGAGGGTCGCGGCGCAGAGAGAGCATCCTTTGAGGAGGCTCCGAGGCTCACGTCTGACCTCTGCCCCCAGGCCCAGGGGAGCGGCGTGGTGCGGACCGGTGGCGGCCCGCGGGGCACCAGTGGCCGGGCCGCGGAGGCTGCGCGCACCGACACCGTAGGCCTCCGTGAGCCTGAGGCCCAGCCGGCTAACGTCGCGGTACCGCGGCTCTGGCCCCCGATGACCTTTCCCTTCCCCACCTGAGGACACGGGCCCTGGAGATGGGCGCAAGCTGCCTAGGCCCACGCGACATCCTTTCCCGTGGTCCCACAGCTGAGCGCGAGCGTGAGGTCCGGGGCCGAACGCGCGCACATACACATGACCCAGGACAGTCAGAAGACGAGCTGCGGCCGCGCCCCTCGGGGAGCCGATCTCGCCCTTAGAGCCTGAACTGGGCCAGGCGCTTCGAATGGGAGCGGCCGGGCCCGGGCTTCCGCGGTGGGCCCGAGGCCTGGACGTCCCGGGCCCGGTCTTGCAGCCTGAGCTGGAGGGGGCTCTTCTCAGGGACCACCTGGGTTCAAGAAAACTTATCGCGCCAGGTTGCGCGTCTAGCCTCGGCCGGGGCTCCTCGGAGGAGAGGCTGGGACCCGCCCTCTCGCCGCGCGGTGATTTTCGAGGCCGCGCTGCGCGCTCCCTACCCGGCGCGGGGACGCGCGCTGCTCTCGGCGCGCCCCGGGACCGGCAGCTTCAGCCTCGGAGAGGCTGCGGCCGCCGTCTCCGCGCTGCTTGGCGTGTCTTTCCTGTTCGGTAAACCGAATTTGGGAATCCAAAGCACCGGGGCCCATTACTGTTGCTTTTAAAGCATTTACCAGAAAGAGCAGAACAGAGGATGGAGACGGGATCTCGGGCCACGTTCGGGAGTAGCTGCCCGGGTGCCGAGAAGCGGGTCTCCTTTCTCACCTTTTCTCCTGCGATCCTCCTCTGGTGCCGGGCGGCGCCCTGCGTCTGGAACCCGGTCCCGCCGCCGCGGCGCAGCTCTGGCCCCCGGTGCCGGCGGCCGGTTGAGTGACCAGCCGGGGACCGGTGCCTGCCGCTGTCAGCGGAGGGTTCTGCGTTAGCGTGCGTTAAGCCAGGAACCACTGGGCACAAGCGGGAAGCCGCTTACTTCCCGGACTGCTCTCGAGGTCGACTAACTTTTGAGTTCCGGAAGCTACAAATTAGAATTTTGAAAGAGTGGCGTGTTTAAGGAGACATCTTTCAGTCCTTCATATAATCAAACTCCGTATAACCAAACAGACGTACACCCAAAATTTTTAAATTCTTAGGCTCCTAAAGTTTAACAGAATGTAAATAATGATCCATTACTACCATGTAACCCCAGTCCTCTGCGTGCGTGCCAAAACTGTCCACAAAGATATGTCTCTGCGATCGCGAAATTGCAGTTCAAAAATTAAATATAATAAAATTCTTATGTTTTACTTATATTGGGGTAACTATTAAGGTTACTTATGGTTTAGGCGCTTTACGAACGTCATCTCCTTAATCCACAGAGCCATCTTCCAGGTAGGAATAAATTACTGGCCTTATTTTAATGTAATGATGAAACGGAGGCTTTGAGAGATTTAGGAAACCTACACAAAGTCTCAGGGCTAAAGCGGGCTAAAGTCAGGATTCAAAGCCTTCTCCGACTCCAGTGAACTCTCTGGTATCCGAAAGCAGCGCCCGCCCGCCTGTCTTCAGCCTGAGAAGGGCCTGGAGCGGAATGTTAATGTGATTGCTTTGTTCCAACACCTTCGGTAGCTTTACCTGTTAACCCGCGCTAACAGTGAAGGGACCTCAGACTCGGCGCTCTCGGCTTCGGGACGGCTTTGAATCACCCTTTGACAGCACCTTTCTGTCAAGCAACCGTTCTCCGTTTTTATAGCACCATATTGATTTGCAAAGGCAATAAATCTAAGACAAGGAACAGTGTGCCCCCGATAATTATGTTCTAGTATACATTTTACTGCTGCCGTTTCAACACCAACAAGATGCATAGCTTCTTAGGGAGTCCCAAATGGCTCACCTTTCGAGCCCGGATTTGTTTTGAGTGGCCTTTTCAATTCCTCTGGTTTGCCGCCTGCCTCCGCGCGCGCTAGCTTAGCTTTCTCCGTTTTTTTTTTTTTTTTTTTAACCTTTAATAGGATGAATAGTCGGAGTTCTCTGCCCACAAGAGACCCAGAACTGGGCTAAGGCCATGTGGGCAATTGAAAAAGGAAGTGGAAACTGACTGGGGGCAAGTCTGTTTTCCCCTTGCTCTCCCAATTTTTCTGAAAATGTCCTTCTCGTGAAATTATTCAAATTTCAGTTTAAATCATTAAGATAATTAAGAAAAGATATAGTGTTTCCTCTGTGTAGAAATGCAATGACCGGCTTTTTAAAATCGAGGTAGAATTCCACAATTAAGTTTTGAAAACTAAAACCAGTACACAGGATCTTTGACACCCAGTTGAAGCATATATTAAGTTCTAGACTAACCAGGACATCACCCCGCCCCCCAAAACAAACAAACAAACAAACAAAGCTCTTGGCAGAAATTTTCCTTCCTGGCCAAACCTTCAGCAAGCATTTGAGACAGGAAAGGAGCCAGTGTGTGCTTTACTGCTGCATTGAGGTAGAGGGGGTGGGGACCTTAATAATTGAACGGTCTGGGTTGTCCAAAAACAGCAGCGGACTAAAGACTCAGAATGGAAACTGATCCTTAGGCGCATCCAGTGGTTTAGCCTCTATTCTTACCGAGGTTTATTCTGAAAGCCTGCCCTCAGCTGGCGTTAGCTCTGCGATCGATCTCCCGCCACGAACAGCCCAGGCACAGCTGGAGGGCCAGGGAGGGATCAAGGCCGTGGCCTGGAGGGCGGGTACTGCGTCCTGATGACCTCTAGCCTCCCGGGCAGACCCGAGGGGAGATGCGCCACTCCGCTACACCAGATTCGGTTTTACTCTCTCAAAAGCATAAGGAGATGATGGGTTAGCCTACGGTGGAAACCCCTTCCAGCAAAAAGTCATTTGTTTTACGAATTTTCCCAAACATTTACACATACACACTTTGTACATCGACGCTGATATCAGAATACGTTTCTCAGTCACCTTCATGCAGCACCTTGTTAGAAACTATTGATACACGATGACAAGACAGGTTTAAATCATGACTCTCCCAGAAGGCATCCTTGTACTTATATAAACCTTCTCAACTTTTGACTTTTACTTTTTTCCCATAAGTTTATTTCAGGAGCTGGGGGAGGGGGTGCAGTGAAGGGAGAAAAAGACTGGTGGGAAATGGGGACTGTTTTTTTTCTTTTAAGATCCACCAAGAGGGTCCTAATCGCCAGACCGACTGGCTGGAAAGGAGCGCAAATATTTACATGTACAGCTTGAGTGTGTGTGTCTGCCTGAGTTTACACGGCTCCAAGTGAAGCGGATTACCCTGCGAATTCGGAGAATTTGAGTTATTCAAGCTGAACAAGGCCAACAGGACGACCCCCCCACGGCCATGAGAAGTCCTAGCCGCAGCCGAGTTTGCGAAGCAGAAGCTTCGGGGTTAGTCAAGCCTGGCGGCTGTGAGGCGGCTGTCAGGCTGGCACCCTCCCATTGCGCGTCGCGTGGTCCCCGCAGGGTGCCGCGCCCCCAACACTGAGCCCGCGCCTACCCCTCGCCTGCCCTTCAGTCGAGGCCCCATTTTCTAGAGTCCGTCTCGAATTGAGAACCCCGGACCGGAGGCGCCCCACTGTGCAGCAGTAGTCGCGGTTCTGAGAGCAGCATCCTTTGCCAAATGCTCGCAGCCCTCCCGTAGCGTATCTTTTCCAGGGCTGCGTCTCTCCAGCCCCATTGTCAAGCAAACAGACTTTGGAGCCCAAAGAGGGCAGGGATTCAGCCCTGGGGACTGCCCTGCAAATGGGATCTGGCCCGTTGTCGCCGGCGCTGCGGCGCCGGTTTCCGCTCTACTTAGAGCTTCCCAACTTTCTTTTGGAACTTTGAGCACCGGTTAGAAAAAGAATAGAAGCAGCAAAAACTCCCCGAGGCTTCCTCTGGTCTAGGTTCCCGCACTGGGCCACTCCGCGATCCTGGATCTTAGGCCGGAACAAAAATGTCCCCTCCGGACCGTGCGCACCTCCCTCCTGCCTTGGGACTGCGAGACCAGGCAGGGGGCGTCGGTGGCGGCTGCGCCAGTCTGACGGTGGCACCCCTTTCAAGGAACGGGTGCCAGGTTCGCAGCGGGCCGCTGTTAGAGGCTGTTCGGGCGCCGAGCCCGGGGAGCGCCCTCCCCGCGGCCCCGCCCTCGGCAGCGGAATCAGGAAGCGGTGACGTGAGGCGCCGCTGACTGGCTGCGGGCCGCCGGCATCGCCGCCGCCAGCAAATTAAGGCGCAGGGCTTTGAGCGCCCAGGCGCAGTGTCCTCCGCGCCGCGCCGTGCTGTGCTCTGCACGCCCTCGCTCGGGCTCCTTGGTGTCCGCCCCCTCTTGGCGGCGCTTGGCTGGTCGCCACCTCCCTGCAGCTTGGGCTGCTTCGGCTGTCCCCAGCGCGGGGAAGGAGGAAGGACGCGGAGGGGGTGCTGTGGGACCCCTGGGTTTTGTGCGTCTGATGCTCGTCTCCAGCTTCCGGCGGCGCTGCCTGTGGTCCTGCGGAGCGCCCCGGTGCTTGCGCACCCGGTTGAGCCCGTGGTTGGTCTGCCGTCCTCTCCGGCTAGTTCGAAGTCGCTGCGGCTCGAGGGCTTTGCGGTGGGGGAGAGGAGAGGCCAGTGTGGAGCTCTTGGGAGGTTGGGACTGACTCATCTGGAGTCTCCAGCTCCGCTGTGATTGCACTTGGAAACTTTGCGCTGTGTTTCGGTCTTTGTCTCCCTTGGGGAAGCTGGACAGCAGTTCGGCAGGCCCCGTCCCTGGCCCGGACCGCGCTTTGGGTGCCATGGAGTTCACGGCGTCGCCCAAGCCCCAGCTCTCCTCCCGGGCCAACGCCTTCTCCATCGCTGCGCTCATGTCGAGCGGCGGCTCCAAGGAGAAGGAGGCCACGGAGAACACCATCAAACCCCTGGGTAAGTCGGGCTGCCTGACTTTCCGCGTTGGGCAGGGGACTGGGGTGCTGCTCATCCGTTTGTGCCTCTGTTCCCTGGCTGCGGGAGGCTCTCGAGGGTGGCCGCCTTTCCTGGCTTGGAGCAGCTTCTGACCCTCAGGCCGTAGGAGATTTCTTTTCTTTTCCGCCCAAGTTTTCTTTGGGGACTTCTCAGTCCGTCAAATACAACCGGTGTCGGGTCTCATGTATGCGATAGTTGCTCTCCCTACCTATTTGTCTGGAATCCCCACGTCAAGTCGGACATATGGGTGTGTGTGTGTAACTTTTCTGGGATAAAAACTCTCAAGGATAAATAATAAAACCCTTTTAACAACTCAACAGGATTTACGGTGCGTGTAACACCTGTTTGTGCTTTTGAAACCAAGGGGACTTTAAGCAACTTCGCAAAAAACTAGTTTAATTTTGTTTTTCCTCTGACTTGAATAGACTAAACAGAGTTAGCTCCTTAAAACCACTGTCAAGTGCTGTAGAATAAGCCGGTTCTTCCCACATGAACCGTTTTCTTCACAGAAGCTCTAGACTTATCTGTAAGACAACGTTTTATAACTGCCGTCATTTTCAGTGGAGGTTGGCAAAAACATTAGCCAGTAACCATTTCCCAAATTCCTCAACTTTTAGCTATACTGTTTATTTAACAACCTTTACCATTTATAGAAGATACTAGACTCAGAGTAAAGAAAAGGGATTATGTTCCCCTTAGCATGAGTGAGTGAATTGTGTGGGAAAGAAACTGCTGGAGAGAAGTGTTTCAAAGTCTCTTTACAACTGAGGGAGAAAGAAGTGTTCTCATCATCACCTCTTGGGTCCTTGGGAAATAATTGTCCCACATCCTGGTCATCTGGTAGCCCTAAAACAGTGAAAAAATCAAATAGCAAACTTAGGGTAATACTTCTTTAACTCTCCCCAATTTTTTCCTTCCTTCTTCCTGTCCTTCCCAACACTTTAACATCTCACATCCAAAACAATAATAATATGAAAGATGAAGTGTTAGTCTCTGGATAGAGAAGAGAGAACTAAAATGCCTATAGCAACTTATAACCAAGGAAAAGGAAACCAGAAGATCTCCAGAAAACATAATGTCAAAAAGTCTCTCTGACACGCCATGGTTTCCACTCCCTTCCCCTGTTCCTCCCACCTACTCTCCCATCTAAATTTAAACCTGCCAAAGAAATGGGAACAACCAATGAAACAAACCCCAACTGTTTACAAAAAAAAATCAGCCACCAATTTCAAAGTTCTCTTTGTGGGACTTCCCCAAATTATCCACTCCTATTTAGGGGGCCTCCAAATTCTTTACAGACACCTCCATCACAGTTTGGTAGCCAGAGGATTTCAGGTTAAAATTCCTGACAGAAGTACAAACGGCAGACTGGGAAACCTGCCAGCTTCAGCTCCACTGTCATTTCAACGTTTCTTCTTTCTCTATTTATTTTCCTAAGAAAAACCACCTTCTATCTAAGTTCTAAACTATAAAGCCATTCCCAGCTCACAGCACCCACCCCTACACACACACACAGTCTGTAAAATGTGTCCCTCCATGAGGCTCAGAGACAGGCTCTGAAAGAACCAGAAGGCATTCTTGTCTCTTTCATGGGCCAGTTCAACAGAGCAGTTGGTGACTATAGGCCAAGGACGGCAGCAAGAGAAACACCTAAAGGTTCAGTTAGGACAGAATATGGTACCTTGAATCACTAGTGAGATGTTGAAGCAATTGTAGGGTGGGGGTTGAAAGTGCCTCATGATGGCCCATTTAAATACATTAAGTCTATTTAGAAGAACTGCCTCACACCAGTAGGGCATTTCTTTAAAAAAAAATTTTTTCTTATTGAGATATAATTGACATATAACACTGTAGTAGAGCATTTCTATATCATTCTCTTCGTCTTGCACTTCCCAACCCTGATGCACTGGTTAGTCTGGGGCTTAGGCAGTTTGCCTTTTTCAATTGTCAGAAAATAAGAAAATTTCTCAGGCTTTTTGTTAATTCCCTATAAAGACATTATGTGAATGTGTTTCTGAAAATATTAGTAGAAATAAGATTTTGCCATGGCATGGTTCTCTTTCTTTGAATTTGAAAATATAAGGGTAAGATAATTAATTCGATTATTCTTAATTTAAAACATTTCCATGAATTGGATTTTTATCATAAGAGAAGAAAAGGTAAAAATTATCTATTTCCTGCTTGCCTGCTCCAAGTTAAAGAGAAATATGGGAAAGAAAACATTTTATATGATATACACATCATATATATGTACATATCTACATTTACAACTTGTTTCAGTTCCTTGAGGGCACTTAGAACAGGGTTGTTTGGAGATCAGTTTCACATTGCAGATTCAAGTAGTTTCTTTTTTAAGGGATGCAAGATAATTGGGACAATTACAAAAGTCCCCCTGTATTCCATCAAAGTGACTGGTGTAGTCTCAAGCCCTTATCAACTGTGGAGGAGAATGTTTGCTTCATAGGCAGTGGTATTCCAGCCTTATGGTGGATGGCAAAGTGTTCTTCCTACTTTAATGCTCTGCTATTCTGGGTTTGGGGTTGTTTTCCTCACTTCCAGGACCTTATAGAGAGAGGGACAAAAAGTTACACATATTGTCCCTCAAGCCAATTGTTTCAAGCATGTTCCAAAAACCTCCCAGAGAGTGCTCTCCTGTGGCTTAACAAGTTATGTGCTAGAGTCTTATCTCAGGCTGGGAGGGATATTGTAAAAATGCCCTAATCAAGCATGTTAAAGCTTAGGAAACTGAGAACCAGGCAGAGAAGTGAAATAACATTTTTTTTTTAACCACATCCCCACTTTTTCCCCCTGCCCCCTTGTCATTTTCTCTTATGAAGAGAAGGCTCCAGGAGAGAAGGGGAAGTTCCTCTTAAAGTGAGGAAGGTGCTGATCTCTTCACTCCCTTGGTTTCCCTGGAGAAAAGTCTCTCCTGGTTGTCAGAGAGGCAGGACTGGGCTAGATCTCACACACGGTGAAGTCTAGAATTTGGGAGGGATAGCAATAGCAATACTTGCTTTTTATCCTTCCTGATCACCACTTTTCTCTTTGTCCACTCCCCACATTTTTATTCTCCAAAGTGGGTTTCAGTAATGGTGGTAATAAACCATGGTTCTAGAACTCACTCGTTTAGTAAGAAAGCACTGGGCATGTCACTCCATGGGAATCTCACGCCTGTGTAGTGATGCATTATCGCTACCTTCCTGGAGTTTCTGAGCTTAACTTTTCCAAAGTCAAATCCAGGTACCTATTTTAGTTGTGCTGTTCTCCTCCCTGTATTTTTGCTTGACTGCATTAGCTGTCATTCTCCGTTCTCTTCACCTGCAGAACAATTTGTGGAGAAGTCATCCTGTGCGCAGCCCCTGGGGGAGCTGACCAGCCTGGATGCTCACGGGGAGTTTGGTGGCAGCGGTGGAGGCAGTAGCAGCCCATCCTCCTCCTCTCTGTGTACTGAGCCACTCATCCCCACTACCCCCATCATCCCCAGTGAGGAGATGGCCAAAATCACCTGCAGCCTGGAGACCAAGGAGCTCTGGGACAAATTCCACGAGCTGGGCACGGAGATGATCATCACCAAGTCCGGCAGGTACTGAGGCCTTGGCCTTCCGCGGGTGAGGAGTGAGAGGATGGGAATGGTGCCTTGGGTGGCCATTTCCAGGAACAGGGCAAAACACCCTTGGTCCTGAGCATGGAGAGAAAGCTTCGCTTAAGGAGGGCTTCTTTCCACGGATTTGCTTTTGGAAAGAGCTGCTGAGACAGATGTCCAAGCGTTTGCTTTCTCGGGATCTGGTCATGAGAATCCCCACCCTGGCCTGAGGAGAAGGGCACAGGGCCTAGGGCCTAGGGATCTGCGCTCCCTGCAGCCCAGGAATGCCGAGGGTGGGGGTGGGGTGGCGGGAATAGAGTCGGCATCGGAAGGGAAGCAGAAACTCGCGCCCCCGGGGCGCAGGGCCGGCTGCTGGGTGCTGCGAAGGAGGCAGGAAGCTTCCCTTTTATCGGTCTCAATTTGCAGAAGCCACCAGCTCCCATTAAACACTAAAATTAAAACCTGGGCGGAAAAATGAAATTTGAAACGACCACCCGCCCCGGGTGCCAGAGTGCGGGCGGTCGGCCACTTGGCGCCAAGGCCGGGCAGGCTCGGGGCTAGCAGGAAGCCACGGGTGCGGGTGCGGCGGCTCCCAGGGCTTGGGGCAAAGGCTCCGGAGGTCGGTGACTCCCGGCGCCTGGTCGCTCCAGCTCTCGGGACTCTGGGACATACTCCCACGGTCTCCCGAACCCCAACTCTGAGAAGCCCGCTCTCGCCTTCTATGGCAGGAGCAAGTTTTCTGGCTGCAAAGTGAGGGGTTGCGTGTCTTGGTCAGCTTCGGAGACTTCGGATCCGGGAGCCTAATGGGCTTGATGACGTAGCATAGGATTTTCTCTAATCACAGACACTCGGGTATTAAAAAAATAAAACAAAACTTTTCACCTAGCAATGAGGACTCCTCTAAAGGTGACACTTAAAATTATTTAGGCTTGGGAGGTCGGTCTCCATATTCACTGTCGCTTTACTGGAAACAAAAAGGGGTTGGGGGTCGGTTGGGGAGGGAGTCGGACCCTCTTCCTCCCTCCCTAAGTCGGGTCAGCTTATTAGGCAGTTTGAGCCAGGGCCGATTCTCTTTGTCTCCCTGTGTCAGGAGGATGTTTCCTACCATCCGGGTGTCGTTTTCGGGCGTGGATCCTGAGGCCAAGTACATAGTCCTGATGGACATCGTCCCCGTGGACAACAAGAGGTACCGCTACGCCTACCACCGGTCCTCCTGGCTGGTGGCTGGCAAGGCGGACCCGCCGCTTCCAGCCAGGTTTGTGCCTCCACTTTTCCGCTTGAGCAAGATGCATATTAACCCTGCTGGAGAACGTCTCCGGGCCTGGTGGTTTGAGTTTTGAGCAGGTCTGGTTTTAAACCCGTGAGCTCTGGTAAGACAGCGTTCTAAGCCTGGACACTCCCGGATTGACTACACAGCACATGGGTTAGTCTCTGAAAAAGGCAGAGTTTGTGCATAGACAGAACTCTGTGTTTAATTTTATCTTTCCCCACAATTCATTTCCTTAAATTTCCATTGGAACATTCGTTAGAAATCTGGACCCATGTCGTGTAGCACCCATGATTTCTCGTTGGCTACTTATAAATCCTTTTAGAAGAGTGCATTTTAGTAAAGTGGTTGCTTATAGTAAATATTTGTTAACAATGTGGTTATATCTGCACATAATAGACATTTTGGTAAAATGTGGTTGATTTTGACCAGTAAAGGGCTCCGAGATTTTAAGCAAAAAATGCAAACTCTTTTCCCCCCTCTCCATAATAAGTTTAGTGGATGAATGTAATTCAACATCAGGTTAATATTCTTTTATTTGAAACATTACTTACTTAATATATTAGGGATCATATATGTTTATATTTGTGCTATTCATTGGTAATAACGTTTTTCTAGGAGAATCCTGTTTGAAAAATCACATGCCAACCTCTATTATAGCTGCTTTGCCCAAATGAGCATTCTGGGGGAAAAAAGAGCTCGTATTTGCTTATGTGAATAGTAATAGCTGAGGTTACAGGAATCTTTCTGTATACTTTAGTACAAACAAAGAATATTAGCTGACTTTACATTTGGGTGCTAAAATCAAGCATCACAGCTTTTAAGTTGTTTTATGACTAATTTTTGATGTTGATTGAAAAATTCATATCAGAGCTAAGAATTTATTTAAATTTAGGTTTGATTTAGGTTAGATTTAGGTTAGATTTAGGAACTTTGAATTTATGGCTGGTTCTTCATATCTAGTCTGGAGCCTTAGGGCACAAAATTGACACAATTTACACATACAGTTCAGACAGCATATTAAGCTTCCTCAGTAGTTGATCACACTATTAAGCTTACACTGTGCTAAATACACTAGAGAAGAGATTAAAAGAAGCCTCTCAGAGATTTCCATTCCCACAAGCTACTAGGAAGGACATCTTCCCAACCCTCCCAATCAGTATATTAAATACAGTTAGGACTAAGAGATTCTTTAAAAATTGTTAACTTTTTTTAATTGAGCAAGATTCACCAGTTTACAGTAGATATTAAAATGAATAGAATTAGAGTTCTCTAGTGTACTATTAAATAGCTGATTCACGTTACTCTTGAGCTTCCTTCCAAATTTTACAATATTGTTTTAAACAAGAGAAAGAGAGAGAGAGAGAGAAGGGGATATTTTAGCAGATTCCTAACCATTTTTACAAGCAAACTTTTTTTTTCCCCCAAAGGCTTTCCTCTAAGAAGTTAATCACTCTTATTTAGCATACGTCTTCTTCCTATCTGAAGGTATGAAGAACTGGTGCAGGCGCGCAGGACTTTGGAAATATGACATGCCTTGTTTATGTTACTAATCTGTTCTGGTCGGAGAAGGAAAGCACGTACCAATACACTATCTTAACCGAAGCATGTTTAAGCTATTGCTGGAATTTTAAGTCCCAGGGGACTTGAGAGAGAGGAGGGGCTTCCTGTATGCTTTTTCATTCATCCTAGTTCAGCTTATTTATATTGATTAGATAAAAAATTTTAGTGCATTATAGGATAGAAATATTCTAGATAATTTAAGCAACTCTTCTTTATTATTATTAAAAGAAATAGTGCTATATATTTTCTAGCTCCATAAGGGAAAGGTGAGGACCTTGGGAGGTGATCCTTTTGTACTGATGGTGGAAATTCCTTGTGGTTCTAGTTCTTTGAAGCATTGTATTTCAGACTGAAGTTCATCAGTCAGTTGTTTGTAATCAGAATAAATAATACTTGACAATATCATTTGATCATAATAATGGGCAAGACATTATACATAATTTAAAATAGTTATATTTCATATGGGACATTTCTTCTTTAAAGTAATTGATATTTAAATAAATTAATCATTATTAATGTGATTACACATGGCGAATTAATACTTAAAGGAGGAACATTTCATCAGCTTTTAGGACTTTAAATAATTTTGAACCTTTCTTGGTGGGGTGGGTAGGAGGTGGTGCTGATCAGTAAAACAACTGCACCTATGAAGTTACAGCCTTAGAAGGGTGACACTTGAAAAGCTACTATGGTTGTGTCATCAAAGAATATGTCAATTGTTGGGGCCGGCCCTGTGGCAGAGTGGTTAAGTTCATGTGCTCCGCTGCGGTGGCCCAGGCTTTCACTGGTTCGGATCCTGGGCACAGACATGGCACCGCTCGTCAGGCCACAGTGAGGCAGCGTCCCACATGCCAGAACCAGAAGGACCTGCAACTAGGATATACAACTATGTACCTGGGGGATTTGGGGAGATAAAGCAGAAAAAAAAAAAGATTGGCAACAGTTGTTAGCTCAGGTGCCAATCTTTAAAAAAAAAAAAGAGGATGTCAATTGAAAGGCAATTTTCAGCACTCTTCCTAAAAAAAAAAATCAAGCTAACGGGCAGACACACAAACACCTAAAGCCTTTCAAGTTCTTGTATGGATCTGGTAAGAATCCTTCGTGCTGTCAGCCTGTTTTGTGCTGTGCTTCTGGTGGGCTTTGTGAGTTTCAGCACGTGCACCCACTTCTTCTATTCTTAATCCTCTGCATGAGAAATCATGGCACAGACTTCTTGTTCTTTACAAGCAAGGGTTTTGTGACTTTTTTCCTTGCCTTTGCCCCAACCATAATATTTATGTTTAATTATAGTTATAAGGATGCTATACAAAATTTAGATATAAATAACCTGTTACGTGGATAAAGGAGTTTGTCCTATTAAATCAAGGATATTCCCTTCCCCTCTCATTAGTTCTATAATGTCCCCTGACTTCAGAAAAGCTTTTGTAGACTGGATACCAGGATGGGGATTTACCCAGAGTTGTGCTTAGTGTGATACTCATAGATAGAACAAATGGCTGCATTTAACTGTGAGTGAATAAAAGATTGCCTTGCACATTGCAACCGATCCATAAATGATAGATACATTTTTTCCCCTCCAAACCTTTTTTTTTTTTGCTTAGGCTGTTTACACATAAATATATTGAATAATTAGAAGCTTACCCAGCTTGTTTTTACTCTTATTTACTGAGCAATTAACTAGATGATGAAAGTATAGTATGTAAGGTACCAGGAGGAGCAACAGACGATGATCTCTGGACTACTAAAAGTTCCCCAGGTCCCTGTAGTAAAATTACTCTATCTTGTATTTATAAAGAACTCAACTTTAAACTGAGTCACCTTCTAGTTTAAATGAATGGATTCTCCAGACTTGTTTCCTCTTTTAAATTCTTTCATTGCTTTTAGCAATGCTTATACTAGGACCTCATTATGCAGTTAGTATAACCTAGCCTTACTTTTGAAAATAACTACAACAATAAGATTTTATATTTGACAGAAGCAGACCAATAGTTGATTAGACAGATAGAAAAAAAACCCCACGTTTAAAAAATGGCTTGCTCAGCAGATAACAGAAAAGCTATTAAGTCTTACCCCTTTTAGATCATTGGTATATGAAGAAACACATTTAGATGTTTTAGAGTTATTTTGGTGTTGCTGTATTATTAAATTTGAGATTATATGCGGCAAATAAAATTCACTGTTTTATATGAGGTTTTTGTGTTCCTTTAGAGTCAGAATATTTCATAACCCACAGAGAACAGTTTTTATAAAATGTCTCAATAAAATTCTCTCATAATTTTCTTAGGCTGTATGTACACCCAGACTCTCCTTTTACTGGTGAGCAGCTACTCAAACAGATGGTGTCTTTTGAAAAGGTGAAACTCACCAACAATGAACTGGATCAACATGGCCATGTAAGTGCAGTGCCTTGGACTATGGGGATTCCCTGGGATGGAATGGAGAAGTCACATAAAACTTCCTCCCTCTAAGTCTCTTCCTCCTCTCCCTCTCTTACCCTCCATCTCTGAGTCATTCTAGGAGAACATTCACGTGTCTCACTGGGAACCCTGACTGTGTTGTCAAGAGGTCATTTACAGGGATGCTCTGTGCCATTTCTAGGCAAAAGGGTCAGGGACCTTCAGCACCATGGATTTCCTAAGACTTCTGCAACTGCTCTACTACCTGCACCGACTAAACAAAGGCTACTACAGCCCATTCTCGGGTTAAACATCTAATTTCCGTCAGTGGTATATCAGATAACACAGAATAGAGGGAAATGGGGCTGAGACATCCTATGGAGGTTTCCCAAAGTGTGCTCTATAGAACACCTTCAGTGAGAGGCAATAGAACAGAAGGGTTTTATGTTCAAATAGATTTGGGAAAGTGTTGTTTACTCATTATATATCCCCTTGGTAGAGAGTCTCATGTATATTAAAGCACAGAGAAGTATTGCAATTAAAAACAAAACAGGGGCTGGCCCTGTGGTGGAGTGGTTTTGCCCAAGGTTTTGCTGGTTTGGATCCTGGGCACGACATGGCACCGTTCATCGAGCCATGTTGAGGCGGGTCCCACAGAGCACAACCAGAAAGGCCTACAACTAGAATATACAACTGTGTACTGGGGGGCTTTGGGGAGAAGAAGGGAAAAAAAGAGAAAAAAAAAGAAGATTGGGAACAGTTGTTAGCTCAGGTGCCAATCTTTAAAAAAAAACAAAAACAAATGGTAACTATTATTTTAAAAAAATGATTTTGTGTCAATAAGGAGTTCATCAAAATGTAGAAAAAAGAGAAATTGGAATTCTGAGCTCTTCTCAATAGATAATAGAACAAGTAACCTTTTTTGGCTCAGGCCTTTACACATTTGATTAGATTGCTTTTAAGGAACTATCTGCGATGTTAGTCCATGCTCTTAAATAAAGATTTACATAAAAATTTTGTTTTAGATTTTATACTAAGAAAACTTTAGATAGACTTGCATACTTCTTTTTGATGAGAATATTGTTTATTTGCCTCGATTGCCAGAAAGCACATTGGTATTTTCATAGGTTCTTTCTTTGGTTTAGATGTTCTGATATAATTATCTCTCTTATCTCCTTTATTAAGGCTCTTGTTACATAAGGTTTTAGTTTTATTGGATTTATGCAATTTAGAAGAAACGTTCCAAAACTTTTCTCAAAAAAGATGGTTATAAGTAGATAATAAGTTAGAGAGTTCTAGACATGGTCTCAAATGGTAGGATTGAACCTGGAACCAAATAAATGGCTTCAGGCGTTGCCTCCATCCATTCCCCTCAGGAGACCTCATTTATCACGACTGAGTCAGAGTAATCAGGTTAACTCATGACTCTGCTGATGGCACTGTTGGGATGTTGGAAGTAGGTTAACAGGTTTCTGTATTTTATGTATTGGAAAAGGTAATTGACCTTTATGTTTAAGGATGTTGGCATAATTCTCCTTTTCTTGTTTTCTTTTTTTAAAGATGTTTCCATTGACAGATTTTTTTTTTCAGACTAAAATGTATGAAGTTTCTGAGAGACATTTTCTGTAGGGCAACTATCATTCTTAATGTCATTTATAGTAAAATTTCTTGGGCTCCATTGAAATGTTTGCAGGGAGAAATGAAATTTTTTATAGTTCTGCTATTTTCTATATGTGAAGCTTTTAGAAGAACTGTTTGAGTCTTTCTAAAAAGACTTGAGAGTTCATTTTGAGATCAGCTGCCCAGAAGTGAGGTTTTCCTTCTTGCATCAGCTTCATGGGTGGGAAGAGCACTAAGCTGTATTTCGGGAGCTCTGGATTCTAGTCTGAGTACGCCAAGATTAGGCCTTGACAAATTGTTTAGTCTTAAATGGCTGCTAATATCCATTTTAGCTTTAAAATTTTATTACTTAATATAATCCTTTGTCATCAGAAATAGTGTGTTCTGAAAACTACAAGGAAAGATTTTTAGATCCTGTGTTGTTTAGCCAAGTTCTTTGAATTAGTTCTAAAGCAGCCCCTTTTATAGATGCAGTTTTAGTTTTATAACAGGACAATTTCTTATTTCCAGGAATTTATTTCTTTGATGAAGTGGAGTCCACATTTCTATTAGCATTCCTTAGCCCCATGTGGGCTTGAGCAGAGTCAAGGAGCCCTGGGGTCTGATACTTGGTCTGGGGTCTGAGTCTGTCCGGCACCCTTTCCCTAAGGAAATTGACCTTGGGGTGGTATAAGTAGGGGAGAGGGGATCTTATTTAAAGCGTAGGGCTTTTTCCATTTGTGTGTCTCAAAAATTTGAAAATTCTTTCTATCTTAGTAGAACATGTAATGAATGCTCAGGTTTTTTCTTACATCAGTATTAGGAGGCAAATGTTTGCTTTTGTCATTTTGAGTTTATTCCAGTTTTATGACTGAGCATAGATATCTTGAACTCCTTGGAATAAACACATTTTAAAAAGAGGTGACTTTTTTGAAGTTTATTTTGATTCATTTGAAGCTCTTATTTGTTTCAGTTATCCTATTCAGGTTTGGGATCATAAAAAGATGGCATGTTCAAAATTCAATTCCAGTTAATGCCTTGTAACTTTAAGTTGGCTTACATCTCAGCACAGAGAGAGACTGATGCTACCTCAATTATCCCACAGTGACTAGTATTTAACTCTCCTAAAGTCAACCAGCAGGAGCACTCAAGTGCCACACCCATGTTAGCCAAGAAAACAAGGGAGCCGTTAGTTGTAACAATCCTGCGGCTGCTGTGTGCCATTGACCTTGGTCCTGCCACAGTATTTATCCAACACCTCCCCTGAGGGCCAAGCTCTCTGCTAGGCCCTTGGGGTGAAGAGCATACAATGTGAGCCCTGTTATCCCAGGAAAAAAAAACCCAGTTTTGCAAATTAAGGGAGCCACCGGGGGGGGGGGGGGGGGGGGGGGAACACAGACGATGTGGAAAACCTTTTATATCTGAAAGTAAATTTCATTGCTCAGATTTCATAATGGCAAATTATTATATTTTATTTAAAAGACACATGAAGAATACTGCCTTGTTTAACCAGGGTATGTTTATGATTTCTATGTATTGGGCAACTTTTATTAGCTATGGAATGGAAGATGGCCATCACTATCATTCATGTTTAGTTTATAACTGGAAGTCAGAAATCAATGAAACTGTCAGAAATAATAACAATAATAATAATAATACAGTTCATATTTACTGAGCACTTCCTATTTGCTATGTGATTACAAGGATTACATCATCTAATCCTCACCACAACCCTATGAGGTTAATACAGTTTTTGCATTTGAGAAAGTGAGGTTGGTGAGGTGAGATCACTTAGCCCAAGATTAAAGAGCTAGAAAGTAGCTGATTCAGTATTCTAACCAAGGTCTGTCTAATACCACACTGCCTTTCTAAACTGTTTTATTTCCTCCCCAATAAATAATAATCTGTCCTCCTAGAATATATAATTTCTTACTTGAGAAAATTTAGACATCCATCCTTTGGTCTAGCCAGACTAACAAACAAAAAATATTTTAAAAACTTGATTTAAAAAAAAATAATAAACTTATCCTCCAGATGACTTTCCCTCCATCATTTTAGAAAGGACACTTGAAACAATCTGTGTTATCTGTAGTTGTTTTGGTAAAATGTGATTCACAACGATGACTCTGCAGTATCTTGTGAAAATGATTTGCCTTAAGAATGGGAAGGGTAGATCCTAATCTTAAAACTGAATTAGAAACTGTAGATTTTATGGTTCTTTCTTTGCCTCACTGTAATTTGGCCTGAGTAATATAATTACTTAAAATTCAGTACTTCCCATCTCTTTGTTGTAGATAATTTTGAACTCAATGCATAAGTACCAGCCGCGGGTACACATCATTAAGAAGAAAGACCACACGGCCTCATTGCTCAATCTGAAGTCTGAAGAATTCAGAACATTCATCTTTCCAGAGACAGTTTTTACGGCAGTCACTGCCTACCAGAATCAACTGGTGAGTGCACTGTTCACCATTTATTTCCTATATAAGATAAGGATTTAGGAGGTTCTTTCGTTTTCTTGGAGAGAAGGGCTATCCCAGTACTCAAAATAGAAGTTCACTTTGGAGCGAGCTATGGAGTGTCAGCCCCAGGACCTCTAAGTGTGTTGAGTGACCATGGCTCAAGGTTATGCAGGTCTGCACTACACTATCTTATCTAGAATCTGAATGCTGCTATCAGGTTGTTCACTGCCACTCTCCCAGCCAAACCTGCCCCAATCAGTCTTCTCAAATTTTCTTCTCGAGAAAATTACCTGCTTCCTTTTCCTCCTCTTGGTAGAACCTTATGCCATACATAACCCTACACTCATTGCTTCATAAAATTTAGAAGTTCAGTTTTTCTGCTAAATTAGCACACATAGTCTAGCCAACTGCTCAGACTACTGATACTTTAGATATTTTGGGAGGATTATTCAGGTGTAATTGAGAGTAAGATAATTCTAGTAGAATGATTTTAGATGTCTTTAGATAATAAAGTATAGTATATAAGCAGTTGTGTATTTAATTAACATCAAGATATCTAATTTAAAATATTGAATTATGTACTTTCTACTCTCTTGTACATGACATTTACAATTTATGCATTTCTTCATTCATAAAGTTTAGTCCAATTCAACAAATATTTATCAAAGTCTTATTAAGGGCTGCGTGCTGTTAGACATTTCCCCATATATTTTCTTCTTTCATGGTCAGCATAGCCTTGAAGGCTGGAGGTAATAGGAACATTTTATAGTGAGGAAGCTGAGGCTGAGAAAGGATAAGTAACTTTCCCACAGTCAGGAAGGACCAGAAGTAGAATTTCTTTTGACATACTTCAGTAAAAGGAACTCACATTGTGAGTTTACTTGACAAATTTGGTTGTTTGAAGCCTCTTAAGGTTTTCGTATCTTGCTTTTATTTGATTAGTTAGAGGTAGCCAGGACTACTGCTCCCCTCTTGTCTTGATGCTGTTATATTTTGAGTTCTGAGTGAATGACTGTTAGGTGCTGCCTGATAGATGGCTCAGAGTCCAGAGTGGGATGGTCAGCCTGAGGAGATACGGTGTCGAGTTTCTCAGGGAAAACAAGAAGATGAAGCTGAAAGCCCAGGTAGCCCTACACAAATGGGAGCCCAGAGAAGGGATGTGGGCAAATGGCCGGAGTGGATGTGCGTCTGCAAGGCATAAGCACCTACAATTTCTGTACAATTCTGAGTAGATTTCACTTCATCACTGTGGCTGCCATTTTCCTTGACTGTAAAATGGGGCTAAGAACTGCCCAGACCATCTTAGAGAATTGCTGTGAGGATCAAATGAGATGCTGTGTGTAAACATGCCTTTGGAAGCTGTAACACACTCTATAAATAAGGCATGTGGTTACTGGTGGACTGTCTCTGGAATGTCCGGAGAGGATCTGTCACTATTTGGATTTTAAAATGTTAGTAGTGTATTTCTTAGTGAGATAAATGAATGCACAAATGTTATCATACTCATCATCTTAAAGTAAAAGCAAAGTATTGTAACTTTTGAATTATCTCTAAGATAACACAAGAGTGGAAACTTGCAAAGAATGCCCAGGCTAAAAGTTTGGGTATAGACTGAAGCCCACAAAAGCCTAAAACACTAATGCTGTTTCTCTGCGAATCTGGAACATTGACGCTAACAATTCCATTTTTAATTTATTTGACGACGCATGTAATGCAGATATTATAGGTTCAGAAAAGATTCCTGAAACATTCAATTCATTTTACATTAATCGAATTTGTAGCTTTTACATTAGATTTATACTAATACAAGAAACCCTGCTGATGTTTGAGAATGAAATAAAAACTTGTCTTGCAGAAACTTCATTGTTTTTATCAGAATTCTCTGTAAAGAGAACCAAAGCAAGAATTGGTAAATCAGGTTTTTTAGTGAAAATTACAGACAACAAAATTAAGGGAAGTTTCTGAGTATTACACCTTAGATTTGGTTTAATAGGTGAAGGAGCAATCCTGAATAAGTGTTGGCAGGACCTCTCATATCACAGGACACTGGAATAGGAGGTTATTATCTACATAATTATAATAGCAGCTAATGTTTGGGTACACACTATGTGCAAGGCACCATTTAAAGTATGTTGTCTTATTTAATCTTCACAGTGATATTATAAGATGGCAACGACAGTGTTTTTATGTTGCATTTTACAGCTGGGAGAATTGAGGCAGAGTTCACTCATCCAAGGTGAACTTGCTGCTCCCATCACAGATTCGAATCCAAGAGGTTAGATTTAAAAGTCAGTGTTCTTAACTCTAAGCTTTAGGTGCCTGGTATCCCCAAGAGAGCAGAACTTCACCTCCTCTCAGCTTGTGACCCTGATGGACCCACAGACATCCTTTTTAGAGGGCTTCAGCTCTTGATGTTTAGTTTTTTTCTTTTCAACAAGTGCTCACTGCTTTCCTGCCGTGTGCAGGGTGCTGTTCACACTGCACAGCAGCCAGTGTAAGGAGATGGTAATTATCCTGAACTGGCTGTCAGAAGATCTACTGGCACCAGCTGCATCTCATCAGAGCCATATGCTTAATGACCTTATCTCATTTAATTCTTTTCTTGTCCACTCAGATTTTTATTTATAAAATTTTCAAATATCCAAAAGTTACAGAAATGGTAAAATGAACCCCATGTATTCTCTACCTAGATTCAAGAATTAACATTTTTTGCCTCACCTCCTCTGTCGCAGTTCTCTATCTCTATGAATATACATACTTTTCCTCTTCCCACAATCATTTGAAAGGAAGCTGCATGCATCATGATGCTTTACCTATAAAAACTTCTATAAGTTTATACTGAGAATAAGAATATTATTTTTGTAACCACAGTGTCTTTATCATAGCTAAGAAAATTAATATTTCAGTTCCTATTAAAATTTTCAGGATGGACCAAGAAATGTCTTTTATAAGCTTTTTTTGTCTCCCCTCTGAACTAGGATCCAACTAAAGTTGATGGCTTAGATTTATTACTTATGATTTAGAAAAGTCTCTCTAAGTTTTTTCTCAATATCTCATTTAATTTTGACACTAATACCCCGAAGAAGGCCCCATGAGCCCCGTTTTGTACACGAAGAAACTGAGGTTCAGAGTGGTTAATAGACTCACCCACAGTCACAAATCTGGTGACAGAACCATCTCCTGGGTCTTAATTCCTCCTTTTTGGTGGCATCAGGCTAGATTACAGGGCTAAGGAAGTGACCACTGACACTGACAAGGTTTGGAAACTGAATCTGAAAACGTTGCTAAATTAAAATAGGTTAAGATACTAATGAACACATATCCCAACACTAGTTGCTCCTCTTGCAAATGTTTATATCTAATTCAGATTATAAATAGGCTCAAAATCCAGCTACCTGTGCTTAGCTATCCTTCATTGCATCATAAAGATTAATACGGTTAGTATATCATTTCATTGCTAAATAACCCACAATAGAAGTGATTAAATTTAGAACTAATTTTCTCAATAGATGCTGCTATGTCTGAGTTTATTTCTATATATCTACCTTTGAAGCTGTAATCTCTAGCACAATGCCATGTATATATTTGAAATTCAAGTAATAGTCAAAGATTTGATTTGGTATACTAATAAGTCAGTTTTGCAAATGGTATATACACCTCATAAGACTAATCAGAATTTACATTCAGTAAATGTGAATAAATCAGGGGTGAATAAATTAGTTTGGGGGTTAGTATTTTCATTACTCTGATATGATTTTCAAAATTTATCCTGACTCCCCCTAGGTTTCCCCACATCTACTGGTTTTTCACTGCTAGACCATGTTCGTGTTTTCCTATAGCAACCATATAATAAAATAAATATATAGGAAATAAACAAAGTATGTACTAAGTATAGTGTAAATATTAGAATTTTTCCATTCACAAAGAATAGAGAGAAAAGAGAGGAAGAAGATTTAAAAGTTCACATTTAGGATCACCTTCATCTCTCTTAAACTTTGGATAGGACTATTATTTTTACTTCTATTAAAAACCAAATCAAAGCTTCCAATAGAATTTGTGGAAAAGCTTCTCATTTATTGTGGCTGGTAGTTTTCTTTATAAGTAATGAAAATGGGGCATTTTTGCTATTTTTTCCTCTGGTTTTCACGAGGTAATGAATGTATTTCTTTACATTATTAGATAAAAGCTAAGTACATTACACTTTCAACAAACTATTTTATAATTTAAGATTTAAAGGTCATACATTGTTTTTGAGCAGGCCGACCATTGCCATAGAGTTGAAGTACAGGTCAGGTTTCATTTTTAAATGCCTTTGGACAGATCTTTTCCTGATAATTGGAGAAATGGTCTCTGAGGGCCAATTTCACCTTGTGGCTGGGAACCCCAGCTGGATTCAGAGTCCAGTGATATCACATGGAAAAATAACCCCCATAAAAGGTCCCCGTCTCTTGGGCGCAGCTGGCAGTGTCAAAAATCTGCCCTCCAGTTATGCGTACATTTATTTATAGATAAAGGAGATGTTGACAGAGTGAATTTTTTGGTTAGGAAATGCATTATGTTCTGTATTATTAAGATAATATATGAAAAAACAGGGGTGTATTTTGGCCTGAATTAGTCAGTGATTTGCATATATGCAGAAACACACTAAAGGGCAGGATTTCTTCAGCAACTACTGCTGTCCTTACTGGTTAATGCCTTTTGCCTCACGAAATGAAAAACACTGCTGCTTTTAAAATTTGTTTTTGAATTATAAAGCCATACCTGTGGTTTCACATGGGTTTCTCTACAAATTATGTTTGGCAGTTGACTATTTTTGGCTCCTTCTTTTCATATTACCTTTGACATGGGTGATATTGTTAAGCAGCATTACACTGCAGGTGTTCTATATTAGGACCCAAGGAAATGATGTCCAACTGAAATCACCGTCTATAACTCAGGTCCTTCTATCAATTCTCAAGTGTGTAACTTTTTCAGTTACCTCAAATTTCATAATGGTAGATAAAACTATACCTCCAGAAATGAATTTCTTTCTATGTAACTGCTGATTTTTATTTAAACATCTGTGGAATAAAATCTAAGCCTGTCCTTTTAAAAACGTATCATTACCTAGAATGTTAAAATTTTACTATTTAAAAATTATTGCATCTTAATATTAGCAAACACAATGAAAGGCTTTTTATGTAAACTCAAGAAGAGTTTCACTTAGTCTATAACTGGTTAAAAGATGAAATCATATTCCTGACTGCTTGTTCTTATTGCTGACACCCCAGTAGATTCAGAGTCTAGTGATATCACAGTGAGCAGGGTGGGCTCATTAAGAAATTTAACCGAAGGTCCCTGTGCTGCTAATCAATACTCCATAAAACCTGTTCAAGACTGTAGTGTTAATCCAGGGCCCACATACAATTATAGTAATAAGCGATCCATTCAGTTTCTTTTCTCAAACTTCCAAAAGCAACTATTTCCCCTGGAATTTGAAAAATGGTCCGTAGAGAAAGTAATACCTGGTTATTGTTTTGAGCTCTTTCTCTAATTAGCACATTAAAGTCAAGTCATTGCTGTAACCAATTGGTAAATCTATGAGAGCACCTTGTACTAGTCTCGAAACTTTCCTATAGTTTGAAATTACATCAAAATGTAAAGAAAAAATGTTACCATTGATACTCCTGGAGATTATGAAAGAGAGACTAAA
Source organism: Equus quagga (assembly GCF_021613505.1). Classification (NCBI taxonomy): domain Eukaryota; kingdom Metazoa; phylum Chordata; class Mammalia; order Perissodactyla; family Equidae; genus Equus; species Equus quagga. Next base: position 89,728,052 of record NC_060274.1, on the reverse strand, counting down.
AAGATACTGGATATAGAAAATTCTCATAATGCAAGAAAATTCCAAAGAAATCTGAAAACTTGTGTTGAATTTAATTCACTTCCTCATTCAGAGTCATGGCAGTGAAATTAGATATGGTGACACATCAACTGAACAGCACACACCCGTTGGGATTATTTATTCTCTACCATAACTCTACAGTGATCACATTCTGAGCCAACAGTCTTTACCTTTTGAAAGCATGAAGAACAACGAATACAATTTTCAAAATCTCTTTCAGGGACAAAGTGGATCAAAAATTCTTCATTAATCATTATAACAAATACTTTCCATCCTTTTAGTTTGTAAAGACTCAAACAAAGCTTGATATGGCTCACATTTTAGAGAGATGGCTGTAAAAGGGCTTCTTTCAAAACTAGTTTTTCCATCAGATCTATTATCTGCCATTGTCTCCAGAAAATTTTATCCATCTGCAAGTCTATTCACTTTTTAATTTTATAAATGAGCTTATAGGAATTAAGCTTGAAAGAAGCCTTAACTTATCGCTCTACCTCACACTTTCAGTTTGAAATCTTCATCTGGGTTTGGTTCACCCTTAATGTCACTAACACTGTGGTGAATGTGGTGCCACACTCTTTAGTGGCACTTAAATCACTTCCAGTTTTGGACAGCTGTGTATCCCTCTGCCGACTCCATGGAATTTTAAGCTCCCTTAGGGCAGGAACTATGTGTTCTTTTCTCTGTACCGTCCAACATTTAGCATAGAGCATGATAAGTAATCAATCCTCATTAAATATTTTTTGACGAATTATTGTGAAAGAGTTTTCATAAACTATAAAGCACTTTAGAAATATGAAGTATTTTAGCTTATAATTATTCAGTGGAAAGAGACACAGCTCCTGTCCTTGAGGATTTAAAAACCTTGTTGGTGTTTTATAATGTTAGATCATACTGATTGCTTCGGCTTTAGAAGATGTTTACAATTTATTTCAAACAAATAAAAATTTTCTCCTTCGTCCTGAAAACTGACCTTCAAAACTAAATCTTAGTCTGAAAGCATGACTGAAACAGACAACACACTTCAGAAATCCATGGCCGTTAAAGCACCGGCCGTGTGAGAGAATGTTCTCCATAAATCTTGGTGGCCATACTTTAGAGGCAACATCAGGGACTCCTGTGTATTTCTTTATACGCATAGTTAAGTAGCTGTTGCTATCCATTAAGAACAGGTTTTTATTTATCCAGCTTATTTCCTTCCCTGTTTACCATTTTCCACTAACTAAGCTGAAAAGGAAACTAGCAATTTTTTTCCTTTTGGCTGCTCTAGAGTGAATGTTCATGAGCTAAAAATGAGCGTTTCTGAGGCACTGTCAGGTGTCCTTAAAAATTAATATTATCAAACAATCAACCTTATAACTCGCCAGTGGATGACAGAGGAGTGCAGTTTCCCTGGTCAGGACAGTGTGGGAAGTTCTCTCTGAAGCGAGGCAAAGAGCTTCTTTGCAGCTCGTACATTGGTTAGCTCACATCAAGAAAACTTGAAAAGGAAAAAAAAGTCTTTCTTCTGTAATGAAAAAAGCAATTCTTTAGGTGTTAATGGTTTAAAATGAACAGTGGATACACTCTGATCAGAGGGAAAGTTGCTTTTTGGCAAAACAGTATTTCAAACTATTGATTTTGATTGTGTTTATTGTCTACTTTGAAAGAGGAGGACATGCCTCAGTCTGTAACTTGTTTTCCCAGGTTAAGATTATTTTGTGTGTGTCTCTCTCTAAAGATTAACGTGGGTTCTCGTTTTGATACGAATGAACTATGACTCCTTAAAGGTGATTGTAGTTCTAATTCAGCTACTGACTAGCTTTGTCTTAGTCCTCCTAAGTCCCGTTCAGCTCTAACACTCAGGAATTTTACAAGTCAAGTATCTTTTAATCAGCATTAATTTTTTTTGCTTTGTAACCTAATGTATTATTCTTGAGGGGCGCAGTACATTTGATTTAATGGATCTTTCTACATTAATATTAATACTGTGGGAATTATGACTAACACATCATAGACACAATATTTCAGACTATGATTCTTATTAGGAAATGTTTTTTTCCTGTAGGTATATAGTCTATAAATAACATTGTAGGGAGGATAACAAAAGACCAACTAATTTGATTCTAATTTAGTCAGATGGAAAGGGGAACAGGGGTAAATTTATATTCTGAAAGCTTTATGTCATGTATTTATGTTGCATATTTCAATATAGTATTGAACACGAAGCTGTTTCCATTTGGCCATTTTATCTTTTTACCCATAATGGTATATATATGTGCCCATAGTATTAACAAATGATGTTGCCATGTCAGCATGAGACAATATTCATGTTTTTATTCCCCGTTCCCCACCAGTGCTGCCTTCTAGACAGCTCTCCCACTCCCCAGTCAAACCCTAGCCTTTCGCTACTCTCTTAAATACTTCACACCAAAGCCACACTGTTCATGAAAGGCCCCCATCACTGATTGTCTGTACCCATTGACCTCCAGCCTGTTTTCCAGGGCTAACCTGACCTCAGATACCTCCTTCTCTCTGAGGCCTTCCTCGACCATCCCACCCAATCCATCCCTCCTGTGAACTTCTCTAGCACCTTCAACCTTTCTCACGATGCTGAGAGACATTAAGATATTCTTGGGGTGCCAGGATAGAAAATGAACAAACTCGTTCTTTCTTTTGTTTTTTTCTGCTCCAAATGAATTCTTTATTCCAGAATCCAGGCTGAAGGAGCAGTATCTCTTTGGTACATGCCATTCTAAGGACAGAGGGAAAATGGAGGTTTCTTAAAACTTTTGCTAAGACATCTCATGTGTTTCCCTCACGTTCCACTAACCAAAACCAGTCACGTGTTCAAGCATGATATAAAAGGAATGGGGAAGTAGATTCCTCCCATAGAGAAGGCCTACTTCAAGTTCCATGACAATGCACAAGATTATAATCTTCTTACAGGGAAGACAGAGAAAAATTGGAAACAACAATACAATTTATGATACATTCTTTATGTGTTTAAAAGTGGAATGTTTTTCTGATTTCTTAAACTGTTATCTCATCAGGGCCAGAAACACAATTTGGGCTCTGACACCTTTAAATGCATCAATCCAATCTGGACATATGCTGTATTTGTCATCCTCTGATGCGTTAAAGAGCCTAAGAACCCTGTCTTTTTTTTTTTTAATGTGGTAACATTGGTTTATAACATTATATAAATTTCAGGTGTATGTCATTACATTTCGATTTCTATGGAGATTACATCATGTTCACCCCCCAAAGACTAGTTAGAATCCATCACCACAACGTGTGCCTAATCACCCCTTTCGCCCTCCTTCCTCCCCCCTTCCCCTCTGGTAACCACCAATCCAATGAAACTCTTGATTTCTGATTTTATTTCCTTGACCTTGGAAATGATATTGTTTTGTTACCTATTCTTCCCTTTCTAGATAACCAAGCTGAAAATAGATAGCAACCCTTTTGCCAAAGGATTCCGGGACTCCTCCAGGCTCACTGACATTGAGAGGTAATGAGACTTTTCTGTTTACTTTTTTGTCCAGATAAGATAAAGAGAAGAGTGAGTTTGTAAGAACACACTCCTTTTGACGCCAAAGAACCATAATCTTACTGTATATAGTCTCCAGTTCTCTGACCCCCTTTCCTTCCAGCTATAAACCCTGATATATGATATGGTATGCAACAGCTTAAGCTTTGACAGTTGCTGCAACTGGATCTATTCTATGTGTACGCTCTGAGTAGAGTGATTTCTTTGGTCAGGACATTTACTCAACTGTAAAAAAAATAAGGCTTCTTTGTTATCAAAGATTCAGTCCTCTTGACGATATTAAGCTTCATGTCTCTAGTGGCAGTCTGCAGAGAAATGAAATCTTGATAGCCTTTGCCTTCTGAAGTGGATATATTTGCTAACACAAAGAATATAAGGGTAGCTTCAAAATTTGAAACAAGTAGATGTAATTTAATTCAAGGCACATATTTCACCTATAGCCTAGACTGCTTATATTTAATAAGAGAGATATCAGGACCTTTAAGAGGACAAGTGACAATCAGGTGCCTGTAACTTACCTCACTTTTTACTTAATTAAAATGGTTCATGCAGTATGAGACTGTCTATGGAATGAGTAAAGACTGTATTGAGATCCACAGTTTGCCCAATATGAATGTCAAAACGTGTTTTTCAAAGAGAACATTTTTCAACCTAACTGATTTTTTTGTATCCCTTAAACACACTATGTAACTTGGAACTTTCTGTACTTATTTATTTATTTTTTTTGGTGAGAACATTTAACTTCTATTCTCTTAGCAAATTTCAATTATACAATACAGTGTTATCAACTATAGTCACCATGTTATTTATACATTAGATCCTCCGACCATATTCATCTTCTGTACTTATTCTTTCATGTGGCCTGATGTCTTTAGTGACAGGTGGGGTACCCTAGCCACCAGCCCTCTGGTTTATCTTATCTCCAAATCTTTGTGTGATTTCTCTACCAATTGCTACACGTTCCTGTCACACTCTTTGTTACCTACCACATGGTCACAACTCCTGATCTCAGCACTTCTCCCCAACCTGTCCTGGCAACTCAAACTAAGGGATAATTACATGTTTTAGCAACATGTGTGTGATTCTTCCGTTAGCCTTCCCAAATGGAAGTGAATTTGATTTGGGGGAACAGATACAGAGGCTCGGTGGGGAGGCAGAGAGGCAGCAGAAGAGGCTGAAAGTTGGGCATGAACTGTTGGATTTGAGTAGAAAAGTAAGATTAGTTGGAGAGCTTGACAAGTGGCTGGGGGTGTTGAGATCAGGGAAAGAAACCTGAGTTTGTGGTTGAAGAGTCATTGCAAAATGCAGAGAGAAGGCAAGTGTCTCCCATGGTGGGGGGACATAGGTGGGCAAATGGGCCGTGAGACCCAAGTTGGTGAGAATGTGGTATCAGCAGTGTGGGTAACAAATGAGTCCATTTACAAAGGCTCCTCTCATTTAGGCATGAACTTTTTCAACTCCTCTTTCTGGAGTGCCTGAGGCACTGATTCAGACTGGGTTTATGCAGGTGGGATTATAATCAGTGAATTTTTTCTCTGTTTTAGTCAGGCATCAAGTAAGAATAAAGACAGTGGCTCAGTGGGGCAGCAGTGATGTGTTTTTATCGTGTATGTCATATCTTCTGTCTCAGATCGGGGGTGAGCATGATATACTGGGAGACAAAGTCATAGGTTAGAGCCCTGGCTCTGCCATTTACTGGCTGAGTGATCCTGGAGAAGTCACCTAACCTCTGAGTCTGTTTCCTCATGTAGAAAATAGAGCAAATAACCCCACTCACTTCAAAGGTTTATTATGAGAACCAAGTAAGATGACATTTATGAAAGCACTTTATAAATCTAAAAATGTAAAATAATTATAAGTTCCTCAACTAATTAGATGAGCATAGTTTTTACCCCATCTAAATCTACTTTCCATAGTCTTGATAAACTACTCCGGGAGTAAAAATAGCCCTTTAGCTGCCCATGTGCTCATGAGATACAAGTGCCCAGACTGACTGCCCTCTGCAGCGACAGATTTGATAATGCATGCAGCCACATTTTCCACTTATTGAATAAGCATCCTGATGTGGGGAGCACTCACATCTATGTGAAACTAAGTAGCTTTCAATGGTCTGAGGGCCAAGAGAGCATCTTTGTGACTAGCTGAAAGTTTGCAAGATGACCTAAGTAGTGTGAAATTGGCCAAGGTTTTGGATTTCATTTCCAGGTATTTAAGTCTGAATTTTTCCTAAACAGCCTTTGGGGATGGGACAAATCAGATCAATTGATCTTTAGAGACCTAAAGAAATTAAATTAGTCTGGAGTCAGTTACTGCACTAAACCATCTAGTAATTGAATTGCTCCTTGTAACTGATTGAAAACAGCCCTATCTGTAACAATATAGGGAGCTTTTCCTTATAAGAGATCTGAGAGAAAAACACATCTTTTTATGACATGATGACAGAAATTGCACTTTTCTAACCTAATTGAATATGATGTTATAAATATGTGACCTTAATGATTTCAAGTTTCCTGTTCCAGATTTACAGCTACTGTGTGGGACACCCAAACAAAAATGCCTTTATGGTTGGATATGCTCACTTATACCTCTAAACTCGCAGTATTATTCTTTCTACGATCGCACAAGCTTTGGGGATACTCTATAAGGCTTTACAGTTTTCTTGCTCTCATTTTACTGGGTTCCATTCAGATGCTTGACTGTCTCACTTACTTCATGTGTAGCATTATTCTCCAGGGACAGCATCTCCCTCATTCGTAAAAGGAAACCCATCTCATTAGCAAAAGTAAGAAGTACTTTGCACATATACCTACAGCTAAGAAGCAAACCAAAAGCCCCAAGGCATTTCTGAATATAATCGAATTTATAGTTATTTAGTTCAGGGAAAGAATTATCTGCTGGTCCCTTGTAATAAATAATCTACAGACAGTCTGTCAGTTGGCATTTTCTTTCTTTTTTTGGGGGGGGAGGAGCACTTTGTACAGTAAGCAAAGGCACAGTGTTTCTTTGGAGAAAGAAAAAATGGCTAGGAGAGGTTTTAAATGTTTTCTTCAAAATTAAGATTCTTTTGTTAGGTTTTTTTTTTTTTTTTTTCTTTTTTACAAATAGAGTTCACGCTCATTGCAGGAAAAATACTGACAAGAAAAAGACCATAAAAAATTTACAAAATCCTATTCATTCAGAGATAACCACTGGCAAAAACTTATATATTCTTTCAGATACTTTCCTATGCATGTACAAACATTTACTTCCTTTAAAGTTTACCACACATACTATTTTTAATCATTTTTCCCTTAATATCAATAGATACATGTCTGTAGTATACATTTTAATGACTGCCTAATTTTCCATTGTGTACAATAATTTATTAGACCAATCCTATATGTTAGCTATTTAGGTTTTCCACTTTTTGTTATTACACACAGTGCAGGAGGAAAATGTACATCATCTTTACAAATATTCTTCATTATTACCATAGGATAAATACTAACAAATAAAAATGCTGGGTCAAAGGACATATATTTTGTTAATCACAATGTTACTATTATTTGTTAAAAATTTGGGAAAAACTTAAGTGTTCAGGAGTAGGAGAATGGTTTAATAAACGTTTATAGTCATGCAAAAGAATTTTTAAAAATTGTGGTAAAATATGCATAACATAAAGTTTACCATTTTAACCACTTTTAAGTGTACATTTTAGTGGCATTAAGTAAATTCACAATGTTGTGCAACCATCACCGTTATTCATTTCCAGAATGTTTCCATCATCCCCCACAGAAAATCCATACCCATTAAACAGTAACTCCCCATTCTTCCTCCCCACAGCCCCTGGTAATATTTATTCTATTTCTGTCTCTGAATTTGCCTAGTTTAGGTACCTCATATAAATGGAAAGATATACATGTTTTAGAGGTTTTTCATACATACCGTCAAGTTTCCCTCAAGAGAGACTGTCCAGGTCCTGGTCAAGGGTGTCCATTTCTTTGCACCCTTGTCAAACATGATCATCATCTTTTCATCTGTGCCAATTTGATAGGTGAAAATTTGTATCTTCTTCTGTAAATTTGCGTCTTTATGTCCTTAGCCCATTTTTTTTTCTTTTGGATTGTTCATCCTGTCTCTTATTGCTCTACAAAAGCTATTTATGTATTAGTATTTTCATTGTTCACATATGTTGGAATCATTTTACCAGTTTGAAATTAGCTTTTTATTTATGTTTTTGATAAATATTTTATCACCAAATCTATTGTTTTCTTTCTTTATATCTATCTTAACAGACGTTCCCTACTCCAAAATTATGTATAGATGTAAAGTGTATATATGTAAATATGTAAAATTTTCTGTCACTTTATTGCTTTCTAGCTTTTTATTTAAATTTTTAATTCATGTAGTATTTATTTTGGTGTAAGATATGAAATAGACATGTCACTGTATATTTCTTATAAGTGGCCCCAGTATCATATATTTATGGACATATCCCTTTCCCACTTATTTACAATTCCCCCTTTATCATATACTAATTTCTTGCCTATAATAGTTTTTAGTTTCTTTTTTTGATCTGCCAGTATTGTATTGTTGTAATTTTTATAAATTGATAAAATATGTAAATATTTGACAATACATAGATACCTGATCTGGCAAACTCCAAACCTCTTTTTTTTTTTTTTTTTGGTGAGGAAGATTGGCCCTGAGCAAACATCTGTTGCCAATCTTCCTCTATTTTATTTGGGACACTGCCACAGTGTGGCTTGATGAGCAGTGCTAGGTCTGCACCCAGCATCCAAAGTGGCAAACCCCAGGCCACTGAAGCGGAGTGCACAAACTTAACCACTAGGCCACTGGGTAAGCCCCAAACTCCAGACCGTTTTTACTTGTCATTTTCAAATTTTCTTGATATTCTTAGACATTTATGCTTCCAGTCTTTGGAATCATTTCGTCAAGAGTTGCCAAAAAATGCCATTGGAAGTTTGATTGGGCTTGTGTTGAATGTATACAATAATTTGAGGGAGGAAATTTATACTTTAGAATATTGAGACTTCCTTCCAGGAATATGTCATGTCTTCGTCATTTTACTGAGACCTCTTCTTATGTTCTTTAGAAGTTTTGGTATTTTCAAGTTTGTAAGTCCCGCACATATTTTCTTAGGCACGTAGCTAGATCTACTAGCGCTACACTGTCCAATTCAATAGCCAGTGGCCACAGATGGCTAGTGAGGACTTGAAATGTGGCAATTCCATATTGAGATGTGCTGTAGGTAGAAAAAAAAAAGCCACATTGATTTTGAAGGCTTAGTATGAAAATATCTCAATAATAGTTTAAAAATATTAATTAGATGTTGAAATAATATTTTGAACATATTTTGGGTTTTGTAAAATATATTAAAATTTCACCTGTTTTTTTAAACATAGTGACTAGACTATTTAAAACTACAAATGTGGCTCACATGACCTTTCTGTTGGATAGCTCTGTACTAGAGGATTTTGTCGGGGGAGAGGGCTTGCTTTTGGAAATAGAATTTTTAATTAGAAATCTACCTAGTTTAGTCTGTAAAAAGCTATTGATTCCTATATGTTTTTGGCATTCTGCCATTTTACTGAACTTTAAAAAAATTAATTTTAATAATTTTCCCTTTTAGTCTCTTGAGTTTTCCAGTTAGATTGCTATATCATTTGCAACAATGATAATTTCATCTTTTCCTTTCTAATAGGCCATTAAAAATGTGTTTTTCTTGTTTTATTATACTGACTAAAATACACAGGACACTACTGAAAAGTAATGTTGATAGCATTTTTTTCCTGCTGTAGACTTATTTAGTAATGCCTCTAGTGTTTTATCAATATATATGGTTTTCATTGGCTATTGGTTTCAAATAGATATTATTTATCATATTGAGGTAATACCTTTCTATGACTAAATTAAGAATTTTCTGTTATCCTGAATGTTATTCAATTTATATTAAATGATAATTTAACATCTATTGAGACAATTTTAATTATTTTTCTACTTTTAAATAACAATATGATTAATTATAGTTATATTGTCTATGTTGAACCAACCTTGTATTCCTGGAATAAATCCCATCTGGAATTTATCTGTTTTTCTTGTAATACATTGCTGTATTTAATTTACTCATTTTACTTAAGACTTTTTGTATCAAACTTCATAACAGAGATTTAACTTTGTTTCTTCTTCCTTCTCTGTCTGTTTTTGGTATCAGGTTTCTGCTAGTTTGTTCAAATGAAGTGAAATATATTCCTTCTTTTTATTGTCTGGATAAGTTTAAATAGCAAAGAAGTGATTCTTTACCTGAAGATTTTACAGTCTTGCCTATAAATTCATCTGGGTGCAGTATTCTTTTGGGGAATACTTCTTTAACTACTTTCTTAGTTTGTTCCATGGTTTATCAGCCAAATATACATTAACTTCTATCCCATTTAATGCTTTTTGTCTTGAATTCTACTTCATCTGATCTTATATTGCTATGCTTTTTAAATTTTTGCTTTATTTGCTTTTTAATTTTAGAAAATATTTGTCACTACAGCAATATATCCCCCTCTCTCTTGCATCATCAAACAAATATCCTGACATTTCTTTCTTTAAGGAAAAGACCATGTTCTCTTGTTCCCATTTGTCTCTGAGTTACTGACTCTCAGTTTTCTGCTCCGTCTTATAGTAAAGCTCCTTAAAAAGAGTTGCATGTGTTCTCTTCTCCAGGTCCTTTCTTCCTTTGTCTCTTCCACCCTGCCTTTTAGACTTTCACCCCCATTACTCCACTGGTTTAACCTTGTCTAGGTCACCAGTGACCTCCCCATTGCTAAATCTAGTGGTCAGTTCTCACTGCTCATCTTACTTGACCTATCAACAGGATTTGACACAGTTGTCCATTCCTTCATTCTTTCCTCTTGGCTTTTAAGACCTCTTACTCTTCTGGTTTTTAATTGACTTCATGGCCATTCTTTCTGCATCCCCCTTATTCTTCCTCTTGTCCTCCATCTATAAACAGTGATGTGTTCCAGGCCTTAGTCCTTGGACCTCTTCTCTTCTCAGTCTGCATCTCCTCCCTGAGTGATTTGATCCAGTTTCATGTGTTTAAATGCCATTATATGCTGACTACTATCAAATTTACATCTCTGGTTTTGGTCTCTCTACAGTCAAAGATTTGACTGGCTATTTCTTTGCTATTCCCTCTCCTGCTAAGGGCACTTCACATATCACACATCTAAAACAGGATGCCCAGCTACACTCTTCTACACCTCTTCTTCCCTGACTGTTCCCATCCCAGCTGCTGACAACTGCATCCTTCCCATTGCTCCTGCCAAAAGACTGGGGGTCATCCTTGGCTCCTCTTTTTCTCTCACTTCCCACATCCAAACAGTCAGCTAATCCTTCAAACTATATCCAGAGGAGTCCAACTACTTACCATCTCCACTGTTCTTTCCTAGATTATTACATTAATTTTCTAATTGATCTTTCTACCTCCACTCTTACTGCTCTTAAGTCCATTTTCAGTACACTAATCAGAATAATCTTGTCAAAGAAAGGATGTCCAGACCACATCACTCTTACTCAGAGCTCTCCAATGACTCATCTTCTCATTCACAGTAAAATCCAAAGTCCAGCAAGGTCTGAAACGTCCTGTAGAATCTGACCCTGTCCCATCCCGTCCTTCCTCACCCCCTCCCCCAACCTGTTATCTCTTTAAACTCATCTGCCTTTCTCTTGCTCACTTTTCTTTGAACGTGCCTAGACCCATCTCAGCCTTAGGGCCTTTATAGTTATTTCCCTTCTGCCTGGAATACACTGCCCCCAATGACTGAATGGTCCAAGACTTCGTCTTTTGTTTCCTGCTATCTCCCCAGAACCTTGAATAGTGCCCGGTACATAGTAAACACTTAGCTGTGTGAAAAAATATGTCTTTTTAAAATAGTATAAAGAGTATCTGTATTGTTAAAAATTTTGTCGTAAGGTCTTTGTGTTTTAATGGAAAAATTTAATCCATCTCCAAGAACTGTGATAACTGTGTTTGGTATTTTTTCGTATACTTTGGTATTTTTTGTTATATTTGTCAAGTTTCTTTTTTCCCCCATTTTATTATGGCTAACATTCCACAGTTACCATGTGTAAGGCAGGGCTATATACTTTACACACTTTATTTCGGTTAGTCTTCAAAATAATCCTATAATAAAGAACCATTATTATCCCTATTTTGTAGATGAGAGAGCTGAAGCTTAAAGAGATTAATACATTATTCAAATTCATATGGTTTGGACAGCTGCGCTTCATGCCCAGTTTAGTTTGTCTGAAACCAAAGTCCTTTCTCTAATGTTCCTTATATTTCTTTTTAATAATTATGCTTTTAAATTCTAAAAGACATAATAGTAAAACTGATATTTCTCTGTTTTTGTCAGAAATGAAACTATACATTTTCTTTTCTTGTACAATAGGAGATATTGAGTATATGATGCTTTCTTGTACTACCCCCCAACCTATAATTTTTGTTTAAAATCTGTGGGATTTTAAATCCATGTTTTTACTCATGTGTCTGCTTTTTCAATTTTTTAGTGTTTCAGTTTTCTTAGTGTTAACATAAGGATCACAATGTATCAAACACAATCATTTAAATTTAGTTCTAGTTATACTCATTTCATTGTTTACTGTTCATTTCTTTTATACTCTCTCCAATTATTGGAATTGTATTCTGACTTTATTCTCAGTTGTTGATAAATGCTGAGTAATTGGTTGAGGAGGGATATGTGGGTCATCTTTAGGAGTTTTTGCATATCTGAGAAGATATGTTGCCATTATGTACGAACCTGATTAGGGTCGCAGCCTTTTTTCTCAGAACTATTTCAAGCTTCCTTTGTCATCTGGTTTTTAAATATTGTGGCATAAAAGCTGATGCTAAACTCACTATCTTTCCTTTGTTGGAAACTTGCCCTTTTTTCCCTCTCTGTCTGGATAAAATGCTTTTAGACAGTTTTCTCTGAAATTCAGAAACTGTACCAATATTTGTTCAGTTGTAGGTTTTTTTTTCATTAGTATTTACAATATTACTGAGCACTGTGAATTGAAAACTCATGTCATTATTCAGCTTAGGGAGATTTTCTTCTTCTTTTTCTCCTCCTCCACTTTTTTGCTTGTAATTGCTCTGCTCTATTCAGACCTTCTAAAACTCCTATTATCCATATGTTACATCTCCTGAGTCTATTCCCTGTTTCTCTTATCTATTGTTTAATAATTTTCATCTCTCTAACTTTTTATTCTGATATTGGGAGAATTTCTTACATGGGTCTTCTCCTTTGGTGATTTTGTTTTCTGTAGCATCCAGTATTCTGTTTACTGTCTTTATTGAGTTCTTTTAAAATTTGGTAGTTATTATTTTGTCATTTCCAAGTATACTTATTATTACCATGATGACTGTCAAGCTTCTTTTTTTTTCTTAGATTAGCGGTGAGCTAACATCTGTTGCCAATCTTTTTTGTTCTTCTTCTTCTCCCAAAGCCCCTCCGTACATAGTTGTATATTCTAGCTGTAGGTCCTTCTAGTTCCTCTCTGTGGCATGCCGCCTCAGCATGGCTTGATGAGCCATGATGATCCTTGATGGCATGATGATCCTGCACCCAGGATCCCAATCCGTGAAACCCCGGGCTGCTAAAGCAGAGCATACTAACTTAACCACTCAGCCACCGGGCTGGACTCTCAAGTATGCTTTTTCATTTCCCAGTTGTTTCCTTTTCATGCCTCTGGTCCTTGCTTTATTAATACAGGGTCTTCCTAAATCTCATTGAAAATTTGAAAATACCAATTAGACTTAAAATATTTCTCCCTGTTTCTTGGAACAAGTCTGTTTCAAAAGAGATCACTTCTTGTGCTCTTTAAAATTAGTTTTCTTCTTTGGAAATGCTGAATGTTTTATAATGTTCAACTATTTTTCTCCAGCTCCTCCATAGAAAGGGAAGTCTGTTTGTGTTAGGAGCTGAGATTAATTTTGGATAAAAGCATGTGGATCTTGGTTACATCTTTCAGGTGCAGTCTGAAGAAGGGAAAATAATTTAAATTTATTGTAATTTTGCCAATGTGGAACTATAATTATTCTGTTTGGGTAGGGAGTTGTCGCATGTGGATGGAGAGAGCCTTGGAGGGGGAGTTTTAACTTTGCATTGATTAAGCTACCCTGTCTGTCTGCCTCGGCAGCTAGAAATCAGCTCCTCCCTCCCCAGGCCTAGCAAAGCCACCTCGTGGCCCTCCTCCAGAGCCAGTCATGGTCATGGCCCTCACCCTTCAGTGGACCAAAACCACCGTGTGCTAGCTGGAGTGCTGCAATGGGATTCCTTCCTCTTCGCCTCCTGCAGCGTGAGAATCTGCTTCCCATCAGCTGCTCAGAGATCTGCCTTTAGCATTCATTTCTGCTGCTCCATAGTGGGATTTAGGTGAAGCTCTGACAGAGGCCTTTTCCTTTATTCCCTCCCTGGGTAGCTTTCCTCCTTGTACACTGATGAATGGCTGCTGGGTGATGCTTCCCTCACTCCTTTCCTGTTTGTGTCTAAAATATCCAAGTATGTCGTTGGCACGCTCCCTAATTTCTTGAGTTCCCCTTCTTTTCTCAGTCATGTCAGTGGGGCAGAGAATTACATACATAAGCTTATCTCACCATATTGGTTCAGGATTCATACCGAGAGTCTATAAAATGTGTTTAAACCCCCTTGGCATTGAATAAAACTTTCAAACACATGAAATTTGGACACATGCCCAGTGGGAATCAGGCCTTTTTGCTCAGACCTCAAAGACACTCTATTAGTTTAGATGAGGAAGGAAACTTCAGGAAAGAAAGTTGTAAATCTAATATTCTGGGAATTTATAGAAGTTTTATCTACACCAAGCTATGGAGCAGCAAGCGTTTTGGCAGATCTGCTAAAGAGGTTCACAGTTTGGGGATAATTTCTAGGTCTTTCATAATGACTTACAGTACTGGAAAGAAAGAAGTGTTTGGTTCTAACATAGCTTTAAGCTGGCTGCTGGAGTTTCGGAGGTAGTAAGGTCTTCCTTAGGAGTGGTGCCGGCTCACTGGGGCCCATCCCTAATCAGGTAAATAGCTTAGAGCAGGTGTTGGCAAACTACTGTCTGCCACCTGCTTGGTATAGCCCACAGGCTAAGAATGGTCTTTACATTTTCAAATGATTGAAAGAATTATAAAAATAATATTTTGTGATATGCAAAAATAATATGAAATTAAATTTTATTGTCTATAAATAAAGTTTTATTAGAGCACAGTCACTTTTTTCAGTTTCTGTCTTGTATGTGGCTGCTTTCATGCTACAATGACAGAGCTAAGGATGTCTGACAGAGACCATAAGGCCTGCAAAGCTTAAAATATTTACTATCTGGCCTTCACAGAAAAAGTTTGCTGATCCCTGGCTTAGAGCTTTAAGGGGCTGTGGAAATGTTGGAAGCAAGAAAAACTCCTACCCAGAAATTTTAGCTGCTAAGGATGATTTTTCCTCTTTCTGGATTAAAACGAAGAAACTCAGAATTTCATCTTGAGGCTCACGTGGTGATGCTAGTTGACAAAGGTGGCAAGATCTGGTCTCTGCCAACACTTTATTCTTCCTGTCTTTACAAGGGTAGTTGTGACATGCTCTTAGGGTTATTTTAACACCTGTAGTTCAAGCCAGAAGAAAGAAAAAAGAGGATGACAAAGTAACAACTTGGAGATGCACACTTTTCAAGATTCTTGTAGATTTCCATGATCTGTTATTTTTGTTCATCTTCTAATCTTGTGCCTCAGCTATGAGGAATAGTTGAAAAATAGGTTGTAATTTTTTTCTCTTTCAGAGTATTAGAGACTTGCAGGGCCTTTAGAGAACCATATAAAAGGCATTTGGGAAAGTAGGGGTTAGAAAGACTCCTAAAACATCATTCTGTTTACTGTTAAGGAATGAGAAAATACTTTTTCTAATATTTCTCAGATTTGCATGTTAAAATGGCAAAATAATATATCTGAAATGGGTAAGAATCAAGTACTCAAACATTAAATAAGTAAAATATGACCCTCCACCCCTCAGAATTGCCCTCTCCAGAGACAGTCTCTACTCTCAGTTTCAAGGATGTGTGTGCACAAATGTGCACGTGCTTTAAAGATAAAATCCTACATGAGTTCATACTAATACTTTCCATTTAAATTCAGGATGTTAAGGTTTTTACTAACCTCTTTGGCCTCACACCTGTATCTCTCTTCTCTCATGCTGAGAGGCTAGTGCTCAATGACAGTGGGAATGCCAGAATATTCCATCACGACTCATTTGCTTTCTCTCATGGTTTACAGATGCACAGCAGTCTCAGAATATGCATAGCAGCATCTCTAACCAGGTGGCAACTAAAATAGCAATCTTTCTGTGATTGTTTTTGTCTTTAGCATAGATTCTACTAAAGATTCTACTAGAGCGTTTGTTTTTAGCGGTTTTTTTCCTTATTTTATTCTAGAGTGTTTTAAAGTCACTTGGAATCATCCCCCTGTGTAGTCATGCCACTAGCCTAATGATACACATTTAGGCTCATTTGTTTTATTGTATTTTCTATTTTTTGGAATTTAAAAAATATATAATTTTCTTATATAATTATTTAATAACCGATTTACATGTTTTCAAGACAAATCTACAGAACACTGGCTTATTCAGAGGCGTCAAGATTCTATCCTTATCCCCTCCACCATATTTCTTCTCTTTCCTACAGATAACCATTTAAAAAAGTATTGTTTATCTTTCCATTGTGTTTTTTAACAAAAGAAGATACATGTTTATATATTCTTCTTTGTCTTAAGTAAATTTTAACATACTCTCACAATTCCTCACCTTGTTTTTTTCACATACAATTTATATTAATCTGTACTATGTGGGAATATAATATATATGTAATGTATATATTAATATGTTTGGGTTCACTTGTATCATATTGTTTTGTTTATATTTAAATAGATATGCAAGCCTTTTCGATAAATAGTCTTTTACTATGTGGACTATTTTGTTAGCAATCTTTTTTTGTACTATTTTTTTGGTAACTAGCAAGGTTCATACTCTTGTTCTAATGTTTTCCTTTACACTAGCATCTTTTAAAAACTCCTACCCCTCCTCTTCCTAATTTTCTCTAGGTTCCCCTACTATAAGCAATATTGAAATTAACTAGTAACTTCTTTTTTCTCCTTCCTCCTTTCCCCCTTTTTAAGTATCTCATTTGAAGTAATATCCCTTTAATCTCCATTAATAAATATAATCAACAACCTTATTCTTCTTATCTTCTCTCCCCATTCTCCCTCACTTTTGAGAATTGTGCTTCATCTACCTTGTCAGAATATATAGTCATTGCATGCTCTATTCTTATAACCGTGGTTTAGTTTTCATTCTACAAGTAAATACATATTTACTGCTCTTTAACATATCTTATGTCAACATCTCTCTAGTCGTTTTGATTGTCTGAAGCTCACTCTTTACTAGATTCCTCAAGAAAGGCTCATGGGCCCAGTATTCCTTGTCTTTTTTTTTTTTTTTTTTTTATTAATGTTATGATAGATTACAACCTTGTGAGATTTCACTTGTACATTTTTGTTAGTCATGTTGTGGGTACACCACTTCCCCTTCTGTGCCCTCCCCCCACCCCCCCTTTTCCCTGGTAACCACCGATCAGATCTCCTTATCAATACCAGTATTCCTTGTCTTTTGCATGAACATGACAGTTTGTCTGTGGCCTTTATTTGCGAAAGTCAGTTTGACTTGATATACGATTCTTGCCTCACATTTTCTTTCCTGCCGTATCTTAAATATGTTGTTACTTCATTGCCTCCTGGAATAAACTGTGGCTGTCAAACTCTGATGACAATCTAATGTTCTTTCCCACATAAGAGGCTAGTCTTTTTTCTGGAATGACCAAAAGATTTCCTTCTTTTTTCCTTTGTTCTTATTGTCCCTGATGAAAGCGCAGAGGGGGATCCCCAGTTCCCAGAGGAGGGTTATGTGGACTTGTTGCCTCTCTGTGTGAAGGGACAGAAAGAAGGTGGCATCAGTGCTCTGCCACATTAGTCGTTTGATCCTCTTGTACCTCATGCCTCCTTATAATGAGTAATCCTTGGAGCACAATCCAAGACTCTCGCTACAGTAAATTCTAGTGAGTTTCCCCAAAGCTTTGCTCATAACTTTAGAGGCAGAGAGGAGGAAATTCATGGGTGAAATGAAATGTGAGGATTATGTGGATTTCCCTTCTCTACATCATGGGTCCTATCCAGACAGCTGGCACTTGCACCACTTCGGTGGACTCAGCGGGAGAGCTGAATGGATGTCATGCTCAGTACTCTGTCCAGATGTCCTATAGTAGAAGCATTTCTTTAAAAATCCTCCTCTACCTTTGAATTTTGGACATATTAATCCCTTTTTTCTTAAGGTCTGGTCCAGAATAAGACTTTCTGCAGGATACTTTTGGGCACTTAGTTCATCTCTCCTCTCCATCTTCACCCTCCCCTGCTTAGGATATCTGCTGGTATCTGAGCTTTCTCTTAAGCATTCTGGCTAGCTTTGGAAAAAAGAAAATTCTGACATTCAGGGCTCCTGAAGAAGTCATGCATGTCATGAACTGATCAATCCAATCTAATAGTTGTTACCCAAATTGCCAGCAACGTAAGTTCTCATATCACTCTTATATCCTATCTTTAGTAGAAAACCAGTAGAGTAGATTTAGGCAGGAGGGAAAATACCTATATATCGAGAGGGGAACTGTACTGGCTGAGAAAATAAATAGATTAAACTTCCGCCTAGTGAATAGTGAAATGGTTATGGCTCATAATTTAGTTTGCTAATTCCCTTAATCTTTCATAAATACAACTATATTTGAGTGTATTGGAGACTCTTACAAAATAGATTTTGCAGTGTCTATAATAAAGTAAAAGCGAAATATAATTTCAATACAGTCTGCTAAAAAAAAAAAACCTAGATGTTAAGGGCAGCCACTATATGAGAAGGGAGCTACTCTAAAGTAAAAATACTAAAGATAGAAAATGGCAAAAGCTAATAACAATAGTCTCTGCCCTCTGGATCTGCCTTTGCTTCCATTGACCTGTAATGTTCCCCTGGGATCCACATTCTGTAACAGCCCCAGAGCAGACCAGGACTGCTGAGATAGGGGAGGACAGAGGACATGTGCATCACCTCTGCTTGGAGCCACAGGCCCCAGGAAGACAATGTTGCTCAGAATGAAGAGACAGAAATCAAGGAGTTCAAAATTGAATTTTATCTCTGTGATTATTGAGCAACATACAATATCTCAATCTTGTATAAATGAAAATGACTATCTTTAATTATCGGTATATAGTTTATTCTTCAATACAGATTAAAGCATAAGAAAAATATTTTAATTATATTATGCATACTAAAGCATGCTCTGATATTTTGCGTTTAAACTTCCAAAAGAAATTTAAACTTCACTTTGCAGAAAGTATTTATTTTGAGGCTAGAATTATTTGGGAAGCCATCCAGTTTACCTCTGTCATTAACCAATGAGGCAACTAGGGCCCAGAGAGTGCAAGTGATTTGCCCAGGTTATATGATTAGTAGAAGATTTGGGCTTAGAACCCAGGGTTCTTTGCAGCTAGTACTGGACTTTTTCAAAAAGCTATTTTAAATTTTTACTTTTGTTTATATACTTATAGATACATAACCATTAGAATCATAATAAATCTCAAAGATCATCTAACCCAGCCCACAAGTAAATCAAAGCCCAGATACAGATAAGGAATCTGCACAGCTTCTTAGGAAAGAAACTTTTTTTAAAAAATCTCCAATGAAGACAGACTTAGTATAAGTCTGCATGCATAAAATGAAAGCAATTTTGTTTGGTAACTGGATTAAAGTCTGCTTTTAAAATAAAATCTGTTAATTTAATAAATTAAAATAGGCTGTTAACAACCACAAAAAGGAAGAGATGGCTTTTAACAGAACTAAATTTCTTTCAAATTATGGAAGTAGTCACCCAAAATTCCTTTAACTAGCAAGCTGTGTTTCTGCACTTAAAATGTTACTCACTGATCCACAGCTTCTGAGAGGGATCATTTATTTTACAAAACAGCGTCAAACACACCTGCAAATCTGACAGAGCAGCAGAGTTATTCACAATTGACTTACAGTTGTAAACTGTCCTCCTTTTTTTCTTGCTTGTGTCTTTCCTTCTATCTGTGGCTGAAGGATATTTGTTCCCTGCCTCACAATTTACTCAAGTTTATTTAGAGGCTGAGTAATTTGTACTTTGCATGAGGCTGTTCTCGTTGTCACAGCCATAAGACTTAGGAAACTAAACATAATAGGTTTAGGTTTTTTTAGTGGTATAGTTTACTTATATAAGTTGGTAATGATAATATAAAACCAGAAATATATATTACTTCTGAAAAGAAAAACGCGTAGGATTAAGTCAAATAAATAAAGATAAAAAAGTCTAAAAGCTTTTCAAAAGATTAATTATTTTGTTCTTCCAAAATGGATTGCATAATATATTTCAGTTCTCAAATTAAAATTAATAATTTATAATACATCTCAAATTGTATTATCTAAAGTTTTAATTTATTAAGTACTTTGTGGCAGCTACAAATATTGACATATTGTCTTCCAGTTTTTTATAACATTATCTGCATAAATCTTTAGAAAAATATTTTGACAAGGAGTTATTTACAAAGGCCCAGTAAGACATGATGTAAACATGAGCAAATTGATGAGCAAGAATAACTTTATTTTATTTATTTTATTTTTTATTTTTGTGAGGAAGATTAACCCTTAGCTAACTACTGCCAGTCCTCCTTTTTGCTGAGGAAGCCTGGCCCTGAGCTAACATCGTACCCATCTTCTACTTTATACGTGGGATGCCTACCACAGCATGGCGTGCCAAGTGGTGCCATGTCCGCACCCAGGATCAGAACCAGCGAACCCTGGGCTCCTGAAGCAGAATGTGTGAACTTAACCGCTGCACCACTGGGGCCGGCCCCAAAATATTTTGTTTCCTATAAATTAGATTTGATTTTAATAGACTTGACATTTTCTCCCTGAACACAGTTTTTTCCAGGTCTATAGTTAGGAGACAAAGTTAGAATGTAAATTGAACATTTAATTTTTATTTAATTTTCTCCCTGACATGTATATTGTGGGATGGTTTAAATGCAGCATGGCAAGTTATAGCAACTGAAATTCTCAGTTTCATCTAAAATGATTATGTAACCAGCTTTAGGAGCACATGATCTTGATATTCAATAATAACAATAACTTAATTTTGTTATCTATAAACATTTATTGAGCACTTATTATATGCCAGGCACCAATATAAGCTCTCTAAGTGTGGCCTCCAGGTCAGCAGCATCAGCATCACCTGGAAACACACTGGAAACCACATTCTTACGCCACACCTCAGACCTACCAAATCAGAAACTCTAGGGTGGGGCTAACAATTTGTGTTTTGACAAGCCCTCCAGGTAATTCTGATGCACGGTATCTTTGTCTGTTGGGCTGCTATAACAAAAATGCCATAGACTGAGTGGCTTAAACAAAAGACGTTTATTTCTGACAGTTCTGGAAGCTGGGAAGTCCAAGGTGCTGGTTCATAGACATTTTCTTACTGTGTCCTCACATGACTGAACAGCAGAAAGCCAAACGAGCTCTCCTGTCTCTTCTAATCAGGGTACTAACTCCATTCCTAAGGGCTCCACTCTCAAGACCTAATTGTCTACCAAAGACGCCACCTCCTAACATCATCACATTGGGGGTTAAGATTTCAACATATGAATTTTGGGGAGACACAAACATTCAGTCCACAACACACACTAAAGTTTGAGAACCACTGCCTAGATAAAGCATTGTTCTCTCCTTGGTTCAGAAGCCAACAGTGTAGTAGGAGAGACAGTCATGTGAACATATAATTGACATCAATCTAGTAAGTGCAGTAAAAGAGGAATATATTAGGTATAGTGGTTGTGCAAGGGAGAATGTGAGGGAAAAGGGAAGTTTTTGCTTTTTGAGCATCGAGAAATTTGCACTCTAGTTTCAGAGACAGAAGAAGGGCAATTGGTTCCAATATTGATAGAGTATGTTGGTTTTGCTTTTATCTTACATAAGCAAACAAATATCTTATATTTGTTGGTTTGAACAAATAGTTCAAATGACTTCAAATAATTCTGAACATTTTGGCAGGATCAGCGTAATCATTGTAGCTACTCTTTACCTTGCCCACCCTTCTGGCTATGATTGTACCTTTCACATGTATATTATTCTTGGAATTAATGGTTACGTAGTAGTCAGAAGAAATCTTTTAAAGATTTCCAAGGTAATAATATACTCTCTTTGCCTTGAAAAATAATTTAGTGTTACATATTAGAAAGGCCGACCTTTACTAATGGTACCCACTTTATTTATCTATTAAATCCAAAGTAAGTCTACCAAAACTACTGTCTCTTGCTTTGGAATATAACAGAACTAAACATTACAAGGCAGTGTCGTAGTTTGTGATACCTAAATCACTTAACCAATTAGGTGAGTCATCCTTTACTTTTCAGGGTACAGTACTGTAGAAATCCTCGAAATTGGCTTCCAGGCTAAACAAATTCTTTGCACTTTTCATTCTGCTGGAAACAGGGATTAGACATAAAGTAAACAACATAGGCTGTCTACTCTTTGTAACATCTTCGAAGAGATGGCCCTGATATGCACCAGTTTTCAATCACTTAAAAGGCAATAATTCAATTATACCATCCTTTATATAAGAACTGCCATTGCTTTCAGTTCACTTGCAGGCCTGAGACAAGTAAATCACTTTGATAAAATCCCTTTTTTCTCCCTCCTAGAGACTAGAATAAGTAATGATTCCAGTGATGTACCAAGGACAAAATGGATATAATGTACTTCTTATAGAAAACCAAAATATTTCATAAGGCAGTGATTCATTGTGTTATCTGGAAAATGATTTTTCTTGTGTGTGTATGTGAAGCATGTTTAAATCATTTTATATAAGGGTACTTCTAGAGAGGCAAATACTACACTTTGTTTTTGAACTCAAATGCTTGGACTGGCAGTTTATGTGCATAGGATGGGAAGAAGAATATACTTTAGAAATACATCATCCATAATTTGGGCCCATTACATGGTCACTCCTTTATGACTAGACAAAGAGAAAATATTTTCTAGGGTATTTGAAGCAAGTTCCTTCCTCATGTGAAAATAACACCTAATTCTTTTCTAAGTTCATTTTAAATATTAGCAGTATGACACATGGCTCAGACCTAAAAGGACATCAACTTGAATGTATTTTATAGTTGTCATTTTATTAAGGGTTGCTCAGCTCACTTGATTTACTTCTTAATGACCCAAGTTATTAAAAAAGATAGTCACTCTCTAATACTGTAGAGAATTAAGTCCTTAAGTACTTGACATTGACTGTTAAGGCTGCAGGGGTCCAACATTACAAGAAAGCAGGCATGTAAAGATTAAAATATATGACAGTTGGCAAATTGACTAATTAGGGTCAATGCCATGCCAAATTATCCTTTCCATTAACTTCTACATTTAATATATTTACTGGTGTCTCTTAGTAAATGAGAAAATCTTTTAATTTCAACAAGTCTAACTTAAGGGATTCAACAAGTCTGTTCAAGGGATTTTTAAAAATAGGTTATACTTTTAAATGAGTGATACAGATGCCCTAAAGCTTAATATTTTATCTTTTATGATAGGTATAATTTATAATAGAACTGCAAGTAACATTCTAGTCAAATTCTCTCCTGACTTTAGCATTCAATTTATAAGAAAAATTCTTTTATTTGGATCACATTATTCTGAATTAGGATTATTCAGATGGGTAGAATAAATTGGAAAGAATATAATCTAAGAGAATAAAATATTTTTACCTGCTCTAGATATACGTTTATAAGGCAGTAATATTTACTGAGTAGCTCCTATGTGCCAGACACTATTTTGGGCAATTCAAATGCCTTATCTCATTTAATCCTCCTATTTACATTTATCACTATACCCTGCTTTATTTTTATTCTTCCATAGCACTATCATGACCATCTAATATGCTATGCATTTTTCATATTGTCTCTCTCTTCCCTCTAACCTCTTCCCCATTAGGCAGAGATTTTTATGTTTTGTTTATTGCTCTCCCCACAATTCCATAGTGCCTGTTCATGTTCATAATAGGTACTCAAGAAATATTTCTTTTTGGTTGAGTGAATAGCCCTGTGAGGCAGGTATTATGCTCCCCAATTTACAGACGAAGAGAGCTTAAGGAAGTAACAAAACTAGAATGTGAAAATGGTTCTAGGTTGTCTACCTACTCATCTATCCATTCATCCATTTGACGAATGACTTTAAAGCCCATGGTATTTCCAATATACCACACTGCCTCCAATGCATTTACTATGTTGACATAAACATCAGCATGATAATGACAATTTTTATCAATTCATCATAGTAAGTTCCCAAAGTATCAGTGTTAGACCAGCAATTATTTTCCTTTTGTTCATTAGTAGGTTATCATTTCTCATGATATTTTATAATTTGTGATTAATTTTGAATAAATAATAAATATGTCCAAAGTTCAAATGGTACAGAGGAGTACCTGGTAAAAAGCATCCATCACATGCCTCTTCTCCGTTCCTAAACTTGCCTGCCCATTGGAATCATCTGTAGAGCTTTAACAATTACAAAACACTGTGTCTCACTCCCAGAGCTTGTAATTTACTTGGCCTGTGGGTGTGGCCTAGGTTTTGGAATTTTTAGAAGATTCCCAGGAGGGACTTTGCTTCAGGTAAAGGTAAAGCAACAACAAGCAAGTATACCCTCTTGCCTTAAATAACTAAGAAACACAAAATACATGAAACAATATTTTTTATGACATTGGACACCAGGAAACAGAAGACAATAATCCCCAAAGGATGGGAACCAAATGAGGTGAGCTGTATGACAGCCCCAGCTTATAGTCTGAGACAGTATCTAGACCATGGCACAGGGAAGGAGAATACAGGCAGAGCCTAGCTGACTCCCTGAGTTGAGCAATCAGAGCTGAGCATTTGATGAGACAAAAACAGTGAGAATCCACAGGACAAACTACAGAAGAGGAGAATTCTGAAGATCTACAGAGGGTACCTCTTGAGTGTTCAGCTGAGACCTGATTAGCACATGCATGTGAGGAAAGTACCAGAGGCTGGGGAAAAAGTAGACAGGAAATGAGTAAAGATACAGAAGATTTGAACAACACTGTCAACCACCTTGACCCAAATGACATTTATGAACCACTCTATCCAACATCAGCAGAATATACTTTCTTTCGAGTGCACACAGAACATTTACTAAGATAGACCATACTCTGTGCCACAAAACAAGTCCTAATAAATTTAAAGGTATTCAAGTCATACAGAGTATGTTCTCTGACCAAAATGGAATTATATAAAAAAGCAATAACAGGAAGATATCTGAAAAATTCCCACATATTTGGAAACTAAATAACATATGTCTAAATAACCCATGGAGCAAGGAAGATATCAAAAAGGAAATTAGAAAATATTTTTAACTAAATTAAAATGAAAATAAAACATATGAAAACTTACAGGATGCTGCTAAAACATTAGGGGAAATTTATAATGCTATATACCTACTTTAGAAATGAAGAATGGTCTCAAATCTATGAGCTCAGCTTCCATCTCAAGAAACTAGGAAAAGAGCAAATGAAACCCAAAGTAAGTAGAAGAAAGGAAATAATAAATATCAGAGCAGAAATCAATGGAATGGAAAACAGGAAAACAATAGAGAAAATTAGGGGGACCAAAAGCAGAGAAGATTAATAAAAATGGCAAATCCCTAGCTAAACTGATCATGAAAAAAGGAGAAGAAACACAAATTACCATTTTCAGGAATGTGAGGAGTAATATAACGACAGATTCTACATATAATAAAGGAAGGATAATAAGGGAATATTATGAAAATTTATGCTTATAATTTCAACAATTTAGATCAAATAAACAAATTCCCCAAAGACACAAACTACCAAAGTTTCATTAAAAAAAAAAAAAAGATAATCTGAGAGCTTTTAATTTGTAGTTACAAACCTTTCCACAAGGAAAACTCCAGGCCCAGATGACTTCATTGGTGAATTGTACCAAACATTTAAGTAAGGAATAATAACAATTTTACCCCAACTCTTTTAGAGAATTAAAAAGGAGGGAATACTTTCCAACTAATTATATGGGATCAGTATTATCTTGATACTAAAACTAGAGAAGACATTACAAAAAAAGAAAACTATAGACCAACATCCCTCATGAATATAGATGGAAAAATTCTAAACAAAATTTTAGGAAACTTAATGCAAAGAGAAGGATAATATATCATGACTAGAGTTTAGCTCAGGAATGCAAGGTTGGTTTAACATTTGAAACTTAAATAATACAACTGACCATATTAAGAAACTAAAAAAGAAAATAACCTGATCATTATAATAGATACAGCAAGAGCATTTAACAAAATTCAACTTTAAAAACACTCAGAAAACTAGGAATAGAAGGGAATCTCCCAGTCTGATAAAGGGCATCTACAAAAAACCCTAGAGATAATATTATATCTAATGGTGAGAGACTGAATGCTGTCTCTAAGATAAAGAACAAGTCATGGATGTCCACTCTTACCACTGTTAATTCAATATTTAACAAATAGCTCTAGGCATTGCAATAAATCAGGAAAAATAACTAAAAGTCATCATGATTGGAAAGAAAGAAGTAAAACCATCTCTGTTCATAGACATCTTGATTATCTATGTAGAAAATCCAAATCTACAAAAAGCTACCGGAAAAAATAAGCATGTTTAGCAAGGTCACAGGATACAAAATCAATATACAAAAATAAGTTGTATTTCGATGTACTAGCAATGAACAATCAGAAATTGAAATTAAAAAGCAATATTTACCATAACATGAAATATTTAGGGATAAATCTGGCAAAAAAAAATGTAAGACCTATACAGTTAAAACTACAAAAACATTGCTCAGAGAAATTAAAGAAGACAATTAAATGGAGGGATATACTGGTTCAAGGGTAGAAAGACTTAATTTTGTTAAGATGTCAATTCTCCACAAATTGATCTACTGATTTAACACAATCTTGATCAAAATACCAGTAGGCTTTTTTGTAGAAATTGACAAACTAATTCTAAATTACATGTGGAAATGCAAAAGAACTAGAATAGCCAAAACAACTTTGAAAAATAAAAATAAAATGAAGTACTAATACTACCTAATTTCAAAACTTTTATGCAACTTCAGTAATCAGGACAGTGTGATTTTGGTGTCAAGATCAACTAATAGATCAATAGAACAGAGTACAGGGTCTGGAAGTAGGCCCACACATACATGGACAATTGACTTTTGACAAAAATGCAATGATAATTCAGTGGAAATGGGGTAATCTCAACAAACAGTGCTAGAATAACTGGATATCCAATAGCAAAAAATGAACATCAGTTCATTCCTTATAACATATTTGAGATTAACTCAAGATGAATCATAGACCTAAATGTAAAACCTAAAACTTCTAGAAAAAATTTTAAGAGAAAACTTTTCTGGTCCTGAGTAGGCAAAGATTTTTAGATATGAAACCAAAAGCATAATCCATAAAATTACTAATGGATAAATTGCACTTCATCAAAATTAAAAACTTCTGCTTTTTAGAAATACTGTTAAGAGAATCAAAGGACAAGCCACAGGCCAGGAGAAAATATTTGTAAATCACATGTCCTATAAGGACCAGTACCCAGAATATATAAAGAAATCTCAAAACTCAATAATAAGAAAGCAAAGAATCTACTTTTAAAAATTAACAAAATATTTGAACAGTTTACTAAAATAGGTATATAGAAGCCACTAAGCACATAAAAAGATGCTCAACATCTTAGTCATTAGGGAAATGAAAATTAAAACTATGATTAGATACCAGTACATATATATTAGAACAGCTAAAATTAGAAAGATTGACCATACCAAGTGTTGGCAAAAATGTGGAGGAAGTGGAACTCTCATACCTTGATGGTGGGAATGCTAAATGGTACAATTGCTTTGGAAAATCATCTGGCAGTTTCTTAAAAAATTAAACACACATTTACCATACAATCCAGTTATTCCACTCTAAGGCATTTTTCCAAGAGAAGTGAAAGCATATGTCTATTTTTCAAAAAGTATACATGATTATGTATAGCAGCTTCACGTATAACAGTCAAAAACTTGAAACAAGGCAAATATTCCATCAATAGGTGAATAGATAAACTATAATATATACATACAGTAGAATGCTACTCAAAATAAGGAAGAATAAACTATTGATATGTGCTCCAACAAGATGAATCTCAAAGGAATTATGCTGAGTGAAAGAAGCCAGATAATAAAGAATATATAAGATAGAATTTCATTTTTATAAAATTTTAGTAAATGCAAACTAATTGGTAGGGACAGAAATCATATTAGTGGTTTCCTTGGGAAAGTTTGTTGAGATGGGGACCAGGAAGCATGAGGGGCATGAGGTATTAGATGTTTGTTATCTTACTTATGGTGATGGTGTCACCAGTCACATAAGCCAAAAGTGATCGAATTGTACATTTTAAATGTGCCACTTACTGTATGTTAACTGTACCTCAATATAGTAGTTGTTGGATTTTTTTTTTAAAGATTCCCCAGGTGATTCATATGTATAGACAAGTTTGGGAATCACTGCTCCAATCCCTCAGATTTCTGGTTCCACTCTACAGAGGCAACCTATTTTAGGCAGTTTCTTATTCTGGAAACTGGAACATTCTGGAAGTATTAGGCATATATGAACATAAATACTCCTTGTTTTAAATTCAAAAAGGGCATCTTTATACACTGTTCTGTACTTAACTTTTTTCACTTACTGTGTCTTGGAGATCATTCCTTTTCAATAAATATGGAATAGTCTCATTTTTTTAACATCTATATGTTAATCCATTGGATCTGAATTTTGTCTGATTCCAATAATTTTGACTACATGAGGTGGTACTATATGCTTATTTTAAAATCTTTTGGGAGCAAAGATGTAACTTGAATAGTTTCTAGAATTTATTTTTCTTTTCGGCACACCCTTAAGTCCTCATTTGCATGCTGTGTAATATGACAAAATGCTTCCATCTATGTGAACATACAAGCTTTCTAGAACACCAAATTCACTATGAATTAGTATTTTTTCACTGGTAAAGTCTGTATATCTATGTGAAATGTTGACAAGTGTTACATTTTGGAAAGTTATCGTGACACTTTATTTGCTTTCCTTGTCCTCTCAATATGAAATTTGGTATTTGCTTTGTCTTTCATTCAACACAAATGTTTTTAATCTTTTTTTGGTCCTTTGGTGGTTAATTCGTATTCGTCTTTAGGCCACAGCTGTTCTGGAGATGTATACTGTGTAAGTTAACCTGTTACTTGCTCTTTTGGCAAAAAAATTATTTGGCTAAACTCTTGCTGGCTTTTTTTTTTTAATAGCCGGAGGTCAAAGTGGCCAATACGAAAATAATTTTTGTTTTTAAAGTTAACCACAGTCTTTAGTTTTTAAGCTATGCTGCAAGAGAAAGACCATCTACAAACACGATGGACAAATTTATTTGGGGACCTAAATTCCCTAATGGCCATTTATGTGTCCTTCACAGTTTTCTATAATTTTCAGTCTTAAAGTAACAAGAATCTCAAAGTGTTCATTATTCAAACTACCCATATTGTCATATACTCTGTGCACTTACTGGGTTTGTTAGTGAACATTGAATCTTTTTATGACTAATGATATTTTGAACTTTTTGCCAACATTCATCAGATGTTGAGTCAACACAGTTTGTGTCAGTTGAGTAGTTTTGTACTCATTAGCTGATGAAGTCAGAAGATTCATTGCAGCTCCTCATAGTTAATTCACACACTCATTTTTCACATCATTAAACTCTATATTCCTATGATCAGATGTTGTAGCTCCTTGTCCACCTCTTTGTTCCTCATTTTGCAGGATTTCAGGGAATTGTTCCCATCATATCCAGTTATGTTTGCTTGTATTTGTACATCTGAAGTCACCTTTCTGAGGAGTCTACAATGGAATAAAGTTACATGTTTCGAATGTCATTTTTCCCTGAAGTGGTGGTCTTTTGGCTGAGAAAATAGTTTTACTGACTAGTGAATTACCTTTTACACCCCTCTCCATCTCTGAGTACTTAACTTCTTAGTTTACTCAAGATGCGTCATTCTCTAACCTAGGGAAAGTGTGGAGAGCCTGATTCAAAAGCATTCCTATGCCCGCTCACCCATTCGCACTTATGGAGGAGAAGAGGATGTGCTGGGGGATGAGGTTCAGACAACACAAAACAGAGGTAAGGCAGCTTCTGAATTTTGCAGTTGCTGGGAGCAAGAGCACCTAAAGGAGAATGAAGGCAGGCAGGATTAGAAGAGACTTCTAATCCTCAGGGTACCCATTGCCCCAAAAGTATTTCAGGAGCCTCTTCAGGAAAGCACAGCCCCTGAGGCTGATTTTCACACAGTTCATTATTTTGCCTTTGAGTCTTAAGTGATTCTGCCTACTGAAGGTTTCTTGGGGTTTGTTTTATAGTAAAAGGACATCAAGCCTCTGAGTCAGGGCTCAGGAGTTACTTGTCTGTGATCCACTACCAAAGAGCTGTTGGACTTAGGGGGCAGTTCCTTAGTCTTTCTGAACCTCAGTTTTATAATCTGAAAGTCAGAGAATATATCTGTTCCACTTACATCAGCAATATCTTATTAGGATCAATGACTGAAACAGAAAACACTTTTAAAAAGAAGATTCTCCTAGTGAAGGGCATTACATAGAGATGGTGGCCCCAGTGGTGAGAACAGGGCAGTACTGAAAAGTTCCTTTGTCATAAAGGCTCAGGGAGGAGCCCTCTGCACCTGGGAGTCCAGAGAAAAAGAGACCAGAGGGTGCCCAATCCTGGGCACAGGGATGTTCCAATGGGCAAAGAGCCCTCTGTCATATTTTTACGTCCATAATATGGAATAGCATAATCAGTCAAAACATAGGACATCTCTTATAACTAATGTAAATGAGTTACTAGTAATTATACATTTGGAAAGTTCAGTGTCAACTCTTGTTTAAACTTCCAGATGCTGTGATGTAAAAAAAAACTTTTGCAACTTGTCAAATATTTAATAAAGAATTATGGAAGTTAAAAAAAAAAAAAAAAAAGGAAAAGAAAAGCACTCTTGTGGGTTCTCACAATGGCTTTGGAAACCGAGTAGCTTTGTTGAGGCTGGTATGTCCAGCCTTCCTTACAGGGATGCTGCAGAGATTAGCAAAGATATCCGCAATTTGGAGCTCCTTTAAAGGGAATCAGGTGACTGCCTTCAGGCAGGGTACTAGTGCTCTCTGGGGGTACACAGGCCACCTAACAAGTTAAGTCTTTCTCTATTTAGTAAATTCTCTCTTCCATATATGATTTAAATGATGTCTTCTTATCTAGAAAGGTAGATTTGCCTTGTGGTTGACATGTTTGTCTTTTTAAATTGCAGATCTATTATATATTTTTAAAAATAAATTAATCCTTACTGATAATGTAATTCTTGATTTCCACATTGAAAGAGAGTTTCCAGCCTAATGAGTTGTTTTTCCTTTCAGGGTCAGCCTTTACAACATCTGATAATTTGTCTCTCAGTTCCTGGGTATCATCTTCATCCAGTTTTCCTGGATTTCAGCACCCACAGTCCCTGACTGCTCTTGGCACCAGCACAGCATCCATAGCAACACCCATTCCTCACCCCATACAGGGTTCTCTGCCACCATATAGCCGACTTGGGATGCCTCTGACCCCATCAGCCATTGCCAGCTCCATGCAGGGCAGTGGCCCAACATTCCCCTCATTCCACATGCCTCGGTACCATCACTACTTTCAGCAGGGGCCCTATGCTGCTATCCAAGGACTGCGCCATTCCTCGGCTGTGATGACACCATTTGTATGACTCTTCTAAAAACAGGAGAATCCAAATCCAGAATGTGCAAATGGGTATGGAAATATAGGACAGGGTCGGGTGGGTGGGATGTGGGGTGTTGGAGCAGGGGCTCTCCAGGAGACATGGGACCTATTACAGAGGAGAGCTGGACTCACAATAAAACCTGCCACTGAGGGAATGTACCATGGACCAGGATTCATCTGTAGTTGGGGGACAGCTCTTGGGTTCGAGAAAGAATCAGTGTAAAGTTCTTAGGCAGCCAAAGTCCTACAATTAATAGGATATCAATTTACCCAGAAAGTTTAATAATACAAGGCAGATGAATCTTAAGGTGCATCATTCCTAGTGATTAAAAATGCTGTGTTGATGCAGTAATGTATAAAATCAACATGTATAGATTTTCTTTCTGCTTTCCACAGGTTAAAAAAACCTTTAAAGAGGCAATACTGTATGACATACTTACCATAATGCATAACGACTAACTTAAGTCCATTTCTCCTTGTAGAAAATGAGAGCCAATAGAGAAATATTTGTAGTGCTTTAGCCTAAGCATGTTTAGTTTTCCTTTGTGTTAGTTTGCTGGGGAAGGAGCTGAGATAATGCCCATACATCCTATTTTGTGGATGAATAGGTGGTAATGACTTCACAAAGTTCTTTTTGTAATACTGAAGGGCCAGTACCTGACAAGCTCTTTTTCACAGGCTTGTCTTCTTTCTTCCTAATTCTCTTTCTTGCGACTACTTGTCACTTATGTAGGAAAAATCTATATACAATTTTGAAGCAAGAGGTTTTGTGTGTTATATGGCAAAACTGAGGTTTTAGTTTTCTGGGCTGCATTCTAAATACACTACTGACTTACTCAGTGAGGAAGGTAAAGCCTCTACATTGTGACACAGAGGCTTTCTTCTACTTACAGCTGCAATAAAAAGATGGTTGCCCTATTGTGAAAGGAATTTCTCTGCCACGGGTGCCAAAGGCCCCTTCAGTTTTACTTCAGCTTTGGGAGACCTCATGGATGTTTAAATGTACCAGGCCAAATTCTCCTTTTCAATAAATCCACTTTGTTCTTAGATTAGCTGCTGCCACTGACTGACAAGGATTTGTGAATGACCATTCTGAATGCCCACAGAGCCATCATTTAACCTATGTTCATGAGAAGTTGTGTCCATATGTCTGATTTGTCCTTTTTTCTTACTGTGTTACATTCAGTGACTCCTTTACCACTTTTCTAGCCCATTACATGAAATTTCATGTTAACTCAGTGACTCCCCAGCTGAAACATTGGCAGTGCTTATAAATAAGTCTAAAGCAGTCATCCACTTTATTTTCAGCTCTTGCTGTCTTCTCACGCCTTCCTTTAATGTTTAGTATAGTATTAATGATATTTTAGTTATATATAATCTGTATATTATTTTTGGCCAACATATATCTAAACATTTACAGTCAGGGTAGTACATTTGGCATTTTTCAAGTTTATTTCCCTAATAACAGAAATTTAATGAAGTTTATGGTCCTTCAACTTTAGATATAATGTATTCTAGCTACAGGATATAACCTGTCTTCTTCACAAGGCTCCCCAAAACTCTATTTTAATTTAATTTAAATTTTGTATATAATATTCATTCTACTCTGTTCTGACTGCAAAAGTATTGAATCTTAAAAGAGATGGGAACTACCGCTGCTGAGAGTAGAGGTGTGTTTGGGAGTAAATGCAATATGCTTATCATATCAGACTCCAGTGGGATTTTATTTGGTTGTTTTAATGGTAGGCTTTTCCATATCAAATGCCTTTCTTCGGCACGCCCAGCCTGTGAAACAAGGCATAATGGCACAGCCTGTCTACATGATGCCATTGTTGGATTATTCTGCACTTGCCTTTCTCCCCTGTATCCCAAAGGGTACTTCTGGAGAAGCATGGGCTATGTTAACCAAGCATCTCAAACTCCTAAGGCAGACACTGTAGGCTAATTCCTATCTTTCTCCATGTTATTCTATAGTATCCACAGGTAGTTTGTTTTCCAACACAGCACAGATGTGCTTTTCTTTAAAAAAGCAGTTATGAGTAATGCTTAAGTATCCATAGACCTTAGGATGCTGATTTAATAGTTGGCCTGTTGCCAGTGCTCCTTTTAGTACAGAGTCCTTCTGCTTAAAGCAGGAATAACAAAAGTAGATGCAATTTTACATGATGCTATTGAATACCCTGGTAAATTACTGGTCTGCTGAAGTGAATCTGTATCTCAATTTTCTTTCCAATGAGAATGAAAGGAACATTTTAATACTATTTTGACATTTTCCCCAATTGGTGTGTCTCAAAGTAGGTTTGTATGTTTTTGTTAAATATGATTTTACACCAGTATTTCTTGACTTCATAACTTTTATTTTGTAACTAAGCAATATAAAACTAAAAAAAAGTAGAGTGGTTAGAGAAAAGCAAAGACTAAGGTATCAAAGCGTGCTCTTGGAAAAATCACACCTGAAATTCTAAATTGGATATATTTTTTAAGTATTTGGTATTATTTGAACCAGAAAGAAAAAGTACAAGTGATATGGAGCTTCAACTGATCAGAGTCACTCTAGCCGTGGGAACCAGGAGTAGATATTTACCCTGCGTGGGCCTTTCTGAGCTATTCTGGTTGTTGATTCTTACGTAACTCCTTGGGTATTTCAGATTTAAAAGTCTAAAGTCTATTCTACCAAAAGTAATTGCAAGAACTAGATAATTAGTGGGAAAGCCAATGGAATAATAAAGAGTATGAGTTATAATATACTTGGAATAAGTTCAGGGTTTCCCCCCAGGTGTATTACAGGATCAAAAAGCACGGCTAACATGCAGTGCTGCTAAAAAGAGCCACTGCTGCCAGAACTGCTTTATCTAACCCAAAAGAATTAATTCATAACTTAATAGGTTTTGCATATGTGATTTATTTTTAAAACATTTATCAATAATTCTGAGTAAGTTCAATTATTTCTTTTACTTGCTTAAAATTTACTTTAAAAGTAAAGTAAATCTTCCTCTCTCTTCTGTCCACCCTTAGCAGTATAAACATATCTAGCTTGTGTGTAACATATCACAAATTGTTAGGTAACAAGATCTACATTAATGAATTTATATTGCATTGCTGGTCCTTTTGAGTTTATAACAATGATACATTATCTGGAAGGCCTACCTCCATTCTTAGTAGGAGGGCACAGAGTAGGAGATATTAAGTTTTCTTATACTTATCATGTAGCAAAAGCCTATGTAGGGTTATACTATAGGAGTTACATTGACTTCTTATATTGGTATTCCAAGACCCCGCCCTCCCCACCCCATCCACATCTCAGTCATTGTACTTCTCCAGCCACAACATTCCCCCCTCAAAAAAATAAAAAGGGAACCCTCTAAAAGCCAAAGAAAAAAGAATTCTTAAAGAAAAGGATCCCCATTCCTATAATGTCAGTGATTTTTTCCGAGAGATGTTAGGATATTTATCCCATTTCTGAATTTCATTTTAGCTTTTCAGGCTGTCCTGCTTATATTTAAGCTGAATTATATACTGAGAAAAATAAACTTCAAATAAAATGGGTGGAGTGACTTTACGACCCTATTAAATATGCAGTCGTGCTTAGCCATGACTCAGCATCTAAAGTTCAAAAAATTCAGTATGTAATATACAGGGACACATGTTGCAAGAAAAGCATTCTTTTTACTCAATCTTCCATTGACTAAGCAAAGAAAACTGTTTTCATTTTAAGTGTGTATGTAATTGATAATTATTACAAATAAAACAATAATATACCCTAAATCTAGACTAGACAGAAATAAAGCACTGGGCAGAAAAGATTTTCAGTTGGCTCCTTTATAGAGCCCGGCTTGGGTGGAGGATGGATTTTATATGTTTTTGTATTATTTCAGAATGCAAGGATTTTATGTAAACAAGCAAAGGGAAGGTTACAAACTCTTAAACCTTTAGAAAACCATAAAATCCTTTCTTCATATTCCATGCCAGTTATAAAATATGGCAATACTTATCTTTCTTCAGCATGCTTAAATATGGAACAGTTCATTTATAAATATTTGATAGGCAAATGATCCATAAGTATTTTGTGGCCCTTCTTTCTCTGTTCCTCCCTGGATTCCAATCCCCTCCTTTGATATAAGAAAATAAAAACATTTTGGTGATATAATACATCTGGACAAAAAATACAATTTGTTGTATTTTACTTCTGGTACATTGCAATACTGTATTTAGTTGTTGCTTTTTCTTATTTTCAGAAACCTAGAAGAAGGTCTTTTATTTCCTAAAGGATAAAATTGGATGTGGCCTCCTTAGTGGGCTCTCTCACACATCTACTGTTTGCTGTGTCATTTGCTTAATGAATTGCGTGAGAACAGTCACTGTAATGAAGTGTGTGTGTTGGGGGGTGGGGGGAAGGGCATGGGAAATGTTTTATGAGAAAAGAAGTTATAAGCCTAATACTATGAAGTAACATCTAATGAAGTTCTTTTTAAGTGCAATATATTTATTTCTGCTAGAAATGTATTATCAACATTATGTAATATTTGAAGCATTACATGTTATTTGTAAACAGCTTAAAATTATATATTACCCAAAATTGTACAGAAGTACAAATGTGTGGATATTAATTTCTTTCATTAAAAATGGTGTGTTTTTGATATATATGCACACATTTACACCTTTCATTATCTTACACACTTTGCTTCGTGACTTTTGGTACCTGTTTCCCCGCCTAAAAAAGAAGAGGATTAGTAAGATCAGGGGTCACAACTGGCACTCCCCAGGCCAGACACAGCCCACTGGATTCCTACACAGGCTTTGGGTTTTGTCTTTAATGGCACTGAAAGCCTTTTGGAGAAGACATTGCTCTCAAGTCCCCACCAGTTCCTGTTTCCCATTTTCCTACACCCAGGCCCCTTCACTCATGTCCTCTACATAATGAATTCTTAGAATCCTGGGACTTTACACCTCTCTGTACTGCATGATACTGAAGACTCTATAAAGCTTAAAGAACTCCTACCTCTCATTCTAGGCATGAGCTCTTGGATGTGCTGTAATGATATTACACACAGCAGGCTGACACAAAATAAGATTAGCCGAATTCGAAGTCTTAATCCTTCTTCCACATGACAGTCCCTCAAAATATTTGACGTTATCATACCTTCTGCTTTCAGAAGTCTGCTCTATTACCCTTAATTTTTTGTGCATGCCAAACACCAACCTTTTAAAAATCTTTCTTTTGGAATAATTCCAAGCTTGAAAAGTTGCAAGAATAGTATAAAGAAACCTTGTATACTCTTTACCCAGATTCACCAGTTGTTAACTTTTTACCTCATTTAATTTATTATTTGCATTCACACTGAGTAGTGCATGCATACATATACATACACACTCGTAATACATACAAATTGTGTTTCTGAACCATTTGAGAGTAAGCTTCATATATCATGCCCCATTATCCCTAAGTAATTCAAAGTGTACTTCCTAAAACCAAGAAGATTCCATTAAATAGCCACAGTAGACTTAGCAACTTCAGTACAATACTGTGATCTACCATCTGTACTCCAACTATGTCAAATGACTTGGTGATGTCCTTTCCAGCATATTTTTTCCTTCACTACAGATCCAGTTCAGGACCACATATTGCTTTTAGTCATCATGTTTCTTTAGTTTCCTTTAATCTGGTACAGTTCCTCAGCCTTTGTCTTTCATGGCAAAAGGATTCCTATTTTTCGATGGTTTATAATTTATTATTGTCCTTAGTTATCTTGATGTTCAAATCATCCCAGCTTTGGTGACTGGGAGTCCCTTAAGCTGACTCCTGTGTCCTTTTGACATGCCATAACTTGGTTTTTTTTTTAGCACTTCTTCAATTTCTGGCATAAATGTTGTTCCAGGCTCACCTTTACCTTTCCTGCCCCAGCCCTGGAACCAGCCATTTTTACAGGAAGCCCAGATTCCTTTTAGTTGGGAAACTGTAGTAGAAACCAAGATGTGGGTGCCAGATGTGCTCATTGGGGTATATTTGTTTCTAGGTCTTTTCAGCCGACAGTTAGGAATACATATATATATATGCACACACATTCACATATATGTATGTGTGTGAATGTGTGTATAAAACATATTAGAATCATGAGTTTATGCTAATATCTCCAAGTCAAGTGCACTCGCATAGGGTCCTTTTTCCTTGCTTGGCCCCAATCCATAGCTATATCTGCCTTCTTCCACAGTGGGAACCCTGGCTCCCAACAACATCAACATATTTATTCACTCAGTTTTACCATATAGCCCAAATCATTTCACATGGCTTCACTCACACAACTACAATAAACAAATCTAAAAAGAGCTCAGGATTTGTCTGTGGTTGTTCCCCACCTACTCAACCAAGTGTATAGAGTCAAATGACATGTTTAGCAGTTACTTAGATTAGCTCCTTTTATGTTCTTCTGTGTTATGTTATTCATTTGCAATACAACTGGGTTCATTTGTTCAGATTAGTTACAGTTTTAAGGGGGTTTTTCTTTTCATTCTTACTGATTAAAAAAAAAATAGAGCATTAACATGCTTCCAACAAAAAAAAACTCACAGAACTGATAAGTGATTCTAGCAAGGTTGTAGGATACAAGGTTAATATAAATAAGTCAATTGCTTTCCTATATACTAGCAATGAACAATTGTATTTTGAAATTAAAAATACAGGGGCTGGCCCCGTGGCCGAGTGGTTAAGTTCGCACGCTCTGCTTCGGCAACCCAGGGTTTCGCCGGTTCAGATCCTGGGCACGGACATGGCATCACTCATCAGGCCATGGTGAGGCAGTGTCCCACATGCCACAACTAGAAGGACCCAAACTAAAAGATATACAACTACGTACTGGGGGGGATTTGAGGGAGAAAAAGCAGAAAAAAAAAAAAAAGAAGATTGGCAACAGTTGTTAGCTCAGGTGCCAATCTTAAAAAAAAAATACAACACCATTTATATCAGCATCAAAGAAGGGGAAAAGAAATACTTAGTTATAAAATAATAAAATACATGCAAGATCTATAAAACTACAAAACTTTGATGAAAGTATTCAAAAAAAGATCTAAATTAATGGAGAGAATTCCAAGTTTATTGATAGGTAGACTCAATATTGCCAAGATATCAGTTCTTCTCCACTTAATCTATAGATTCAACAAAATCTCAACAAGTTTTGTGGCTATCAAAACACGGATTCTAGGGACCGGCCTGGTGGTGTAGCGGTTAAGTTTGTGTGCTCCATGTTAGCAGCCTAGGGTTCACCCGTTTGGATCCCAGGCATGGACCTATGCTTCACTTATCAGGGCATTCTGTGGTACTGTCCCACATATAAAATAGAGGAAGATGGGCATGGATGTTAGCTCAGGGCCAATCTTCCTCAGCAAAAAAGAGGAGGGTTGGCAGTGGATGTTAGCTCAGGGCTAATCTTCCTCAAAAGAAAAAAAATAATTAAAAAAAAACTGATTCTAAAGTTCATATGGAAACGGAAAAGACCCATAATTGCCAACAAAATATTGACGAAGAACAAAGTTGGGGGACTGACAGTACTCAACTTCAAAACTTACCATAAAGCTATAGTAATAAAGACAGTATGGTATTGGTGGAAGAATAGACAAGTAGATCAACAAAACAAAATAGAGATCCCAGAAAATAAACCCAGATGAATATATTCAACTTATCTTTGACAAAGGAGCAAATGCAATTCAGCAGAGAAACAATCTTTTCAAAAAATGGTGCTGGAATAACTGGACATACATACACAAAATAATCAATCTAGATACAGACCTTGCACCTTTCACAAAAATTAACCCTAAATGGATCACAGACCTAAATGTAAAATGCAAAGCTATAAAACTCCTAGAAGATAACACAGAAGTAAATCTAGGTATTTCTTCTTGGCCTTTTGGCTGAGATCAAGTGTAGAAGTAAATCTAGGTAACCCGGGCTTTTTAGATACAACATCAAAAGCACAATCCATTAAATAAAAGTTAATATGATGGACTACATTAAACTTAAAAATTTCTGTTCTGTGAAAGACTATTAAGAGAATGAAAGAACTGGCCACAGGTGGGAGAAAATGTCTGCAAAACATATCCGATAACAGATTTGTATTCAAATATACAAAGACCCATTAAAACTCATCAATTAGAAAACAAACAACCCAATTTTTTTAATAGGCAAAAGATCTATCTGAACAGACACCTCACCAAAGAAGATATAAAGCTGAGAAATAAACATCTGAAAAAACGCTCAACATCATACATCATTTGAGAAATGCAAATTAAAACAATGAAATACCACTACAGATCTCTTTAAATGGCTAAAATCCAAAACACTGACAATACCAAATGTTGCTGAGGATGAAGAGCAACAGAAACTCTCATTTATTGGAGGTGGGAATACAAAATGGTGCAGCCACTTTGGAAGACAGTTTGGCAGTTTCTTGCAAAGCACTTAGTCCTACCATATGATCCAGCAGTAGCGCTCCCAGGTATTTACTCAAATGAGCTGAAATCTTATGTCCACATAAAAACGTGCACATGAATGTTTATAACAGCTTCATTTATGCCCAGACTAGGAAGCACCCAAGATGTCATTCAATAGGTGACTGGATGAACAGACTGTGGTACATCCAGACAATGGAATATTATTCTGCAATAAGAGGAAATGAGCTTTCAAGGCATGAAAAAACATCGAGGATCTTAAGCACATACTGCTAACTGAAGAAGCCATTTTGAAAGGGCTACCTACATACTGTATGATTCCAACTATATGACATTCTAGAAAAGGCAAAACTATGAAGACAGTAAGAAGATCAGTAGTTGCCAGGGGTTTGGGAGGAGGAAGGGAGGGATGAATAGGTGGAGCACATAGGATTTTTAGGGTAGTGGAACAATTCTGTATGATATTATAATGGTGGATACATGACATTATGAATTTGTCAAAACCCAAAGGACTGTACAACTCGAAGAAAGAACCTTAATGTAAACTATAGTTACATTAGTTAATAATAATGTATCATTATTAGTTCAATTGTAACAAATGTACCATACTAATGCAAGATTAATAAGAGGAGAAACCGTGTACAAGGATGGGAGACAAGGGATATATGAGAATTCTATACTTTCTGCTCAGTTTTCCTGTTACCCTAAAACCGCTCTAAGAAATAAAATCTATTAATTTTAAAAAGCCCCAGAGATACCACTTCACACCCACTAGGATGGCTGTAATAAAAAATGATGGATGAGAACAAGTGTTGGCAGCGATGTGAAGAAACTGGAACCCTTGTATATTGGTAGTGGGAATAGAAGATGGTGTGGCCACTTTGGAAAACAGTTTGGCAGTTCATCAAAGGCTTAAGCTCAGAGTTAGCAGATGACCCACGATTTCCCCTCCTAGTTGTACACCTAGGAGAAATGAAAACAAACGTCCACACAAAAACTTGTATGTGAATATTAATAGCAGCATTATTCATAAAAGCCAAAAAGTGGAAACAATCCAAATGTCCATCAACTTGTGAATGGATAAAGAAAACTTGTATATCTACACAATGGAACATTATTTAGCTATAAAAAGAAATGAAATATTGATAAATTCCACAACATGGATGAACCTTGAAAACATTATGCTAAACAAAAGAAGCCAGACACAAAGGACCACATATTGTATGATTCCATTTATATGAAATGTCCAGCAAAGGAGTATTCATAGAGACGGAAAGTAGATTAGTGGTTGCCAAGGGCTGGAAGGAAGGAAGAGTGGCAATGACTGCTAATGGGTACAGGTTTCTTTTCGGGGTAGTGAAAATGTGGAATTCGGTAGTGCCCTTGGCTGCACAACCTTGTGAATATACTGAAGTCACTGAATCCTACACTTTAAAAGAATGTATTTTATTTTATGGTATGTGAATTATATCTCATTAAAACTATTTTAAAATATAAAAGAAAAAAAAAGCTATCCAGTAAATCTTTTATTTCCTTTCTTTAGGGTCTAACCTGTCAATTTTGAGGACTTTCAGGGGAGTAAATTTTGTGGACTTGTGAGTTAAGAGTGGGCAGCCTAGAATCTTCTCCCTGCCTCAATTTTTTTTTATCTGTAAAAAGAAGATACTACCTATTTAATAGCACTGTGCAGCCTTATGCTCTCAATTTATATTAGCTTATTTTTATTCCTTCCTTCTTTTTTTCCCAGGAAGAATTGTAGCTGGTTCTTTGGACTCCCTGGGAAAGAAAAAGGTGATATAAATAATTCCTTCTCCATCCTGAGCCTTGATATGGTAACAGTTGCTACCTTTCATCAGACATTTACTTTATCTATGCACTTTATATATATTATCTTACTTAATCTTTGCAACAACTCTATGAGGTAGGAGCTAGTATTATTCTCTGGAGGTATGAAAAAACTGAGGCTTAGAGAGATTAAGTGCTCAGAGACCCAAGTGAGTAAGAGCCAGGATTCAAATCCAGTCTGCAGTCATAACAAGGACACTGCACTAACCCCTCAAATAAATACTTCTAAATTTTAAGAATTAAAAAAAAAGTCTACCTTGCCCTTTCTGAATCCAGGTACACAGCCTTAATTAAGAAACATAAAAGCTGCATAATGACAGTTTTTTTCCTAACATATTATAAATTGTCACTAGTAAGTAACTCAAGAAGAGTTTCAACAGACTGACCAGAAGGGAATTTTAAACTACCACATTTATCTTTTAGGGATGGGTCAGTATCTCTGTGGAAGCAGTACTCTGCTGCCCAAGCAAGAGTCTGGTAGTCTTGATGTAAACACTTATTACTTATTCAGGGATGTTTTTCCCTCCCCTTTATACTCTAGTTGTCATTTAGGCTGCTGGAGGATAGAAGTAATTAGAAAATGGGAACAATGAAGCTTACTGTACTTAGAGACTGGAGAGTAAGTGGAGTCAGGGAGGAACCAGAAGAACAGAGACCAGGGCCAAAGTGAAGGTAGGTTGAGGCTGGGCTGAACAGACGAGAGAGAGAAAGGCTTAGCTCATCTGGGGTGGCAGTGACAGGTGTAGCAACTAGAGGACAGGATGGGGGACAAACTGTGGGGTAGACTGCAGAGAGCGAGACCCTCAGGGTGGAATCAGAGCACATAGCAAGAGACATAGGAGGAGGGAAGGGAAGCACCGGTAAGAAGAGAGTTTGGCACAGGGCACTGTTTTACTTAATAGGTATATCTTTCCAGCTACCCTAATATATGTACAAATACTAACTAGAATCAAATAAGTTTAAAAGACTAGTAAAGCCATGTGGTCCAAAGTCTTTATTTCAGAGTTGAGGAAATCAGAGCTAGAGAAGTAAAGTAAATTACCCAGAACATACAGGGCCCAGTCCAGTGAGATTTCTAGGTCACTATGTCATAATCAAAGTTAAATCTTAAATCAATCTAAAATATGTGATATAAAACATTCCAACAGTGCCTTATGTATCATTGCTGTTTTTGCTATGTTTTGCATTTAATCTGCCCGTATATATTCTACAATTCATTCTTTAATATATTTTAAGACTTTTGCTTATTAATATTAAGGTAATAATTCTTGTATTAGTTACTTTGATAGTAAATAAAAATAATCTCAATACGTTGAAGTTTGTACACAAAACTATTGTCACTGGGTTTATGGAAAAATTGATTTCTGGGGTATGGTATATGTATATATGCACATGCTTGTGTATATATTGGTTAAGTCATGTAGCAATGATTACTGAGTACCCTTCTGCTCAAATCAGTGTGCATATGCTATGCTGCAAGTGGGTAGTCTCCCCAAGTAGGGAGTGAAGGAATTCTCCCAATTAATTCATGGATTAACCTCCCTTCCTCTGAATGAAACATGCCTCTATATAAGGCTTGCTGCCTGCAGCCGCAAAGAGCAAGAAATGACAGGTACTGCCAAGCCTACTTGGTTGTTTAAGCAATCAAAGTTTATTGATAAAGGGAAACAGAACAAGGAGCAGGGATAAAGGGGAACAACAAATTGGTACTTACAACATCCACACCACAATCAGCTGGGGAAGTCCCAATAGTTTGTAGGGCAGGTGGGAGTGCCGATTGTCCAGGTCTGAGGCAAAGTGTCCTTTCCTCAGCAAGACTTCCAATTATTCTATGCCTGTGACTCCCTTTTATCCTAAGGTTTCTCTGGGTTCCAACTCAGGGTTTTAGACATTTGGATATTTTGACTTATTTCTTCTTGTTCCCACGGATGGGATGTTTTTATCTTTTTTGTTCCCACGGATGGGATGTTTCTAAAGTCCTGTCAGGTGCCCATTGGGGTGTTCAGCCCAGACAAGGAACATGACACAGGACATATTTTTTGTAACTTGTGCCTTAGAGTCAAGGCTGAAGTAGCTATCTTTGGCCCTGGGACCAGACACATTTCTTTGTGTGGGGCCCACGCCTAGTGTCCTTGGAAGGTGCAGGGGTCAATGAACTCTGTACAAGGCTGTTCAAGGTCAAGGGGGTCTCAATTCATCTGATATAGGCCTGGGGAACTAAACTAAACTAAACATAAAGAATATGCTTTATTTTTTTAGGACCAGAATACGGGTGGCTGAGAGACCTCCAGTTTTCAAAGGAGAATAGGCCCCTCATGGACACACAAAGTAGACCAGAATGCTTAGAAATTCCAACTTATCACAGATACCTTTTCTCCTGCGGACAAAATGCAGTGTTATGCAAAGCATCACATACAGATGCATTTACATTCAAGCTATATGCTTCACTGCAACTTGGTGACTTTCCATTTTCTCCTATGAAGAAGCACCTGCATCCAACTAGAATTTAAGCAGGCTCTATAAAGTAATTCAATAGCAGCAGATGTACTATTGTAAAATGGATCAATCCAGGAAATGTAACGGTTTTAGACTGAAGCAGTTGTTTTATAAAACACACATGTGCAGATACATTTCTTCTACTGGAGGCAACTTGCTGAAGAATTTGAAAG
This sequence comes from Equus quagga, assembly GCF_021613505.1. NCBI lineage: Eukaryota > Metazoa > Chordata > Mammalia > Perissodactyla > Equidae > Equus > Equus quagga. The sequence continues at coordinate 89,683,487 of NC_060274.1, read as the reverse complement.
GATCTCTTAACGTATGAAAACAGACCAGTTAGAAGATAAATAGCTGCCAAGAACCACAAACCCATGGTTATCCCATTTCTGGGAGACAAAAATAGAGATACATGATTAAACAAAAAGATTTTTTCATCTTTGTGAATTTATAAGAAGTCTCACAAAAGTATAAAAAAATGAATCCCATTTGGTTCGCCTTTTTAAAAGTTCTTAATTGAAATGAGTAAAATTACTAAATCAAATTCTTCTAGAAGAATCTTGCATATGTGGTTCAGTTATAGTTACATAATTAGGAGAGCCTAAGAATTTTGCTACCATCTTTTGGACCAACTAACGATGACAGACTGGAGATAAATGCTTGGATGCCAATTCCAACTCCTTGCAGCATAAAAGGGAAAAAAGTATTTTAATATATAAGAAACTGTGAAATAGCACAAATAAAAACCTATCTTTTTGCAGAAGAGTATCAATTAAAGGGAAATTAGTATTTTAAGTTATCAAATTATAAATGGAAAATTTAACATTTTCGAAGTGACGTTCACGGAACTACCTCTATCTTATATAACCAAGTAGATATAGATGTTACTGACCTATCATTTATATCTACGTATTCGCACAAAGTTAAAACATTTAAACTTGATAAAAAGTTATCTGAATCAATTAAAGCAAAGTCATTATTATTTGGAAAACCAAACATCGGCCATGATGAATATCTTAATTATTTTGATATATGAAATATACAATGTAATTATTTTTGTGCAGGGTTACATTTGGAATTTCCCTATATTTCATATTTAGTAAACTGATTTATTACAAGAACAGGTTTTTTCTTTTTAAAAATGAATTTAAAAACTACCTACATTTTTAAAATTCTGATTTACAAGTCATTATTGCCATCTGCTGGTTATATAGCTTCACTGCATTTTTTTGTAAAAATTACCAAACGCTTTACTAAAAGACAGAGAAAACAGAGACGAGTTTTAGAAATAGATGACTGGATTAGAAATCTCTATGCAAGAGAAATAATTTGCTAAATCATGAGGCATCTTCATTTCAAAGAGGATAATGCAAGAATATATTGCATTGTATAAAGTTATAATGTGCTATTTTAATTGTCAGTTCATCATGGAATAAGTATCAAGCATACTGGTTTAAGTTATTGTCATTATAGCATGTAGCTAAAATAGTACTCGAATAATTGTTCAAAATAACTAGGTCAAAATAAGTGACTACTGTTAGAGAAGTTATAAAATGTCACGATTGTATTCAACTGAATAAAACTAAGTACCATGTTTTCCCTCACATACACAAATCTATTCCTCTCCTTAGTAAGAGAATGCATAATTACTTAGGCAAATGTATCTCAGTTTTTTGAGTTAGCAAATGAACCTAGAACTTATATTACTGTTTAATAATAGAACTAACATATAACTTAATGACAAAGAATCCAGGTGAGCAAAATATTAATTCAAAGTAATACTCATCAGAATACTCTGAATATGGTTAATCTACAGCAAGATATAGCAACATCTTTTTTTTTAATTAAGCACATATTATATTTTAAGTGCTTTAACATTTTTCAGATGAGGAAATAATTATTAGAGAGGTGAAGTTACCAGCTCAAAGTCACACACTGGTAATCTTCCATATAGGAGTCTTTTATGTAAAAGACTTAGAATGGAGCATGGTACATAATTAATTCTATGTGTTTACTATATATCTGAATCATACATATCCTGCTTCTTTTACCTTTAACACTGTATCTTGAGTATTTTCCTATATTATTAAATATACATTCAAAATGACTTTAGTCAATTTAGTAATGCTTCACTATCAGTGCTTTATAATTTATTGTTTGGTGTTGAGGTTATTTCTAATTTTCTCCGATATAAATAATAATACAATGAACATTCCTATAAAAAATTTTTTTTAAGTGGTAAAAATGAACAGATTTGTACTTTCAAGGGTTAGACAAAGGGTAAGAATATGCTTTATTTTGTTAGGACCTTGAACGTTCCAAAAGGCAGTTGCAAACTCCAGGAAACAAACAAATTAGTCAAAAAAAGGAAACATCAGAAATGAGCAAAATAGGGGCTGGCCCTGGTGGGCGAGTGGTTAAGTTTGAGAGCTCTGCTGCAGGCGGCCCAGTGTTTCGTTGGTTCGAGTCCTGGGCACTGACATGGCACCACTCATCGAGCCACGCTGAGGCGGTGTCCCACATGCCACAGCTAGAAGGACCCACAACTATGAATATACAACTATGTACTGGGGGGCTTTGGGGAGAAAAAGGAAAAAAATAAAATCTTAAAAAAAAAGAAATAAGCAAAATAGATCGAAAGGTGGAAACCAAAATCACAAAGCTCAGTTCAGAGTTGTACAAGAAAATGTCACTGAAAATGAGATCTAGCCAACATTCCAGTAGCAGCCACTCCTATTTCCCACAAAAATACCCACTCCTCATATAAAACAAAGACATAAAACTTATAAAATCACTTAAATGTATATTCCAACTTTTAACAAGTTCCCTCAGATTGTTTTTTAAAATATTCAACAAGAAATAGCTTAAAATAAACACATCTAATAAAATCACAGCGAGTTGGATGATAAACAGATTCATTGGGCAAACATTAATTTTTTAAAAAGCACAAATGGCCATACTAATTTCAGGTAAAGTAGGGTGTATAATTCAGCTGACTTGAAATTTCTATGGGAAAATAGGAATTTCCCAAACGGACCTCAGAACGCATAGACAATGTAAATAGACCCATAATAATAAAGAAAACTGAAAGATTAAAGAAAAAAGAGGCTCCAGAACCAGATATTCTAATATAGACAGAAAGGTACAAATCCACCCAATTCATTTTATGAATCTAATATAATTCTAATAAAAAAGGAAAACACAATCGTAGCATTTCATTCATTATTCCAAAACAATATTAAAACAGTCAAATAAAAAACTAAGGTATTTTATTTTGAGTTTGGGTATTTACTCAAGATCAACCACCCAAAAATACCTCGTATTTTAAATTCAGTATTGGACAGACAGAATTCATTAGCTGTTGAAACTTGGGCAATTTAGAACAGCCTTGAAGCTCAGTTCCTTAATTTGCACAAAGTTACTGTATGAATTAAATGGGAAAACATTTTAAATCCCAAACACAGTGCCAGAAACGTAGAAATGCTCCTTGGAAAAAAACCTTACAAAGCAACAAATTAACAATAGTGTTTATTGGCTTTAAATAAGTGACCAGATGAATAGTACGTACTGTCAGTGAATGCTTTAGACGTTCAGATTAGGAGGAATTCCTGTGGGCCAGAAGGTGATAGGACGCAGACCGGCAGGGAGAAAAGGACGAAAAAGCTACGGGGTGGCTTTTCGGTACGAGTAAAAGGATAGTCATGGAGTCTCATGCTGCAGATCTCACTCGAAGTGACTGGAATGGAAGATTTGTGTCCGAAGAAGTGGGAAATTAAAGTTGAAAAGGTAGATTGGGGCAGATTATTGAAAGCGCTTTATCCGTGCAAGCCAAGGAGTTTAAATTTTATTTGTGGGCCGGCGGGAGCCATGAACATTTTCGAGTGATGCTGCGTCAAGAAAATTAACCTGGCCACAACGAGCCACATATTAGACGGAGGAGAAGGGGATTAGGAGATTTAATCCGAGACGTCACAAAACAGACGGAGGTGAAGCGCTGTGCGCTCCAGCGGCATGGCTTGTGACAGAGGACACGGAAAATGTGAGCGGCCACTGCCCATCTTTACCAGCCGTTGTGGCATTCTGTGTGTAGCGATAGTGACTGACAGGCTCTGGGCTCCCCTCTCAGATGGTCCCGGGTGCTGTCTGATTTAGGAAGGTGAGATCGCTGAGCACAACGCTTCTAGGGCTGGCGAATTCTGAGCAACCTTCTCGGGACATAAAGTTTGACTTCAAGAAAGGATTAGTCAGCGCTGACCTCCAAGGGGAAACCGCGGAAACAGCGAATGCGCGTCCACCCGAGGCTCCGGGGTAGACTCGCCAGGCTCACGCCTGCTCTGCCACCTGTCGCCTTGTGGCCTCAGCGTAGGAGCAGGACACTGACTGCCCCATGGAACGTGTTCCTGGGAGGTGAAAAGAGAGCTTCCTAAAGTGCCAGGCGCAGCACAGGCGCTCACTTCCTTCCCTCGCTTTCTCTGATTTTTTCAACTAAGGTCTCCTTCCCCTTTAATAACCTCGAGACAGGTAACCTTTCGGTAAAAGTAATAAAGCTAAACTTGAACTCGAAGGAAGGAGCTCAACTGCAGAGAGCTCTTCAGAGTCGGCCCCAAGCACGATACGGACTTGAGGCGTCGCGCGCGGGATTAGCACCGCGCGGAGGATGCGCGCGCAGGCGGGACCCCAGGTCTGCGCGCGGAGGATGCGCGTGGGCGGCGCACAAACTGCGCGGGCCGGCCCGACCCTCCCGGCCCCTCATCCGGGATTTGCGGTCGCCTTGACGACCCGGCGGCCCGCAACGGCGGCTGGGACCAGTCGTTGAGTCCGCGAGCCGGTTCAGGCCCCGGCGGACCTCGCCTGACTCGGCTGAACCCGCGCCGGAGAAAGACCCAGCTTCATCTGAACAGGGACTATGAGAAAATGGTTGGGCAAACGAGGAATAAGCTCAGAGAAGCGGCTTCGGCGCCGATGCACTCTCCCCGCTCTGTGCAGTCTAGACGGCGGCGCCGGGCCACCGGAGCCGCCGGGGAGCCGGAGTTGGGGGAGGAGCGGCAAGCGGAGTTGGAAACGCCGGAGCTGCTTTTGCCTCTAGGCGGCGGGAACCTGCCAGGGGGCGCCCGGCGGTGCTCGCCGCGCAGGACCCGACACCCGAGGGTTCAGAATTGCGCGCAAATGGAAGTGGTCTCAAGGGCGCTTTTTCTCGGCCGCTTCCAGTTCCTCAACTGTTTCCTGGAGCTGCTCCGCAACAAGGCGCACCTGTTGCGGAGACGTCCGTTCCTGGGCAGGACCATCTATGGCATAGGTGAGCAGACAGGGCGGGGAGAGCCCTCGGCCGGAGCCCCGTCGACGGCTCAGGGCCGGATGCCCTCCTTCCAGGGTCCCGGGGGGCAGGCTGGGTTCCGAGGGAGCCTCCGGCCCTCTGAGTCTCGGGTTTGAAGTGGTGTTGGTGAGTCTTGAAAAAAGGCCAGTTTAATAAGCAAGCCTAGCAGCAATAATGACAAGGTCCAAGCTCTGGGACATCGCTGACAGGAATTCCCAGCCCCTTGGGGCCGACCCTGTGGGTGAGTGGTTAAGTTCGCCGCTCCGCTGCGGCGGCCCAGGGTTTCGCTGGTTCGGATCCTGGGCGCGGACGTGGCACCGCTCGTCAGACCACGTTGAGGCGGCGTCCCACATGCCACAACTAGAAGGACCCACAACTAAAATATACATCTATCAACTATGTACTGGGGGGATTTGGGGAGATAAAGCAGAAAAAAAAAAAGATTGGCCACAGTTGTTAGCTCAGGTGCCAGTCTTTAATAATAATAATAATAATAATAAAAAAGATTGGCCACAGTTGTTAGCTCAAGTGCCAATCTTTAAGGAAAAAAAAATCCCCAGCCCCCTTAGTTCTTGTTTTAAAACATTTTCCAGAGTTTTCGGGCACAGTGATCACCTCTGTGTCACCAACAAAATGTCGTCTTAATCAGGGCAGACATTTATCACAGGCTGTAAAAATAATAGGCTAGCTCTTAAGGGGCAGACATTATGTTCCTCTGCATCTTAAATAAAGCAAAATAAAGTATTGCTTTTTTTAAAGTTGAGAATCTTTAATAGTGGAAATAGGGTCAAATTAGACAATATATTGTCCCATGTTGGCACCCATTTACTTTCATGTTGTTGCGGAGCTTCAGTGGCTAAATTTGGAGAATTATCTTCTTAGTTAAGCACTTGAAAGATTTTTCTTTATTTACATTCTCATTTTCTGTAGCTTAAGTGGTAACTTAAATGTTGTTGTTTCAATAAAATCAATTTTGAGCTTAATCCTTGGTCATACTGGCTACTGACGTAAATTGAAACATAGGTAAATGTCTCTTTATGTAGGTCGTTGTGATTTCTTTGCTACCATAAGTTGACTGTTGATGTTAAAGTTGAATGAGTCTCCACACTTAGGGTGTTAAAAATACTAGAGGAATAATAGATGAGATGTCATATTTAGATTTTATCAGATGTCTAATTATGGCAACAGTTAGATCCCACATCAGGAATCAGCATCGTCTTGGATACCAAGCTGTTTTGACATCCCAAATACAAGGTCCAGAGCACCCATGTCTAGCACATCAAAGGCACTGGATGAACGTTGGGTGAAATAATGATTGAGTCTATTAAGTGCTATGAGAGTTCAGCAGAGCAAACTAACACTTTAGGATGGAAAGTGGGAAATGAGATCTGGGAAGACTTTTAGGAAAAAGTGGGATTCAAATTGAGACAAAAGGCTAACATTTGGATGTGTGAAGCAGAGAACAACTATTAGAGGCCAATAGAACAGCATAATCAAAGTCTATGAACATGAAGTGAGACTGAAAGGAAGGGTACAAGGAGTGGAAAAAGAAGAGAGTAGGAAGTGTCAACTTGAAAAGCAAATTTACCTGTTATTTTATCTTCACGATGAATTTATTCGGGAATAGCCAAAAGAATTGGAATTCAGGCTGTGCATTCTATGGTAGCCCTTAGGCTAATCCGGAAAACAAAGGAGCAGAGCTTGCTTTTATAGAGAAGAATAGGGAGTAGGAAGGGGCTGTTGTAAATAAAAGTTCATTGGGGGAAAGTAACAGGTCAGGGTGGCAGTGGCTTCTCATTGGCTGAGCTGTTGCCTGGTGGGGAGAGAAATCTTCCTTCAGTAGTAAAGTAGCTTTACTTCCTCTCAGAGATGCAACATCCCTCTGTCTCTTCCCTTTTGGTGTAATTGGCAATGTATGATAGGGTCTGAGAGTTCCCCCTACAGGCCTTCTCAACTCCAGTTTAGTTAAGGTTTCCTTTATTAATTTCCACACTTCCCCTTTTGATCAAGATTTTTGTCTGAAAGCATTGGTGATCAACCGTCAGGTTCTGTGCACGTAGTGGTCTTGTCCCTTGGTGCCAGGAAAGACCTTTTCTGTTTGTTGGTGGTGGGAAAGTGCATAGTGGTTGGAAACTATTTAGGCCACATGTGAGTCACAAGGAAGGTTAGAGGGAGAATTTTCAGGCATTTCTTATTCAAAGTCTATAGTTGGGTGAGGTTATAACAGAAATCGTTTCAAACTGTTGAGCTAAGATCACCTTATTAGGTACATCATCTTTACAAAGGTTTGACAGGCAACAGGTACACAATTTAATAGCAAGTACAAAAAGCAGGATTAAGAACAATACAACAAGCCCAGTTTGCAGGATGGTTTTACTCAGGAGCCCAGACTTGAAGGTGAACACATCAGAAGACAGTGGATTGTTAGGTGAAATTTGTTGAGGCCAGTGTGCTTGCTTTCTAATCTTATGTAGTTGGGTTTTTATTTCCCCGGAGATATTTATGCATGTGCAATAGGAGGTGTTCACCACTGCACAGATACCTCCTGGTTCAGCAAGTAGATAATCAGGGACTGTACAATTGTCTAAAACTACCTTGGCCAATGAGTTCAGTGCCTGTTGCTGAGCTGAAATCGCTTTGGCTGTGGAGTCAGCCAACTCTTCTGGTGTCAGGGAGAGATTCCTGAATATTTGTTTGTTGGCACTCACTCCAACTCATGGGAAGAAAGCTCTTCCTACCAAGGCAAACCCAGAGTCATGCACGCCTCTTGGAAGTGCTCGTTTAAAGCAGTTATAGTGGTTTAATGGAACAGAGAGGCCTCTGTTTGTAGAGAAGATAGGACGTGAATACAGCAAAGGCACATTGTCCTTGTATTCTCCAGCCCAAGCATAAAGTTGCCCAAGCATAAAGGCCAGTTTTGAAACCTCACAGATGAAGACGTAACAAGAGGGTACATAAGGCCCCTGCGTAAGTTATATCATCTGCAGATTCATTCATCGGCACAGAGGCATTAGCAGTATATAACCAAGGCGCAGATACCATGTTGTTACCTACTGAGAGGTTGCCTAAGTGTTTGAGTATATCAAGAAGTTTACAAATGGCCTGTGTTACATTGATGGCCTCACAGAATTTTTCACACAAATATTCAAATAATCTTGTTTTCCCCTCCCAAGCCTGGGTTAAATTAAAGCAAGGAACTAGTTTAGGTGGGCTTAGCACCCTGAGTGGGTAAAACGGGCCAGCAGAGAAATTTAGACAAATAGCATCTGGAATCCCAGTGAAATTACTTATAGGGTGAACTAAGGGGTCATTACTGTCTTGGACAGATCAAGGTTTCTGTTGGCAAAGCCAGCAATCAGAGAGGTTTCTCCTTTTCTCAAGGGATTGGTAAATGCAAAGAAGGGCATTATCCTTCCAGGAAAGACAGGGAGAAAAGAAAATAAGAAACAACAGTGGGAAGAGGGCATACAGACCTGGTCCAGTCATCTTAGGAAAACTGTCTGCCTCACATGTCAGTTGCTTCTCTTCTTAGTCAGTTTGGTTTGGAGATCTCCAGTGTTTGTACAGGACCAGCTGTCAGGTGCAGCCTTCCTTAGCTATGAGATATGCACCCAAGGCTCAAGTCCCTGAAGTTTGGGTAGTGAGGAGGGCCTAGTAGAGTCCCTTCCAAGGAGATTTCAAGGGCAGTAAAATTGGAAATATCAGTTTGGAGTACTATATCCAGAAATTTTAAGGAAACTAGAAGAATTTAGGATCCAGTCCAGCTTACAATAAATCCTTAAAGACAATTAATAGGACTAGAATTTAAAATCTACAAAGGTTCAAACATAATTTCTTTCTCCACAATGACACCCATTTTTATTAAAGATAATCATAGAAAAACTAATTTGTGTTAAACTTGGCCTGGTTATTTATCTAAATGTAGCAAGAGTAGTGATTGACCATAGAAGCTCTTTTTAAAGACTGTTTTGGTGAAACCTTGTAAGCAAGGTACTAGGCTGATTTTTCCAGTCACTTCCTTAAAGCTGTCTGGTCATATCTGAGCCCATTTACATCTTTTTTGAATATAACATTCTAGTCAAAGCCTTGGTGATGTAGCCAATATTTCCAATTGTGTCCTGTTAGAAGGTGAACAGACCTTCACTGAACCCATGCAAATGCATGTATTTTCATGAAAAGAATACTTGAGTTTCTGAATTCTGGAGGGATCAGCTAGAGGGGAAAAGAAAAGTTGAAACCCTTGTTGCAAAGATACACTTTACCAAATAGCTATAAGTTTTGGATAGCTTAAAGGAGAGGAGAAAAAGAGGTCCTTTACGTCTGGGGAAAAAAACATTAAAGCAATCAGTTTTCCATTACAGTTGTAGAAATTCTTACCCCGTTCAGTGCTGTGATCTTAAAGTTATCAAAACCTGTATTCCAGAGTACTTGTCAAAGTCTTTTTCATCAATCTCTTTGAAAATGAAACACATTTGTAAGAGCATCAGAGTAAAACGATATCTGTAATTGACAAAGGCCTTTTAAACAAAGTCAGTGGGTAAATGCAATTGATAAGGATATTTGGGTATTTTTGAGACATTGCAGATAGTAACCAGAATTACAGGTCATAACATTATATTAGGACATATAAGATTTTTAGGAATTTTATACAATTTCTAGAACACTTTTTAGTAACATTCATCCATACAGTATAACCTAAAGTTTATCATCCCTTATTTGACCATGTTTCTCGTGTGACTTGACATACCAAAGAAGCCTAATTAGTGTTATATATCTCTTTTTATAAGGAAAGGAAATAAATCTTTTGAGATGTCCTAAGTGCCCTCTGGAAAGTCCCAAAGTCACATCCAGGTCAAAAAAATGTAATTTAGAATTTGAATATTTTGAGAAACTTAATATCAAAAGGTTTGGACAGTTGACTAAATAGGATCACAGATCATTATTAAATAATACTTAAAAGTACCTATTTGACCAGAGTAGCAATAACAGGTTTCAAAGGGAAATACAAAAAGTTTCATAGTTGTAAGCAAAACTTAACTCCTTCAGTACTAAGAAGATTCGATTCTCTTAAGTAATTAAAGACCTGTTAGAAACAACACTGGAAATTATTTTGACAAAGCACAAAAGTCTCTGTTTTCTAAGCATATTGCTTAAAGATAAAGAAATTTTCAGCCTGTTTCACCAGCAGACCAATAGCCCAAGAAGCTTCGTCCTTTCAACAGAAAAGAAAGCCAGATTTAAATTTTGCATCAGTTTATCTTGATATTAAAATAAATTCATTCCAATCTTAGCCAGACCTGACTATTCATAAAATTCTTTTCCCAAATTCTTTTGAAATTCTTCTTTCTGTAAACCTTCTACAACTTTCTTTTTACATTCAGATTTTGTCCTGTGTTTTCTTTTTTCCCCATTCTGAAATAACCAGCCTCTCTTTAGGAAAAAATTACTTTCTTTTCCCTCAACAGAATGCATTTTCATTCCTCATACCTTCTTTCACCAAAACACACATCCTACATTTTTTGCATACAGAGATGTTTTCCTTTTTGTTTCTAGTAGCTTTAGTTAAATATATTAGAATTCTTAACCCTTAGAATCCCCAATTCCTAGTGAAAACTAAGAAGGAAGCAATCATGGACTGGCAGATTTATAAATACATTTCATATTATCTAGGAGTATATGCCCTTTTGAATAGTGTAGTCTTTCACTGTGGCACAAGACATGGTACAGACACAAATTTATCATTAGTTTCTTTGCAATCGGAAGCCAAAAGTAGATAAACCTATGTTCAAGAATTAATGTTTTAGTATTTTATCTTGTTTGAAAAATGATTTAGGTACTCAACGACTATCCATCATTTAGTTTAACTTGGCATAAGCTTTGATCTTATTTACGTTTATTTTAATTACTTGCTCTTAACAATCATGCTTGGATTAGACATTAAATAACCAAACATCATGTTAAAGTTACTTTCTTGCTGACAAATTTTGTAGCAGAGACAGCATGAGCCTACGTGACTAGTAAACCTAAGTGGAGAAAAGAAGTTGCACATTTGCATTACACCCAATACTAACAACTCTGAAGACATGTCTGTTTTCTATTTACACCAACTTTAAGCTATCTTTTATTTACCAAAGGTTAGTCCTAGATCACATAAACCTGAAAGCTTTAAGTTAGTTTCTATTTATATTTCTGAAGTTTAAGAATACTTAATTTATAAGTGCTTAATTTCGAGACACTTAAATAGAGCTTTTTACAAATCAATTCTAGCAATACCATTCAATGGTAGAAAAATAGCACATCTCTATAACATATATACATAGACACCTAGACATTAAATAGAGATCTCATAGCTTTCATTTTAAAACTTTTAGCCATGTCTCAGGTCTAGTAATTTAAAACTCAAAAGGATAGTTGGATCCAAATTGTATTTCTGGCAGAAGGACTAAGGTAAGGTTACTTGTTCAGTTGGCCAAAGTCTTTTACCAAAGATGTTTATTTGCATGTTATAAGGATCCTTTCAGAGCTGTTTTTGGAGTCATTTTGTCTATTATCAAAAGTCTAGGGTAATTGCTATTTAAAATTTCCTTTCTAGTTTTTTATTTGCTCTAGGTGACTTAGAAATAGTAATTAGGGATTTAGCATTTTAATCCTCAGAGGGTCTAATTTTAAAGGGGCAGATTTTCACAGAGGGGAAGAGGAGAAGGTGGTGCCAGGGGTGGAGCCTGCGCAGGAGATGGCTGCTGGGGTGGAGTCTGAGACAGAGGAGTCTGGGAGGACAAGCAAGGTGGTGCCCGAGACAAGGAAGAGGGATGGGAACAAGAGGCTTCAGAAGCCATTTTGTCTTCCTCAGTTTTTTAGTGGTTTTGGCTAATTTAGACAAAGTATCTTGTAGAGAGGCAGTTTTAGAGCTTTATGCATATCCAGAAGCCTCCAGGTACCAATGAAAATAGATGTACCATTTGTTTTTGCTTAATTTTAGAGCACGGTCTTCCAATTTGGTTTTAAGGAAAGCTAATTTGGGAAGATTGAAAGTTCCCCATCATGGCCATTATAATTCCAGACTGCCTTTTGGTCTGCTTGGCCCATTTAGTTAAAAATGCGCATGTAGGGGGTCCAAAATTCTCAAACATAAACCCAGCCAGGGCCTCCGAAGGAGGGTTTTCCTCAGACCATTTAGATGACAGGGATCCCACTTCTGAAATGTCTTCTAAAAACCCAAGAAAGTTGCTAAAGTAGCTTTGATCCCCAAAGGAATCTAAAAACAAAAGTTGTTGTATTCCCTGCCTGATTCCACAAGGAATCTGAAAACCAAAGAAAAGCTCCTAGATTTTCAGCAAGCCTGAGCCCCAAAGGACCTTCAGAAAACAGCTGAGTACTCACCAAGGATGACGCCTTGAACCCAAGAACAGAGCCTTGAATCAGGAGAACAGAGTTCCTCCCCCCGAGAAGACAAAGCCTCTCCCTATCCCGAATAATGCTAAGGAGCTCAAAACTCAAGGAGAAGGGAGCTCAGAACCCGAGAGGAGACTCACCAAACTGAAAGCAGGTGGCAACTCAGAGAAGCAGTGAACACAAGGGGCTCAATGTGCGTACCTTGCTCCATTTGGGGGTCACTGTCTCTCGGGGGTCGCCTCCTTTGGATCACTCTTTTCTGATGCCATATATGTCAACTTAAAAAGGAAATTTGCCTGTTGTTATATCCTCAAAACAAGTTTATTTGGGAATAGCCAAAAGAATTGCAATTTAGGATGTGCATGCTATGTTGAACCATGGACAAATCAGGAAGACAAAGGAGGGGAGCTTGCTTTTATAGAGAAAAAGGGAGAGTAGGAAGGGGCAGTTCTAAATGAAAGTCAGTTGGGGGAAAGTAACAGTTCAGGGCAGCAGCGGCTTCTCATTGGCTGGGCTGTTGCTGGATGGGGAGAGAAATCTTCCTTCAGTAGTAAAATAGTTTTACTTCCTGTGGGAGTTGCATCCTCAGTCTCTTCATGTTTGGTGTAATTGATGATGTATGATGGGGCATGAGAGCTCCCTGTATAGGCCTTCCCTGCTCCAGTTTAGTTAAGGTTTCTTTAATTAATTTCCACAGAAGTAAGTTCAGAAGGTTGACTGGGACCAGCTATGGAGAGTCTAATGCAAGACTAGGTTTAAGGCATTTGAACTTCATTCTGCCCTGATTGATTCTTTCTTTTCTTTAAGAAAAAATTTTTTTAGTGAGGTAAAATGCACATAACATAAAATTAACCATTTTAAAGTGAACAGTTCTGTGGTATGTTGCAAAAGAGTGATGAAGTTATTGATGTTTCAAAACTGTGTAAATGACACACATAAAGACTTTCAAGTCACATTTGCTCCTCAGATCCCCCTGGCAGAGGTAAGCACTATTCACATTTGTTTTATGTCCTTTTGGAATTTTTCCCTTGCTTATATAGACAGAATTAGCTAGCCATCTTATTTTTGTGTGTTCTCTCTCTAGACATGTAAGGTAACGCATTTGAAATAGTTATTTTAAAGATGTATTATGATAAAGCAGCATTTAATGACTTTTTTCATTTTTTCTTTTTCCAGCTGCCTTTGTGGGAATTTTGCACTGGTAAGATTAGTTTCAGTTTGAAATGAATAAAAACATTTGGACTAAAAATTGCCATCGCTGTTTGCGTACAGTGAAACAATAACCTGTTGTTATGTGTATAGAACATCTGTATGTACATGAGTTTACACACATATATATTACTTTAAAAAAATCTCATGTGAAGCAGCATTTACAAAATGAATGCATTAGGGGAATTGTAACTTATAAATTAAAATGTTTTTGCTTTACGAAAGGATTCACCACTATGTTTTTTAAAGATCTAGCTTTTCTAGTGTACTTTGCATGTTTATTTCATGGTAAAAAAATCTCCCTTAGTTTACAGTAATTGTGTTTTGTTAGTGACATAAGCTTAGAGATAAGGTTTTAGTAGCACCTGTCAGTCAGAAATCAGGTAGAAATGAAGATAAAGACTCTGCAACAGTAATACAGAATTAAATGAGCCTTTCAGTGTGCATGCACATGAACCTTATTATACAAGTGATCTATTTGTAAAATTGTGTGTAAAATAATATTTTTTCTCTGACATATTTTCATTTCTACCTGAGCTCAGGGATTTCCACTCTTGGGAAGAATGGGATCTGCCCATGTTCTGTTGGGACGGTGCTGTTCTGGCTGTTTAGTCTGCAGGGAGATTTTGGTGTTAGAACTAAGGCTATAATGGTAAGAAACATTTCCCACAGGTGTTGGTACCCTGGCATATGTCCCACATGTACATGAAGGTGAGTGCAAGACAGGGCTGATGTATGGAATTTTGCTTTATTCTCTACTTCATTGGAAAGCATCTACTGTGTAAACTAAGGTTAGCATGATTGCCGACTATAACTAATTTTACTTATTACATATGCTTCTATTTTCACTGGCTACAGCTGTTTTCTTGAGCTGCACTAGTAAAATATCTTGAAGTACAGTCCTCTGTTCTTTGGCACTTGAAAGTTGGTCCCTTATATGGTATTATACATATTTAAAAATTGCTTTAATCCAAAGTAATTTTATTTAAAATTCCCAATGCTTTTCAGCAGTTACAGAGGCATGTCCCAAACCTGACATATTAGAACCACTTGTGAAACTTAACAAACAAACACAAAAACTTGCCTTTGTTCTGATTTAGAGGCCTGGAGTGGGAGGAGGGCTGGAGAGGTCCACAGGAGCTTTAGATAGACAATCAAGATTAAGAACCAAGGAGTCAAGGAGTTTCAGCTGTGTGCTACACTAGATTTATAAATGTCTAAAAATGTTAGTAAGCAAATTATAAAATTATCTCAATATTTATTATAAAAATTCTTTTTCCTTTTTATTATTTTTGTACTTTATAACGTAGTTATTTTAGTATTGTTTTGAAACACGTTCTTATAATATGGTGCTTCATTTTTTTTCTAGGATACATTTAGTAACACTTTTTGAAAATGAGCGTCATTTTTCTCACCTCTCATCTTTGGAACGGGAAATGACTTTTCGCACTGAAATGGTTAAGTTCTTTCTTCTAATGAATTCATTTGTAGTTTAAGAATAGTAAGAGTATAAGGTGAAACTTATTAAGAACTGAAATGAATTTTTTGTAAACTGCGCTATTTCTCAAGCTATTATCTGAGTTTATTATTGAAATAGAAAAATGTTTTAGGATTCTTTTTCTTTAACTTGACTCATCTCTCCTCCATTCCTAATGCAAACTTCTTTTGAAAATAATAAAGGTCAGTTATAATAGCTGAGGAAGAAGGGAAACAAAGACATTTAAGAAGTGATATGGGGTATCAAATGTTATCAGAAATCGCTTTCTCTTGGGCTAGAGGTGGGAGATCCATGTTTTACCTGGCTGTTTTAATTTTTGTTTTTTAGCTCTCTTGAGGTCAAGTTTTTTTTTTTTTTGCTGAGGAAGATTCACCCTGAACTAACATCTTCTGCCAGTCTTCCTCTTTTTGTATGTGAGCTGCCACCACAGCGTGGCCACTGACAGACAAGTGGTGTAGCTCTATGCCTGGGAATTGAACTTGGGCTCCCAAAGCTGAGCACACCAAACTTAACCAC
Organism: Equus quagga; assembly: GCF_021613505.1. Classification (NCBI taxonomy): domain Eukaryota; kingdom Metazoa; phylum Chordata; class Mammalia; order Perissodactyla; family Equidae; genus Equus; species Equus quagga. The sequence continues at coordinate 89,667,869 of NC_060274.1, read as the reverse complement.
TAGGCCACTGTGGCTGGCTGACAAGATAACCCCTCTTCAGAGACAACTTTTGATATAGTTTCTTTAGTAATTTTTCTGTTATTTTGACAACTAGTCTATAAAATGGAGATAATGCCATCTGCTGTACATATTTCACATAATTATTGTGAGGATTAAAGGGGATAATGAATGCCAGAATTGTGGAATTTTACACTTAAGAGAGACCAGGACCATCCTCCAGATGAGTGAGTTAGGGGCCAAATGAAGAACTGAAACCAGCACTCCTGGCTCTCCTGACTCTGTAGCCTCTACTTTTGTTTGTTTGTTTTTATTTGTGGCTAAATTAAAATGAAAAATTTAAATTCAAATTAAAAAATTTAAAAATAGCAGAACTTATTATTTCAACTGTTTTTAAGTGTACAGTTCTATGGCATTAAATACACTGATATTGTTGTGCAACTGTTACCACCATTTATCTCTAGAACTTTTTTATTCCCCCAAACAGAAATTGTACCCATTAGACACTAACTCCCCCTACCCTCCCCTGAGCCCCTGGTGGCCTGTGTTCTACTTTCTGTCTGTAAATTTGCCTGTTCGAGGTACATCAGCCACTGCTTTTCAAATCTCACCCTTATAGCCCCCTTAAAGGTTCGAAGAATTGGATACGTTAGCATTTGTATGGTATTTGAATTTTTAATATTTTGTAGGTATTATTTCCAAAGAGAGGATATAGAATATTATTAAATGAAGAGTGTGGTGGTGGAATCTGGGCTTTGATGACAGATCACTGGATTCGGATAGCAGTTCTGTGCTTCGTTGGGTGATGGCTGGTCACTTCACCTCTCTGATTCTCAGTAATCTCATCTGTTAACTAGAAATAATGCCAGCCTGACAGAGGTTTATTGAAAATGAAGGGAGAGAATGAACAAAGCACGTAGCACAGTACCTGGCACCAAACAATAACTTATTAATAAAAATTTATTTATATATTTTCTATTTCTCTAAATAGAGACACGCATATTAGATTTGTTGCCCTCATAAGCAGAAAGGAAAAATCCTTACATTAACTCATAGGTTAGTCAAAGCTATGAGGAAATGCTCTTTCAGACATCAGCTAAAACAGATCTTCAATTTAGTAGCCAATAGCATTGCTTAATCTATCAACATTAAGTAGTTGTATGAGACAGGAATGACTGTAGCGTTGAAGATTATTTTTAATGTTTTTTTGGAGAATGTATTACAAACAATGTGGTCCTTTATTTGCTTTTATATTTCAGGTAGAAAAGCAGGAAATTGATGAGGGAAGAAATATGAAACATGCTTTTGTTAATCTTTGAATTTTAACTAAACAGCACTTTTAATAGCCTAATAAAGTCATTATTTCATTTGCTGAAATAATACCTAGGATAATCCCCTTTTCTGGATACAGCATTTGTCTCATGAACAAGAGTCACTTGACACTTAGTTAGCTTTCACTTTGTGCAGAGCTGTTAGGTGGAACTAGGAAGTAAGTTGAAAGCATGAGGTTCCTTCTCATAATGCTGATGATCATTATATGTTATTTCTTAAGACCTGGAAAAAAAAGAAGTAATTTTCTGTATGCAGAGCTGGGCAAGGACATGGAGACATCTCTGTGCCAAAATTCATCAGATCTCAACGTCTAGGCATCTCATAATGTAGGGGTAAAATCAGGCTTGGTAGAATGAAAAATATATGGTTTACACATTTTAAGACATCGTTAGAAATGCTCCTTAAAACATTTAAGCATCCCTCCAATTCTTTTTCAAAAGAAAAAGAAAATACAGAAGATATGAAAGAATAGTACAGTGATAACCTAAAAATGTATGCCTTTTTGAGCCCAAGAATGCAGCAGCAAGGAGAAATTAGAAGACTCATTATCAAGCTTTTCCTTTTGTTTTTCCAGAAGAAATTGTTCTAAAAGGAGTTATAAAAATAAACATTTTCAAATTTTACTTACATTGATAATTTGTGCCTTTTTTTAAGGGACTTTATTACTCCTACTTCAAGACCATTATTGAAGCACCTTCATTTTTGGAAGGATTGTGGATGATTATGAATGACAGGCTTACTGAATATCCTCTTGTAATTAATACAGTGAAACGTTTCCATCTTTATCCAGAGGTGAGTAGTATTTTGGGACAAATATTTGTAGAAAGATTCTTTTTTATCAGATAAAAATAGTAAGTAAGGACAGTGATGTTATAAAAAGGAGGAGACCTTGTATGTGTCTTTATAGTTGAGCAGAGTATCAAAAGTTCCTCTCCTAAATTTAAAGACCGCAGAAACTATGCTCACCTGAACTCAAAGAATAGAACCTTAGTACCAAAGTAATCCAGTGTAATGGACAAGCCATATGGGAAGGAGCCGAGAAGAGTTCTAAATGGTGATGGTCTGTTGGGGATGGCTTTGGAGATGGTGTGGATGGGCATACTGATCGCATGAAGGGACAGTAAAAGTGATGAGCAGAGCAGTGACCTTGGAGTTACATTAATAAAGCAAGATTTACTTAGTCACATAACCAGAAATCTATGAATATCTCCCAGTGGTTAGCCTAATAAAGTATAGATTTTATGGTAGTCTGCAAATTCTACAAATTGAGAAAACAACAAAAAAATTAGTAAATTCGGTTTGTAAACTCTTCAGATAAATGCTAAATTTGACATCATGGTAAGCACTACTTTTGAGTTATCTCAGAATCTAGCAGATTAGTTAAAATTTATTGCTTTTTAGACCTTTCTTCACATTTTATAGCTTTTTAAAGTTATTCTTTTGATTTTGAAATGTTTCAAATTACAGAAACTTAGAGAATAATACACAAATATGCATGATCAGCCACCTAGAATAAGTAAATGCTAATCGTTGGTCATTTTTGCCTCAGATATTTAAAATAATTAGAGCACTGTAATACAGTCAGTCATCTTTGTTCTGCTTCTCAGTCCAGTTTGCTGCTTTCCCCTTCCCACAAGTATCATTATCATGAATTTGATGTGTGTATCCTTCCAGTCCCTGTTTCCAAGGATTGTTTTATGCATTTTTATAAATCTGTATAAATGCTCTCGAGTGAATATATCACACTACAGACTTTTCCCTCAACATTATATTTTTGAGCCCTGTATATGTGTTTATATTTTTTCTTTAGTTTTAACCTTTTTTATGAATTCCAAAATTATTTGTACTTCCCTATTTATAGATACTCAATTGTTTTCGGTTTTTAAATTATAAACAGTTCTAAAATGTATATTCTTGTGTGTGTTTTCTAACTGTGTATGTGCAAGATTTTCTCCCGGGTATATTCTACAAGTAGAATTACTGTGTTGTAGAGTGTGTATTTTGTCATCTTTATCAGATATTGCTAAACTGCTCTCTGAAGCAAATGTAACAGTTCACACTACTGTGTAGAAGAATTCACTTTTCTTCATATCCTTATTAGATTTCAAATTATCAAAATTTCTAATTTTTGCTCTTCTAACAGCTATGATAGGCTGTTTTAATTTGTACTTCCCTTGTTATTTGTGGAGTTAAGAATATTTTCATGTTTAATAGACATTTGGATTTGTTCTTCTATCAATACCTGTGTAAATCTTGTCACCTGTTTGGTGGTGGTTTTCTTATTGATTTGTTGGCATGATTTTATATTTTATAGAGTAATCCTTAGTAATACATGCTGTATACCCTCTTCAGTGAAATGTGTCTTCATGTCTGTTGCTCATTTAATTGGATTGTTTGCTTTTTAACATTGAATCTCAAGGTGTTCTTTATATATTCTACATACTACTTCTTTGTCAGATATGTGGTTTGCAAATATTCTCTCTCAGTCTATGGCTTGTCTTTTCATCCTCTTAAACAGGGTCTTTTGCATAACAAAATTTTAAAATTTTGATGAAGTCCAGTTTATCAGTTTTTCTCCCTATGGATCATGCTTTTGGTGTCAAGTTTAAGAATTCTTTGCCTAGCCCTAGATGCTAAAGATTCTCTATGTTTTTTTCTAAACGTTTTTAGAGTTCTGTGTCCTACGTTTAAATCTGTGATCCATTTCATTTTGAGTTCATTTTTGTATGTGATCTGAAACATCAGACTTGCTTCAAGGTTCTTTGTTTTTTTGCCCATAGATGTCCAGTTGCTCACACACTATTTGTTGAAAAGGCAGTCTTTCCTTCATGGAGTTGCTTTTGCACCTTTGTGAAAATAAGTTGGGCATGTTTCTAGTGGTCTGTTTCTGGGTTTTCTGCTCTCTTCCATTGATTTGTGTGTCTATCCCTCTGCCATACCGTATTGTCTTGGTTAGTATACCTATATAATAAGTTTTGGATTAGGTACACTGATTCCTCCTACTTCATTCTTTCTCAGAATTGGTTTAGCTAGTTCCTTTGCCTTTTAATATATATTTAACAATAATCTTTTTTATGTCTGAAAAAACCTTTCTGAGATTTTGATAAGAATTGCATTGCACATGTAAATAAATTTGGAGAGAATTGGCCTCTTTAATGTTGAGTCTTCTAACTCATGAATATGGTATGTCTCTCATTTATTTAGATCTTCTTTGGTTCCTTTGTTAGCACTGTGTAGTTTTTGGCATATAAGTCTTGTACATGTTTGGTTAGATAAACACTTAAGTATTTCATGTTTTTGAGGTGATGGTGAAGGGGATTGTATTTTTAATATTGATCTTCATGTCTTCATTGCTAGTATATAAAAAATGCAATTAATTTTTTTGTATGCCATCTTATATCCTGCAGCCTTCCTGAACTCACTTATTAGTTCTAGGAGTTGTTTGCTTTTTTTTTTTTTGGTAAATGTGCAGGGATTTTCTATGCAGATAGTCATATCGTATGCAAAAAGGAATAGTTTTATTTCTTTTTAATCTGTTTGCCTTTTGCTTTTCTTATTTACCTTACTGCACTGGCTAGAACTTTCAGCACTATGTTAATTAAGATTGGTGAATTTGGACATCCATGCCTTGTTCTCGGTCTTAGGGAGAAAGCATTCAGTCTTTAACCATTAAGTATAATGTTAGCTGTAAGCTTTTGCACATGACCTTTATGAAGTTGAGGAAGTTTCTCTCTTATTTCTGTTTTTTCTGAAAGTTCCTTTTAAAATGATATTGAATGATTTCAGTGCTTTTTCTGCACCACTTGATATGATCATGTGATTTCCCTTTTTTATCCTGTTAATATGATGGGTTTCTTGATTCATTTTTTAATATTGAAATAGCCTTGCATCCCTGGAATAAACCTTACTTGTCATGGCATATAATTATTTTTATATATTGCTGAAACCTATTTGCCTCATATTTTGTTAGGGCTTTTTATGTTTATCTTCATAAGGGATATTAGTCTGTATTTAATTTTTTGGTACTTTTTTTGTTGGTTTTAGTATCAGGGTAATACTAGCTTCAGGCAATGAATGCGGAAGGGTTCTCTCTTCTTTTTTCTGGAAGAATTGTATAGAATTGATGTTAATTCTTTTTTAAACATTTGGTAGAATTTTACAGTGAAAACATCTGAGCATGAGGATTTCTGTTTGGAGAAGTTTTACATTTGAATTCAATTTCCTTAATAGTTACCAAGCTATTCAAATGATCTGTTTTATACTGGGTGAATTGTGATAGTCTGTGTTTTTCAAGGTCCATTTCATTTAAATTGTCAATTTTAAGTGTGTAGAGTTGTTCATAGTATTTCTTTATTTTCCTTTTTTCATATGCAGACTGTAGTGATATCCCCTGTTTCCTTCCTGATACAGATAATTTGTATCTTTTCTCTTTTTCCTTGTCAGTCTTGCTAGAGGTTTGTCAATTTTATTGACCTTTTCAAAGAGCCAGGTCTTTCATTTCATTGACATTCTCTATTGTTTTTCTGCTTTCAGTTTCACTTCATTTCTGCTCCTTATTATTTCTTTATTATTTTGTTGGCTTTGGGTTTATTTTGCTCTTCTTTTTCTAGGTTTCTAGGTAGGAACTTAGATTATTGATTTTTTCCTCTTTCTTTTTAATTTTTTTCCCTTTGGTGAGGAAGATTGGCCCTGAGCTGACACCTGTTGCCAATCTTCCTCTTTTTGCTTGAGAAAGAGTGGCCCTGCACTAACATCTGTGCCCATCTTCCTCTATTTTGTATGTAGGATGCCTCCACAGCATGGCTAGATGAGCAGTGTGTAGCTCCGCACCTGGGATTTGAACCTGCAAACCCCTGGCCACTGAAGTGGAGCACACAAACTTAACCATTACACCACCGGGCTGGCCCTTTCCTCTTTTCTAATGTGTTAATTTTACTGCTATACATTTCCCTCTCAGCACTGCCTTATCTCTGGTTCACAAATTTTGATATGTTGTATTTCACTTTTCGTACACTTTATATTTTAGAGCAGTTTTAACTTGAGCAAAATTGAGTGGAAATTATTGAAATTTCCTATGTCCTTCCAGCCTCCATATGTGCACAACCTTCCAAACTATCAGCATCCCCCACCAGAGTGGTACTTTTCCTACAGTTTATGAACCTAAATTGACATATCATCACCCAAAGTCCATAGTTTGCATTAGGGTTCACACTTGGTGGTGTATATTCTATGGGTTTGAACAAGTGTATAATGGTGTATGTCTACCATTATAGTATCAGACATAATAGCGTCCCTAAAAATATTTCCCTAAAAATACTCTGTGCTGTGCATATTCATCCCTCCCTCCCCTAAAACCTCTGGCAGCCATTGATCTTTTTATTGTCTCCATAGTTTTGCCTTTCCCAGAATGTCATATAATTGGAATAACATAGTATGTTTTCAGATTGGCTTCTTTCACTTAGTAATGTGCATTTAAGGTTCCTCCATGTCTTTTTGTGGCTTAATAGCTCATTTCTTTTTAGCACTGAATAATCCGTTGTCTGGATGTACCACAGTTTATTTATCCATTCACCTCCTGAAGGACATCTTGGTTGTATCTGAGTTTTTGCAATTATGAATAAAACTGCTATAAACATCCATGTGCAGCTTTTTCTGTGGACGTAACTTTTTGTTTTATTTGGGTAAATACCAAAGAGCATGATAGGTTGATTGTATGGTATGAGTATGTGTAGTTTTGTAAGAAACTGCCAAACTGTCTTCCAAAGTGGCGGTACCATTTTGCATTCCCACTAGCAATGAATCAGAGTTCCTGATGCTCCACATCCTCACCAGCATTTGACATTGTCAGTGTTCTGGATTTTGCCATTCTGATAGGTATCTAGTGGTATCTCACTATTTTAATTTTATTTTCCCTGATGACATATGATTTGGAGCATCTTTTTGTATGTTTATTTGCCATCTGTTTATCTTCTTTGGTGAGGTGTCTGTTCATGTCTTTGGCCCATTTTTTAATTGGATAATTTGTTTTCTTATTGTTGTTTTAAGAGTTCGTTGTATATTTTAGATAACAGTCCATTATTGTTTATGTCTTTTGCAAATATTTTCTCCCAGTCTGTGGTTTGTATTTTCATTCTCTTGACATTGTCTTTTGCAGATCAGAAATTTTAAAATTTTAACCAAGTCCAATTTATCCATTGTTTCTTTGATGAATTGTGCCTTTGGTGTTGTATCCAGAAGGTCATTGCCAAATCCAAAGTCATTTAGATTTTTTTCCTGTTAAATTTGAGGAGTTTTATAGTTTTGTGATTTATGTTTAGATCTGTGATCTATTTTGAGTTAATTTTAGTGAAGAGTGTAAGATCTGAGTCTAAGTTTATTTTTTTTACATGTGGATGTTCATTTGTCCAAGAACCATTTGTTTAAAAAACTGTCTTTGCTCCATTGTATTACCTTTACTCCCTTGTCAAAGATCAGTTGACTACGTATACGTAGGTCTATTTCTGGGCTATCCATTCTGTTTCATTGATTTATTTGTTCTTTGCAAATTCCACATTGTTTTGATTTCTATAATTTTATCATAACGCTTAAAGTTGGGTAGTATAAATCCTCCAGCTTTGTTCTTCTCCTTCAATATTATGTTGGCTATCTTGAGTCTTTTCTTCTCTATGTAGACTTTAGAATCAGTTTGTCAATATCCACAAAGTAACTTGCTTAATTTTGGTTGGGATGTGTTGAATCTGTAGATCAAATTGACCTGACCACTTCTTGACATTGAGTCTTTCTATCCATGAATATGGGATGTTTCTCATTTGTTTGGTACTTCTTTGATTTCTTTTCTCAGAGTTTTGTAGTTTTCCTCATATGGATCTTGTACAAACTTTGTTATATTTGTAGTTATTTCATTTTTGAGGGTGCTAATGTAAACACTGTTGTGTTTTTAATTTAAAATTCCAGTTGTTCATTGCTGGTATGTAGAGAAGTGATTGACTTTTGTATATTAGCCTTGTAACGTGCAACCTTGCTCTAAGAGATCTTAGTTCCAGGAGATTTTTTGTTGATTCTTTTGGATTTTCTACATAGAGGATCATGTCATCTGTGAACAAAGTATTTTATTTCTTATTTCTCAATCTGTACACCTCTTATTTCTTACATTGTCTTATTAGCTAGGACTTCTAGTATAATATTGAAAAGGATTGGTGAATAGGATAGTCTTGCCTTGTTTCTCATCTTAGTGGGAAAACTCCAAGTTTCTCACCATTAAGTGTGACTTTAGCTGTTGGGTTTTTTTGTAGATATTCTTTATCAAGTAGAAGTTCCCCTCTAATCATAGTTCATTGATAGTTTTGTTTTAAATCATAAATGAGTATTAGCTTTTCTCAAATGCTTTTTCTGTATCTATTGATATGATCTCCTATTTTTTCTTCTTTAGCCTGTTGGTATGATGGATTACATTAATTGATTTTCGAATGTTGAACCATTCTTGCATACCTGCTATAAATCCCATTTGATCATGGTGTGTAATTCTTTTTATACATTGTTGGATTTGATTTGCAAATTTTTTGAGGATTTTTGCATTTATGTTCATGCAAGATATTGTTCTATAGTTTTCTTTTCTTGTAATAACTTTGCCTGGTTTGGTATTAGGACAATGCTGACCTCAACAAATGAGTTCTTAAGTATTCTCTCTGATGTATCCTCTGAAAGAGATTCTAGAGAATTGTTATGCTTTCTTCCTTAAATGCTTGATAGAATTAGTTGGTCACCCTATCTGAGGCTGGTCCTCTGTGATTTGGAAGGTTATTAATTATTGATTAAATTTATTTATTAGATATACTCCTACTCAAATTGTCTGTTTCTTCTTGTGTGAGTTTTGACAGATTGTGTATTTCAAGGAATTGGTTTACCTAGGTTATCAAATTTATAGGTGTAGGGTTGTTCATTATTCCTTTATTATCCTTTTAATGTCCATGGGATCTGTAATTATGCCCCCTCGTTAATTTCTGATTTTAGTAATTCATGTCCTCTCTTTTTTTCTTAGCCTGGCTGGAGGCTTACAGATTTAATTGACACTCTGTCATTAGATGTATGCATGTTAAGGATTGTTATGTCTTCTTGTAGAACTGACCTCTTTATCATCAAGTAATATCACTCTTTATCCCAATAACTTTTCTTATTATGAAGTATGCTTTGTCTGAAATTAGTATAGTTGCTCCTACTTTGTTTGTTAGTTTTAGTATAGTATATCTTACTCCATTCATTTACTTTTAATCTATATATGTCCTTATATTTAAAATTGGTTTCTTGTAGAAACATATAGTTGGGTCTTGTTTTCTGATCCACTCTGACAGTCTGGTCTGTTGACTGGTGTGTTTAGATCATTGACATTCAAAGTGATTATTGATATAGTTGGATTGATATCTACTATATTTGTTACTATTTTCTATTTGTTGCACTTGTTTGTTTTTATTTTGTCTTCCACTCTTTTATGCTGTTTTGTGGTTTTAATTGAACGTTTTATATTATTGTATTATCTCTCTTTTCTTATCAGTGATAATTCTTTTTTACTTTTTTTGGTGGTTGCCCTAGACTTTGAAATATACATTTATAATTAATCTAAGACCACTTTCAGATAACACCACATCACTTCCAGGGTAGTGTGAGTATGTTACAATGACAAAATAATTCTAATTTCTCCCTCCCAACCCCTGAATCATTGCTGTCGTTCATGACTCATAGACAAAAGCAGACGTCAGTACATAATCATACGTAATTGAATACATTGTTATTATTATTTTGAACAAAGCTGTTAGATCAACTAAGAATAATAAAAAGAAAAGCTTTTATTTTGTCTTCATTTATCTTTTCTTTGATGATCTTTCTTTCTTTATGTAGATCCAAGTTTCTGCTGTATATCTTTTTTCATCTCTCTAAAGAACTTCTTTACAAAATCCCTCAATTTCTGTTCATCTGAGAAAGTCCTTATTTCTCCTTCACTTTAAAGGATAATTTCACATGTATACAGAATTCTAAGTTGGGTTCTTTCTCTCAACACTTTAAATATTTCACTTCACTTTCTTCTTGCTTGAATGTTTTCTGAGAAGTCAGATGTAATTCTTTACTCCTTTATAAGTAAGGTGTTTTTTCTCCTCTGGCTTCTTTCAGGACTTTTTCTTTATTTTTGATTTTCTGTAGTTTGAATATGATATGCCTATGTGTAGTTTTTTTGCAACTATCATGCTTGATGTTCTCTGAGCTTCCTGGATCCATGGTTTGGTGTCTGACATTAATTTGAGGAAATTCTGAGTCATTGTTTCAAATATTTCTTCTGTTTCTTTCTCACTCCTTCTGGTATTCCCATTACGTGTATGGTATGCCTTTTATTGTTATCCCACAGTTCTTGGATATTCTGTTTCTTTTTATTTTTGTGGAGTACTTTTTTGTCTTTTTTATTCTTTTCAGTTTTGGAGGTTTTTATGGAGATATGCTCAAGCTCAGGAATTTTTTCTCAGATGTGTCTAGTTTACTAATAAGCCCATGAAAGACATTCTTGATTTCTGTTACAGTGTTTTTCATCTCCAGTAGTTCTTTTTGATACTTTCTTAGAATCTCTCTTTTTCTGCTTACATTTCCCATCTATTCTTGCACGCTATTTACTTTATCTATTAGAACCTTTAGCATATTAATCATAGATGTTCGAAATTCTTGATCTGGTAATTCTAACATACCTACCATATCTAAGTCTGGTTCTGATGCTTTATTTCTTAAAGCTGTGTTTTTGGCTTTTAGTATGCCTTGTAATTTTTTTTTAATAAATGGACATGATGTACTGGGTAAAAAGAACTGTTGTAAATAGACCGTTAGTAGTTTTATGGTATGGTGTGGGGATAAAGGAGGTATTCTATAATTGTATGATTAGGTCTCAAACTTTTATGAACCTGTGCCTCTGGACTGTGAACCTCACAAGCGCTTCTCAGTTTTTTTTCTCACCACCTAGGTGCAACAGGATGGCTAGAATGGGCTAGAATTGGGTATTTCCCTTCTCACATGTGGAGGGCTAGAAGAGGCTTGAGTTGGGTATTTCCCTTCCTCCCTGTTGGTTAGGCTCCAATAAAACAATAGCGGATTAGGCTCTGGTAGGATAATTTCTTCTGAGGGCAGGCTTTGTTAAGAAGAGCACAGAGTGCTCTGGTGTATTTCAAAATGTTCTCTTTTGCGCTCCCGCTGTGGAAGCAGGAAGACATTTTTGTCTGATAGCCATCATAAGAACTTGGTGAGCTCCTAGAAGTAAAACTCATAAATGTGTGGTTGCTCACCTTATCACTGGAGTTTTTGACTCTCAAAGTTGTCTGTGTTGTGCCTCCAGCAATTCATCAATTACAGTTCAGGTTTTTTTTACTCTCCAACTGGTTCACATGGAGGTTTCTGCTCAGGGGTTTCTGTTCCAGTAAGTTGTGATTCTCTGTATTTTCCTGTGAATCTTTCCAATTTGGGGTGCAGCAGTTTGCCCTGTGACCTCACTTCTCTTATGGATCTAAGAAGAGTTGTTGATTTTTCAATTTGTCCAGTTTTTTATTATTAGGATGGAGTGGCAACTTACAAGCTTTTAACATGCTAAACTTGGAAACCTTGTATTTCATTTTTATTCAGTTCAGTGGATATTTTTTTATTTCCCTTGAGACTTCCTATTTGATCTGTGGGTTTTTTAAAATTGAATTTTTTTAGTTTCCAAGTGTTTGGAGATTTTCTTTTTATCTTTCTGTTATTAATTTATAGCTTAAATTCATTGTGTCTATACTTTGTCTCATTTAAAATTTGTTGAAGTTTGTTTTACAGCACAGAATGTGGTCCATCTTGATATATATTCTGTGGGCTCTTGAAAAAAATGTGTATTGTGCTGCTTTGGGGTAAAGTATTTTATAAATGTTGATTAGATCCTGTTAAGTGATGGTGGTGGTAGTATTTTCTCAACCCTTGCTGATTTTTTTGTCTAGTTCTTCTATTAATTGTTGAAAGAGGGATGCTGAAGCCTCCAACTATAATTGTGGATTTGTCCATTTCTCCTTTTAGGTCTATCAGTTTTTCTTCACATATTTTTAGCTGTGTGTTTAGTCAATATGCATCTAGGATTCCTATGTCTTGTTGGATTTTTATCATTATAAAATAACCCTCCCCACTTCGCTTGTAATTTTGTTTGTTCTGAGTCTAATTTTTCTGGTATTAACATAGTTACTTCTTTCCTTTGATTAATGCGTGCATAATATATTTTTTTCCATCCATCTACTTTCAGTCTGCCTTTATCATTATATTTGAGGTGAGTTTCTTGCATAGTTGAGTCATATTTTTAATCCAATCTGTCAATCTCTGTCTTTTAATTGGTGTATTTTACTACTTATATTTAATGTAATTATTAATATGTTTGAGCTTAAGTCTATTTTTTATTTTCTGTTTGTTCTTGGTTTTTTATTTCTCTGTTTTCTTTATTTTGTCTTCCTGTGGGTTATTTGAATGTTTTTAGGATTCTATTTTGATTTATTGGTAGTTTTTTAATATATCTCTTTGTGTAACTTTTTTAGTGGTTGTTGTAGCTATTCCATTATATGTATGTAGCTTATTACAGTCTACTACTATTGTCATTTTATTAGTTCAAATGCAATGTAGAAACCTTACTCCCTTTATGCTTTCTTCTTTATAACATAATCATCTTAAATATTTCCTCTGCATCCATTTAAAACCATATCAGATAGTTATGTGATGTTTGTTTTAGCCATCAAACTTAATTTTAAAAACTGGAGAGGAGAAGGAAAGTCTACTTTATTTTACCCGTTTTTTAAATTTCTTCCTTCCTGATGGTCCATGATGCCTTCTTTCATCATTTCAGTTCTGTTTAGAGAATTTTCTTTAGCAATTCTTTTATGGTAGGTCTGCTAGCAACATATTTTCTTAGTTTTTTTCATCCTTCATGTCGAGTTCCCTTCATTTTCTGAAAGCTGTTTTTGTTGGATATAAAATTCTGGGTTGATAGTTTTTTCTTTTCAGCATTTGACAAATGTGCCACTTCATTCTGGCCCTCCATGGTTTCTGATGAGAAATCTACTGTCAGTTGAATTGTTTTTCTCCCTTAGGTAAGGTTTTTTTCTTCCTTGTTGCTTTCAATATTTTTTTCTTTTTTCATTTTCGCAAGTGTTCAAAAGTAAGATGTTTAGAACTTTCAAAGTGTGATGTGTCATGGTGTGGATTTCTTTTATTTATCCTATTTTTGGTTTCCCTTTCTCCTCTACTTTCAGGACTCCAGTGACACAAATGTTAGATCTTTTGTTATAGTCCCACAGATTCCTAGGGAACTATTTTATTTTTCTTTATTTCATTTTTATCTTATTTTTTATTATTGTTTTCAGTCTTTTGCTCAGATTGAGTAATTTCTGTTGTTCTATCTGACAGTTCACTGATTATGTTCCTCTGTCCCCTTCATTCTACTGTCATGCCCATCCATTGAGTTTTTATTTTGGTAATTGTATTTTTAAGTTCTGAAACTTTCATATGCTTCCCCTTTATTCTATTTGTTTGCTAAATAAGACTTTCTGTTTCTTTTCTAAGACATTCTATTTTTTCATTTGTTTCAGGCATATTCCTAATTGCTCACTGGAGCAATCATTCTAATATTTTTGTCATCTCATTGTTGGCATATGTTGATTTTTTTCATTCAGTTTGAGATCTTTCTGATTCTTGGTATGATGAGTGATTTTCAATTGAAATCTGGATGTTTGAACATTATTATTATTTTTTTTTTTTTTAAAGATTTTATTTTTTCCTTTTTCTCCCCAAAGCCCCCCCGGTACATAGTTGTGTATTCTTCGTTGTGGGTTCTTCTAGTTGTGGCATGTGGGACGCTGCCTCAGCGTGGTCTGATGAGCAGTGCCATGTCCGTGCCCAGGATTCGAACTAACGAAACACTGGGCTGCCTGCAGTGGAGCGCGCGAACTTAACCACTCGGCCACGGGGCCAGCCCCTTGAACATTATTTTTTGAAACCGGATCTTAGTTAAACCTTTGTTCTACTTGGCTTCCTCTAGCACCAGTCCTACAAAGGAAATAGAGAGTGCCTGCCATCTTGTTACTGCCATGCAAGTTCCCCTCCTGGCCTCTGTTGACCCCAAGATGGGGGTGCTCCTCATTACTGCTGGGTGGGACAGGAGTTCTGACTCACCATGTGGTCTCTGCTGACAACATGGTGGGGATGGCTTCATTACCACTGGATGGTAATGAAAGTGTTGACTCTTCACTAGGCCTCCTCTGACATTACCCCATTGAGAAAGGGAAGAAACAACTCATTGCTGGTTGGGGTGGAAGTCTAGGCTCCCCACGTAGTCTCTACTGACACCATGGGGTTGGAGGACTCTCTATTTGGCCTTCTGTTACACCATCCTAGTGGGTGGGTTTAGGTGACTCATTAAAGCCTAGAGAAGGTTGAAGTCTAGATTCCCCATTTGACCTTTATTGGTGGGAATGGGACCACAGTTTTTTTCTGTGGTGTTTGGTTGGAACAGAGACATTTTTGTCTAAAAGTTTTCTGTATTCCTAGGCTGCCCCTTTCTTGGTCCTTTGGCTAGAGAGCAGGTTGTTATTGGTCCTTTTTGTGTCTGCACCCATTGGTGTTTCTGGTTGCCAAGTTCTGAACTCCAAATCTGAGAAAATGAGGCAAAAGGAAAGTCCAGGGAACTCATCATTGTGTCGTTCCTTGGGTCTTGAGATCCCTAGCTAGTTTGCCTTCTTCTCTCTGCCTTGTAGAGTCTTCTTATGTTTGATTTATATAATTCCTGGGAGTTTTAGTTGTACTTGGAGAAGCAGGGAAAAGTAACATCTACTCCATCTTCCCCAAAGCAGAAATTTGCATTACTTAAATATTTATATATTGTTTTTTTGTTTTCATGCAGTTCAAGTTATTTTCTAATTTCCCATGTGATTTCTTCTTGGACTTATTGGATGTTTAATGTCATGTTTAATTTCCAAGTACTTGAGGGTTTCCCAGATTTCTTTCTTTTTTTGTTTTCTAAATAAGTACTTTTCAATGTAATTTGTCACAGTAACAATTGTATAGCACAGACCTGGCTAAGATCTAAGATGAAGGAAGCCATTGTCTGCACCAACTTTCTGTATATCCCAGTTTACTCTTCAGAGATGCTCTTCTGTTCTTATTTCCTCTGAGGATTATCTGTATAACTCTGTTGTAAATGCAAAAGTCAAAAAGACAAAAAACCCATTTCTTGAATCTTCAACTTTAGTTATGGTTGACTTTGTGTAATAAGATGAGGGTTTAGCTTATTACACTAGCTCCATTTCTCCCAGTGTTTGATAATTATAATTTTTAGTTTTTTGATTATTTTTGGAACTTTATGTAATAAAATCTATTTCTTGTTCTATTAATTTCCAACAGTATGGTCTCAAAGACTTCAGCTAATGTTTTCTTTTTACTTATTCAAAAATATTTATTGAGTAACTAGCACAGTTTTCACTTTCTTTGATGTTATGAAAGGTAACCATGATAATGTAGTTCAGTTGTTTTTAAAACTTGATAGCATTATAAAGGACAAGGCAACAGGAGTTGTTCACTCTTATTTTCACACTGCATGAATACAATATGGAAAAGATGTAGATTTGCTTGCAATCTTATGTAGTACTTCAGTGTTGAAGCGAATGTCCATACTTTTTGTGTTCATAAGGAAATTAATTTCTCATCTAAAGCTAAAAATGGAAGTTTGGAACAATATGTTTTGGAAAGGCAAAAGCATTTAATGCTTACTATATGCTAGCACTAATATATAAGCTCTAATCTCTCATCACTCTTGCAAGATGGTTATTGTTAACCTCATTTTAGAGATGAGGTGGCTGAGGTTTAGAGGTTGGCGTATTACTTCAGGCCATAGAAACCATAACTTGCAGTCAGAATTTGAGTTTACTTCTAACTTCAAAGATGTGCTCTTCTGCTATATCAAGCTACATCCCGGAAAGGAGTATAATTCTAGATTTAGCACATACATTTAATATGGTAATTTTTTGTACGTGTATGGTAAATACACAAGAATATAAATTAACAAATTTTAGCAGAAGGTCAGTTTTATAAAATTAAGTGATAAAATAGTAAATCTGTACTTTTGGATATGAAAAGGTGTTTCTGATGTTGTTTAGTGATGTATATTACTTTAACATTTTATAGTATATAGCATTATATAATATTGAATAACTCTGACTGTGTGTTTTTGTATGCCTAGGGTGAGACTGGAAGGATGATCATCAAAATATTAAAAGTAGTTAGTTCTAGGTGGTTTTTACTTTCACTTGGAACACTTTATTCTTTTCCTTTCTTCTCCCAATGATCCTGCATTATTTTTTCCAAATCTGTAAAATTATTTTTAAAAAGTCTTTCAGGCATGAGCGTTTTATCTTGTTTGTAATTTTTTTTGTTGTTCTTTTCCTTGTCTTTAAACTTTTTAAAATGGATTGCAGAATTGGTTAATTAAATCTGATTGGTCAAAGTTTTAATGGGCACAGGAGCTGTTACTCCATATGCAGTTGGTTTTATGTTTTGTAGGCTATGAAGAAAATAATTTCAAGGACTTAAATGAAATGTTATGAAATATTTCTGTAAATCTTTGCGTTTTGCTATTAATAGCCATCATATTTTAATTATATACTTTTATACTATTTTAGAGCTACTATTATTTATATTACAGAGTTAATTATAGGAGTATATCACAGAGATTTTGATCACTGCATAAATGTTTGTAGATGTGCGTTACTCAGTAATATACAACTTTAGTCTATAATGTGTGTGTGTGTATATATAATTTTAAAATGACTATTTCCCAAATGAAATGATTTAAATAAATTTGTCAAAATTTATAATGTCAAAGACAATCATCATAAAATGGTATTTTGGGGGCCAGCCCAGTGGCACAGCGATTAAGTTCACATGTTATGCTTCCATGGCCCGGGGTTCACTGGTTCGCATCCCAGGTGTGGACCTATGCTCCACTTCTCAAGCCATGCTGTGGCAGGTGTCCCACATATAAAGTAGAGGAAGCTGGGCACGGATGTTAGCTCAGGGCCCATCTTCCTCAGCAAAAAGAGGAGGATTGGTGGCAGATGTTAGTGCAGGGCTAATCTTCCTCAAAAAAAATGGTATTTTGGAAAAATTATTGTGAAGATAATCTTTTTTCCTCCAGTGTCTCTTTCTGTTTCTGTCTTTTGTAGGTGATAATAGCCTTCTGGTATCGCACAATTGTGGGACTGATGAATTTCATTGGGCTAGAAACTAAGACCTGCTGGAATGTTACCAGAATAGGACCTGTAAATGAAGTTCAAAGCTGTGAAGGCATGTTTCTTCCTAAAATGCTGCTGTGCTGTCATTAATGTTTACATAAACATTTTGTAATATTATAACTCATTTTAAGAATTATTGTAAACTGCTGTGATTTATTTTTTTCCTTTAAAGCAATTTAGAACTGACTCATCTAAAAGAGTATTTACCCTTTCAAGTAATTATCTGAGAAGGCTATGTGCTTACTAATATGAGTATTAATTTGGAATTTAATTTTAATATTGATATACCTCAATGTAAGGCAATCCTGAATATGTCGTTCTTCCATTTCAGAAAAAGAAGATAGAAAAAAAGGTTTTGGGGTAGCTTGAATATATAAATTTAAGGAATGTAGAATAGTCGTATGTCTTCCTGTGATAGCTAATATAAAAATTTAGTTATGCATATGTACTTAAAAATCAGATATATGATAATACATTGATTTAGAACTATTCTTTTTTTATACTCTCACAGTCTATAAATAGCTTTAATCAAACTCTTCATTTGCATCCTATACACTGGTATCTTTGTCAAAGACCCGCTTTTTGAATCATATAACAGTTTTCCATGATCTGCAATTATCACTTCTGTTTAAGACGTTTGCAGTTTAGCTCTTTTACAATCTAAGTATGAAGCTGTCCTTTGAAACTCTTATTTAAAGTCACATATATTTGCATAACATTTACACACAGGTTTTTTTTTCCTTTATTTCTTCATATTCTTTACAACATCACTGCTTACTACATTTTACAAATATATATATTTTTTCTTTTTGGTGAGGAATATTGGCCCTGAGCTAACACCTGTGCCAGTCGTCCTCCACTTTGTATGTGGGATGCTGCCACAGTGTGGCTTGATGAGCAGTGTATAGGTCTGTGTTCGAGGTCTGAAGCTGTGAACCCTGGGCCACTGAACCAGAGCGTGCACGCTTAACCACTACACCACCAGGCCAGCCTCCATAAATATATTTTTATAGACTTGTTTACAATAATATTAAACTCTTAGAATATATACTAAATCTGTATTTCTGTATTTCCCTTACATTTTTACTGATTCCCTCAGGTGATTTTTATAACATCTAAAATAGCGTTGATGGAAGATATTTGAGGGGCAATTAGACTTTTTTTTTGTACAAAGTAAAGGAATCAAGAAAATACCTCATAAAATGAGAGACTTTGTAATGACTCAGTCAGGTTAGAAGGTATAACCTTTTCTGAGGGATGGGAAAAATCACCTTATGTATGTACATATATGGTATTTATTAAGTTGCCACTAAGTAATAGGTTAGTGTTGGCACTTGGGACCCCAGGATGAACCAGGTACACATGGGGCTTTACCCACGAAGAGTTGATACATAAGAGGGATGGATGTTAGTGGTTACAACTGTGATGGATATTAGAAATAATAAGGTTGCTGAGGTTAGGAGTTAGGGAGGAGAAGTGTTTTAAGAATAGAGACCAGTGTATTCAAAAGTCCTGAGGCAAGAGAGAACTGAGAGAAGGCTAGACTTCCTGGAGCAGAGAGATGGGGAAGAAAAAATGGTGTGAAATGATGCTAGGAATGTAAGCAAGGGTCAGATAATGAAGGGCCATTTGCTGGTTAAGGGTTTTGTACTTTATTCATTGAAGAATTTTAACAGATTTGCATTTTTAAAACATTATTTTGGCAGTTAAATGGAAAACATACTAGTAAAGGACAAAGGTGGGTTCACTGAGGCCAGTTAGGAGATTCTTGTGCTCTGAGCAAGTGATAGCCGGGAAGTGCATGGATTGGAGAGAGATTTTGGAAGCAGAGTTGATGAGATTTTGTAATTGTTTGATGGGTGAGGGGTAGGAGGATGAAGTCACGTAACTCTGGTTTCTGGCTTAAGTAAATGAATCCCTTTGAAAGGTAAGAAACATTTTAAAAGTAGCAGGTTTGAATTGCCACATTAGTTTGAAGTACCTGAGAGACCTCAAAGTGGAGATGTCAAGTGGCTACCTGCAATACACATACAGGAATAAGAAGAAAGTTCTGGGCTGAGTACAGATTTCTAGTAATCTATATCTAGTATGTAGATCTATATGCATATCTAGTATGTAGATGATCATTGGAACCATGGAAGTGGAAGAATTTCCTTAAGGAGAATATGCAGACTGAGAAAAGAAGGGGGCATATGACAGAGCCTATGGTCGTCCGACGCTGAAGGGGAGTGTGTAAAGGAAGTTATTAGGACAGACTGAAAAGGAATGGTTAGAGAAGTAGAAGGAATCAGAAAGGCTAGTCTTAAGATCTTGGTTCTACCAGTTACAGCTAAGTAACTTTTGGCAAATTACCTAAGTTTTCTATGTTCTATATTCTCAACCATTAAAAAAAAGTATTTTTATGCCCACTGATCTCATGGATGTGTTCTGAGAATTATGTGAGATGATGATTGTAAAGCACCTAGTAGACTCTGTGTTTTACATATATATATATATATATATATATATATATATATATATAGTGTTGTATGTGGGATATATTAAGTATTAAGGTTCTGGGTATATATAATAATGGATCAAATAACTAGATTTTCTCATATAGACTAAACCTACTTCTTGACGTCAGGGGCCATATCTCACTTACTCTAGAGCCTAGTGAAAGATAAAAATAATGCAGTGGATTTTCTCTTGTCATTCATCGAGTGACTCTAGAGACACTTCTAGATACTGAACAACAGCAGCTTCACCTAAATAACGTGAAGCACCAACTAATCATTACAGTATAATAATGCTTCATAAGAGTAAAGTATAAATGTAACTACAATAAAGTATAAAGTATAAATGTAATTAATAACACTTCTTGGAAGTGGGAAGTACTAATGTAACTATTAAATAGAGAGCAATCTGAAAAGCAAATGCTTTCAGCAAGTTCATGAGCTCTTGATTACAAAGCACTGAGATAATTATGCCCAATTGCTTTATAGTCATTTATTCATTAAATATTTAATAATGTTTGTTTTTTTCAAGGATTTGGAGACCCTGCTTACTTTTATGTTGATGTGATTTTTATTTTAAATGGACTAATGATGGGATTGTTCTTCATATATGGTGCATACCTGAGGTAAGACTACTGTATTAAAAAATCTTTCAGTGGGCTTGTAAGGACTGGCTGACGTTTGTTGATTAAATGAAAAGGATAGTAATGAGATTAATTAATTAACAGTAGGAAAATTTGTAGATTTATTTTTTTAGAAGCTTAACCAACGTCATGCAGCCAGAAACTAGAGCTATCACTAAAATAATACCTTAAAGCCCTCTTTTTTATTTTATTTTATTAAGGTCATGAAAGTTTATAACTGTGAAATTTCAGTTGTACATTATTATTTGTCAGTCACCGTATATATGTGTCCCTTTACCCCTTATGCCCACCCCCGAATCCCCTTGCCCTCTGATAACCACTAATCTGCTCTCTTTGCCTATATGTTTATCTTCTATATATGAGTGAAATCATATGGTATTTTTCTTTCTCTGCCTAGCTTGTTTCACTTAACATAATCCCCTGAAGTTCCATCCGTGTTGTTGCAAATGGGACGATTTTGTCCTTTTTATAGCTGGGTAGTATTCCATTGTGTGTATATACCACATCTTCTTTATCCATTCATCAGTCCGTAGGCGCTTGGGTCGCTTCCACGTCTTGGCTGTTGTGAATAATGCTGTGATGAACATAGGGGTGCATAAGTCCCTTTGAATTGTTGATTTCATGTTCTTTGGATAAATACCCAGTAGTGGGATAGCTGGGTTGTATGGTATTTCTATTTTTAGTTTTTTTAAAAATCTCCATACTGTTTTCCGTAGTGGCTGCACCAGTTTGCATTTCCACCAGCAGTGTATGAGGGTTCTGTTTTCTCCACAACATCTCCAACATATGTTGTTTTTTGTCTTGGTGATTATAGCCATTCTAATGGATGTAAGATGATATCTGTGTAGTTTTGATTTGCATTTCCCTGATTATTAGTGATGTTTAACATCTTTTCATGTGTTAAAGGCCTCCTTTTTATCTATGTAGATATTTTTTTAGCTAATTAAGATTCCTTAAAGTTTTTAATGAAAATACCTCTATGTCCTGTGTAAAATTATTATAACATTAGAGGAAAACTTTGGTTGGCATTAGTAGCAGATTATTTCTAATTTTAGTCTCTGTACATGTGTAATTAAGAAAGCAGTAAAAGAATGTCTATCGTGTGGCAAACACTTATATTTGATAGCTTATCTTTCTTGATAACAGTACCACAATTTTGTTTAGGGTAGCAGTGTGCCCAATCTCAGGTGAAAGGTTGAAGTTAACTATGACAATCATGTATTCTGCTTCCCACTCTCCATTGTGTCTTGGGATAGCCATATGAGCCACCTTTTTCAGTGAAAAATAAGGTAAAGTCAGCCTTGGTGTCACCTAGGAAAGCACTTGCTGTTCTCATGAAAGGATAGACTCAGATTCCCCTTCTCTGTTTCTTCCCACTTTTACTTGGATGTCATACTTGGAGCTGCTGCAGTTGTCTTGAGACCATGAGGCCATAAACATAGCACATATGTCTGCTCTAGCATCGTTGTGCTGCTGAACCATTGCCAACAGACACTTATCTTTCATTTTCTTGTTGAATGATATAATAAAAATCCATATTATTTAACACACTTTTGTCAGATTTTCTGTTTCTTAAGCAGAATACGTGCCTAACTGAATCATCAGCTTTCTTTACAGTGTTATGCTTGAACCACACAACATTTAAAGTGGAAAATCTAGATTTAATCTTTCAACAAGAACTTATTGAGTTTTCATAGGGTTTATGTCTATATTGCGATTAATTTATATGCACCCCTTGTTTTAGGAACTTTTCAGCATAAAAATCTTAGCATAGAATCAATGAAAAATTGTGACATATTCAACATTGTACCAGATCTCCTATCTAGCCCAGTAGGTCAAGAAACAGTAGTAGTAAGTATAAAGATTGGAAAACTTGCAAAAAGGAAACAAGCTTCCTTACAGGCAGAACACATGATTTTATGTTGAAAATTCAAAAAATCTATGAGTAAAGGATTAAAATAGTAAGAAAATTTATAATGTTACTGGACCCAAAAATTAGTGCACAGACATTGTAAATCTATACTTTTAGCATCAAACAGAAAATGAAATTTTAAAAAGATGCCATTTAGAATACATTGAAAGCATGAAGATAAATCTAACAAAACATATATATGACCTCTATGTGAAAAATGTAAAGCTTTATTGAGAGACATTTAGGAAGATCTAAATAAATAGAAGAACATACCATGTTCACGGATTACAAGACTCACTGTTAAAACAATGGGAGTTATCCTAATTGATTTATAGATTCAATACCTCACCAATTTTGTTGACCTTGATAAACTGATTTTAAAATTATTTAGAAATGCAAAGGGTCTAAAACAGTTAAGATATTCTTGAAGAAGATAAGAGGATTTGTTTTATATTAATCATTTCTGTATTATAAAGCTAATGTAAATAAGACAATGTGATATTGGCATATGGATCAACAAATAGATCATTGGAATAAAGTAGAGCCCAGAAACAGAAACATACATGTAAAGACACTTGATGTATGACAGAGCAGATATTGCAGATCAGTGGGTAAGGATAGGCTTCTCAATAAATGTTGCTGGGATAATTGGGAGATCATATATAACAAAGAGAAGTTGGAGCTATCTGAAAAACAAATTCTAGTTGGATTAAAACCTCAAATATGAAAGACAAAATTATGTTTAGAATGTTATATAGGAGAAGATCATCAGTAACTTGGGATAAGAGAGGATTTCTTTCTTTTTTTTTTTTTTGGTGAGGAAGATTTTCCCTGAGCTATCATCCATTGCCAGTCCTCCTCTTTTTTTTTTGCTTGAGTAAGATTAGCCCTGAGCTAACATCTTTGCCAGTCTTTCTCCACTTTGTATGTGGGATGCCTCCAGAGCATGGCTGATGAGTGGAATATGTCCGCGCCCAGGATCCGAACCTATGAACCCAGGCTGCAGAAGTGGAGCATGCAGAACTTTAACCACTTGGCCACTTGGCCACTGGACCGACCCCAGAAAGGATTTCTTAAACAGGGTATAGAAGTCCAACTATAAAGAAAAAAAACTGATAAATTCAATGAAAAGAATTTAAGTTTGTCAAGACATAATAGAATGAAAAGATAAGCCACAAACTGGGAAAAGATATTGCAAAGCATATACCCAACATAGTATCCAGACATCACATTCATTAATTTGACAAATATTTATTGAATGCCTATTGTGACCATAAACACTATTCTAGATGCTGGGAATATAAAACAGTCTTTGTCCTTGTGGAGTTTATATTCAGGGGGTAGACAAAGACTAAGAAGACAGACAACCCAATAGAAAAATGGACAAGATGCTTATGAACAGACGTTTCCCAGAAGAGGAATTTCAAATTACCAATAAACATATGAAAGTTGGCCACTATTATTAGTTATCGGGAAAATACACATTTAAATCACAATGAGATACTATTTTACATCTACTAGACTGGCAAAAGGAACTTTTATCCATGGCAAGTGAACATAAATTAGTACAATTATTTTGGAAAAACAGCATGCGTTATCAAGTAAATTGAAAATGTAGATATCTTATAACTCAACAATTCCAACTTAAAGTATATATTCCTAAGAAACTCTTGCACATGTACATCAGGAAATATGTACAAGAATATAGCAGCATTGTTTATAATAGCTCTAAAGTGGAAACAGCTCAAATGTCCATCAATAGAAAAATGTACATATTGTAGTTTATTAATGTAGTGGAAGACTATACAACACTGAGAATGAATGAGCTACGTCTACATGCATCAACATGGATGAATCTTACAAATATAATGTTGAATGAATGAAGGCAGGCACAAAATTAAAAAAATACTGCATACTTCCATTTGTATAAAGTTTAAAAACAGATTAAAGTAAATGATAGTATGGTATGTATATAGAAGTGTTTTTATTGATACAATAGCTGTCTCGAGGTGGCAAGTGGGGACTAAGGGTGTGATCAATTTTCTATTTCAGTGACATATTGTGTTACAAGGATGTTCACTTTGTAATTCTATGAACTATATAGAAATTTTTATGCACTTTATGTATGCCATATAGGAAAAATATATTTTATATAAGCTCATCATGGTATTTTGAGGGCAAAGGGTTATTGTGAAATTATGTTGACAGGCTTTAAAATGTTCTATTCTTGAAAGTAGTCTGTATTTTGTATGCTTCTTTTTGTTTCTTTTGTGAGGAAGATTGGCCGTGAGCTAACATCTGTGCCAGTCTTGCTCTACTTTATGTGGGATGCCACCACAGTGTGGCTTCACGAGCAGCGCTAGGTCTGTGACTGGGATTCGAATCTGTGAACCCTGGGCCACCAAAGTGGAGCGCACAAACTTAACCACTGTACCACTGGGCTAGCCCCTCATATGCTTTTTTTTAAAATATGGAAAATGTTACACAAAACTAAAACTTTTTTTAAATTAGTATTTTTCATTGGGAGAGCTACCCAAGAGATGATAGTTTTTTCTAAATTGGTTACGCAGTTCTGCAATATCAAATACGTTACTGGACTCCAGGCTTTAAGACGAATATGTAGATAAAACAAGTGTGGGCTATAGAAATGTCACTAAAACCAAGAGGAGATTGGAAACTATGGCATATGAGAAACAAAAGAAATAGCAAATCAGGGGGAAATTTTGTGTTTCTAACCCTGGTCACCCTCCCCCACTGGCAGTAACTTGGAAGGTAGACAGTCCCTTTCTGTTCTTTGGTGGTAAACAATAAAATGTTGACATCCATATCTAACTTGATCAAGTCTAAAATTAATTGATATCTTTCCCCTTCTTCTGATCAATACAAGGAATTTTAGAATACTTTACTTCAAAATAGCCCCCTCCGTCTTGGAATTAGCACTGCAGTTCAGTACTCCCGTTACCCCTCCACAGCAGCCGTCATCGTTTATGTCGTCAGACCTTGCTCAGATTTGTCCACGTGTTCAGAGTTTCTTTGTGCAGTGTCTGTTCTTGCTTCTCACAGCTTCCTTCTTTCAGTTTCTTCCTTTTTGAAGTGTATCCTTTGAATTTCCTTTTGTGAAATTCTATAAATGGTAAATCACTTCCCGTTAGCTTTCTTTTGCTTGTTTTTTTAAACTCATCCCTTCCTTTATTCAATCATTCAACCAGTGTTTATTGTCTTCCAAGTGTGAAACTATGGATACAGTGATGAAGAACATACGAAGAAAAGGCAACTTTATGAAACGGTTCTTAGTCTTTGAGGATTATCAGCCCTCCTTGGTCTGACTTTTGTATTCTATGTTGTTTCTTTGGGACTCAACAAAAGAACATTTGCAGGAGTTTAGGCAGTTCAGAGTTGCTGCTAAATGAAACTGTTAGACTCTTCATCTCTTAATCACTGAAATCTAATTTCAAAACACAAAAACTTGTCTCCATTCAGGTTATTCAAAGAATGCAAGATGGACTCTGAAGTGTGTTTGTTAAAAATTATTTTATATTCACATCTTGTATGTTTTACTTGGAAAATATTTTAAATATAATAGATTGTAAAATACAGATTACTTTAAATGTACACTTTGTATGCTTGTACATTCAAGATTAAAACATCAATTACATGGGTACTTTTGAAATTTTTACTGTTACTTTATGATTGAGTACTGTGACTTTCTTAAATATGATTTTAAATTCTAAGAGAGAATTTTGTGAAAAATTCGTATTGTGATTGTATCTTTTTTTTTTTTTTTGCAGTGGGTCTCAACTTGGAGGTCTAATTACAGTGTTGTGCTACTTTTTCAACCATGGAGAGGTTTGTTTTCTAGAAAATAATTTTTAAGAAATAGAAGGGGCTGTGTAGGAACCAGGAAATACATTCATCAAAACAATATATGATTGTATATTAGTTAGGACTTCGCAATATTTTAAAGAACCTTGTGTTGTAAGTTGATATTTTAATCATGTTGATATACAGTTTTTATGTAATAATTAGAATTTATGACATGAAATACTTTGCCTAGTTTTTAGTGTGTGTATATATATACACATCCGTATATTTTATAGAAAAAGGAAATACTGTACATCTTGAGTTCAGGCACTTCGTATACATTATCTCACTTACTCCCACCAAACTTTTTTGGGAGGTGATTGTTGTCCTCACAGTAGAAGATAGGAAATTGAAATTTAGAGAGGTTAATTTACTTATCCAAGATTCTGTGTTCACTACATGCTGAGCTGGGTTTCCTGTTCTGCGTTTGTCTGGCTCTGAAACCTTGCTTCTTTCTATTATGTCATGCTTCCTTTTCAGTGACAGAAAATGCTGAATTCCAAATAGAAGTTAACTTACTAATTCAGCCTGAGAGGACATGATCCACCTAAAAAGAGCTCATAGAAGCTTTTTTAGAATACAGTAGATTCGTTCAACAAAATATTGAGTACGTGACAGTGCCAAACTCTGTTAGATGCTGAGAATATGGCAGTGAAAAGTGAGAGAATTTGACTGCTAACTTTTGGAGGCAAAATATGGAATATGTTGTGGTACAGGTTTTACAGGGTAATAGTCTTTATTACTATTGGGAAAGATAGATACTTGGTTAATTTTTAAAAATGAGTGTGACAAGGGAATCATAAAAATTAATACATAAATATCTTAAATATATTAAAGGAAACAAATGCATTGTCAGTGAGCAATGTGTTAATGTAAAGACAAGATCTTTTCTTTGGCTATGCCGGACGATTAGCATTAAGAGTTCTTTCTTATACATACCGTAATTCATCTCCCAAGGTTTACAATTTTGGCTCCTTGGAAGAGAAGCAATACTTTTAAGACTCTTGCAAGATTATAAGAGTTTAGATTCTCCCTAGAATTTCAGAATTCTTGATACAAAACTTTTATAATATTCTCACCCATATGTCTTAGAAATAGTTTTAAAGTCTATAAAAAATTTAATTAATACTTTTATTATATGCATCCTATTAGTGATTCCCAAAAACTTCTGGTTGTTTTTACAAATTTGCAGTTAACTCTTTTAAAGTGTATTTCACAAAGTCAGAGGCAGTCTTAATTACTTGTAATGTGTGTCTATACTCATTAAACTTGTTATGTATAAACTCTCTTGGTGTTTGTGAATGCCCTAGGTGCCATTTGTTTAGATGCTTTTCTGGGCGTATATACATCCCAAAGCCCTGGGATGCCAGGGTCCTCACTGCAGAGCTGGAATGTGGCTCTGGTTTTTCAGTCCCTGACTCCTCACTGCTCCTGTACCTGCCATCTTGTTTGTCCTGTGGGTTTACTTATGTTTGACCTGATATATCTTTGTCTTGTTTCTGGACTTGCTAATTAATAGCTCTCTGTATAAGTTATGTGTTAATGTTATGTGCCCGTTAAGAGAGCTCCAAAAACAGAGCTATATCAGGCATTCAGAAATGAATGAGCCTAGTATTAAAATTATTAAAACCAGCCCAGTCGTGATTTTTAGATTAATAATGTTTATTGCAAACATAAAGTGACATAAGCATTTTATTGACTTCAGGCTACTCGTGTGATGTGGACACCACCTCTCCGGGAAAGTTTTTCTTATCCGTTTCTTGTACTTCAAATGTACATTTTAACTTTGATTCTCAGGTAATTTTTATTTATAAAACAAATCTAAATAAATTACAAGTTAAGTTTCTTAAAGTATACTTCAATCGATTAAGTTATAGTTACCATATTTAAGCTCACTCTCTTTTTTTCAGTTACTTTAAAAACAGAGTATCCAGTTAAGAAAATAATCTAAAATCACTATGTAAGAATTGCTTTCCACTTACGAGTCTAGGCTATAGATTTTAGATAACCACATTATGTTTTAATAAATCAGAATGTATGTGTTCATATATATTTGGTAAAGATTGAAAGATTTTTAAGAAACTATTTTTTTCTCAAAGCTTGTGTATGCTGACTCATCATTTTCCAACCTGTGGTTTTTTGATAGAGCATTAATGTATGTCCC
Source organism: Equus quagga (assembly GCF_021613505.1). NCBI lineage: Eukaryota > Metazoa > Chordata > Mammalia > Perissodactyla > Equidae > Equus > Equus quagga. The sequence goes on along the minus strand of NC_060274.1, from coordinate 89,639,148 downwards.
ATGAAAAAAGTGTCTGTGCACAAATGAATTTGGGAAATGCTAGGTTAGATAGATGAGGAGTTTATATATTCATATATTTATGAATATTTCTGAACTGTTGATGTTTCTAGCAGTTCAGCCAGAGTTTCCTCTCAATTGTTTTTCTTGGACACAATTTTTTTTGTTGGGGTTAAATTTATAAGCATTTTAGAAATTTAAGAGGTCTGAGAAACAATAACAACAAAAACATAAATAGCAGAATACTATAAATAACTTTATCAAAGAAATAAGTTTCATAGAATGTTAATGAGATCTCTCACCGTGTGAGATAGTGATCACTTCCTCCAAACTCCCAGGAAACCGCGTCCTTCACTTCCTACTCCCCATCAGGTTCTGCCTGTGTGGAAGTCGTTGTGTACATGTCGTCTTTCTTTCTTAAAGCTGTAAATTTGTTAATCAAGCACACAACTGTCTGCATATACACTTAGTATATTAAAATACCCTAGGAACAGGGACCATGCCATATTTATCTCCAACCACAGAGCACTTAGCACACTACCATGGAGAGATTTTAAGGCTCTTGTAAGGTAGCTTGAGGAAGGGAAATAGTGGCATACCGGGATAGCCACCAGCCTCGAGAAAGGTGAAGACTATCTCCTGATTTGTTACCTACATGACAAGTTTATTTTTGGATTGAATTTGAATTTAGGAATGTGCTCCCCGTCCAGATTTCTATGTCTTTGCTCTGCATATTACTTTCTCTCAAAGATTATGGTGGAAGAAGCTGCCTATTTATTTTTACTCATTCCCAGTTAAATTCCTAGAAAGATGGTTTATTTTCTACTTTTTATGTAATATTAATTTTAAATTTAATTTAATTTTTGATTAATTTTGAAGTAATTTTAAGTAATATAACCCTGACCAGTCAGTGGTTTCGTGGAATGAAATTTGTTAATTAGAACATTTAGGGTTGTATCCTTGAGTGCATGTGCTCTTACTCTGTGTCTTAGCCAAAAGTAATTTTTGTTTGCTAAATATAAGGTAACTCAGTACTTAATGAATATATTTTGTGATCATATTACTAAACAATAGGAATACTTAAAATTTTGCTTTTCAAACTTTATGTAATGTAGTACAAGGATTTATCAAAATCCAATGCAACATTTATAAAAAGAATAGCTATGGTTTTATTGTTTACACAAAATGTTTGCATTTCTTTTTTCATATTCTAAAAGATAAAGTTTTCTTTGGTAAAAGATGTTGGTTGCTAATATATATCATAATTACAGAATGGACAATTAAAACTTCAACATGCAATAGTTTAACTGTATTCTGTAATTATTCTAAGTCATTGTTTTAAATTATTTTCTTTAAATTTTTCTCATAGTTGGTAACTTATTACTTCTCCAGCACTTTTATTTTCTTCATTGATTTTTGAAACATGAAAGTGGTGATGTAGAAAAGCTATGGCTGCTCATACAGGGTAAATATCTTGAGGTATTAAGGGTCAGTGCACATTCTATTTTATGTCCTTCTTGCTGAAGTATTAAATTTCTAATATGCAAAGTTAGAGGAAAATAAACTTTGATGTTAAAAATTTCATTCACTGATAAACTAGATACAATTCTTTATTTAAAGCTCTAATTTTGATTGTCTTATGCTAAGTGTTTTTATAATCCAAGTATTTTAATTTCTTTTTAATGAGCTTTTAAAAGTTAACTATATTTGTTGTCTTATATCAAAGGTAAGGGGATGATTAGATTTTATCACTGTGCAATTAGTCTTTCTGTTTAGTGATAGGCTACTTTTATGGTAAAACTTATTGGTATCAATTCTCTCCATTAAGGACCTCGAACAGTAGTAGAAGGCATTTCATTGCACTCTGTCTTTCCAATGTTGCTTTTATGCTTCCCTGGCAATTTGCTCAGTTTATACTTTTTACACAGGTAAGATGATTTTAAACTAATTTAAGTTGAATTCAAGATGTGCTTGGTTGTTTCTATAGGAGTTTTAAATTGTGATTATATTTGTACCCTAATAGATTTTAAAAATATGGAGCAATTATAAAGTGTGTGATTTTTAAAAAAATCATATAATTTGACTTTCTATTAGTATATTGGCTAGTTAAACAGATATTAATGATCACCATGCAACAGGCTTTTTCCTGTTATTTTAAATCACATTTTTTTATGTTGGTATTTGAGGTGATCTCTATAAATCTGCCTGCAGATTTTCCTTTTGCCTTAGGAATCATTTTGGATGTCAAGCTACACAACATGGTAAGGGCCAATGCTACTCTTCATGGTAGGGAATTTCTGCTTTTAATCCAGCTAAATTTTGGCTCTTTTGTCTGAAGACCAGAATCTTATGGGACACTTCCTCAGAGCTTTAGTCATCATATTACTCGAATGAATTGAGGCCATATCCTGTTTCCCCAAACAACTTAGTAACTGATGGCAAGAAACTGAGGTGGGGAAGCAAAAAAAGGTCAATTTTGATGAAATTTTATGATACTAAGATTTTCCAGTAGAGCTTCTTTCCACCTAACAAACACTGATGATGATAATGTTCTTTGTTGGCAGCGAGAAATTCTTCCAAGAAGCCTTGTGCTGCCAGTTATCTACAAAGAATGAAATTATAACCTCAGCTTAATTGGTGCTGCATGTTTAAAATATTCTCTCTGCTTTACTTCCTTATGGTTGGCCCTTTCAGGTTATCACACGGAAATTCTATAGTTTTCATTATTTGCACATGCCAACATAGTGGACTAGATTTCTAATGTGTATCACTTTCTTGCAAGCAAATTTATTAATCCAGTGGTGCTGGTGAAACTATTTAAATAGCTCTCTGGGTAATTTTGATATTGCCTTAATGATTTTCTATCCATTTAAAAGATATACTAAGCTTTTAGGTTTTTTTTCTTTGTTCTTTTTTTATTGAGATATAAATGACATGTAACATTATGTAAGTTTAAGGTGTACAATGCATTGATTTGATACATTATTATATTGCAATATGGTTACCACCTGATTACCATCATAGTATTAGTTAACACCTCTATCGTCACATAATTATTTATTTTTTGTGGTGAAAATATTTAAGATCTAGTCTCTTAGCAACTTTGAGGTATGTAATACAATATTAACTGAAATCATTATGCTGTGCATTAGATCTCCAGAACTTATTGATCTTCTGCTTGCAACATCTTTGTCCAATGTCTCTCTTATTCCTCACCCCCAACCCCTGGTAACCACCGTTCTACTCTCTGTTTCTATTAGGTTGGCTGTTAGATTCCACAAAGTGATATCATACAATATTTATTTTTCTCTATCTGACTTATTTCACTTAGTATAATGCCCTCAGGCTCCATCTGTGTTGTTGGAAATAGCAGGATTTCCTTCTTTGTCATCACTGAGTAATATTCCATATATATATACACACACATGCTTACACACACTACATCTTTATCTTTTCATCTATCCACAGACACTTAATGTTGTTTCCATATTTTGGCTGTTGTGAAGAATGCTGCAATAAACATGAAAGTGCAGATATTTCTTAGATACTCTGTTTTCATTTCTTTTTGATATATACGCTGAAGTGAGATTGCTGGATCATATAGTAGTTCTATTTTTAATTTTTTGAGGAACCTCCATACTGTTTTCCACAATGGCCTTACCAATTTACATTTCCGCCAACAGTGTTCAAGGATTCTCTTTCCTCTACATCCTTGGTAACTCTTGTTATCTCTTGTCTTTTTGATGATAGCCATTCTAACAGTTGAGGGGATATCTCATTGTGGTTTTGATTTGTATTTCCCTGATGATTAGTGATGTTGAACATCTGTCTATGTACCTGTTGGCCATTTGGATGTCTTCTTTGGAAAAATGCCTATTCAGTTCCTCGACTCATTTTTAGTCAGACTTTTTGTTATTTGAGTCATATAAGTTCTTTATATATTTTGGATATTTAATCTTTTACTCAATATATGGTCTGCAAGTAGTTTTTTTCCCATTCCATAGGTTGCCTTTTCATTTTGTTGATTGTTTCTTTTGCTCTGCAGAAACTTTTTAGTTTGATTTAATCCCACTTATTGATTTTTGCTTTTGTTGCTTGCGCTTTTGGTGTCATAGTACAAAAAAATCATTGCCAAGACCAGTGTCAAGGAGCTTATTCCTTATGTTTTCTTCTGGGAGTTTTACAGTATTAGGTCTTGTGCTTAAGTCTTTAGTCCATTTTGAGTTAATTTTTGTGAGTGGTGTAAGAGTTCAATTTTATGTGAATATCCAGTTTTCCTGACACTGTTTATTAAAGAGACTATCCTTTCCCTACTGAGTATTCTTGGCTTCCTGGTCAAATACTAATTGACCATATATGCATGCATTTATTTCTGGGCACTCAATTCTGTTCCATTGGTGTATATGTTAGTCTTTATGCCTATACCATACTATTTTTATTACTATAGCTGATAGCTTAATGAAGGTTCCTTATAGGTTACAATCTTGTATCTTTTTTCTGTTACTGCTTTTGAGATTCTCTGTTTGACTTTGATTTTTCACAGTTTCATTATACAGATCTTCCTCAACTTACAGTGGGGTTATGTCCTGATAATCCCATCAAAGGTTGAAAATATCCTAAGTCAAAAATGCATTTAATACACCTAACCTGCAGAACATCATAGCCTAGCCTGGCCTACCTTAAATGTGCTCAGAAGACTTACATTAGCCTACAGTTAGGCAAAATCATCTAACCTGAAGCCTATTGTGTAGTAAAGTGTTGAATATCTCATGTAATTTATTGAATACTGAAAGTGAAAAACAGAATCATTGTATGGGTACATAACGGTTGTAAGTGTATCAGTTGTTTACCCTCATGATCGTGTGGCTGACTAGGAACAGTGGGTCCCTGCCACTGCTCAGCATCATGAGAGAGTATTGCACTGCATACTAGCCCAGGAAGATAAAAATTCAAAGTATGGTTTCTACTGAATGCATATCATTTTTGCACCATCATAAAGTCAAAAAAATCCTAAGTTGAACCATTGTAAATTGAGGACTGTTTGTAGTGTGTCTTAGAGAAGGTCATTTTGAATTGCAGTAATGGGGTGATCTGTTAGCTTCATGAACTTGGATGTTCAAGTCTCTCCCCAGGTTTGTGAAGTTCTCAGCTATTATTTCTTTAAATAAACTTTCTGCCCCCTTCTCCCTGTCATCTAGAACTCAAATGATTCTGATATTTGATCGTTTGGTGGCATCATATAGATCACATAGGCTCCTTCATTCTTTTTCGTTCTTTTTTCTTTATTCTTCTCTGACAGAGTTATTTCAGAGTTCCAAGCCTCTAACTCACTGTTCCATCTTCTGTTTGGTCTATTCTGATATTGACGCTCTCTATTGCTTTTTTCATTTCATTCATTGAATTCTTCAGCTCCAAAACTTCTGTTTGGCTCTTTTTAATGATTTCTATCTCTTTGTTAAATTTCTCATCTTGTTTATGTGTTGTTTTCCTGATTTCACTGAACTATCTTTCTGTGAACAGCTATTTTGAATTCTTTATTGGGTGAATCACAGAATTCTGCATATTTGGGTTCAGTTACCAGAGGATTATTGAGATTTTTCGGTAATGTCGTGTTTCCTTGATTCTTCATGTGCGTTGGAGTTTTGTATTGTTTTTGCATTTGATGTAGCAGTCACCTCTAATCTTTACTAGTTGCCTTCAGGTGGGAGATATTCTTCATTGGTCCTGCTTGTATCTGGTGCTTTCTCTGACCTTGAATGGATACACTGGCTCCATGCTTCTTGCTCCCTCTTTGTGGCAAAATTATTAAGTTGTATGTCTTTTTCTAGATCTTACAACTCAGCAGGCTGGCTACTGGAAGCCTCTTTTGTTTTCCTGAAGGTGGCACTGCAACTCAAGTTTGTGGTTTCTCCCTTGTTCACAGACCCTGGCTTGTTTTCTATGTGAGCTCCTTTCCTGCCAGAGTTCACTTTTGCTGCCAGACTCTATATGATACATTTTTCATGATTAGTATCAAGATTAATTTTCCTTACAAGGTGAATTTATGAACTTTCTTTTAACAAGTGTAACTGTTTTATTAAATATGCTAGACTCAACAGGAAACAAGTAGAAAGTAACTGGGTTCTTTCTCCTAATGCCTCTTAAAATCTATGTTTTAGATTTGTTCCCCCCACCCCCAATTTAGGTGAAATCTCAGGAGGTCCCATATGTAGTCATTTTCTTTTCACTTTGAAAAGTATCATTTCAGTAAATTTAAAATTTTGAGATCTTTAAAATATGGTATCTTCTGACCAAAGAACCTGATATGTGTATCCACTTATTTAGTTCTTGCTTAATTTATCTCAATGTTGTATAGATTTTTAGAGATTTTACAGATCTTTCATTAGATTTTCCTCTAGGTGTTTTCTGTTTTTGATGCATTTTAAAAGATTGGGTATTTTATATTTGCTAGGTATATAGTTCTACCTATGTTAATTAGGAAAAGTTGTTAATTGTGTTATTCAGATCTTTTAGATTTCCACTATTTTTGTTTGTTTATTTCAGTTACTAGAGGAGGAGTGTGTTAAACTCTTCCACTGTAACAGTGGAGTTGTCTATATCTACTTTTAGTTCTGTAAATTCTTACTTCAAACATTTTGATGCAGCATTATTATGTGCACAGTTGTTATATATTCCTTTTATTTCTAATACTCATTGTCTTGTTTTTTTAATAATAGCCATCCTACCAGGTGTAAATAATATATCATTGTGGTTTTGATTTGCATTTCACTGACCTCAGCATTTTTTCATGTCTATCTATTGGTCATTTGTATATCTTTTTTGGATAAATATCTGTTCAAGTTCTTTGCCCATTTTTAATTGAGTTATTAGTTTTTTTGCTAGAGTATTATGAATTCTTTATATATTTTGCATATTAACCCCTTATCATATATATGGTTTGCATATATTTTCTCCCATTTAATAAGTTGCCTTTACTCTATTGATTGTTTCCTTTGCTGTGCAGAAGTTTTTTAGTTTGATACAATCTCACTTGTGTATATATCTGATAAGAGATTAATATCATCAAGAAGACAAGAGATAACAAGGGTTAGTGAGTTTGGAGGAAAGGGAACCCTTGTGCACTGTTGGTGGAAATGTAAATTGGTGCAGCCACTATGGAAAACAGTATGGAGTTCCTCAAAAAATTAAAAATAGAAGTATTATATGATGCAGCAATCCCACTTCTGAGTATATATCAGAAGGAAATGAAAACAGAATATCAAAAAGATATTTGCACTTCATATTTATTGTGGTATTATTCACAACAGCCAAGATATGGAAGCGACCTAAGTGCCTGTCTACAGATGAGTAGATAAAGAAGATAGCATATATGTATATACAATGGAGTATTATTCAGCAATGAGAAAGAAGTAAATCTACCATTTGTGACAATATAGATGAACCCTGAGGACATTCTACTAAGTGAAATAAGTCAGACAGAGAAAGACAAATACTGTATATCACCACTTATATGTGGAATCTAAAAAAGCCAAACTCATAGAAACAGAGAGTTGAATGATGCTTACCATGGCCTGGAGGGTGGGGGAAATAGGGAGATATTGGTCAAAGAGTACAAACTTGCAACTAGAAGATGAATAAGTTCTGGGGATCTAATGCACGGTAAAGTGATTATGGTAACAGTATTGTTTTATATACTTGAAAGTTACTAGGAGAGTAGATCTTAAATGTTCTCACCACAAAAATGAAATGGGAATTGTGATGTGATGGAGGTGTTAGCTAACACTGAAGTGGTAATCATATTGCAATAGATAGGTGTATCAAATCAACACATTGTACGCCGTAAACTTACAGAATGTTGTGAATCAACTTTATCTCAATAAAGCTGGAAGAAAAGTAATAGGGCAGCCCTTCTTAGAGACTCTAAGCTTACGTCCTTATACTATATGCTCTATATCTTTGTTTTTTCATCTCTTTGTCATTTTTTGCTTTCTTCTAGATGTTTTCTTCTAACCTGCCTTCCAATTTATTGCTTTTTTATTTTTCTGAGGAAGATGCACTCTGAGCTAACATCTGTTGCCAGTCTTCTTTTTGTTTTCTTCCCCAAAGCCCCAGTGTATAGTTGTACATTCTAGGTGTAAGTCCTTCTAGTTCTTCTATATGCTGCTGCCACAGCATGGCAACTGACAGAGGAGTGGTGTGGCTCCATACCTGGGAACTGAACCTGGGCTGCTGAAGCGCTGAGAGCGCCGAACCTTAACCACTAGGCCATAGGGGCTGGCTCCGATTTATCACTTTTTTGTTTGGCTGTGTTTAACCTGCTTTTAAACCAATCTTTGGTTTCTTAATATTGATTATTGTAATATTTAGTTGTACATTTTCAATTTGGTTCTTTTTTTATGGCTTCCAGTACGCTCCTGGAATTTTCAATCCTATCTGTTATTTCCTTGGAAATGTCAAACATAAAGTCTGTGTCTGATGATGCCAGACAGGTTTTTGAGTGGTTTGCAAGATAAGAGTGGTTTTTACACTTTTTCAGTGTTGTTTAAAAAAAGATAGAAAAAGAATATACAACAGAGACTGTACGTGCCCACAAAGTGTAACATATTTACTGTCTGACTTTTTACGTAAAAAATCTGCTGACCTTGAACTACATTCTTCTTTTTTAAAATTTTTTCTCTTGTGGTCTAAATAGTTTATAACATTGTGAAATTTTAGTTCTACATTAATATTTGTCAAAAGCCATATAATTGTGCCCCTATATGCCTGTGCCTCCCCCACCACCTCCCCCTGGTAACCACTAAATTGCTGTCTGTCTGTAAGTTTGTTTATATTTCCACGTATGAGTGAAATCATATGGTGTTTGTCTTTCTCTGTCTGGCTTATTTTGCTTAATGTGATGCCCTCGAGGTCCATCCATGTGGCTGCGAATGGGACAGTTGTGTCTTTTTTTATGGTTGAGTAGTATTCCATTGTATATATATATACCACATCTTCTTTATCCAGTCATCAGTCACTGGACGCTTGGGTTTCTTCCACATCTTGGCTATTGTGAATAATGCTGCAGTGAACATAGGGATGCATAAGTCTCTTTGTATTGTTGATTTCAAGTTCTTTGGATAAATCCCCTGTACTGGAATAGCTGGGTCATATGGTAATTCTATTTTTAATTTTTTGAGAAATCTCCATACTGTTTTCCTCAGTGACTGCACCAGTTTGCATTCCCACCAGCAGTGGAGGAGGGTTCCCTTTTCTCCACAACTTCTCCAACATTTATTATTTTTTGTCTTGGTGATTATAGCCATTCTAATGGGTGTAAGATGATATCTAAGTGTAGTTTTGATTTGCATCTCCCTAATAATTAGTGATGTTGAGCATCTTTTCATGTGCCTGTTGGGTATCTGTATATCTTCTTTGGAGAAATGTCTGTTCATATCCTCTGCCTACTTTTTGATTGGGTTGTTTATTTTTTTGTAGTTCAATTGTGTTAGTTCTTTATATATTATGGAGATTAACCCCTTATTGGATGTATGAGTTGCACATATGTTCTCCCAGTTGGTGGGTTGTTTTTTCATTTTGATCTTGATTTCCTTTGCCTTCCTGAAACTGTTTAGTCTGATGAAGTCCCACTTGTTTATTTTTTCTTTTGTATTCCTTGTCTGAGTGGACATGATAGTTGTAAAGATCCTTTTAAGACTGTTGTCAAAGAGTGTATTGCCTATATTTTCTTCTAAAAGGTTATGGTTTCAGGACTTACCTTCAAGTCTTTCATCCTTTTTGAATCTATTTTTGTGTGTGGGGAAAGATAATGATCTACTTTTATTCTTTTGCATGTGGCTGTCCAGTTATCTCAGCACCATTTATAGAAGAGGCTTTCCTTTTTCCATTGTATGTTCTTGGCTCCTTGTTGAAATATTAGCTGTCCATAGATGTGTGGTTTTATTTATGGGCTTTCAATTCTGTTCCATTGATCTGTGTGTCTGTTTTTATAGCAGTACCATGCTGTTTTGATTACTGTAACTTTATAATATGTTTTGAAGTCAGGGATTGCAATGCCACCAGCTTTGTTCTTGTTTCTCAGGATTGCTTTGGCTATTCTGGGTCTTTTCTTGCCCCGTATGAATTTGAAGATTCTTTGTTCTATTTCTGTGAAGAATGTCATTGGGATTCTGATTGGGATTGCATTGAATTTGTAGATTGCTTTAGGTAGAATGGACATTTTAACCATGTTTATTCTTCCAATCCATGTACATGGAATATCTTTCCATTTCTTTGTGTCATTCTCAATTTCTTTCAGTAATGTCTTATAGTTTTCCTTCTATAGGTCTTTCACCTCCTTCATTAAATTTATTCCTAGATACTTTATTCTTTTTGTTGCAGTTGTAAATGGGGTTGATTCTTGAGTTCTTCTTCTGTTAGTTCATTTTTAGAGTATAGAATGCCATTGATTTTTGTAAGTTGACTTTGTATCCTGCAACTTTACTATAGTTGTTGATTATTCCTAATAGTTTTCTGATGGATTCTTTAGGGTTTTCTACATATAAAATCATGTTGTCTGCAAACAGCGAGAGTTTTACTTCTTCAGTGCCTATTTGGATTCCTTTTATTTCTTTTTCCTGCCTAATTGCTCTGGCCAAAACGTCTGGTACTATGTTGAATAAGAGTGCTGAGAGTAAGCACCCTTGTCTTGTTCCTGTTCTCAGTGGGATGGCTTTCAGTTTTTCCCCATTGAGTATGATGTTGGCACTGGGTTTGTCATATATGACTTTTATTATGTTGAGGTATTTTCCTTCTCTACCCATTTTATTGAGAGTTTTTTAAAATCATGAACAGGTTTTGGATCTTGTCAAATGTTTTCTCTGCATCTATTGAGATGATCATGTGGTTTTTGTTCCTCATTTTGTTAATGTGATGTATTACATTGATTGATTTGTGGATGTTGAACCATCCCTGTGTTCCTGGTGTGAATCCCACTTGATCATGGTGTATGATCTTTTTAATGAATTGCTGTATTTGGTTTTCCAATATTTTGTTGAGGATTTTTGCATCTGTGTTCATCAGCAATACTGGCATGTAGTTTTCCTTCCTCGTATTGTCCTTGTCTGGCTTTGGGGTCAAGGTGATGTTGGCCTCATAAAATGTGTTAGGGATAATTCTGTATTCCTCAGTTGTTTGGAATAGTTTGATGAAGAATAGGTAATAAATTGTCTTTGAAAGTTTGGTAGAATTCTCCAGAGAAGCCATCTTGTCCTGGGCTTTTGTTTTTGGGGAGGTTTTTTATTACTGTTTCAATTTCTTCACTTGTGGTTGGTCTATTCAGAGATTCAGTTTTGGGAGGTTATAAGAATTTATAAGTCTTAAGAATTTATCCATTTCTTCCAGATTGTCCAGTTTGTTGGCGTATAGTTTGTCATAATATTCTCTTATAATCTTTTGTATTTCTGTGGTATCTCTTGTAATTTAGCCTGTTTCATTTCTAATTTTATTTATTTGAGCCTTCTCTTTTTCTTAGTGAGTCTGGCTGAGGGTTTGTCACTTTTGTTTATCCTCTTAAAGAACTAGCTCCTTGTTTCGTTGATCCTTTTTACAGTGTTTTTTTTTTTCAATTTCATTTATTTCTGCCCTAATTTTTATTATTTCCTTCCTTCTGCTGAGTTTCAGCTTTGTTCTTCTTTTTCTAATTCTGTTAGGAGTAGTTTAAGATTGTTTATTTGAGCTTTTCCTTGTTTGTTATCGTGGGCCTGTATTGTATAAACTTCCCTCTTAGGACCGCTTTTGCTGCATCCCATAAAAGTTGGTATGGTGTGTTTTTGTTCTCGTTTGTCTCCAAGTATTTTTTGATTTCTCCCTTTATTTCTTTGATGACCCCTTGGTTGTTCAGCAGCATGTTGTTTAGTCTTCATATTTTTGTTCTTTTTCCAGTTTTTTTCTTGTAGTTGATTTCTACACAACATTATGGTTGGAAAAGATGGTAGATATGATTTCAATCTTCTTAAATTTATTGAGGTTGCCTTGTTTCCCAATATATGGTCTATCCTTCAGAATGTTCCATGTGCGCTTGAGAAGAATGTGTATTCTGCTGTTTGTGGATGGAGTGCTCTCTATATATCTATTAAGTTTATCTGGTTTAGTTTCTCATTTAAGTCCATTATCTCCATGTTGACTTTTTGTCTGAATGATCTATCCATTGATGTGAGTGGGGTGTTGAGGTCCCCTACTATTACTGTGTTGTCGTTGATATCTCCTTTTGGATTGGTTAATAGTTGCTTTATGTACTTTGGTGCTCCTGTGTTGGGTGCATACATGTTTATAAGTGTTATGTCTTCTCGGTGGAGAGTCCCTTTTATCATTATGTACTGCCCTTCTATGTCTCTCTTTCCAGTTTTATCTTGGAGTCTCTTTTGTCTCATATAAGTATGGCAAGTATGGCAACACCTGCTTTCTTTTGTGTGCCATTAGCTTGGCGTATTGTCTTCCATCCCTTCACTCTGAGCCTGTTTGTCTCTAGAGCTGAGATGTGTTTCCTGGAGGCAGCATATTGTTGGGTCTTGGTCTTCAATCCATCCTGCCACTCTGTGTCTTTTGATTGGAGAATTCAATCCATTTACATTTAGAGTGATTATTGATATACAAGGGCTTAATATTGCCATCTTATCCCACTTTTCCCAGTTCTTCTCCATTTCCTTGTTTCTCGTCCCTTGTGTTTCAGACTGCCAATTTGATTAGGTAGTTTTCTCTGTTGGTATTGTTTGTTTTCTCCTTGTTTATCGTAAATCTCTCTGTTCTAATCATTTGTTTAGTGATTACCCTTAGGTTTGTGTAAAAAATCCTGTAGTTGAGATAGTCCATTTTCTGATAGCTTCTTATTTTCTTACCCTGTACTAATTCCATCCCTTTTGTCTTCCACTTCTAAGTTATTTTTGTCATATCTTTTCCCATCTTGTGTTGTGAGTTTGTGGTTAAAATGATGAGATCATTTTTGTTTTGGTGTTTTCCTTTTCTTTATCCTTGATGTTAAAGTTAAGTGTTTAGTAACCTGATCTGAAAGAGAGCTGCTGTTTTCTGATTATTGCCTACGTATTCATCTCCTTCCTCAAGGCTTTGTAGGCCCTTTCCAATTTTCTTTTTCCCAGGTATGAGAGCCTGCTTGAGGATTTCTTGTAGGGGGTTCTTGTGGCGATGAACTCCCTTAGCTTTTGTTTATTTTGGAAAGTTTTTATTTGTGTCATATCTGAAGGCGATTTTCACTGGATAGACTATTCTTGCCTGAAAGTTTTTGTCTTTTGGGATTTTGAATACATCATTCCACTCTCTCGTAGCCTGTAAGGTTTCTGCTGAGAAATCTGCTGATAGCCTGATAGGGGTTCCTTTGTAAGTTATTTTATTCTGCCTTACTGCCCTTAGTATATTTTCTTTGTCCTTGACTTTTGCCAGTTTCACTACTATATGCCCCGGAGTGGGTCTTTTTACATTGACAAAGTTACGAGATGTGGGGACCTGTTTCACATGAATTTCCAAGCTTCCTCCCCAGGTTTGGGAAGTTCTCAGCTATTATTTCTTTGAGCAAGCTTTCTGCTCCATTCTCCTTCACCTCCTCCTCTGGAGTACCTTTAATCCTTATGTTGCATTTCCTGATTGGGTCAGATATTTCTCTGAGAGGTTCTTCATTTCTTTTTAGTCTTAGTTATCTCTTCTCCTCCCTCTTCAAGCATTTTTATTGTACTATCCTCTATCTAACTGATTCTCTCCTCTATATTGTCAGCTCTGTTGTTTAGGGAATCCTGATTTTTCTTTATTTCCGCCATTGTGGTTTTCGTTCCAACAATTCTGACTTGATTCTTCTTTATGGTTTCAATCTCCTTTGTGAGGAAGCTCCCGAATTCATTAATTTGTCTTTCTGTGTTTTCTTGTAACTTGCTGAGTTTTTTTATGATAGCTGTTTTGAGTTCTTTGTCCTTTAGGTTATGGATTTCTGTGCCTTCAGGGTTGGTTTCTGGGTACTTGTCACTTTCCTTCTGGTCTGGAGCTTTAATATACCTACTCATGCTGCTTGATGGAGTGGATTTTTGCTTCCTCATGGTGCTCTTATCTTGTAGCAGCTGCCATGTACCACCACTAAGTGGCAATCAGGTGCTGTGTTTTCTGGGCCTGGCACAAACAGGGGCTCCCTAGCTCCAGCCACTGACTGCATTTCTTTCTGAGCAACTGATCTATGGCAGATCTGGAGCCCTAGGCAGGGTGAGGTGTACTGTCCTTCCCCAGTGCTTCCCCTGGTCCCTGCTTGTCTCTCCGTATGGAGCTCTGGGAAATTGCAGGACTGTGGCCTTCCCATTTCCCAACCACCGCTCCCTCGCTTGCTGCTCCAGGCACCAGGTGATAGTGGGGCTGGAGTTCCAGGCGGGGACCGGGCACCATTTCCTCACCTGCACACTTTCCCCGCTGCCTCTGCCACACTCTCCACACTGTGCTCTGGACACTGCTGGGGCCGCGCACTTTCCCCACTGCCACTGCCAAGCTCTCTAGGCCATGCTCCAGATGATCCTGGGGCTGGAGTGCCAGGTGGGGATTGGGCACCCTTCTCACCTGTGTACTTCCCACCACCACAGCCAGTCTCTCTCCACAGAGCTCCTATCGATCAGCTTCTTCTTCCTCCAGAGGATCCAGCCCCACCACCACCTTCAGGCGTATGGCTGCATGGATCTCTCAGACGTCTTTTTTGATGTGTATATGTCCTCTGTTGGTGTATGACTGTCCTTTTGGTTGTATGTTAGAGGGGAGAGGCCAAGGGAAGAGCTCACTCCTCCATGATGCTGACGTCACTCCTGAACTAGATTCTTCATGGATCTGTTTCTGTTGTCTTAGAGATAATGTCTCATCTCCTCCTGTATCTGGGTAGTTTTGATGTGCTTTTAGACATTGTATGTAAACAGTAATAGAGTTAACTTGAGACTTAGTCAATATTAACTTCTTCCAGAGAAGATTAAATTTTCTTCCAGCAGGCAAATAAAGGTGCTAACAATCTTGAATCATTTTCATGCAATTAGAGAATGAGATAATTCACAGGTGGGCTTCAGTCTTTCTAAGGGTTCCTTGATTTCTGGTTCTCTCTTATATATAGCCTTTTGAAGCCACAAACCAAAGTCTGGGGACTTAGCAGGGATCCTGTTCTTGGTGTGCCCTGACTGCTGAGTCTGTGGAAATCTCACAGCTGTCTGTCAGCTGGCAGGCATCTGCTCCTATTGGAATTGACAGATGCCTCTGGGACAAAAATGACCCAAAACTTCATGCTCATCACTGTAGATTTCCATCTTTTCTCTGGTCTTGGCTTCCTAATTCTTTTTTGCCTTGTTGGTAATCTGTGGCTTTCATACAGGTGTTTTTTATATTTTTCCTAGCTATTCCAGTTCTCAGTGAGAAGGCTGGTTCAAATTACTTTGACTATCACTATTGGAAATAGAACTCTGCTCTTGCATTTACTTTGCTTTAGTGAAGTGTTTGTTTTCTACATTTTTTTTCACTTTTGCTTTTTTTTATATTTTTATTTCAGATAGCCTCATTATTTCCCATGTTTGTTGTTGGGTATATTGAGCCAAACAAATTTCAGAAGATCATTTCTATGAACATGGTAACATTTTTAATATTTATAAGTCAAATATTAAAATAAAATTTCAGGGTTTATTCTGAGATCTCTTTAATCTCAGAACTTGTTCTGTTTTAGGAGTGTCTTCTCTGAAGTAGTATTTAATACATATGATGTTGATAATATCCAGAAGGAAAATGGGAAATGTGCATTACAGATAGGATATTATAACAGATTTTACTTTCAACTAGACTGTAGATGTTATGCACTCTGAAAGTTTTTTAAAAATTTTATGTTTTATTTATTATTATAGTCTCTACTTTTGAAACTGCCTTTTCTCCTTGAAACCTGAGATTTTAACACTTTGCATGAATATGACACTGCAAATTTTGTGTTTTTGCATTTTTGTTAAGTATCTTAGTTTCGAAACACTCTCCTTTAAGAACATAAAAATAAATATCTTTTAGATAAGAACATAAAATAGAACTTTATTAGCGATGAAAATTCTCAAACACTCCAACAAAAGTAAGATTAGAAATCTAATACTTGGAACTAAGTCTTTCTTATTATATCACTCCATTATTGAATCAATAAAAAAAATAGATTTTTCCTGTTTTCTTTGTACCAAGTAACAGAGAAAATAATTAAATTCTGCTATGTAGAATTTATGGTGTTAAAAATACTTAGAACCTATCAGTGTGTTGAAATTCTATTATCATTTGGCCAAGATCTATTTATTAATCTTATTTGTGCAAATAAAGTTTGTTTTAGAAATGGCTATATGCCTGTAGACAAAGTATGCATTATACTATATATCTAATAACTATAAAACATTCTTTTCTTCAATTTTCAGATTTCAGTTCTCCTTTGTTTTGTGTTGATGTTTGGAAATCCAATGTATTTATCTTCTTATTATTCTTCGTCTTTGTTAATGACATGGGTAAGTGTTTGCCAAGCTCATGAAGGTTTTTTTTTTTACCTTTCAAATAGCATATTTACCCACCCGATACAGGTTTAGGAGAATAAATAGGGCCCTTTCCTGGTTATTACTCACATAAAAAAGTTTTCCCAAATAATACCTTTTTTCTATTTCATCTTTGAAGAATAATATGGTACATAGTTTACCTTTTTAAGGCAAAGCCCAAATAAATATTTTAAAAAGCAATCACAAGGTAATGAGACTTACTTTTAAAATATGCAATATTTTATGATAAGAATTAGTTATTTCCTTCTAAGTCACTTCAGTTGGCTAAATACTTATTGCAGTGACACTGCCATTGCCCCAAACATTTTTGGAACTCCTCTGAATTGCCTTCATAGACTGTGGCAAATTCTTTTGAATATCCTCAAAAGTGACAAATCTTTGCCTTTCAAGGGTGGGTTTGATTTTTAGCAACAACGAAAGTCTTGTGAATAAGGTGGGTGATTGGGCTGGGTGATATAGATCTTGATCAAAATATGACATTAACAATAAAGTAATAAGACTGATTTTTTTGCACCCATAACTAAATTATCTCCCCAGGCAGGTTAGGAAGAGGAGTTCCAAGCTGTTTTGAGCAGTGGCAACACAATTGGACTAAGTGTGTAGTCCTCTCATGTGACTTACTTTCATGGAATACTACTAGTTTGTATATGTATTTGCAACAATGGTTCAGTAAGTCAGTTTTTTTACTTTATTCGTAAGCCAGACCAGGAATGTTCTCCACTGGAATATTCCTGGAGTGTTCTCTTTCCACAGTGATCAGAAGTGATACCAACTACAGTAATACCAAAATACAGCACTTTTCCATGTATGGTGCATTGATTGAATCTTTTGGGATTGCCCTTATGTTTTAACATTTTTGCTCCACACACCATTTTTTTACTCACAGTAAATTATCTCTGCTCTTTCTCTCTCCCAAAATATATAAGCTCTTTTCAACATTTTGTCAAACTTTTTCAGCATTACAATATCCACCTCTTTTTATGACAACTTTTTTATTTTGAAATGTAGCACAGATAGAGAAAATTGCATAAAACAAAAGTTTTATATACTGACTTAGTACTAACTAGTACTGTTTAATGAACTGTTATTTGGCAAACATCTTTAAACTACCATAAAGTCAAAACCAGAACTTTTCCACCCATTCTAGAAGCCCTCCATGTGACCTGCCCTAATTGTAACTCCCTTGCAGTGCTCTAAAACAGTCGTGACTCCCTCGACTATGGTAGTCACTCCTAGCTTCCCTTTGTAGTTTCATCACTTAAGTTTCTTCTTTTATCTACAGGTTTCTCATGTTATCTCCCTGGTTTTTTTCCAGGAAATTTATTTGTTGAAGAACATACGTCACTGAACATGTGGATAGTTCTATGGTCTAGATTTTGCTGTTTGAATCCTCGTAGTGTAGCTTTACATCTTCCTTTGCCTTCTGTGTTTATAATATATAGTAACTGGATCTAAAACTTGGACACATTCACATTGGATCCCTTGGCAAGTCTGTAGCATTGTGTTTTCATCAGGAGGCACATAATGTCTGGTGCCTCTCTTTTTATGATAGCAGCCATCAACACTTTGTACCAGATCTCTTCATTCAGTAGGGATTGTCCAGTCCTCCATTTACAGTTCATATAGGGAAAGTAAAGTGCATGTCCAAATGAGGGGCGTTGGGAGGAAGTAGAAAAGTATTTGAAGAGATAATGACCAAGGTTTTCCAAATTTGATGAAAATTATAATCTCAGAGATGAAGAATTTCAATGAATCCCAAATACAAGAAACATAAAGAAAGCTATAGTAAGGCACATTATAATCAAATTGCTCAAAATCAATGATAAAGAGAAAACCTTAAGAACAGCCAAAGAAATAAGACATGTTAAATACAGAACAAAGGATAATGATGTCAGATTTTTCATAAGAAAAAATTGCAAGCAACAAGACAGTCAAGCAACATCTTTAAAATACTTAAAGAAAAATTACTATAATTGTATAAAATACTATAATTCAATCTATAATTCTGTGTCTAGCAAACATCTTTCAAAAATGAAAGCAAAGACCTCATGACCAGCAGATTTGCACTAACAGAAATTTTAAAGGACATCGTTTAGATGGAAGGAATATAGTATTAGATGTCAGTGTGGCTCTACACAAATGAAGGGTATTGGAAATGGTAGCTAAAGGTAAATATATAAGATTTTCCTGCCATTTGGACAACATGGATGGACCTTGAGGGCATTATGCTGTGTGAAATAAGTCGGATAGAGGAAGACAAATACTGTCTTTCCACTTAGGTTTTCTTTAATTTCTTTCAGCAGTGTTTTGTAGTTTTCACTGTGTAAGTCTTTCAACTCTTTGGTTAAGTTTATTCTTAATATTTTGTTCTGTTTGAGGCTATTGTAGATGGGATTGTTTTCTAATGTCCTTTTTAGATAGTTCATTGTTAGTGTATAGAAATGCAACATATTTTTGTATATTTATTTTT
Source organism: Equus quagga (assembly GCF_021613505.1). Lineage (NCBI taxonomy): Eukaryota > Metazoa > Chordata > Mammalia > Perissodactyla > Equidae > Equus > Equus quagga. The sequence goes on along the minus strand of NC_060274.1, from coordinate 89,620,119 downwards.
GTGTCTTGATACTTTGTGGAATTTGTTTATTAGTTCTAACAGTATTTTTGTGTGTGTGTCTGGAATCTTTAGTGTTTTCTACATATAAGATCATGTCATCTGCAGAGATAATTTTATATCTTCCTTTCCAATTTTTATGTCTTTTATTTTTCTTGTTTAATTGCTCTAGCTAGGACTTCTAGTACTATATTGAATAGAAATGATGAGAGTTGACATCCTTGCCTTATTCCTAATCTTAGAGGAAAAGCTTCCAGTTTTTCCTCATTGGGTATGATGTTAGCTGTGGGATTTTCAAATATGGCCTTTATTGTATTGAGGTAATCTCCCTCTATTACTAGTTTGTTGAGGGTTTTTATCGTGAAGGGGAGTTGAATTTTGTCAAATACTTTTCTGCATCTATTGATATTATGTGATTTTTATCCCTCATTCTGTTAGTGTAGTGTACCACATTATTTGATTTGCATATGTTGAAACATTGTGGCATTGCAAAGGTAAATCTCATTTATCATGGTGTAGGATCCGTGCTGTTGAATTCAGTTTGCTAGTATTTTGTTGAGGATTTTTGCATCTATGTTTATCAAGGATATTCGTCTTCAGTTTTCTTATAGTGTCCTTGTCTGGCTCTGGTATCAGGGTCATTCTGGCCTCGTGAAATGTGTTTGGAAGTGTTCCCTCCTCCTCAGTTTTTTGGAAGAGTTTGAGAAGGATTGACATTAATTCTTCTTTAAATGTTTGGTAGAATTTACCAGCAAAGCTATCAGGTCCTGGTCTTTTCTTTGTTGGGAGGGTTTTGATTACTGGTTCAATCTTCTTATAGTTATAGGTGTGTTCAGAGTTTCTGTTTTTTCATGATTCTGTCTTGGTAGATTGTATGCTTCTAGGAGTGTATCCATTTCTTCTATGTTATGTAATTTGTTGGCATCTAATTGTTCAAAGTAGCCTCTTATAAACTACTTTGCTTTGGTTTAGTTGTTTCAGATGGGAGAGTAAATGTGGTTCCTGTTATACCAAATTGACCAGAAGCAGAAGTTTCATCCTGATTGATTTTAATTACTTAATTTATTTTGGGGGTGAAATATTACCATGTTTCTAAGAATAAGAAATATACAAAATGTTATACTCAGAAAATGTCACTCCTTCTCATTCCTTCCACCTCATTCTCTCCACCTTTCTTTTCACTTTGGTCCTACCTATTTCTTTTAAGATATCTTGTTGGTTTTCTGGTTTACCCATTTAGTTGTTTTTCTTTTTTTGCACTAATAAATATTACAATACATATTTTCTTATAGCCCTTCTTACTTACATAAAAGGTGGCATACTATAGATAGTCTTTTGCACTTTGACTTATTGACCTATCCTGGATACCACTCCATATCAGTTCGTAGAGATCTTCCTCATTCTTTTTTATAGTTCTACAGTACTCCACTGTGCATGTTCCATAGATAATTCAACCACTGTCCTGTGTTTGGGCATTTAGATTGTCTCCTGTATTTGCATTTACAAATACTGTTGTAATGTATAATCTGGTACATTTATATTTTACTATTGTTGGAAGTTCAGGAATCCCGGCCTGCCTTGGTCTAACTAAATGATGCAAAGTACTCCAAATCTAAATGATACGAAGGCCTAATATTTCAGTTTCTCATGGGAATGTTTTTTATTTTCACCCAAAACTTGGCAATAAACAAAGACTGCCATAGGTTCTCTCCTAATTAATGTTTTAGTTTCTTAAATCACCTTCTTTCCTCTGGCACCTGGAAAGTTCATTTTTTTCTTATAAGTTCAGTTAGGCATTTTAAAACATTTTAAAATATTTTATTTGGGAGTTTGGAGAGGAAAGATTTTCATGTTAATTTAGACCACTAATTTTGCTGGGTAACTTAAAATATACACTTGTAGAGACACACCTTCCACATACTGTCTACTTCCTCAGAGGAGTTACCCTGCATAAATGTCCCAAGCAACTCAGTGAGGAATTAACTGGATTCTAGAGGCAACTTTTTGGTACACAAAGCATTTGGGAATTTTGCCATGTCCAAATTTAGAAAAATCAACAATTAAGAAGGAAAATGGCTGATGAAAGCCGAGATGGAAAGGTGTGACTGTGTAATATTTGAGATGTACCATTCATATAAAATATAAATATTAGTTATACTTAATTACTTCATTTTATATCATATGCATTTCAGATGATAATGATAAAGAGAAACAAAATTCAAAGATTGGGAGTGTCTGAACTCAACTTTTGGGTAAGTTTCAACATTTTTAACGTGATTTCTTCAATCTTTTTTTAATTTCTATTAACGAATATGATTGATATACTTAAAAAATTGAATGATTTATAATTAATAAATCTTATAAATAGCTACTTGCATAAGATGGGAAATTGTCCTTAGCAACATCTACAAGTCATTTTCAAGAAATTAGTTCATTGATTTCAGCCCTATTCTCAGATCTTTCTTCCTTTACTTTTAATTCTGCGATAGTCCTACTACCTTGCTGTTTTTAATTTCTTCCTATGTGCCTTGGGTTTCTTTCTTTAGATTTACTAACCTTCTCTTCAAAGTAACTAAGTCTGTAGTTCTGTCCCCACTTTCCCTTTTTCTTTTCATTACATCTGTCTATCCTCTATCTTTCCTTCCGCTTTCAAATTTGGACTGTTATTTTTGTCCTTTTAACATTTTTCCTACAATCTCCCAGCCCCTTCTTATTTCAGCTCAGCCACTACCTGATCTTTCTTTGAGTTCTTCCTAAATATACAAATGTATGGCCCATGTTATCTCTGTGTTTGTGTGTTTTGTTTCCAAGTAAAATAAGTATATTATTAGTTATACACTACAAGCCCTAATTCTCGTAGTATCAGACAGATGACATTCATTCTTTTTCTCTGGGTCTTTGATGTACTCCTATTAAAAAATAAAACCTGCCACATTGAAGAACTATGTGATTACATATTGTATGTTGATAGGGTAAGACTGGAAAAATTATGGTAAGATAAGAAGGTAGATTTCTACTTAGAATACAAAAGAACAAAATGGAATGAGTTGCCAGTTTCTCATTGCTGGAGGCATTCTCCCATCCCTTACGGTGAAAATGTAGAAATATTTGTGCACTTATGTTGTTGGGTGACATGACCCTTCCAATAGATGATTTTGTTTTACTTTAGCAAAATTGGCGTTGGTTTTTTATTTTTTAAGATTAAGCCAAGAAAACAACAGAAAATTCAAAGATTTTCATTTGATAACTGAACTCAAAAGAAAGTCAAATTTCAGTTAGAAACTATTGAAAAATGACAACAAATAGCACAGTGTCCATGGACATTTATGGAATTCTGCCAAATCTGTGCTCAGAGGAAAATTTATTGTCTTAAGTATTTTGTTTTATATTGGAAAGAATAAAAATTAAGCTTTCAACTCAAGAATTCTAAAGAAATAAAAATGAGAAAAAAGTTGACATGTAACGAATGTTCAGCTAATATTTGTGTTTTGAAATTGGTATAATTGATATTGTCAGTCTCTTGCAAAAGGGAAAAACAAATCATGGTAGTCGTTCTAAACAAACAACACAAAAGATATTCTGGCTTTTTATAGCTTTTTTTTTAAAATGGAAGACAATCAAAAGAGAAAAGCAAAGATATTTTTGTGAACTAACTCTTTTTCTTCCCAAAAAACCCTGTTTTATTACTCCAAGTAATTCTTTCATGCCTGTGGAATAAAGATTATATTTTATATTGTATTCTGTCATAATTGAAAATTTGAAAACAAGCAGTTATCATCTTTTTACATTGGATGACAGTAAAACAATACATAGAAAAATTGTCACTTATGATGGATCAAAATCTAATTTTAATATTCTTTACCATCATGTGGCAAGTTGGAAAAAAGATTCTTTTTTTTTTTTTTGCCTTCCTGGTTATTAAGTGTTCTCTATTTTTTAGCTTCTACGTATCTTTAGTGAAGATAGGTGTTTATAACATAAAGCCTGAACAAGGTACTTTTAGACCTAAGTGATTCGTTTTATAGTTTGCTTCAGTAAGAGGAAATTCAATGCTTAATGGGAGACTCCAGTTTTTGGTTGCACGAAAATTACTGAACTGAACTCATGCTGAAATTTACTCAGAAACACCAAGAGGAACTCTGTGTGTGTCGTAGGAGATGAGAATCCTTACAAGAAGGGAAATGGAACCTCCTTGGTAATCTAAAGCTCGATACTGAGGTCAGGCAAGGACAGCATGAGAAAAGCTATTCTTACTCACGAACATAGATTTAAAATTCCACCTAGGTTAAAAACACTCCATGGATATAAAAATAAAAAAATAAAAGATTAGCACTCAAAAACAGCTATATATATAAAAAAGGTAATCCATTCTGATCAAACTGGATTCATCTGAAGAGTGCAAAGATGTTTCTGGAAAATCCATAAATGTAAATTATCACACTGACAGATTAATGAGAAAAATACCTTATGATCAGCCCATTAGATGCAGAAAGTGAATTTGATAAAATCAAACACACCATTATGATAAAAACCCTTAGCACAGTGGAAATAGCAGGGAGTTTTCTTAACCCAATAAAATTCTTCATCAGTCATTCGTCTTACAGGTGATGTATTTGAAGTGTTCTATTTAAAATAAAGACTAATATAAATATGTGTTTTTCACGTTTTATTAAAAGTCCAAGCTAGCACATTAAAGCAGGAAAGTAAATAACAGGAATAGGAAGGAAACGGAAAGGAAGAAGCAAAACTGACTATAATATCATTATTTACAAAGAAAAAGATAATTTTCAGGCAAATTATTAAAAATTATAAGAATTGAATAACATGGCTAGATATAAGATTAGTATTCAAAAGTCAGTTACATTCTATTCTCTGATGACAAAGAACATATTTTTAAAAATGTGCCATATAAGGAAGAAAACATGCATAGTATCTAAGTAAACCTAACAAAATACATACAATATTTGTATGGGAAAAATTACTTTAAAATTAAGACATAAATAATATCCAAATAAATGGAAAAATATATCATGTTTATGCATAGGAAGACTGTATAATATCAGTCTCCCCAATTGATGTTTAGATTCAGAGCAATTCCATCAAGATTACCTTGGAGGTCATATTCAATGAATGATGCTGGAATAATTTGTTATGTTTATGGGAAAACACATCATACACAAATATCAGTTTCATATCTGGCCATTGTAAATCTTTTCAAGCTGGATCCTTTCCCCTTTTGATCTGTATTCATAATTCTTTGCATACTTCCTTATATTCTGGTTCAGCAAGATGCTCCAGGCTCATCTTGTGTTTTCCTTGCCCCAGCTCTGGAGTCATCCATCTTCCCAAGGATCCCTACTTCTTTTTAGTGTACAATGGTATTTAGAAACCAAGATCTGAGTGCTAAGTGTTCTGTTGCTGGCAGTGTGTCCTTCCTTCTAGACCCTTTCATTGTATGTATGTGTGTGTATGTGAACTCGGATGTGTGTATGTATCTATATGTAGGAAATTGTGATTACATAATTATACCTCCAATTCCAGTCCAGTGCTATAGGAAGACAGACTGACTAGGTGCTCTAGGACTCAAAGAAAAACACAATAGGCTGCTTTCTCCTGAAACTCCACCCAGTGGAACAAGGCTTCTCATGTCCTAGCCTTCCACCCCATGGTAGGAATCTGCATAAGTACATGCTTTTGTCCCCTGGGGCACTGGCAGAGATTGAGCAGAAACCTTTCCAGCACTGGGGGGTGGAACAGAGGGAAGGAGGGGCTTAGAGAGTGGTCCCAGGGAAATGCTCTATATCCTAGAGGTCTGGCATTTACTATCCCTGACCCAGCATCAACAGCTTGGCTTCCCACTCAGGTGACACCAGTAGGGATCAAACAGGAGCCCTACCCAACACTAGGCAGGCAAGGAAAGAGCTTTCTGCCCTCCACAAGCCTGATGTCTCCCACCCCCCTCATCCCCCACCTAGTAGCAACAGGACTCAGGGGAAGCACTTTCTGCCCTGGTGGGCAGCACAAGTAGGGACTAAGTTGGAGAGCCAGGAGCACCACATGAATTGAGCTGACCGGAATAGCACTGCAGAGGCTCTGAAAAGTAAATTGTCATTGCAACTGTAGTGCACAAAAGTAGGCCAGGACTTACATGCTAACCCTGAACAAGGTGACTGCTAACATAGAATGTTTAAATAAGATCTACAATCTCCAACATAATATCGAAAACATCCAGGATACAATAGAAAACCACTCATCATAATAAGGATAAAGAAAATCACAACTTGAATGAGAAAAGGCAGTAAATAGATGTCAGCACTGAGATGAATAGGATGTTGGGATTACTTGGCAAGAATTTTAGAGCAGTCATCATAAAAATAGTTCAGTGAGCAATTATAAATACTGTAGAAGCAAACAGAAAAAAGACAATCTCGCCAAAAACATAGAAACTTTTTTTAAAAAAAAACAACTTGGGAGTTATGGAACTGAAAAATACAGTAACTGAAATAAAAAACTCATCAAGCTTATGCTTGATAGCAGAATGAATATAATAGAGGAAGCAATCAGTGCACTTGAAGATAGAATAAACAATAGAGGAAAAATAGACTGGAAAAAATGATAGAGGTTTAGGGACAAAAGATCTAATGTTTGTATCATCGAAGTTCCTCAAGGAGAGGAAGAAGAGAGTGTGGCTGAAAAAGTATTTGAAGCTGGCAGAAAATCCCCCAAATTTGGTAAAGACATAATCTAAAGAGTCAAGAAATCAAGTGAATCTCAAGTAGGATAAACCAAACAAAACCCGTGCCAAGACGCATCTTAATTAAACTTCTGAAAACTAAAACAAAAAATCTTGAAAGCAGGCAGAGAGAAATGACACATTATGTAAAGGACAAAACTGATTCAAATTACAGCAGACTTCTCATCTGAAACTGTGGGGGCCAGAAGGAGGTGGCACAGCATTTGACAAGTGCTGAAAGAATTGTCAACTACGAATTATGTATTCAGTGAAAGTGTCTTTTAGGAATGAAGGAGAAATAAAAGATTCTCAGATGAAGGAAAACTAAGAGAATTTGTTGCTAGCAGTGCAATCCTTAAAGAATGGTTAATGGAAGTTCTTGAAGCAGAAAGTAAATGATAGAGAAGGAATCTTAGAATGTCAGAAAGAAATAAAGAACAATAAAATGGGTGCACATAGGAGTAAATGTAATAGACTTTTCTTCTCTTGAGTATTTCCTTTCATGTGTTTTCTTTTGGTTTATTTTGTTCTTTATCTGGATATTTGAGTTAATTTACTTTTACTCTCATTTTTATTGATACAAGTTTTTGAGGCCATGAATTTTCTTCTATCATTGCTTTACATGTCTCTCTGAGTTTCTAATATGTAGTTTTTGTTACCATATTTTTAAAAAATTTTTTAAGTTTGTGTTTCCCTTTCCCTTAAGACTTAATAGAAGGTTTGCTAATTTCCAGGAGGAAGGGCCCTGTGATCTTCTGACTTTCTTATTAATTTCTAGTTTTATTACATCATGATTACAGAGGGTTGTTTGTAATATTTTTATTTTGTGGAATTATTGGATGCTTTCTCTCCGACCTAATAGATGATCTTTTTTGTGTGTGAATATTTCATGTTTGCTTGAGATGAAGGTGTATCCTTTATTATTGGGATGCCAAGTTTGATATATTTATCCATGAGATTTATTTTTAACAGTGTTTTTGTCTTTTATATCTTTATATATTTTTTGCCCACTCACCTATCTTGTATTGAAAAAGTGTATTTAAGTTTTCTATTATTAGCATGTTTCTGTCTATTTCTCCTTACTGTCTAGTAGCTTCTGCTATATAAAGGTAGTTGCAGTGCGTAGATATCCGTACTTAGTATAGCCTCATCATGAATTATGTCTTTTAGTGTTAAAATGTTTTTTATATCTAATGCTTTTTGGTGTGAAACTTTTAATGATATTAAGGTTATAACCTATGATTTCTTGTTTGCCTTGGTACACTTTTGCCACTGTTCTATTTTTCCCCTTTCTGAATCTGTTTTAGTGTGTCTTCATACAGCATAGGTCAGGTCTCCCTTTGTGAGATAATTTGAAGATTTTAATTTATGTTGTAAATGTTACATGTTTTATTGTATTTATTGTTTCTCTACATATTTTGTTACATGATTAGCTTTCTTTTTATATTCAGGAAGGTTCTCTCTTCAATTATTGCATGCTTTAAACTATTTTTCTGTATTCTTTTTACCTGAATAACATTGGCTAGATATAAAGTCCTTGTTTCCCACTGTCTTGAGATTTCTGAAAATGCTTCTGTATTATTGTCTTGCTTTGTATGTTTCTTTTAATGAGTCTTATGTTAGCCAAATTCTCTTGCCCTTTTCAGTTATGTGGGCTTTGTGCCTGGAGGCTCTGAGGAATTTTTCTTCATTTTTAATAGTTTTACTAGAATATGTCTTGAGGTACCAGGTCAATTTTCCCAGTAACTAGTGTGTCCTTTCCAAATATAGATTCTGCATTCGCTTATTTCCAGGAAGTTTTCTTGGGTTATCATTTAAATACTAGTTCTGATTCATTGTTTGCCTTTTCTTTTTCAGGGACTCCAATTATAAGTATGTTGCCTGTCTTCTGTTTCTTACCACTTTCTCTGATGCTTTTACTTCCTTCTTTAATCTCATTTTCATTCTTTTGATTTTTTTTACTGCCTTTACTTCAGTGCCCTTATTAAATTTTTATTTGAATCTTTTCTCCTTTAATTACTTTGAGATTGTCTTCAGTTTTTGATAATTTTCTCCTTTTCTTCCATTTCTTTTCAATGTTTAATCAACTCTCTTTTCATTTCTTTCTAGTTTTGTCCATTTTTGTTCTTAGTTTTTGAAGTTCTCCTTTAAGTTTTTTATATCTCTGAATGCTTATGTGAGGATAGTTAATTCAGCTTTTAGTTCTCCATTATAATTTTCTGCTTTGTGAGATTTTTGTTGTTCACTGGGATATCATCAGCTGAAATGTTTGACTCTCATTTTTGTTATCTTCTTATAGGAGCTTTAGGTAAGTTGTATTGACATCTTTCATCTAATTGTTTTGTGGACAGAACTGGTGTTTTTTAGTCCAAGTGCAACTGCTTTTGTCAATGTAACAAATTGTGGTTTTATCAATGAATAACTTTCTTTCTTTTGATGGCAGTAGTGATTATCTTTTTATTTGTTTGGTTCTCATTTATCTTTCTAGATACTAAATTTTTCCTTCTTATTTCTTTCTCTATGCATTCTCCAAAGAGTTTCTCTCTTTTCCTTCTTCCTTCCTCTCTTTCCAGAATTAATGCCTTTCTGAGATAAGTATTTTTTATCCTTCACTCTTCTATGTCCCCGCTGTGTCATCCATTCTTTCCACTACCAGGAGTCTTTTCATACTTAAGGTGAACTTTCACTTCTTGGGTTATTGTAGTTCAGTTTTGGTGCCCTCACTTCCTTCTTCCCTCTTTGACCTAGTTTGGAGACTCCCGTTATTCTCTGAAAAGGCTTAGATCAGGAATTTGACATATAACTCTGCTGTATTTGTTGTTTCTTTCTATTTACAGGTAATCTGAAGTTTGTACTGTTACCTGTTCTCTGTATGTGTGGTTGTATTGTTCTACTTGTTGCATAGTGTGGAGAGATTTGGATTTAGGCTGCTATCATTTTCCTCAGGCTACCCAAAAGTCCACATTCGTGCTTGTTCTAATCAAGGCTAGCCAAAAAGTAAACAAAAAACAAGCAGAAACCCCTGTGTAAGTTTTAGTTCATATTTCTCTCTTTAAAATGAAAGATTAAGTTTTCAAATTTCAAGTTTTTCTTTCTTGAAGAGGAACTCATATAATTATATTTCCAAAAGAGTGATGGAATAATTTTTAATGATATAATCCTATTTAAAAATAAAAGATTTTCAGCTAGGGAATAATATTTGGAAACAAACATATAACCCTCTTCTTTTCTTTGCAGAAATTGAAAAGAAATAACTTTAAAATTCCTTTGTATTTAGGATATGTAGAACCCTAGTGTTGTTATGTATTTTGTAGCAGTGTCATCAGTTTTAATTCTTTGCATTTAAACAAAATTTTCTAAAGAAACTTCCTTTTTTTATACCTCTTCACTAATACACCTCACATGATTAAAATTTTCCTATGCCATTTATTGATATAATTTAATATTTTAACTGAGTAATTTATAATTTTTAGCACCTGACTTCTTTCTGTTTTATTTTCCAGCTAATTCAAGGTTGTGCTTGGTTTTGTGGAACACTCATTTTGAAATTTCTGACATCTAAAATCTTAGGTGTTTCAGACCATGTAAGTAATTTCCAGTTAAAACAAAAATTCCTGTAATTATATAGCTGGATGAAGACTTTGAAACCTTCTCTCTTTACCTCTTCATTTCATAGAGGCTAAGTGCCTTTTTCAAGGCCCCCGTGCTAGTTGTTGGCAGAGTCAATACTAAAACCCTGCAATTGAATGATTTATTCAACCCACTAACAGAAAAGTGTATCAGTGAAGGCTGACTTAGCCTTCTAGGAAAAAAATTAATAATATCTGAGTTAGTTATTTGTTTATATTTCATTTAAAATGCAAGTAATCATTGTTTAAATAAGTTTATTCATTTTTTGCAGATGTTAACATATAAGCAGTCTGTACTCAGCTTTGAGTTATAGAACTCAAAATCTCAATATAGTTTTAATTTTTATAATTATGGACTAAAATTAAGATGTGATATGATATTTTTAAAGCTTTTCTTGTAATGTAAAAAGAGAATGTTAGAAGTTCCCTGTATTTTCACCTTCTGGAAAATACATGGACCTCTTATCCCTCATGTGTGGTGTTTCTCTTTGTTTTAAGGCTAATGCCTTAAATAATCGTCCCTTCCAAAGCATAGGTCTCTGTTAACTAATTAGGGAGTAGAAGACAGTGTGTGAAATTACTTTTGATGTTTAGCACTTTCTGCTTGGATGTGAGCATCCATGAGTGTATCATACAGTAATCTACTCTGAAATCTACCTTGTGTAGTCCTATCCAATTGAGGACCCTGTCTAAAGCTGAAATTACTTCAACTTTAACAAGGGATTATAGTATTTACTCTCTCAAAAGTCAAGTGCCATCACTATCCACTACGACTGAGCTTGCATACATGTTCATGTTAAATGTAATTTCAAAGTGTAAGGATTTATTTGCCATTTATCGCTAGCTTTACATAGAGGTTTGTTAAGTTTATTTGTTGCTGCTGTTCTCTGGTATGTCTGACGCGTTTTGTTTCTTTCCTTCCCTTTTTATTGTTCTTAACTTTTTCTTCTGTAGAGGGCATACATTTTATGATAAACTTAATTTAGGCATCTTAAGTTTTTTATTTATCTATTAAGTTGGTCTGTGACTTTCTTTCTTGCCTTGCTCCACATTGTCCCCCAACTCTTTACAAATCTTAAACATGCACAACTCCCCTTAGTACTCGTAAGTGACTTTTTGTAACACCTGTGAGAAAGATTTGAAACTAAAGTGGTTTTGTTAAATTATTACTAGTCACCAGGCCTACCCCCTATGTTAGAAAAATAAAGTCAATTCTAAATTATCCTTGGTGCTGGTAGATAAAGGGAACCATGAAAAAATTAAAATCACGAACAATCATCAAACTTGATGTAAAATAATTTCTGTCCCTGTAAAATAATTTGAATTAAGGTTTTGCATACCAAATATCTTCTTTCTTCTGGCCTTCTGAGAACACATTGGAAAAATAACTGTCTCACTGACAGTAGGTAATAAATAATCAGTAGGAAATAGGAGTTACTATATTGGGTTGGTGGTATTTATTTTAAAGCCCTTGGAGAGCAAGTAACTGAATCAAAGTAGTATGTATAGTTGTTGTAATTCTTATGAAGAATAGCTCTCATATTTAAGGGCTTGAATGTATGTCTGAAAAACCCAAGAAGCACCAAAAATGGCAATCAGTGTATGAGGCCTTGTGAAAATGACAACACATAGAAAATTTGTTCATGATTTACAACGTGTGGTAAACGGGTTAACATGAAAAATTTTTTTCTTGATAAATGATCTGATTATAAAATCTCATGATTAACGCCATAGTGGTTTCTGCTCAGCAAATGTTGACGTTGGCTCACTCTTTACATTATCATCTTCTCTGCTGATTTATTCTTTGGGGAGAAAGGTTGACCTTGAGCTAACATCTGTGCCAGTCTTCCTCTATTTTTTGTATGTGGGACACCACCACAGCATGGCTTGATGAGTGGTGTTTAGGTCCGCGCCCAGGATCCACACCCAGGAATCCCGGGCTGCCAAAGCTGAGTGCGCGAACTTAACCACTACACCATTGAACCAGGCCCTTTTTCTGCTTATTTTTTCTGACCTCTTTGTACTTTTCATTTCTCTTGATGTTTCTCTTTGTTTCCAGTTTTCTTCATAATTCAGTACAGCATGTATGGTTAACTGTGTTTTTTTCTTTTCTTTGACAGACATCCACGTACCTTGGATCTATCTGCTCTATAGACTTTATTGCTATTACATCAAACCAGTTATTATTGACTATAATTATTTGTGTAATTTTAATTCCTTTCACTTTATTTTCTTCTAGATTCTCCTGAGTGACCTTATCGCAGCCAGAATCTTAAGGTATACAGATTTCCATACCTTAATTTACACCTGTGCTCCTGAGTTTGACTTCATGGAAAAAGCGGTATGAATGTTTCTTTGTTTTTTCCTTCTCTACAGGTATGGTGGTTTTTTCTCTTATATTTTCTTTTTAATCTGAAACTCAAAATTTTTATTCAGAAACACCTAACTTACTTACTGTATCATTTTTTTACTGTAACTTGTGCTAATCCTATGGCCTTCCTTACCTGTTTTCTTATGTGTAAAATCAGTAAACAGTGGCCCCCATCTTAAAGAATTATTGATGATGGTTAAATGAGATAATCCAGGGAGAGTGCTTAACATATACCAGCCATAGTGAATTACTATTATTACAGTTCAATTACTTTTAATAACCTAGGTCACTTAGAGGTGTGGGACTACTCAAGAAAAATAAATCCAAATTCTTGTTTTTGTTTTTAAAAAAATTCAGTTTTATTTCATCAAATACTCCAAGTATTATAAAAATTTTTAACAAGATGTTGCCAAGAAAGGTATACTACTAATTATACATTATTCTCTTATCTGTCCAACTAGTCATACATTCATTCAAAAGCTATTATTGACCACCAGTTATCTGTGAAGCAGGTTGCTGTAGGACTACAAAGAAGAAAATGACTTGGTTCCTGCCTTCAAGAAATATATAGTTTATGGGGGCCAGCCCCGTGGCTGAGTGGTTAAGTTCATGTGCTCCGCTTCAGCAGCCCAGGGTTTCACTGGTTCAGATCCTTGGCACGGACCTAGCAACACTCATCAAGCCATGCTGAGGCGGTGTCCCACATAGCAGAGCCAGAAGGACCCACAACTAGAATATACAACTGTGTACTGGGGGGCTTTGGGGAGAAGAAGAAGAAAAAAAGGAAGATTGACAACAGATAGTTAGCTCAGGGCCAATATATAGTTTAGTTACGTAGTGAATTGCTCCCTGTCACAAATGTCCTGAGAATTCTTTAGCTGCTATTATTTCAGTGCTTATTCATACTTAGAGTAATTACGTAGGCTAGCTTTCTTCCTTGTTAGTTCTACTTTCACAAATGAAAATATTGGAAATTTGCAGCCCAGGACATGATAATGTAGGGCCCAGGGATCAGTAAACACACATTTTAAAACTTAATATTAAGTAAATAAAGATAACACCAAAAGAAAGGAAAAAATAATAGACATAGCTAATATTTTGTTTAATGGTTTTTATCATTAAAATTTTTGATACATTTGTGCAACTGTTTTTATAATTTTGATTCTTGTATTAGAACATGAAAGTTGATAAATATATACTCTGTTAATGACAAAGATATTTGTACCTTTAAGAAATTTCATTATGAAACTCAATTTGACATAGATTTTTACTCATTTTATATAAAATTTAATAAATGACTATTTTGAATAATTTGCTCTATTTCAGACTCCACTGAGATACACAAAGACATTATTGCTTCCAGTTGTTATGGTGATTACTTATTTTATCTTTAAAAAGGTATTTTTAAAAAATTTTACCACTTGCTTTTGGGTTCAAGATAAGGGCTATAATAGATTAATACTAATAGCTCAGAATTCCGTCTTATTTTTAGAATGAACTCTTCCTCTCACTGGCAATGTTTTTATTCAGATCTTTCTTTATCTATTATTATATGGGTTCTTTTAGAAAGCCACATTAGAAAAGATATCTTATTTATTTTTCAAAAGAAATGTATGAATTACCCACCATATACCAAGAATTACATTAACATTGTCGGTACATTGGGACAAATAAGACAGACCTGCCCCTATAGTCTATGGGTGGGAGGGGCATTAAGCAAATAATCACACAAATGTTAAAATTTTTATAGGTGCTATGAAAGAAAAGTACAATGACAACTTTGGTATCTTTCAAATATAAAGCACATTTAAAGAAACCTTGATCTGTTTTGAGACATGCACAGGAGAAGTTTTTGTAGCCATTTAAAAAAATCATTCTTTACATGTTCACTGTTTTCACAAGAAAGGAAAATATTATCACAATGGAAGAAATAATGTTTAAAAATACCGTTGGCAGGTTTTCTTGATCTGAGGGTGGTTTATCTAAAAGCCTAGTTAAAAACAGTGGGTCCTTCGTTTTTAGCAATTTTGAACCATCTTTATTGGTATTGTTTACAAGTTGACTTGCCTTAAGTCAGTATGTATTTATTTTATACTTTTAAGCAGATAGCAATAACATGATTTATTTACCACTGTACCAAGTGTGGTCCTGTTCAAACTAGTTTTCTATATTTAAAGTCAATTGCATATCTTATCTATGCAGCTCCAGTTCCCACATTTCTCATTCCTTTGTTTTCACATAGAATATGAATAATTTATGAATGAGAAAGCATCTCTCTCTACGTCTCTGTTGTTTCACCCTTGATCCAGTTCCCTAGGGACCCCTTGGAAAGAGTGAGGATAGAAGTAACAGAAGGAATGGGAAATTATGCACAGTTTGCTGCTCTCCATCCTGGTGGCCCGACCTAGCCTAGCTCAAGTTGCAAGTGTTCTCTACTAGCCCGTTTCTATTCCATCACGACAGTGTGGTATTCTTACAGGCTCCACTTGGAGGGGCTAATGCAGGAATTAACTATCGAGTGGGAAGATAGTCAACACAGGAGAAAATGATAGCTAGATCTACTATTACTATTTTTTTTAATTAAGATCCAAGACTTGTAAACACAATACTAGCCCCAAAATGCACCACAGCTCAAACCACACGTGTGTGCTAACATGTGATGCATGCACACACACGTCCCTGCAGCCACTAAAACTTAGCTCCTTTCTGCTTCTGTGTAAATCCCTCAGTTTCTGTTTGTCCTATTGTGGCTTATTTTTCATCTCAATGATACTTCTGCTGTTCATTTAAATTTTCACTTGTGTGAAATCAACTTCCAAGAGGGAAAGAAGGAAGACATATCTAGAATATGATTTTTCTATGGCACAACTGAATCTTGAACTCCTATAAATGCATATATTCTATTAACTATACCCTGGAATAAGTTTTTGCTTGCCTAAGTGCCTAGAATCTCACTTAGGCCACTTGAAACATTCTTCCATGCAGGATGCTCTTGAGTCAATAGGGGAGTTAAAAATTCTAAACTTAGATTTCATTTTAAGGTAGAGTTCAAATTTCACTATACATTTTTTCACCGTTTATCCATGAGTTACAAACCACATGTCATGCAGAGTGCAAAATTTTAAGTTCCCCGTAAATTTTTCTATCTTAGCATTTAGGTTGTGTGGGATTCCTGCTGAGCCTTTTTGGCCAGATTTAGCCTTCGCATTCCCCTTCCCTCCTCCGTCTCCCAGCCTCACCATCGTCGGGTACATTCTGATAAATGCTCTTAAGCCTTCTGTATCAGTCATTTCAGGCTGAGATAGATCAGGGAAGCAGATATGCCATAGCTAATTTTGTAATAATCAGGAGTTTGAGTGAAATAAGGATATAAACTGGGGGGGGGGGGGGGGAGAGAAAGAGGACAAGAGAGAGATTCCTAATTCTCTTGGAAGGCAAAGATAAAACAGTCTCTGAAGGTACGTGGAGGAAGCTGCCTCCTTTGTGGAAACCAATCCCCCACCTTCAGCTCACCCCCTCCCACTAAAATATAAACCTAAACCCTAGTATAGAGTTATCCACATATCAAAGGGTAGAATTTTAGAGCTGAAATGGACCTTAAAGCTGAAATGGACTCCAACACTCTTTTCTTTTTTTTTTAAATAGGATTTATAACTGCAAAACATTCTTTGCCTGGGGCAGAGCTGGAACTATACTGTTCCTGAAGACTCACTTTAACAATAAAAATACTTCTCTCTAGTGGGGGTGTTTATGTTAATGAATTGGGGCACTTTAAATGTCACATAATTCCTTAGAAAAGTTTCATTTATTTGATTCTATTCACAGGCTTTTCGTGATATTTTATGTGTCTTATCTGCAAACACTTGTCTAAGGTAATTGTAATTATTTTTAAATCATACTGTATTCAATTATTAAATAACACTGTAATATAGTTTTTCAAATGAATGTACAGTAGACTTCAGCATTATGATTAAGAAAGGAGACATGAACCAAACTTAGATGTTTTCTTTAAAAAAAGAATGAATGTTTTATTCTTATGGATCTCTTTTATGTATTTGGTCTTGTTTTGGAGATATTTATATTTGTGAATTAACTCAAAGTTTAAATTGGTTTAGTTTATTTTAGTATATAAACATACAAGAAACATACCACTCAAATAAATCACACGTTGCTATAGGGCATGAGAAGTAAATTGTGAAGAGAGCTCCTTCTGAGGAAAATCTTAACTCGTTACATTTTATGTTTGTAGATATGTCATTAGATTTTCTGTATTTAATGAATTTATTTTTTATGACAGTTTTAGATTTACAGAAAAATTGTGAAAATAGTACAGATAATTTCCGTGAACCCCATACCCCATGCTTATATTTTCAGTAAGTAGAATGGTTACCAGAAGAGTTAGAGTCTTATGTTCAAAATCCTTGAAATGATAGAATCTTATTTATTGAAATCATTTCCAAACCAAGGGGGTAAATAGACCCACTCTACTGTTTTCTGGTTAGGTGGAGCTCAGGGGAATGTGTCTTGACATTCTCCAGAGAGTGTATTTAGAGCCTGAAAACTATTCACATAAGGAATGCTAGAAGGGCCCTGGGAAATTTAATGGGATAATAGAAGTTTGAGGGGTACATGGCAGCTGTCTTCAAATTTTGAGAAGGTGTAGGGGCTGCCCCGTAGCCTAGTGGTTATGTTCAGTGCACTCCACTCCAGCAGCCCAGGTTCGGTTCCCAGGCATGGACCTACACCACTCATCAGTGGCCATGCTTTGGCAGTGACCCACATACAAAATAGAGGAAGACTGGCACAGATGTTAGCTCAGGGTGAATCTTCCTCAGCAAAAAAAAATAAGAATTAAAAATTAAAAAAATAAAATATCTGAGAAGGTGTAATATGAAAGAGGACAGACTTTGAGGGCCCAATGAGTGGAAAATACTTACTCAAAATAAGGAGGTCTTTCTTAGAGATTAAATACCTGAAAATGATCATCCTGCATGTCTGTGTGTGGGCAGAGGGCTCCTTTAAATAGCACAGATAATGCATGCTTGTGGTAATACATTCAGACAAGATAGTATATCAAGAAAAGAGGGTGCTGATTGTAAATGGCTTTATATGTATCATTCTAGGAAACACATATAAAAATACAGTATTTTTTTCATGGAATTGTAGTATTCCATTAAATCGTAGTATTATTATTCTGTAACTTGTTTGTTTCACAGTGTGTCTTGAGTGTCTGCCTGGAACTTCCTCACACTTTGTACTGGTCTCCATGTTTTGTTGTTCATCATCATGAGTGACGACCAAGTACTTAGCCATTCCCACATCAATGGATATTTAGATTATATTTATTTTTTGTCATAACAGCCAATGCTATGAGTAATGAACATTCTTATACATGTATCCTTGCATACTTATTTTAGTGTTTAGAATGTTTAGTATTTAGAATACTTGAAATGGGACTGCTGGATCATAAGGTATGAATATTTTATAATTTAATAAATACTGAGAACTTATAATGATAAGTGTCGATTTCCCTGCATCTCTATGAAGACCAGTTATCAAACTTTTAGCATTTTCTGATAGGTAAAGGAAAAAAATGACTCATTTCATTTTATAAAAATCTTTACCAGTGAAGTTTTACATCTTTCTATGTGTGTGTTCTCTATATTTCTTCTAGACCATTTGAATATTGATTTGTAGTGTTTTTTGTATTATAGACAGTAACCTTTTGACTATTATGGTGTAACATAGTTTCTTCCAGGATGTCAGTGTATAGTTTATGAATGCTCTTTGCTTTATAGAGATTTAAAATTTCTGTTCAGTCACAACTGTACGTTTTCTGCTTTTGTGTTTGGTTGTTGCTTAGAAACACTTCCCTACATCAAAAATCATTAAAATATTTCTACATATTTTCTTTCGTAATTTTCTTTGTCTGGCAACTCATTTATCTCTATTTCTATGGAGTCAGTTACTAGAAAACTGTTGCATTCTTTTGGTTGTGTTGTGTTTCCTTGATTTTTCGAGTTTCTTGTAGCTGATGCCTTCGCTTTTCATGGAGCAATCACTTCTTCCCCTGGGGAGCCAATAGCAGCAATGGCTGTTGTTTACCTCAGTGGTGGAAGCTGCCTGTGTCTTCTGCAAAGCAGGCCACAGGGGTCTGTGCTGACAAACGCTGTGGGGTCCTCTCCTGTGAAAGCTGTTGGGGTCCTCACTGACAAAAACTACAGGGGTCCCTGCAGAGCAGGCCCCTGGGCACTGGTATGGCATCTGCCCCGTGGCTGAAACCGATGCCCCTTGCCCTTTTTCTTTATTTCTAGCTGTTTCCAGGTGTCTCAGCTAAGCCGATCTCCATAGTGATCCTTTCTGTGGAGTTATTCCCTGTTTTTTGCTCCACATATTGGTTCTTAACTGGGCTCTTGAGCCCTCCCAGAACAATTTTCGTTTGTGGATAGCTGTCTGATTGTTTTTTGTGGAGGTACCAAGGCATGTATCTACTACTTCACTGTCTTGCTGGCGTCCTCCATAATTTTCTGTTTTGCATACAGATTGTTAATCAACCTTGCATTCGTTTTGTAGTGTGTTGACATATAGGAATCTACCTTTTCCCCCTCAAATGAGGTATTGTCCCAACACAATATTGTGTGATCTTTTTCCCAATCATTTGAAATATCAGTTTTAATCAGATAGTAATAAATTCTCTTATGTACTTGATTCTGTTTTAGATTCTCTCTTACATTGATCCATTTGTTTCTGAGTCAAAACAGCACTATTTAAGCCTCCCTTTTATTGTTATCATTTTTCGTATTTATTTACGTTTACTTTTCCAGGTAAGCTTTGGAATAAATGTGTCTAGAATCTCCCTCGCCCCCAGGCACCCACCGTAGTCTATTGGAATTGCCTTAGATTAATTCAGAGAGAATTTACTCTTTATATCATTGATTCTCCAATCCAGTAATGTGATGTATCTCTACTTATTAGTGTGGGCAAGTCACTTAACACCTCCGTGCCCCAGTTTCATCATCCATAAAATGGGTATAACAACATCAACCTCACAGGTTACTGCATGTATTAGAAGAGTTAATGCATGTGAAGTGCTTAGAACTGTTGGCAGAACAAACACTCAAGTGTTATTATTACTGTGGTTGTTATTCTAATTTTTATACTTTATTCAAGCTCTGTAGTTTTTTTCCCCTATGAGTCTTACTAAGGTTTTTTTCTTTTGGATCTTACAGATTTTTTCCTTTTTTTTTTGGCTATTGAGAATGATATTTTTAGATATTTGCTAATTTATCATTACTATTTTATAGAAAAGCTGTTGATTCTTAAACATCAGTTTTGTATCCAGCCACATTAACAAACTTTCCTTTTAATTCTATAGTTTTTCAATTGATTCTCTGGATTTTCTAGGCAGGTTATCATATAATCTACAAATAATAATCATTTCTCAATATAGATACCTCTTTTTTTTCTTATCTTCCTGTATTGGCTAGAAGTTCCAGAACAAATTTGAATAATTGCAGTGCTTTGTGTTTTGTTTCTGGCTGGAAGATGAATGCCTTTACTGGCTCACTATTCTGTTTGCTATCAGTATGTAATAGATAGCCTTTATTGACTTAAGGAAGTTTCCTTGTAGTCTATATAAACCAAAATATTTTTTAAATTAAATGTCAATGTTGAAACTGTATGGTTTGTGAATTATAGCTCAATAAAACTGTAAAATAAAAAGATGTATTTTCAGAAGTATTTTAGGATCATTGTATGGCTTTTTTCCTTTATTGAGTATCTATAGATAATATCCTCATAGGTTTCTTAATGTTGATCTATTTCTGAACACCAAGAATGAAATCTGTTTGGTGTTTGTGCATTATTTCTTTAATACTGTGCTGAAACTTATTTGCTGATATTTTATTTAGTGTGTGTATATGTGTATGTATATATATTCCCTAGTCTATAGAGTTTTTGTGGGCTATCCCTACCTGGTTTTGGAACCAACATTATAATCATCTCATAGCTTTATATCTTTCTCTGTTCTTGGGGATAGCTTAATTAACATGGAAATTATCTGCTTCTTAAGGATTTGACAGACTCACCCATAAAAATATCTTGGCCTTTTCTTAAAGGTGGGAGCTTAGCCTTGACTGTTTTTTCAACATCTTAAAATAGCAATATATTTATACAGATACTCTTCTTGAGTCACTTTTGTAATTTATATTTTTATGAAAAATAAGCCATTTCATATAGACCATAAATTATAGAAATAATTCTTTTAAAACAATTTCATCTGTATTTGTAATTATCTTTTTTCTTGTTCAGATTTATCAGAAGTCTTTCTTGTTTGGATTTTTCAAAAAACCAACTTTTTGTTTTATTTATCATTTATGAGGGCTGTTCTCTATTTTATTTCTGCTTATATTTTTATCTATTTTTATTCTTTCTTTTGGTGTCTTTTTATTATTTTCTGTGTTTAATGTCCAGCTCACTTATTATCAATGTTTATTCTTTTCTAGTAAATTCATTAAAAGGAATCATTTTTCATCTGAAAACCACTTAAACTATATCCAGTAGGTGTGTGTAGCATTACCATTAATGTTCATTACTATTTGGTCTGTGATATGAATTTTGATTATTTAATCTAAAAATTGTCTAGAAGAATGTCTGAAAATTTTTAGCTAGTTAGTTTCTTTTATATTTTTGCCTTCATGGTTTATTTATTTGCTCTTTATCAAGGTTAGTGTTCAGTTTTTGTAAATGTGAGCATTTGAAAAACATGTATTGCATATTTGGGGAGAGTTCAAAGTTACATGTAATTAACAGTGCTGTTCTAAATTCTTTAATATATCAATTTATCTTTGTTATTTTCTCAGAATGCTATCTTCATGTATCACATTGAGAATGTATTTTGTCTTTCAAAATTGTAATGTTAATGGTTTTTGCTTTACATAGACAGTGCTATTGTTCATTTCATGATTATTATAGGATTGTACCTTTGATTATTGTAAAGGATATTCTTTGCCTTATTTAATACTTTCTGCTTTGAATTCTCCTTTGCAGAAAGTTAATATTGCCACATCCACTTTCTATTTTAGTATTTGCCTGGTGTACCTTTATCTGTGCTTTATTTTCAACCTTTTTGTGACATTTTGGTTTAGATATATTTCTAATTGTTGGATTTTATTTTTTCCCTTCAATCTAGATTCTTCTACTATTCGTTTTTAAATTGGTGAATTAAACCCATTTTGTGATAACTGCTAAGTTTGGATTCTAGATTCCATATTTGTTTATGTTTTCTATTCATCATGCTTTAAAAAAAATTATTTTCTTGACATTTGCTGACTTGTTTGTCTACACCCCATTTCTGTTTTCCTAGTTGTTTCCCTTAAATTTTTAGCAAATATATTAATATCGAGTTAATTAGTTTCTAAACGTGTTATTCTCAACAATAATAACTAATGCTTATTGGCTGTGTGCCTGATGGTATTTTTAAGTTTCTTACCTCAGTAAATCATTACAACCACTCTGTGAGAGAAGAGTTCCATTATTATAATCATTATTTAGAGATGAGGAAACTGAAGGACAGAGGAGGTAAGTAACTTTCCCAAAGGCAAACAGCTAGTAAGTAGTATAGTTAGGATTCAAACTCAGGGACTCTAGCTTTAGAGACCTGCTTGCTTCACTGCTGTGCTATTGGAACACTTCGCCCCTCCCACACACCGTCACCTCCCATGCTATACTGAAACAATCTGACATTTTAGCTAGATTGTTGTAATATCTTCTGTTTTAAGAAGTGTCTGAACATTTAGACTAAAGACAAAAGAAATTTTTGTACTTCAAATTCTACTGGTTTGTTCTTGACTGTTTCTTGTGTCTCATTCTTTCCTCCTCTTAGATTCAAAGACTGCATCTGCTCAAATGCTGTTTTGTAGAAAGAGTGCAGAGATGGCATACTGTCTGAGTGCTTTCTTGTCTGAAAAATGCTCTCATTTTGCCCTCAGATTGATGGATTGGTTAGTAAATATTTCTAGAATTTATTCAGCATTTTGTGGATATTGCTTCATTGTTTCCTAGCATGGAGCATTACAGATAAGAAATCTTATGTCTTTACTTTTGCTCTCTGGAAACTTAAGAGTTTTGAGAGCGTGTGTGTGTGTGTATTTTATATGTTTATTAATTCATAGGACATTTTAATTTGAACACTCAAATCTTTCTTTAGCTCAAGGAATTGTTGTTCTCTTATTCTTTTTCTTTAGCCTCCCTTTTTTGAACATCTTTTCTTGCTTTTATCACAACTATCTATTTCTTTTTTCTCCTATGTTCTCAGAGAATTCCATGACCGGGTCTTCAACATTTTCAATTTCAGCTTTATACATTCTGCTATTCAGCCTTCTTTTGAGGTGTTAAATTAGGCAAATATGTTTTTCTCAGAATTTCTGAAAGCTCCTTATCATTGCACTTGTTCTAATTGTATGGATGCAATATCCTCTTAAACTTCTCTGAAGATAATTATTGGAATTTTCACCTAATACTCTCTTTTATTTCTTGCATTAACTCTTATTTCATGAGTGGTCAGTTCATTTGCTCATTCGTCTTGGTTTTTCTCTTTCATGCTGTTTGTGTTTCATGATTCGGTTGTATATTCATATTTTAAATTAGCTGCTAGATTTATTTGTATCAGTAGTTATTGTCAGAGTCTTTGGCCATTATAATAATTACTTACCTACCAGGCCTCTCCCTTGCATGCACCAGCTCACCATGGGATTCTGTTGTGACAGGCAGATTTCAGGACACTGCATCCCAACCCCCGCCCCCACGCTTGACTGCATTAGTTAGGAAGGAGCTGCAATGGAGGCAAAGTAATTTGGTGATTTCGCTACTATACTGAAAGGCTTCTCCTAACTCCCTTCTCCCCTTTTTTTTTAATCTCTAGATGTGTGTGCGCCCTCAAACTTCCATACTTCTACTTACTTTCTTGAACTGTCTTCTCTCTCCAACCCCAAAATCTGTATTAGGTGGCTTCTGCATCCTGTAAAGCCTTTTTATAAATCTAAAATATCTAGTCTTTTCAATGAGACGATAAAAGAGGCAGTCTGATACTCTTGTATAATCTAGCATGAACTCCGTGAGGGTAAGAACGGCATCTGCGCCGTCCTCGCTGTGCTCACGATGTGGTGTCCAGATCACGGTAAGTGTGCTGCAACAAGGTAGTAGATTTTTAGACCTGAATATTTAGTAACTTTGTTGGACAGCTTTTCTGGAACTGAAAATATTGATATGCTTTACCCAATAATTTTACTTCTGGACATTAACCCTGAGGAAATACTCAGAAATGCTCAAAGGTTTATGTACAGCGATGTTCATGTTATTTATAGCTGTGAAAAATGAAAACAACTCAGACATGCAGCAATGCTTAAAGTACCGTATATACTGTACATGGTTGAATATTTAATAAAAATTCTTTGTATTCACTTATAATTCCAGAGGTACAATCTCCAGTGATCAGTGAAACTTATTTTATCTTAACCAAAGAATGGCTTTTTGGTACACTTTAAATTAGGTTGACTGTAAATCATGCCTTTTAAATTTCTGTTATTTTTATTGATGCTATCTAATGTTTTTATTTTTATTTATGCTCCTAAGTACTTTAGAGAGAATCAAATTTTAGAAATCTAAAACACGGGGCCTGCCTGGTGGCGCAGCAGTTAAGTACACACCTTCCGCTTCGGCGGCCCAGGGTTTGCGGGTTCGGATCCCGGGTGCAGACATGGCACTGCTTAGTACACCATGCTGTGCTAGGCGTCCCATATATAAAGTAGAGGAAGATGAGCATGGATGTTAGCTTAGGGCCAGTCTTCCTCAGCAAAAAGAGGAGGATTGGCAGCAGTTAGCTCAGGGCTAATCTTCCTCAAAAGAAAAATGGAAAAATCTAAAACAAATAAATGAAGTTTATTTTCGTGTAATCGTAGTAATAATGGACATTCAGTAAATAGAGAATATTTTTGTTTTATTCCAGAAAACAGCTCCTTGAACATGGTGAGGTAAAGCTTTCATTTTAATCTCTGGTAGACTTGTGTATTAAATTCTAGGTCAAGGATAATTCACAAAGGTATAACCTGCTGCTGAGACACCATCTGCAGTGCTTTGTGGTTCAGCCTTGGTGATAAGTTTCTCCTGATCCTTCGCAATCCTTAAACTGCTCTGTTTTGAACACTAGTAAGGATTTGAAAGCCAGAGGCTGATTTATGACTGTGGAACATAATTAAATTAAATTATCTTCATTTATTCATTCTCCCCTTCATTCAACCATAACAAGTATTGATTTCTAGCCTGCAGAGCTAATCACATACAGTCCATCAGGGCAGGTACCCATGGCCTTGTGACTGGTGGCCTTCTGCCACGTGAAGACTTGATGGTCAGTCAGTTACAAGCTTAGCGGTGTTATAGCACACAAAAGATAGTATAGCAGTGTTCCTGCACTCAAATATGTAAGTTTTCAATGGAGACATGAAACAAATAAGACAGCATTTTATATGGTGCTGAATTATTTTGTGGTGTACAAAGGGAAGGATCAGCACAGGCTGGAAATATGATTTCCTAGGTAATGGAACTGAGTCTTAAAGTGAAGGTCAAATTGACAAGAGAGGGCAACTGAATTTGAAACTAATGGGAATAGTTTATGATGATAACTATTATCTTTTTAATAGTTATTATGTGCTATGTACTGTGCTGTTTGGTTTTCATAATACCATTTTTCAAATAAGAAAATTATGTTAATTAGGTGATACTGCCTGTTACAGAGATAAAACACCAACATTTCAATGATTTCACTCAGTCGAAGTTTAATTCTTTGCTCACATAAAGTTAGAAACAGGAGTTCCTGATTAGCAAGTGGCTCTCCAACAAGCAGTGATTGAGAGACCCAGACTCCTTCCATATGTGGCTCTGCCATCTTCAACATGTGGCTTCTGGGGTTGATGTGCTCATCTGCATCAAGCCAGCAAGCAACAGAGGGGTCTCTGCCAAGAAATAGAAATCTAGAGAAATTAAGTAGCCTACCTAAGGTCTCATAGCTAGTTTGTAGGAAAGCTTGCATTGAACCCAAGCAGTACATTTCTAATGCTCTTAAAGTAATAGCACTTACTGCTTCCTACGGACAGGGTATTTTTTGTAAATGATTTACATATATTCATAATTTCATTCTCACAACAACCCATTGAGATAAGTACTATTGTTTATATTTCACAGATGAAAAACACTGTGGCATAGAAAGGTTAAGTAATTTGCCTAAGGCCACAAAGCTAAAGTGACCTTAGGTTTGTGGAGCCAAAGACACTGAGCCCAGGCAGTGTAGCAGCGGAATCCGTGCTGTTAGCCATTCAGCCTACTACTGCCTACAGTGAGCTGCTCTTACATAAATTAGCCACGTCACGTTACTGATTTAATACACAATATTTAAAACCCACCTCTTTTCAGAAACATAGTATTCCTTAATTTTCTGCCATTTCTCACATTATTTTGCTACTCTCTCATTTCTCGAGTTACCCTTACTTTTGCCCATTTTTTCTTTTTTTCTACTAATTTGATCAGTTTGATTTCTATTGTGTGCCTATTGTACACCAAGTACCTGCTTTTATGGAATTTAACGTATGGTAGAGGAAGACCAAAATGTGAACGGATGATTATATGTGCAATGATAAAGATAGATACAAAAGTCGTACAGAAAAAAGTGATTAGATCTGTGTGGTGGGGGTGGGGCTGTCAAGGAAAGATTTTATTAATGACGTTTGAGGATGTGTTTACCAAGGTCAAAGGATGTGCATGGAAGACATAAGGTAATAGGTTATGTTTAGAGCTATAGGCAAATCAGTAATGCTGATGCATAAGAAAGGCAAGAAGTAGCAGGAAATGAGATGGGAAAAGTAACCAGAGTTCAGACTATGGCGGCTTCATATGCAAAGAAGCTGCACGTCGTTCTAGACTTTGTTGTTAAGCAGGAGATGATACAGTCAGATCTGAGTTTCAAATATTTTAAGTCTGTTGGCAGTAAAGAGGATGGTTTTTTAAAAAGGCAGTCAGAAGTCAAGCCAACTAGAAGGAAGACAGTGACAGCAAATCTCTTAATTTTTTTAAACTGAAGAGAGTTTGCTAAACTGATGTATAGGCAGATTAGAGATTTAAATTTCTAAAAACAGTAGGTCTTATGGAAGGAAATGATCTGTTTCCATGCAGTGCCAATGTGAAGTCTTATGTCTGCTGGATGAGAGGCTGGCTTCTCATCCCACTCCCACTTGTGGCTCACGCTTGGTAAATCTGTGCTTACAAGGCATGGGAGATGGCGACTGTTTTCACGTTAGGGGTGTTGGGGCATGGAAGGCATAAACCCTGGGAGAGGTACGGGGCTGTGCCTCACTCTGAGTGGGATATGATAACAAAAGGTTACACATTGCAGCTTGTTTCAGGATTGGCTGAGGAGGATTCCTTAGGATCATTTTATCACCAGAGTCTTAGTTCTCAATTCCTTGCTTTGTGCCAACCCTCTGAATCTGGGACAGTCTGCATCCTTCGACTTACTGAACAAACCCTGGATTATCTCCCCACTGTCATGATATTATTAAAGTGTGTTAGAGTAAAGAATTCTGTTGTGATTTTTCTTCATAATTTAATTATCTGTATTTATTGCATCAAATTAACTCCTTTTAACCAATTTTTCTATCTTATGGGCTTAGAAATTAGTGAAGGAGTACCTACTAATTCGTGGGAAAGAAAGAGAAGGGAAAGAGAGTTAGGAACAATATTTATTGCCAGAATGTCATAGTCCCAATGAGGAGCTAGTATGAAGACAGGCTAAGGAGAGAGAACATTGAAAGTATTGGCTCCTGAGTATTCTTTTGACCCACTCAGACCTCTTTTTGTCCATGATAGTCCTGCATCAGCCTTCACTTGTTTTTCTAATCCCTGGAGTTTATTATATAAAGTTTGATCCTTTATATTTTACGTCAGTTGAGTTTGTGTTTTCTATTATGAACAAAGTTTTTCTATTACTCACAGCCAAAGGGTTTTCTGTGACGCACAGTGAAGGCATATGAACCAATACAGAGATATTCTGTTGAAGGATTGAAGTGTTGCAGAATTTGGGGGAAGAATTACTTCTCTTAAGAAACTGATTGAGTGATAGATGTTGGGGGTCTGTACACTTCTGTGTTCACAAACTGAGAGAACCATGTTGTTGAATAGTTTATTTTTGAGAGGAAGCACAGGGTAGTGGTTAATGGCATAGACTTGGCAGCTGAACTGGACTCAGATCCACTTACTAGCTGTGTGATCTTGGCTGAGTTACCTCACGTCTTTTGGGGAGCAACAATAATCAAGGTGTTTATGTCATATGGTTGCTATGGGATAAATGAGTTATAAATAAGGTACTTAGAATAATGCCTAGTGTAAGTTAAGCACTGTGTAAATGTCCACTTTTATAATTAGTGTGCTTTCTGGACCAATACTTCAGGAGGCTCCAACCAGTATTCTGCCCCGTATATCATGTGCCAGTGGAGGGCACCTCTTTAGTGTATTCTCAAGGCATCTTCACACTGTGTTGGGAGGTAGTTTTGACAGGAACAACCCACCCTTTGAACTGGCCTTAGACACTTGGTCCTTGTATTCTCTCTGCTTGGTGTGAGCTGCTACCTCACATTTTACCCAGTTGGCTTCACTTATTCCAAAGATGGGGAATGAACAGTTTCCTGAGCTTCAGTTGCTTCCTTGCCTCCAGCCTCTTTTTTTGTGAGGATTTTCCTGGTAATTTTTATATGGAAAGAGATACTAGTGAATTGGCAATAGTTTACATACAGTAGTGATTTTGGACTATACTTTTTGACTGTAGCCTTCTGTCCTCCACTTGGTGATTAAAAAGAAAGCTATTTAATAGAATGGGAGATAAAATAACCATGGCAAGAGAGCTCAGGAAAGTCAGGAGCCTGAGTGTAGAAGAATGGTTAGGAGCATTGGGTGAGAATAGAAAGAAAACGTAAGTGATGCCATTTGGAATAGCTATTCTGTGTCATCCAGCTACCGAAAACATCATGCAGAGAAGATAAGGAGGTGGTAGGGATCTTGCAAGTCTCTGTATGAAAACGGAGTCCTCCTTTCAGCCATTAGATGATAGAGGAACAGCAAAGAGAATTACTACTTTGAATTTAGTTGTGATCATGTGAGAAGTTGTTGCTAAAGTAGAAATGATGGGAATTAGGGGAGAAAATGATAGTGACTCAAAATAACCAAAGAAAGGAATATTGGAAGAAGTCGGATGTGTGCTTGCGTTGATTAGACCATATGTATTATAGCCTATTTCTAGATGCCACATTTTAAGAAAAACATGATCAATCTGTACCACTTCCAGAGCAGGGCAACCAGAACTGTGACAATACAGAACTAGTGAGTGAAGGTTTCTGAATATTTAGCCTAAAGATAGAAAAAGCTTTCTAAGAGTGAAGGTGGGGATAGTGCAAAGTCATAATTATGATATTTCAATAATAGAGAACTGTCCTGCACAAATGGGTTTAGACTAATTTTATGCCATTCCTGAGGTGTGGAAGTTACAGGGAAACATGGCTTCAGCTTTAGAAAGGATTTTCTAACACTTAGTGCTATCATATAGGCATTCCTGTGGGCATAGTCCTATTCAGGAAATAGTAAATATCCAGTTTGTAGATTGATAGAAAAGATCCCTGTTTTGGATAGCTAATTAAAGTAGATGACCCATGTCATCTACCAATCTATGATTTAGTGTTCTGAACAAAAGGACCCCTTTGGATATGAAGTGTGTTGGTGTCTCTTGTTCCCTCCATAACATGTTCTTCATTTTACCCAAAGGTGAATTTGCCTAAAGAAAAATGAAGCCTGACTTTGAAATGAATGTTTCACATTCCAATTTTGGTTCCAAGAATTATGAAAAAAATAAATTTCACTTTTAAACATCTTAACTTAAAAAAGGGGAAAAACCAGCTTTGGGTACAGTTTTTGCCATTCCATGTTAAATATAAATTATGTATTTCTGGTTATAAAATGACACATTTAACAAAATTGGAAAACACAGAAAAATCACCATTCAGAAGTAACCTGTTAACTTTTTAGGTATATTTTCTTACAGCCTTTTCCCTCCTGTGTGTGTATATCTATGTACACATGTGTATATATGGACACATATATGTGCACACACAGGTGGTTTTCACAGAATTAATGTCATTCTGTATGTACAGAGTTTTGTACTCTGAAAACTGTCCCATGCTCTTGAATAATCTTCAAGTATGTGATCTTTTAATGGCGGTATACATGTGGAAATGCAGTAATTTACTTATTCTTCTATATTGGTCACTTAGGTTGTTTCTATTTTTGCTGGTAAAAATTGGCTTCAGTGATTAACTTTGTAGAAGCATTTTTGTGTTTTGATTATTCCTTTAAGTTAAATTCTTTGAACGGAAATTTAAGGCAAAGAGGTTGGCTCTTTTCTAGTGTCTTGATAAATATTGCTAAATTACAGGAATGTACCAATTAACTATTTCAGTGTGTTTCATGGCATCCTCTCTAACACTCAGTATTAACTTAATGTTTGTCAGTTTTATAGATGAAAATATCTTTAATATTTAATTTGTTTAATTGTTAGCTAGAATGTGAATATTTAGTTGCCGCTTACTTTGAGTTGCATTAATTCTTTGTCCATTTTCTAGTGAGGAATTGGTTGATATTTTATGACTATGTCTGTGAGAAAAGTTTTGTTTGAAACCTTTGTTCAGTGGCATCTTGATCAAAATGGGGTGTCCTACTAATTAGTACAAATCTTTATATAATTCCACTCCTTTGAAAATAATCTAGTTTATGTTTTGCTGTGATTTTTGTTGCTGACTGAATTTTGCTAACATGCAGATTTGTGAAGCATTCTGCATTTTTATGTCTCTAGGACTCACTTCCTCACCTTGTGTAGGTCTTTGCTCAAATACCACCTTTCAATGAGGCCCACTCTGAAGATCCTCCTGATGATTGCAACTGCTCCCACCTGTGGCCCCATGCCACACCCTGCACTCCCGGTCTCCTTTCCCTGCCCCATTTTCTTTTCCGTTGCCCTTATCACCTTCTGATAGAGTATATAATGTGTTTATTTATTTGCTGTGTCTGTTTATTTTTTGTCTCTCCTTACCAAATGTACTAAAATGTAAGCCTCACAAGGGCAGAAATTGCTCACTGTCGTTTTGTTCACTGTTGTGTCTGAAGCACCCAGAACAGCACCTGGCATGTAGTAGATATTCAATAAATCTTTGTTGAATGAATGAATAGATATTAATAGACATTGCTAAGTTAAAAGATCCTTGTCCATACATCTGAAATTTATATAATGTTAAAAACCAATGTTACCTCAATGAAAAAAAAATTTAAGAAAGATCCTTGTCCTAATGCATAATAATAATTTTAATATACTTTGTTTTATATTTATTAATTTTAAAATATATAAAGTGAAACTGTCATTTTGTTTTGTGCTTTTATAGCTGATTTTTCACACATTGCAGTTGTTAGCATTTACTGCTCTTGCCATTTTAATTATGAGGCTGAAGCTGTTTTTGACACCTCACATGTGTGTTATGGCTTCCTTGATCTGCTCTCGATGGGTAAGGTATTCATCCTTGTATAGCTACACTATCATAACCATAATAACAGCAGCATAGTTACCATGGCTTTGCTGAGTAATCCAAAACTTAAAAACATTAAGTGTTTTTATCTTAAATGATTTGAAATGTTAGTTCATGATTCTCTGTAGAATAAGAAAAGCAACTTCAAGTAGCATTAAAAATTATTCCCAGATCTTAACTGATATTTCTTCAAAAGTGATGAGGCACACTTCCCCCTGTTAGCATCCTATCCACAGACATAGTTTTTGGAGTTCAGGTCTATGTAAGAGCTTCTTGGCCCAGCAAAACTATCCTCAGGTACTCGCCTAGTACTTGAGTAAGTGCAAGGTACTTGCTCTAGTATTGTCCTGTTTGGCTCAGAGAATCCCTAGGAGAAGTTGTGGATTCTGGGGTTCTGTTATTGTATCTAATTTAAAAAAGAGCCAGACAAAGTAGCTAGAATTTTGGGACCAAGATCTTCTGGAAACAGATTATTGAGTTTTGATTGTGAGAGCATTGCCTTAGAGTATCATAATGCTTATTTTCCTGAGAGGAATATACATGTCAATACTACTGGGGTTTCCCTAGTTATTCAAGATATCCATAAAAGGCAGCCAGATGTTACAGGATTTAGTTCTAGGATGTTGCAAAATTGTAGTTTGCTAATTTTAATCCCTGGTAGCAAATCAGTACTGGAAGGATCGGATATTCCTCCCTTAATCCTTTAGAGAGGAAAGAAAGCTCAATTTTTAACTGAGCCCTGTAATTCCAAAATATTTGCCATTTTTAAACAATAGGTGATGAGACTTCTGTATATTGTTAGTGTACAGATAGTATCAAATGGTAATCCACCATGGTTTAAGTAGGAAGGTGAGAATTTGTTATTGACCCTATAGCACTCTTCATTTAAGAATTATAAATAAATGGTTTCTTTCATTTCAGCTCTTTGGCTGGCTTTTTTGCAGAGTTCGTTTTGAGAATCTTATCTTTGGCATTCTAACAGTGATGTCAATACAAGGTTGTATAAACCTGCGTAATCAATGGAGCATAATAGGAGAATTTAATAATTTGCCTCAGGAAGAACTGATACAGTGGATCAAATACAATACCAGACCAGGTATGTAACTGTTTAGTTATTTGTATAACTAGTTTTATATGCACACCTCCATACTCACATTTATTTATATATGCATATATATATTATGTAGCTATCATTTCATATATGTGTGTATGTGTGTATATATCTATATATATATAAAATTTAAAAATATGCACACATAATCATTTATGCCCTCACAGATTTTGAGGATGCTAATTGCAATGTCTCAAATCAAACCTTTCAAAAAGTGATTTTCTGTGCTCTTTAAACCTCTCCTAGATAACCGTTGAAAAGAATTTCAATTAACATCAAGAATTAATGATCATGAGTTGTACTGTAACTCTAAAATCATTATTATTTTTAAACCATAACGGTGACACATATAAAGAAATAAATCTTTAATATCAAAATTCACACCTTGTGGTAGGCCGCTGGAGAAGATAGTTTTGTCTGTGGGAAGGTTAACAACACCGCTTCTATCACTTTTGTCAGTGCTGACTGTCTGCTCTCAGTCTGTAGATCCAGTCACATGCAGAAGAGTTAAAATCTTGGATATTGTATTTTCTTCACTAAATCATCTCAAAGAGATGAGAGATGAGTATATATTCTACTTCTGCATACTCGAAAGTCTTTTTTTAGCTTACCTTCTTTTCTTACTATCTTTAGCCAAAACTACCTGAAACAGATATTTCATTTTTAAATGCCTTTCTAGAGAATAAGTATATTCTACAGTAAGTTATCTATAATCTTGTCCGAGACTATTTTTGATATTCAGTAATTTTCTCTGGCACAGGTTCTTTACTATGGTTTATTTCAGTTTATCCTGTGACTCCTTGAATCGATTTCCTCTTATCTCTCATGTGATACTCACCATTTTACTAGTTAGCCATCATTAAGGTAAACTTCAATTGAGATATTTGGTCTATGACTTTCAAAGTGTATAGGTTACAGTGCCTTATCACTTAGGCTGCCAGCCCACTTTAATCAGAATTTTCAAGTTAATCCTCTACTGACTTTTTCCCTATAGGATACAAGGTAGGTACTCCCTTCAGTCTCCCTTGCCCCTCCTCAGTTACAGCTATTTTTCCCAAGCTTTAAAACGTACCTGATCTTTTAATCTTTTCTTGTGTCATTATTTGTTCCAGTGTTTGTCTTGGGCTCTTGGCAGAGAGAGCCTATGTTTGGTAACTTATCCTTCTAAGATAACTCCCACAAACTCCTACTTCATTTTTAGCCACCTCTTCTTTGATCTTCTTGTAAATATTTTTCATCCCTATCATTAAGAATTCTGTCATGGTTACCACATGTTTGTTAAAAGCAGCGTGAAGTTCTCTACATGGGGGGACTAGTGCTTATGTTCAGGTCCACCATGTAGGGTTATATAGTTTGCACACCACACAAATGTGTTCAGTTGAGACGATGAGTAGGAACTGAAATCCAGCCTCTGGTCCACTCACTAAGTCATGTATTAGTAGGCTGTGTCAAATTAGAAGGGACACTTTTTGCTAATGCAGTCATGTGCTGCATAATGATGTTTCAGTCAACGATGGGCTCCATATACAGCGGTGCCCCCATAAGATTAGTACCACGTAGCCTAGGTGTATAGTAGACTGTGCCATCTAGGTTTGTGTACGTCACTCTATGATGTTCGCACAACAATGAAATCACCTAACGACACATTTCTCAGAATGTCTCCCTTGATTAGATGACACATGACTGTACATGCAGTAGGCTAAGTGGAGTCTTAAGTGTGTTTATAGGAAAAGATCTTGTTCTTTCCCAGTCATGATCATATTTACTTCGTCACCAAGATGAAAGAAGTGGGTGGGGAGTATTTCTCCCCCTCTCTCTGCCATAGATGATTTCTCCTTAATTGTTTCAGCTCTTGCTGGACAGGCTCACCTCGTTTCTTCTGGATGACCCTGGTCCTGGGCTTTGCTCTCTCTAGCCCAGGGTTTCTCAACCGACATTAGAGGCTGTCCTGTGCATTGCAGAATATTTAGCAGCATCCCTTCCCTCTACCCACCAGATTCTAATAGCACCTCTCCCCACCAAGGTGGAAACCAAAAATGTCTCCAGAAGTTGACAGTGTCCCTAGGAAACAAAATCACCCCTGGTTGAGAACCACTGTTCTAGCCTAAGAGCTTTCATCATTAATTATTGAATCTCGCAATAATAAATACACATTTCTACTTCAGTTGATTTGCATATTTTCAAATTCAAGGCATATAAGATTTTCATTCAAAGTTACATTTAGAATGATTAATTATATTTGAAATAAACATTTAGTTATTTACAGTAGATCTGAATAGCATGCCTTGTTCTTATTAGTGATTTTATTGTGCTGATTAAAAATGATAATAACCTTCATAATTATATAATCATTTATGATACAAAAGTGCAGGAAGTAAGCATTTGGTATTTTTGTCTTCTAAGAGACAACTGAAACTGAAACCAGATAGTAGATTTTGGTGTATCTCTAGTTATAACCAAAAGGCTATGTATTTATACATGCCATTACTCCAAAAAGTACTACTAACACATAATGAAATGATTCGATGGAATGTATAAACTGTATAAAGTCAAACGGAAACAAGGAGAACTTAACTATGAATATTTAAAGATGATCTGAGGGAACAAAACAATACTTTCCTCTAGCGAGTCCTCACGTTTACAGTTCACAACCCACAAAAAGTCATTTTAAAAGATGTATCATAAGACTTGCCTTTATAACAGTCTCTCAGTTCCTAGCATTTTAAATTATTGGAACAAGATGTGAAATTTTGGAATTCTTTCTAGTCCTGTGTGTCTTCGTAGTGCTGTCTCTTAGCATAGTGCGTGAATGTAGCAGGAAGCTCTGTGAAGTGGCTTAGAGGGTGGCCTCTGATGCTTCCTAGCTGTGCAAGTCACTTAACTTTGCTGAGTCTCAGCTTCCTCATCTACAAAATAAGAATAACATAGAACCCACCTCAAAGTTGTGCAAATTAAATTGTTTAATCCTGATAAAAATATTTAGCACAGTTCCTGGCACCAAGATAACATTTAACGAAAGTTGGCTGCTGTTATAGTAGATAATCAGTAAGTATTGAGTGAAGAAAAAAAATGTCAATGATTATTATTTAAATGTACTTAATCTTTCTTCTTTTGGGTTCAAATATTATAGATAAGTAACTTTTGGTTTTCTTTAAAACATGTTAGTAAGGAAGATAATCTTGTTTTTCAGATGCTGTTTTCGCAGGTGCCATGCCTATAATGGCCAGTGTCAAGCTCTCTACTCTTCACCCCATTGTGAATCACCCGCATTACGAGGATGCAGACTTGAGGTTGGCAACTGATCGACTATTTCAATGAGACGCACTTACAGCTTATACTGACTCTTAGGGAAAAATTTTTACACACACACGTTCTCATCCTCATATTCATGGTAGAAGTTTAAAAAATGTAAAATAATCCAGAAATTAGAATATGTACCTGTTGACTCTAAAGCAAGCTTAGTAAACCCGAAAACTGAAAAAAGCAAAACTAATTTCTCTGAAAGTGAAAACTGTGTCACATTTATGACTTGTCTATGTGGTGTGTGGGGGCAGGGGGTATGTGTGTGTTCCAGTATAACTCCTAAGTAGTAGTAATAGAAGATGGGGTAGATTTGGCTCATAGCTATAGTTGGCCAACCCCTACTCTAGCTTCCACAGCCCCCTCTGCCTGATGTAAGAAACCATTCTTGATCTTACTGGGGGCCAATGACTAGCCTTTTTTAAACAGAAAAACTACATGAAATTTGCTATATTACATGCTTTTATGAAAATTTAGGGTGATCTTTTGCTAGCTGATTATGAGAACTCTAGTTTCCATTGAAGTCTGAAAATTTTGTTTTCCTTAAATGACTTAAAAAGTCATTCTAGTCATTGTCAGGGTAATTGTTTTCTTTTAATGCATTTTTGGCCTATTGTTAGAGGTAAAATTTTAAATTATTTGAAGTTTTATGTCTGTTTCTGGAGATTGGGCATCCCATATGCTCGAAATGCTGAGAAATATCTAATGCATAAGTGGTGATTTCTTCAGGATTTCATAAACCTCCAATTTAGGGCCAAATCTTGTGTTGTACCATGTAATAGTGAACATCCCTGTTTCTCAAGCTTCTGTTAAGGTGCTCTCTCTCCCTGGCTGCTACCCTGGATGTCCACTCTCTAAATGTTCTGTTTCCTACAGTCAGCTTCAACTCATGCTTCTCAGAGCTTCTATAGATGAAATTGTCTACTGAAATCTGTATTTTCACTATATTCAGCCTCTATCTGAATGTGTTCCATGAGCAGATATTTTATGAATTATGCAAAGCAAAATTTGTATTCTGACCTATTATCCTGCTACCCAACTCTAGCCTCTAAACTGGTTTGTATACTAATAAGCAATACCTGCAAAATTCAAACTGCTGTAAGTTTTAGCACATGCAAAATATAAGTAGACATTGCTATCCCCAAAATAATTCATGCTGTTTGGGATTATATATATCAATGCTCCATTCAGTGAGCATCGAGATTTTAATTTGCTAGCAAAATTTTTGTAATCCGTTCTATTGTCATTTGTTTAAAAGAATTTTTAATCTCTCGTTTGAATTTAAAGGGCTCGTACAAAAGTAGTTTATTCTACATATAGTCGAAAATCTGCAAAAGAAGTGAGAGATAAATTGTTGGAGTTACATGTGAATTATTACGTTTTAGAAGAGGCGTGGTGCATTGTGAGAACTAAGTGAGTATGAGCGCTGTGCTATGTGATAGGGTATCTTTTTAAATAATTTTATCTAGAACAGATAGTTTTATCTAGAACAGATAAAATTTAAAAACTAAAATACCAAATGTTGGAGAGGATACAAATTAGCTGGAAATATCTTACATTGCTAGTGGGAGTAAAAATGGTACAGTGAGTTTGGAGAATTATTTGGAATCTTCTTATAAAATTTAAGCATATATCTACCCTCAGCAATTCTATTCCCAGGAATTTAAACAAGAGAAATTAAAACATCTGTCCACAAAGGATGTTATAGCAACTTTATTCCTAATAGCTCAAACTGGAAACAACTCAAATATCCACCAAGAGAAGAATGAATAAACAAATTGTGGTATATTCATACAATAGAATACTACTCAGCAATAAAAAGGAACAAACTACTTATATATGGGAAAAAAGATGAATCTCAAAAACATGCTGAGTGAAAGAAGCCAAACACAAAAGAGTACATATCATATGATTCCATTCTATGAAGTTAAAAACAGATGAAAGTAATTAATAGAATAGGAATCAGAATAGTGGTTGGCTGTGGTGGAGCAGGAGGTGAGAGAATATACAGGACTGAGGAACTTTTTTTTTTTTCTTTTTTTTAGAATGATGGCAGTGCTCATTATCTCGATTGACATGTTTCTTACATGTGTGTGTGCATTTGTCAAAACTCATGGACCTGTACACTAAAATTCAGGCATTTTTACTTATGTAATTATACTTCAATAAAAAGTTACTCTCAATATAAAGATAAATATTTATGCAAGGAAGAACTCTTAAAGTTCTAGGACTTAAAAAAACACTTTAGAACTGTTGCTAACAGACTTCTGAGAACACCAGGAATAAGGTCCAAAGAAA
This sequence comes from Equus quagga, assembly GCF_021613505.1. Taxonomy (NCBI): domain Eukaryota; kingdom Metazoa; phylum Chordata; class Mammalia; order Perissodactyla; family Equidae; genus Equus; species Equus quagga. The sequence continues at coordinate 89,582,015 of NC_060274.1, read as the reverse complement.
GAAGAGCACATTTTCTCTCAAGACAAATGTTACTGGTAGTATGAGTGCAGGTCACGTTTGAAAAGGATTCTGAAAACATACCTGGGCTCAGACTGAAAACAGCTGTGATTAATTAGTGATTCCCGTCACGGGTTTAGTATTAAGAACCAGGTAAGTATGTACAGGGTATTTGCCATCTCTTAGGTAGAGAACACTAAGTTACAGGTTATTCTCACAAAATCAGCTGTTTGTACTTTTCTTTACAACTCTATTCTATTAAGTGTTACGTACTCCTTGCCTGAACATCCTCAGAGTATGACATGTAAGGAAAATAATGTAAAATGCTAATTGGTTTTCATAGTCTGTACAAACTGAATTTAGGACTTACTGGTCTAAGGCCCACAATAATTAAACATAGGACCCATAAGAAACCAGTTTTAGAGGATTTTGGTTAATATTGGCAAGAAGAGGTTGAGTTTCTTCCAGAGATTACAGGTATAAGAGATGAAAACACAAGCACTCCTCACTTTGCATGGTACTATATTAACTGAAACCCAGGCTTTTCAAAACTATATCCTTGCTTTGCATGGTTCCATGGAATCTCAGTGTCAACGCTGACCGAAACTATCATGGAACTGTTTGAAGCAGGGGCATAGTTCCAATGTGTATATGCTTCAGTTAACAGGAGGCCATACAAAACTAGGATTCACTGTATTAAAAACAACTATTTGAAGACTCTGGAAAGTGACTCAGAAACATGAGCAAACTTACTCTTGAAGGACTTCTCTGATTTTTTGACTTCCTTACCTGAGAGCACTTTCTAAACCACCTGCTTTTTGCCTCAGGTGTAGTCACAGCCTACTGGCTTGAGGGGACAAATGAAAGAGTTCCGAGAGCATAGCAGCTGGATATTTAAAAGGGACATTTTGGAAGCAAGAGCACTGCAGAAGGGCTTAAATCTAAGACCTGAGTATAAATTCTGCCCAGATCCTTGGTTAACTACTATTCCACACATTCCTGTGGGAAACCCAGGGAGCCGGGGAAAGGGCAGACAGAACTTCCGGTGGAATTTGCTAATTTCCTATGCTTTTGACTAAGTACATTCCCCAACTGGCACACGCCCCAGGAAGCAGAAAGCAGAATCATCAGAATCATGACTGAATCAAGGTGTCAGGGGCAGAAATAAGGAATAACAAAGAAACTATGCATTTAGGGGAGAGTCCCAGAAGCAAGGGAAATACAGAGAAGATGGGCTCCATGTATGAGCATGACTCTGCCCATGGCTGATAAAAACACAAGGAAAGCCCCAGAGCTGAAAAAAATGAATTAGCTGGCATCTTCAAAAACTGAGAGGAGATAGCTGCTACACATAACAGGACATCCAGGCAAGTTAACTGCCTTACTAGATCAACAACAACAAATTGACAATTACTAGAAGAACAAAACAGGTTCCAGAATCAGTGCAGTGTATTATCTAGTGTCCAGCTTCTGACCAAAAATTAATAGACCTGCAAAAGAAAATGGGAAAGCGTGACCAATACTCAGGAGAAAAAGGCAGTTAATAGAAACTTATTCAAATAGGCCCAAATGTTGGATTTAGCAGTCAAAGACTGCAAAGCTGCTATTATAAATATATTCAAAGAATTAAGGAAAATACGGTATTAATAAGTGATGAGATATGGAATCTCGAGAGAAATAAAAACACCCTCCCCAGAAAAATGGAAATTCTAGAGCTGAAAAGTATAATAAATGAAATGAAAATTCTTTAAATGTGCTCAACAGTAGTTTTAATATGACAATAGAAAAAATGTCAGTGAATTTGAAGGTAGATCAAGAAAAAATAGCCAATCCAAAAAAAAAGGATCAAAAAGATTGAAGAAAAGTAACCAAACCCGTAGAGACTTGTGTAATATTATTAAGTAGTTCAACACATGAGTAATATAGTACCAGAAAGAATGAAAGAAAAAAAAATGGCAGAAAAAAACAGTTGAAAAAATATTGGCCAAAAATTTCTCAAGTTTCCTAAAAGCCATTAACTTAGAGATCTAGTAAGCTCAACAAATCCAACTAGGATAAACCCAAGGAAAACCACACCTGGGCACATCATAGTCAAACTAGTGAAAAATGAAGAGAAAAATCTTGAAAGAAACAAGAGAAAAATGATGTGATATGTTAAACACTTGACTTCCTAGCATACACAGTGGGATTCAATGGACAAGGGAATAATAATTCACAATACACCCATCCCTCAGTATCTGTAGGGGATTGGTCCCAGGACCCCCCGTGGATACCAAAATCCTGGGATGCGCAAGTCCCTTATGTGAAATGGCATAATATTTGCATGTAACCTACGCACATCCTCTCATATACTTTAAATCATCTGTAGATTACTTATAATACCTAATACAATGTAAATGTTCTATAAATAGTTGTTATACTATATTGTTTAGGGAATAATGACAGAAAAAAGTTGTACATGTTCAGTACAGACGCAAGCATCATAGGCCTTTTGATCCGTGATTGGTTGAATCCATGGATGCAAAACCGGATATGGAGGGCCAGCTGTACTGAAGGAAAGAAAAATAAATCAATAATTCTATACTCAATGAAACTATGAACTATCTTGTTAAAATTAAGGCTGACTGGGGCCGGCCCCATGGCCGAGTGGTTAAGTTCGTGCGCTCTGCTGCAGCGGCCCAGGGTTTCGCCGGTTCAGATCCTGGGTGCGGACATGGCACCGCTCGTCAGGCCACGTTGAGGTGGCATCCCACATGCCACAACTAGAAGGACCTGCAACTAAGATATACAACTATCTACTGGGGGGGATTTGGGGAGATAAAGCCGAAAAAAAAAAAGATTGGCAACAGTTGTTAGCTCAGGTGCCAGTCTTTAAAAACAAAAAAAAAAAGGCTGATAAAGACACTAAAATCAATAAAATCTAAGATAATTTGTTGCTAAAAGACCTACACTTCAAGATGGAACAAAAGTCTTCTGGCTGATGGAAATGGATACCAGACAGTAACTCAGATATACAGGATATACTGAAATGCGCTGGAAATGGTAAATTGGTAGATAAATATTAATCACATTAAATATACATATATATTTTTTCTTCTCTGAAAAATTTTAAGACAGGACTGTGTAAAGAAAAGATGATACCATTGTATTTTTGAGTTTATAATGTAAATAGATTGAATATGCATGACACTAATAGCACAAGAAAGGGGAGTAAAATGCAAATAAAAGGTATGATTTGCTGGAAATAATTCATTTTAATGTTAAGTAAATTGTGATACCATAAAGACGTCTATTGTAATCCCTAGAGCAACTACTAAAAAAGAAGAGTACAAAAAAATAATTAATAAGCCAATAGATGAATTGAATGGTATAATAACTTTTTGCTTGACATAAAAGAAATCAAGAAAGAGAAACAGATGATCAAAAAAGAGATAAAACAAATGGAAGAAAAAAGAAAAATGGCAAGCCTAAATCAAACCATATCAGTTTTTGCAAGTGCGAATGGGGACTAAACACTCCAGTCAAAAGGCAGAGACTGGCAGACTGAATACAAAGCAAAACCCAACTGTGTGCTGCCTCTAAGAGATGCGTTTTAAATACAAATACACTGAAGGAAAGGCTGAAGGAAAAAGGATGAAAATGTTACCATGTGAGTAACATATGAAAGCTGGAGTGGATATATAGTAGTATCTAGCATATTCTAGAAAAGGCAAAATGATAGTGCAGAATAATCAGTGGTTGTCTTGGTGATGTTTTGGGGAGGGGTTGTCTACAAAAGGTGCAAGAGAACTTGGCGTGCTGGAAATTTTCTGTATTAAACGATTATGGTGGTGCTTACATGCCTATACACGTCTGGCCATACTCACTAAACTTTACACATAAAATGGGTGAATTTTATTGTACAAAAAATATACCTCAATATAGCTATTAAAAAAAAAAGAAACAAATTCTGCCTGACTTCTTCCCTTTAATGACTCTCATGCAGGGTTATTTTCTGAGAAATATTATCTCATTTGGTCCAATCGTTGAGCCACCCAAGGCGGGAGAGGGTTGAGGAGAACAGACTTGGCATAAGAGCTTCCCTTCCCTGCCTTGGACTTTATGTTTTCATGCTAATCCAAGTCAGGTTAAGCCTAAAAATATGAAATTCAACAGGAATTAGATTATCTTTCCTCTAATTTTTCTCATTCTGTTACTAATGTGCCTTATGTTTGGATGGCGATATCATGTATAAAATATATTTATTTAGAGTTCATTTTGAAAATAAATGTTTAAGTATATATTTCTGAATGTATTTTGAACCTTTATTATTAGGTTCAATAATATATTGGTGATTTGGTTAAGTGGGATGTGAAAATGCAACATACTTAATTCATTTTTATTATCCCTAAATGTTGAACTTACGTTCGTTGAAGTGATGCTTTAAAATCTTTAATTTACTAAATTAGTCTCTAAAAATCTAGGAGAAATTTTATAATTTATATATTTCCTCTAGATATGAATGCATTTTTAATATGGATATATATGTGCCTGTTTTATTTTCAGGCCTGGTTGCAGTATGCTTGAAATTTGGGATGTGGAAGACCCTTCCAACGCAGCTAACCCTCCCTTATGTAGCATCTTGCTCAAGGATGCAAGACCTTACTTCACCACAGTGTTTCAGAATAGTATGTACAGAGTATTAAAGGTCAACTTAGAATGAGACTACCCATTACACTGTGGTGGAAAGAAGCATGTCAAAAACAATCACTTTTGGCTTAGTTACACTAATAAAAATCGCAAGCTTTAATAAGAGACCCTTAAAAAGAAGATAATAAAAATGATTTAAAGTTTTTTTGATTAATAAAAGGTAAATTATTTCATTGTTTTCCATTGAATGTCAACCTTGTCATTTAAATGATTAAGTCATTTCATACTGCATAAGCAAATGTTCATCTTAAAGTTTGAAAGAAAAATGTATGTAAAAGAACAATGAAATCTAATAAATCAAAGATATGTAAGTCATTTTGTATCCAGCTAGGTGAACTGCTTCCGATTTTCTCTAGTACCAGGATGTGCCAGCTCAAACTCTTTAAACCATTTGGAATGGACTAGTACAGTTTCTGAAATAACACTTTCTTAAGATCCTGATACTGATCACAGCTTCTTTACCTCTGTGAGGAAATTTGCTTGTAACCATGTCTCCATTAAGTTTGTTTTTGCTTTTACTAGCCCTCAGGAAAGATCTTTAAGCTTTTAATAATTTTTTTTTATCATTTCAATTTAAGTATTTTTAAAAACAGCTTACTTTGTAATGTTTTGAATCTCTTGAAATTTATTTACCCAACCAGATAAGTATTTTTCACTGATTATTTCTCAACCTAAGTCCAACAGGTTATTAATCTGTCTTTAGAACCCAGTGGTTTTTCTTTTAATATCCAGATAGACTAAAAATTGCTATGGTATGCAACCAAATTTTGGGGTTAAATATAATCAGAAAAGAAAATGTAGTTAAATTTATCAAGTGAGATTTTAACATTCTTAGATCTGAATGAAGCAAAGGCATTTTCATCTTGATCGCCCAGTAGCTCATTGGAGTAGTCTTTCTGTCTAGTCACCATCTTTTATAATAACATATTTTTACGTCCTCATTTGTTTTTGTTTTTGGATGAGGAAGGTGATGTTTTGTAAATTCTCTCCTCTAATACAAAACCTACCCAACAATAATGCTTTGAAAAATGGTAAATAGTTATCTTGAATATACTGTTACCTAAATGCACAGATAAACACTCTTTTTCTCTGCTTGGTAGATATTAAATATGCCACAGCTATAGTATTTTAATATGCATCTACTTTAAATGAATAATCTTGGAGTTTTTGTAATTTGCTTATGTTCTTGGCTTTCTATACTTGAAATAATAAAATAACTAAATTCCATGGATTAGTTCACTTACAGTAGGTAGGAGATTGTATACAGGAAAACCAATAAAATTATTCTTCAACTTTTATGGTTGTAAAATATTTTAATACAAGATATAAAACAGCTAAGAAAGCATGTCCACATTTTATTTATATTGGCATTTTCAAATAATTTGTTTTGGTGTAAGTATGGAGCAAGGAAGGAAAGGAGATACATCATTCATAAAAATTAAAATATGTTTTCAATGATATTTTCATAGGAAATATCTTAAATGGGTAGGATTTTTTTAAAAAAAAAGCTGTAATAGCAAATAAAATATTCAATACAACTATATTTACATGGGTTTATATATAGGAAAACCAGTAAAATTATTTTCAACCTTTATAGTTCTAGAATATTTTAATACAGATACAAAGCAGCTAAGAAAGTATGCCACATTTTATGTACTTTAGCATTTTCAAATAATTCATTTGATGTAAGTGCAGGGCAAAGAATGAAAAGAGACGTAACATGTAACATTCATAAAGTAACACATTTTGTATGGTGTTTTCATAGGAAACATTAAAGAAGTTGATAGAATTCAACAACAAAAAAAGAAACAAATTGTATTAAATAAAATGTTCCATACAAATATGATGTATTAATATGGATTTATGTTATTTTCTTGTACTATGTATGTTTAAAATTAAAAGAGCCCTTGAAGATCCTCCATGTGTTTATCTTTTTGCATCCTTTGTCAAGCATACATTTTGAAATTGAAATAGCTCTGATATGAAGGTAGAAATCGTAGGTTCCTGGATTTGTTAACCATATTTCATTGGCAATGATCTATCTTAACCATTTTAAAGCAATTCTGCAGAGTCTCATACAGAAGGCAGTGTACTGTGATGGAAATAGTGTGAGCTTTGTAACCAAGTGGATCCAAGTTTGAATCCTGGCACTTCCATTTACTAGATGTATTACCTGCCATCCAGTCAGAAGATGTTTATTGAGCACTTACTGTATGCCAGGCACAGCGCTAAGCTTGGTCATGTTACTTGACTCTCTGAGCTTCAGTTTCTTCACCTGTAAATCAGAACTTACATTACCTACTTGGCAGGGTCATGATGAGGATTTGTGAGATGTAGTTACAGTGCTTGGCACCTAGACACTCAACAGATGTTAATTCCATTTGCCCCCTCACCCCTCCCAGTGAATAACCAGCTCAGTAGTATTAATTTATATGGTAGCTTATCTCATCTCAGAATTCCAAGTAGTCTTATCTTTATTTTGTGTCAATACATAGGAATACTGAACTACAGCTTACTTTTATACACAGTATGCTCTTGGCTTCTTGCCTGCATATATTTTATTTTGAAATGTGAAAACTATGCTTGACAGCTGTGGGTTGAGTGATGGGTAGATTTTTCTTCAGTGCAGCGAAGTGTTCTTAGTTTCCTATGGTATTTCATATTTTTGCACATTTATTTGAAACCATGGCTAGAAGTGAGTTGTACACAAGCTACAGCAATCTCCTCCATCACCCAGTTGTTACAAGCTGAGGTAGCCTCAATGAATAATATGTGTCCTACTCTTGCTGCTAACAGACACCACCTCAAAAATCATTGAGTACTTTTCATATTAATTTTAATAAAATTATGTTTACATTTTGTATGTTTCTATTATATGAGCAATACAAGCTCACTGTGGAAAATTAGTTTTGAAAGAAACAGGAAATTTGAAAGAAGGGGAAAAGATTAACAGGTAGTATTAACATCTCATTGTTTTCTTCCAACCTTACTTTTAAGCATGAATTCTTTGCTTCTTTTAACATAGTTTAATCAGTTTTAAGGTTTGTTCTTCATGTAGTAAATATGGAAATGTATATAATGGCTCCAAAACATCCTATTTTGTGTCTGTATTCTGTGTATATATATATATAAACATATATCTTAATCATTGATAAGCTATTTCCATTTTTGCTATGGCATGTATGTATATATAGAACACTGCAATGAATATCTTAGTGCATTAAGATTTTTTTTTAATTTTCAAATTATTTCCTTAAGATAGATTCCATAAAGTAAAATTTCAGTAAAAGAATGTGGACACCCTTAAAGCATTCAGTGCAGTTTGCCTCAGTTTGTCTCTGCAAAAGGATGGTGTGCACCAGCAAAAGTCAGTGTATGACAATGCTCTTTTCACAACACTCTCAGTAGCATTGGTTAGCCTTATTAAGAATATTTTTTGCCAATTTGGACACTCAAAATGGAATGCATTATTATTTTTACATTTATTCCATGGTTTGTGAGGCTGGGTACCTATTCACGTTTGTTGAATGTTTGCATTTCCTCTTGGGCATCGCCTCTTCACATCCATCACTTTTATGTAGCCAGCCGAGCACTAAGATTGTCTGGTTACAGATACTCATTGTTAGGAAGTCTGTCAGTCAGTGTTTAGTCACGTTGATAAAGATGCCATATGAGTTTGTATATTCCTACTACTCTGTAGGCTGGGGAGTATGCTTCAGGCTCTAAAATAGTTTAGAATTTACTTTGTACCATATTAAGTATGTAATATTTAGTGTTAAATATCAAGTTTAAAAATTTCAATGCCTCAGCTGTTTAAGGATTCAGTGATCATAATTTCATGGTCGGACACAATCACCTTTGTAAATTATGTATAAAATTTCTTAAGCCATTATTAATCTAATCTGGACTGCCTTTCATAGGCTGTAGAAAGCAAATTATTGAATTTTCAACAGTTTTTGGCCTCATGTGAACTAGTGGAGCTTTATGTCCATCATTGTCCAGTAAAAACTCCCTGTATTCTTATTTCTTAGACAGTGTATTCTCCAGAGCTCTGTTCACATTCTTTGATAAACCCATTGAGTCTCCTCCAAAGAGGTGGGAGTAGAAAAGGGAGAAGAAAAATCTCTCTGAGAATTTTTAACCGTGAGAAATCAAAGGAACATTTGAAAAGAACAGGTAGGTACATAACTTCATGCACAAAGATCAAATTAAGACAGATCAAAGACTTAAATGAGAAAGGCAGAACTTTAAAACTTTTAGAAGAAAATAGGGAAATGCAAATTAAAACCCCATGACATTGTAGAAGCCTGATAATCATAAGAATTGGTGAGAACAGGGAGCAACAAGAACACTCATGAAATTGTAGTAGGAGTGTAAATTGGTACAGCCACTTTGGGAAACAATTTATTACCTAATAAATTTTAAAGTATGTAGTCGTTGCCACCAACAGTTCCACCCTATAGAAATGTCTATATAAATACGCCAGGGGAAACAGAAGAACGTTCATGCAAATATTATTTGTTCCTGGAGGTGTGGAGAGCTGGAAACAATCTAAAGGGCCACCAATAGAATGGATAGAATGAAGTATGTCCATACAATGGAATATTGCAGAGGAGCGAAAATGATCTTCATGTATCATCAGGAATGAATCTCAAGTATAATGTTAAGAATAAAAACCTGTTATCCAAGGTAGTATGTGTGTATGTGTGTGTATGTGCAAATATATTTGCCGTTTAGATACAGCCTAAAAACAACATTATTAGGAGATATATGTGTGGCAGAACAATAAAAGCCTAGGCATAATTAATATGAAATTTAGACTGGTGAAGACTAAGGGAGAATGCAGTCCAGGAGGGACCCTGGGTGTTTCAGCCTTCCTGTTCCATTTCTTAACTGAGTGTTAAGTACATTACTGTTTGCTTTATAATTCTTTAAGATGTACATGTACTTTGTAATGTTTAACATATTTTATACCCTTCGAAGTAGGGCTTTCATACCACAGCGGTCGTTCTTAAACCTCAGATTCTTTCAGTGGCTCCACGGTGCTTAAACAAGCATCGGGAGTTGTTCTGACGACAGGTCCAGCCAGTCACACAACTTGTCCGATTGTAAACTTTGTTGAGCTTCCATAGTTGCAACATTTGTGCAACTAGTTTCTTCAAATGGCAGATGATGAGACAGCGTCTTTATTGAATAGCACAAAATGGATAGAAAGAGTGATTTTTTTAAATTTTGTCTTATTTTAAGTTTTTTTCTATGAAAGTAATTCATATTCTTGAAGGGAAAGTAGGGAAATCCTGGAGAGTACTGAAAGGAAAATACACGATCTTTCAGGAGGAGAACAGCTTCTAAAGATTACCACATCATGGTGCATAGGACTTGGAAGAAAGACCTCATTCATAGAAATTGTATTGCAATTCACAATAACTGATTCTTTTTTGTTCATAAGTCAAGATGTGCAATATAATGTGGCTTCTTCATGGCCTTAAAATAGCCGCCATATGATGAGAATTCTGTTTTTGCAACCCAGCACACCAATGTATTTGATGGCTTTGTGTATCACACACTCATGTTCTATAATGTATAGGAAAAATACAAATGAAAATCGTTTTTATTTTTTAAAAAGGTCAAGATTTTTGTTACCCAACTTTCAACAGTACATTGATTAGAACTTCAAATTACTCTCCCTGTTTCTCTTGAATTGTGTTAAATTGCTTTTTCATCTCTTCCTGTGATGAACTACAAAGATTAGGAAAAATACAAAATATACCTACTTAATATTAACACATGATCCATAAAGAGATTTTTTTTCAAAAGGGCAAAATTTCTAGCATGGATTTCAGTAATTTTCAATCGGCAACATTGCTTTTCTTTGAAATGAGATCTAAAAAAGGATTAATAATCGATATTTAATACTCTTTGTATGCCCTGCAGCTCTTAAGAGTCCTTTCTTTGTTCTGTTAAAAATGCATTGTCGGGGCTGGCCCCGTGGCCGAGTGGTTAAGTTCGCGCACTCTGCTGCAGGCGGTCCAGTGTTTCGTTGGTTCGAATCCTGGGCGCGGACATGGCACTGCTCATCAAACCACGCTGAGGCAGTGTCCCACATGCCACAACTAGAAGGACCCACAATGAACAATATACAACTATGTACCGGGGGGCTTTGGGGAGAAAAAGGAAAAAAATTAAATCTTTAAAAACAAATTAAAAAAAAAATGCATTGTCTGCCTACTGTATAGATATAATGTGCAAATGTCCACAAACACTTTAAAGGCACTCTCCATTTTGTAAGAAGTTAGTGGGTGATAATCACTCTGTGATCAATGCCGGGACACAACAGAAAGAACACTTGAGCAGACCATGTCACTTCTCATAAGACTTTCTAGTGGAGATGCTGCTTGGTCTGTGTCTTAAAGCAAAGGTAGGAACTAACCAACCAAATGGGGCAGGGAAAGGGAGGCATCTTTCCAGGGAGAGGGAGCAGCACGTGCAACAACACAGCACCACTGAGGTGGGTGGCTAGATCTGGAAGCTGCATTTGGGTTCAGTGGAAGCATGTGCGTGTTGAGGTACTTACTATAAGCTGGAGAGAGCAACAAGTAGATCATGCAAGTAGCAGGGTCTAAAGGAAGATAGACCTCTGGAGTGGGAAGACAGTACACGTCCTTCCTCTCCAATCCATTCACTCTCGGGCTCTATTTCTTCATCTGTAAACTGGTTAAAATTCCTTCCTCACAGAATTGTGAGGATCAAACAAGCTATTCCAGGTAGAAGTGCATTATGGAAGTGCATCACTACACGTGGGATCCATCTTAACACTTCCGACAACATTGAGTCCACTTTGAATTGGATGTTAACAAAAGGAAGTTCTAAGAGGTATTAATAATCCAAAAGAGCAAATAGCCAGATCATTTATATTTGACTTTGAATTATGTTAGGGGAGGTTTTCCAGATACTGACTTCCTTATTTATGCTTGCCTGAGATTAAAATTTATTTGTATCCTTTGACACATATAGACAATGGCCTTTATTTTTAAAACTCCATAAAAGAACTGCATATAATTCATATATAGATATTGAGATTATTCAAATGAAGCTTCAAAGCTCCTTCCTGGAATCTTCTCGATTGAGCCATGACCCAAGAATCTAGGAATTAACGTCTATACAAAACAGCACCTCAGCTACTGGAAAAGAAATAGCCTGTTCACACAGCTTCGCCAGAGAGACCTAAGGAATACAAAGGAGATCTTAACACGAGTAGTTATTTTTTTAACTAGGGTGGTGTGGCAGCCACAAAGGCGCATCACTACTCGGATCTTCTTCCAAGAAAGAACTAACTGCTCAGCTGCAGTTACCTGACAGCTTCCAACCGCAGCACCTTCCGCATCTGTGGTAGCATCCAAGCCGAGGTCACACTCTTCCTAGGCAGTCCCCAGCCAAAGACAGCATGGTGAGTACCAGGGCCTGGCCATTTCTTCCCAATGCTGCACTTCTCAAACAGGCTACCTTTCCTTTGGAGCTCCTCATGGAGTAAGCCAGATCTCCCTTGTGGCTGGAGGCTCTCCCTGCTTGCTCCTCCTTTCCCAGATATCAGATCGGCCTCATGACCTGAATTCTTCCTCACCCAGTCCTGCGTCGTCCTCCTCTAACAGCTGATACCCCTTCCAATATGCCTCTTACCCTCCTTACTCCATCCATCTCAGCATCTGCTTCCTGCAGAACCTGAACTAACCTAGGCAGATTGTCAATGCAAATCACAAGCAGAGCAAGTCCAGGCTTTTGTTTCTGTCTGTCGGGGAGTCTGGAGAGATTCTGCTGTTCCCTGTGTATGTGGGGCTTAGCAATACAAAAAACCTGACTGCCTGCAGGAAAACATAGTTTCACTCTTTCACCCATCCTAAGTTCCCATACCACTCAGAGATAGTGCCACGAAGGAAGTTCCTCTCTTTTTAGAACCTTACTGGGTCCCCACGGTAATCCCTATGAGGCTTTAATACACTAAGTAGCCTTTGTCAGGAGAGGGGACTGTGTACCCATGAGATGCCTATCCTTTCTTACAGTTCCAGCCCCTCGTCAATTTCAGAGTTCCCAGAATGGAGAAAAGTCCTGTGTGAACAGTAGAGCCCAGGCATTCAAACCATTGAGGGACAGTGAATACACACTGTACACTTTCATGAAGAGGTAAACACTGAGATTGGTCACAAAATTACGCTAGCCAAGTCCAGTTATTTTAAATGAACAATTGGGCTTTTTAGACTCTCTTTACAATATTGTGAAAAGCAAAACTATCTTAACCTGAAATATAGTGCCCCATACCTAACAAGATGACTTACGGTATTATAAAAACTGGATTAATTCCTTTTAAAGTAAGTAGGAAGAAATGCCCACTGAAAAAGTTATAGTGCGCAAAATGTTTATTTTATATATACTTAGTGCCATCTGCTGGCTGTAAAATATTATAACATTTGTCATGAAATACCTACAAAAAGTGTTAAGGAGCTAGTTTGCCTATGTTTTAATAGAAAATGGGAAAAATCCAGGGAAAAACAAAGAGAACCTAAGGAGAAGAACTACACTTTTTTCAGTTGTGATTATCTCTGCAGAGAGTAGAAAAACAGTCATTCCTGGCTCTTCTCTCCCTCCCCACCACATATCTACCAGTTCTTCCGTCTCACTCCCTTTTCCGTCTGTGCCTTAGAAGGTTCTCTCGCTCTGATCCCTGCCTCTCTGTCCAGGATCACTGACACTCCCAGCACACTTCTCACTTCAGCAACAATGAACTGCCTGAAATCTTCAGCACCTCTTTTTCCTGCCTGTGCTCACACCATCCCCTCAGTCTACTAAGGTCTTACCTGTCCTCCTCTTACTTCTTCTCCTTGCCCATCCTTCATGTCTCTGCTCAGAAGTGCCCTCCTCCCAGAAGCTGGTCCTGACCATTCCCTCGTGGTCTACTAACGCCACTCTACCTGCCCTGTTGTCTGATCATTTACAAATTAGCTGTTTACCTTTGAGAGTCTCCTACTGAGCTGTGTGCCACTTCAACACAGGGTTTGTGTCTTATTTTATTTCTGTTTTCCACCCATCACAGTACCTGGAACATGGTGGTGCTCAGCAAATATTACATGAAGGAATAATGTGGAAAATAACTGGATAAAGTATAGGAAAATATTAAAGAGAGGGTGGTTGGTGATACTTTTGGGCAATTTTAACTGTTTACTATCCCTACTATATGGCTAAATTATCCCCAAAATAGATCAAAGACATCTGCCCTGTGAAGAATGGGAAGCGATGGAAAATTCTTAGTAGAAATGTGGCCTGAATGTATGGCAGCCAGTATTTAAGAAGATTAATCTGTGATGAGAGGAAGGATGGTGCAAAGGGATGAAGTGCTAGAGACAAGGGTACAAGGTAAGAAGTTTCTCGTTGTCTGGTGCCTGGCCCCAGGGGGATTAGGGCAGGTGGGTAATGGCCCAGAACGTGAGAGCACAGAAAAAAGGTAGTTGGGGGTATGAGCTCTGGATTGGTTAGTTTGCCTATGAAAGGTGTTCTTGTGTTGTTTACTATCTCTAGGAATTAGCAAACCCTGGGAGGGGTAGCCCCTTCTGGGTCAGCAAGTCCCCAGGGGTCAAAGCATCAAAATACAGAAAATAAAAATCATGGTTAATAACACTGTCTTTACCACTGCTCCTTCTCTCACCAGCTACATAAGACACTTACTTAACCGAGTTAAACTGGATTGAATTTGGGCTCTAAGTAAGTTATTTAAAAACCACCAACTTAAGCTTCTGGAGTGCCTACCCTGAAAAAACATTGAACGGGAACTTGCTTCCTTTTCCAGTGATGGAGCACATCTGCTGCTAGACAGGCTATTTGCCACCCATTTTACTTCCGCTTTTTAACAATAAATATTTTCATTATTTCATCTATCTCCTAAAGTTTCTTATGGAGCTAGACTTCTCTGGGACTCCAGCATTCACCTATTTCTCACCTGAATCTAAAAGCTTCAGTCTTTTTGACTTTTCTGTGTGTTTTAAAGGGCTTCTCTTTTCTCCTCCCCCTGAAATAAAAGTGTCAGTGCTCACGAGTCAGACACAAATCAGGGCTTGTTAGAGCCAAAAACCCTTAGAGATCAACTAGAGGGAGGTGCCTGCAGGACAGGTGTTCCCTGACGGCAAGAGAAGTAACCGCGAACAGAAAAGATGGGCACCCGCCAGGGAAGAGCGGATTCCATCAGACCAGTATTCTAACATGCTTGGTTACCTTGTTTCTTTTAATCTCAAGACTCCATTGATTGCCTTTATTTGCCGAGTTCTAGTTCTCCATGGAAGCCATGCCTGTGGGACCTGTTTGAATATACAAATTCATTGTGAAAACATTGACCAAGTACCTGTGAGAAGCCGGGCATTGAGCTAGGTCTTGGGCATGCAAAGAAATGGCATTCCTCTTAAGGCATGTTTTGTACCCTTAAGGAAAATGAAGTTAGTAGAGAGTAAAAGGTACTAAAATGTCGTAGATCCTGCAATGGGAGCCTTTATCAGTATAGTGGAGACCTACAAGGGGAAACAGAAATTTCTTTCTAGTCTCATCTCCCATGCTCACCTGTACAGATTAAATCAGAAGACTCTGCTCTATTTTCTGAGTATGTCCACATTTTGGCTCATACTATTCTCTCCCTATTTTCTCCAACCTCTTCACTACCAAAATCCTACTCACATTTGAAGGTCCAGCTCAAATCTTTCCACTTCGAAGCCTTTCTTGAGCACTTAACGTGAACTCTCCCCTGAACCACTGTGACACTTTTTGTTCCACACACAACACATTTGACGTTTTACTAGCTGTACTTTACATTAACTTTATATGATTTATCACTGGAACTAAATCCTCAGAGACCCAAGATCATAATAAGTTCCTAACATTGACTATGCTTTTGCCCCTGAGAACCCATTTCCACACAAAGGAAGATGACAGACAAAATTGGCTAGAACACAGGGCAGTGAAATGAAACAGAAAGACTACCCCTTGGGGAATGCCTATTGTATTAGTTTTCTAGGGCTGGCATAACAAAGTACCACAGCCTGGGTGGTCTAAACAACAGAAATTTATTTTCTTACAGTTCTGGAGGATAAAAGTCCAAGATCAAGGTGCTGGCAAAGTTGATTTCTTCTGAGGCCTCTCCCCTTGGCTTGCAGATGCCCATCTCTATACCTTTGTCTTCACACGGTTTTCCCTCTGTGTGTTTTGTATCCTAATCTCTTCTTCTTGTACAAGAAGTCATATTGGAATAGGGACCTCTCCAATGACCTCATTTTGCCTTAATTATCCTTTAAAGACCCTGTCTCCAAATTCAGTCACATTCTGAGGTACTAAGGGTTAGGAATCCAACATATGAATTTTGGGGGGACACAATTCAACCCATACACCTACTTAGCAGCTTTTCCATCTCAGAAAGTAAATGTGAACTAACTCAGATCCAAAGACAATAAAAACTTTATCATTGGTTACATCCACAAAACCATTGACCATAGTTTTAATAGTATGAGTATCTGTTCTAGACACAAAGATCATCAATTAAGTAGAGAAAAACAGAACATTCTACTTTAGAGTATCTAAACCATTCATCCCACTGTTTTAGTAGATAAGATGCATAACAACCAACATCCAGTCATTTGCTGAATAATACAAGATATTATAACTTACCTTTGAGTGAAGTTGTACTGGCAGAATTTATATTGTACAATTTTGTTCTCTTATGTGAATAAATTATAGGATCAGAAAATAAAAGGACAGGTCAGGCAGAGAAAAAGCAGGAAAAGTAATTCAGGTAGGACCAGTAATCCATGAATGACCATCAAGTTTAGGTGCAAGTAAAGAATAAATCTGAATGCGAGAGTTGGGCCACGGACTGGCTGTTTTAGCCACAGCCTCAGTGATGTGTGATTGAAGAAGGATGAGTCTGAAGAAGACTGGCAACCAGGCCAACAGTGATGAAGGAAATGGACAGGCAGATACTACTGTAATGATGATGATGATAATAATAATAATAATAATAAGCTGTCATTTATAGGGCTACTTTGTGCTAGGCATTTTATACATCATCTATTTAATCTTTAGAACAACTTAGTAATGTCGCCCTATAGATGAGAAAATTGGGTCTCAGAGATGTCAAGTGCCTTCCTAAGATTCCCCAAATAGAAAGGGGCAAGGCTGGAAATTAGATTCCAGTCTGTCTGATCCACTGATAACAATCAAACAAACAGCAAGCTGCCCTAGATGGATGTCATTTCCCTAAGGGGGAGACAGAACTGGAGGTCTAGAAAGTAAGAGACCCTGGAGTTGTCATTTTATACTGGGGCCAGGTGTTGGAGGAAATGAAGGACAAGGAATAGCTGGCTGAAAATAAAGGCATTGGCACTTCTGCAAGGGAAAATAAGATAGTAACCCTGTACGTAAAGAACTTGGGTTCCAAAGGTCCTCTCAAGAACTGTCTCAACAATTACTGACCAAGCAAAATACTCAGCTCTTTTTGTCTCCAACCTTCTTAGGGTTAGTGTCGGCCTGGGAGTGCAGGGCAGGGTTGAACTTGGGGATGGGGAACCAGTCTGCACTGGTGCCGCAGTGGAGAGGGAAAGGGAAGCAGGCAAACGGTCAGCGTGTAGATCCAGGCGCTCCAGCCCACAGCAGGATCCTGCTCTTTCTAGTCCCACAGTAAGAAGCTATTTAGTCGGGAGATGCAGAGACATCCACTGAGTCCCACAGCTCACAGCCCTGCAGCGGGCTCCCTGGCAAACCTGAGAGGATCCCACCTCCTCCTGAGGAAGATCAGGTTTCTGCTGCCCAGACTGCCGACCGGGATGCCCTGCTAGGTCTGCTCACGCGTAGGATGTGCATTAAGCAGAAGTCTATGTACAGGTTTTGAAGCATTTCCTGTTTGCTTGTTTACTGGCACTCATTTACTGGAACTTAAAATTCTCTGGAGGAAATCAAATTCCCATCTGAGGCAGTTTTGTGACAGTGTAAGGTGTGTGTGAGAGATTTGGTGTAGCTCCTGAGGGTGCAGAGCTGTTCCTGGTGATATGATGAATGTAGCATTCAGCCAGACGGGGCAGGCGCTCAATTTAGAACATGTGGGAGAATGACTGATGTGACATCTTGCTGAATCCTCTCTGATGCAAAGTTCCCCAAGTACGTAAAAGCCTTGGAAAATAACATGAAATTGCCTTGACTGCACTCATACAGCAGCAGAATGTAAATGCTTTTTTTTTTTTAACTAAAAAACATTTTTAAGGCTTTTGCTCCACAATAGGATGGAAATGATATGGCAGTGCAGGAGCACAGTGATGTCAGTGAAGTGTGGCACGCCATGCATTTGGTTGTTAATGCAATCAGAGACACAGAGGAAGTCAGAAGGCCTATTCTTAAATGATGTGTTAATGCAAAAGTAAAAATGAGTGACTTATAAATGTATATTGAGCAGTCTGCTCTGCAGCTGACAGAAACTGAGATCAGAACAGCCACTACGAGTTTGGGTTGACTGAGATTCTCCATTTCAATTTCTTCATGGCGATTAATAACTTTAGGTTGAATAGGAAGACATGCAGCTTCCCATGCTTTAGTTGACTTGTCCTGAAGTAGAGAAGATTCCATGTGACCACGCCTGCCAGCTCCAGGACACTGATGCTTGTGAAGTATTGACCCCCTCTCAGGGATTAGAGGGCTGGGGTTACAGGATAGTTCTCAGAGATATGTGACATATTATTATTATCAGATGTGTTTAAAAGACAAGAAAAATGCTGTCACTCATGCCAAGAATCTAAAAGGTCAATTTTAAGGCAAAGTCAGACAATTAAAAGAGAATGATCACATTTCTGCTATGTGCCAGAGACTGGAAGGAGCTCAGAAGACAGCAGTAAATTCTCTGCTGTCAAGAAACCTCAAGGAGGAGACAGACATAGATACCAACAATTACACTAAGTATTACAGATAATGGTGGTAGTTGTAGTAAGGTACGTTTCCAGAATGTGAACATAAAAATGGGTCACTGGATCATTATGTTTTATGGGAGTTTGAAGCTACCAATATACAAATAAGTTGCAGGTAGACCAATAGAGAATGGTCCCCCGACAAAGCTCTCAGCACCTCTCTGGCAAAAACAGAAGTCAGATTCTCACAGTGTCTCTGAAATTCCCACATATCCAGCATTCTTAACTGCCTTCCCAAAGAGGGAAGGACGGGGAGATGCAAGTTGTATATAGAATTCACTAACTGTTAGATGTTAAGTACTACTGAGACTGCCATTGCTGGCCGAGGAAGCTGCCTACAGCCTCTCTCTCTCACCAATTATAGATGAAAACCAATACAAAAAAACCAACGCCTTAAGGAACCTGAAAAGTAAAATCAACAGAAGATAAGCTGGAGACAGAAGTCAAAAATGGAAGAAAAACCAGTATTGGGGTGAGTATCTTGGGTTATTTTTCCTCTTTTATCTCACAGCTTTGACCTCAAAGTGCCCCAGTTACCATCTGTGTGCGGCGGGCACCGACATCAGAACTCTGAAAGAAACTTCCCTTTTCCACCATAGCAGGAAAGGGGGGCCCTGCGAGCTGAAAAGTAAGAGACGCAGCTCAAATTTTTCCTTTTTTTCTCCCACCTCTAACACGGGAGTGGCCGCAGTCTAGAACTGCGTGGAGTGGCTGTGGCATGAGCCTAAAGCTCTGAGGAAAAACTCAGTCTCTCTGGTCAGCCCATCCGGCAAAAGGGTGCCCTGTGGGCTAAAGAGTATGGAGGAAGTCACCATCAGTGTTTTGTCACTTTTTTCTCACCACTTTGCCCTGAAGACAGTGCCAGTCACATGGAATGGCGTAACAGAATGGTCCAAGTAAATTCCAAGAGGAACCCATTTTTCTGGCAAGAGGAACGTGGTACAGGTGCCCCTGGGAGCTGGCGAGTGAGGGAAATCCTGGAGAGATCAGACCTGGAGAAGGGATGCTCTAACTCTGTGTACAAACCGGCCATGTTCTAGGCTAGTGACCAAGCTACACATGCATGAAACATACCCCAAGTAACATGGCGGTCACTTTGAGACCTGACCCGGCAGTGAAACCCCTGTCCCACAGAACTTGTGATCTCTAGGTTGATTAGCTGCTAAAACAAACAAACAAACAAAAATCAACATTCTCCACAGTTTTTTTTTTTTGAGGAAAAAAAATCCAATAATCTCCAGAGGATTTTAACAGGACCCAGAGTCTCACAACATATCCAATTGTTTAGCATACAATCTAAACTTAGTTAACACAGAAAGAAGCAGGAAAATGTGATCAGTTCTCAGGGAAAATCTATCAACAGATGACAATACACTCCAAAACAGCAAAATGTGTGTTCTTTTAAAAGTGCTTATGTAGGCCATATTCTGGGCCGTTAAATAAACCTTAAAATTTTAAAAAATAATTGAAAGCATGCCAAGTCTGTTGGCAATCATAAGTAGGTATAACCACGACCGAATTAAAGGACAAAAAATCAAAAACAGAAAGATATCTGGAAAATACCCAAACATTTGGAAATTAACACAATTCTGAGTTATTAGTCAAAGAACAAGTTTTGAGGGAAATAATAAAATATTTTTAAATGAATAACAATGAAAAGACAACTTATAACAATTGCTTAGAAAAAAATTATAGCATTGCATGTATATTAAATATAATGTGTATATTAAAAACAAAACAAGTCTCACATCAAGAAACTAGAAAAGAGCAAACTAAATCCAAAACAAGCAGAAGGAAGGAAATAATAAAGATAAGAGCAAAAATCAATGAAAATGAAACTGGGAAAACAATAGACAAAGTCAATGGAAATATCAATAAAATGGATAAAGCTCCAGCTCAACCGAGAGAGAGGACAAAAACTACCAGTCTCAGAAATGAAAAAGAAGATTTCACCAGGAAGGCCACCAGGGGTCTCATGTCCTCAGGGAACTTAGGCCCCTTGGAGAAACTGGAGGTGATTCTCAGGATCTTGGACCTCAGGATGAAGAGACACATGCAAGGAGGAGCCATGGACAGTTACTGCAGACCCCAGAAAGGTGCCAGACTACCAAATGGGTGGAGCCTGGGTCTAGGGCCAGCTTACAGGCCATGTGGGAGGAACATGGTAGCCAGAACTGTGTTGCACTGAGTCAGGCTCAACCTAGCTCTTTTGTTGTTGTTGTTGTTATTTAGTTTATTTTTTTTGGTGAGGAAGATTGGCCCTGAGCTAAAATCTGTTGCCAATCTTCCTCTTTTTTTTAATCTCCCCAATGCCCAAGCCCCAGTACATGGTTGTATATCCTACTTGTAAGTCCTTCTAGTTCTTCTATGTGGGATGCCACCAAAGCATGGCTTGATGAGTGGTGTGTAGGGCCACGCCCAGGATCTGAACCTGTGAACCCTGGGCTGCTGAAGCAGAGTGCGCAAATTTAACCACTATGCTACCAGGCCAGCCCTAACAGCCTCACTCTTGAGGGAGTTCTAATAACTCTTACAACACCAGAGTAGTGACCAGTTATGAACAAAAATTCCCTCAGGGAACACAGAGACAGAGTCTCTGGGAAGCATGGACTGTTGATTCAGCCAGAGTCGGGTTCCAGGCCTGGATCCTGCCCACTGCAAAGGAGGCTGCCATCACTCTCTCTATAAAAGGGGAACCCTAACACAGCTGGGAGAGAAAGGGGCTGGACACAATGCCTGGCACTTGGTAGGTGCTCACTACATACTGGTTTCTTTCCATTCCCTGGAGAGGCCAGACTACCCAAGGTCATTTGATAGAATTGTCACTTTGGGGCAGAAAGAGCCTAATTTCAGCAGGAGCTGGGGAAAAGCTGTGGCAGCCACAGTGGCCAGTCCTTTGAGGAGGAGGGAGATGCATGAGGGGTCTCCCATAGAACAACCCTGAAGTGCGGGCCCCTGAGCCTAAGACACCAATGGCAGCCTGTTGGCACAGCAGAAGAGCCTCCTAGAGGAGGACACAGGCTGGCCCACGGCGGGGCTGGCTCTTTCCAGGGAGCTGAAGAGACCCCCAGGAAAGAAGACCTCCCAAGAGAAGAAGTTAGGGGGCAACAAGCTGGCCCGGATAACAAAGCCTTCACGGCTGAAGATAGAGGAGACTCCGAGTTCAGTGTGAAGGCAGTTACTCACCCCTGTCCCGGCCCAGCCCCTGAGATGCAGGAGCTTGTCTGTTTCCTAGGGAGAGGAAAGAAGATCTGTTTTTTTAAATAGTCATTTTGTCTGTGAATTCTAACACAGGAGCTCGCATGCACCTGCTTGGCATTCCTCCCACACCTGGTAACACCGAGCTGCTCATTCCCGCCCACGCTTCGTTGTCACAGGCCACAGGACAGCTTTGTTCGCAGGACATCAGAACAGTGGGTGGCAAAGACACTGTACTCCCCAGCAAAGTAGCTTTCTAGGCCATGACAGCTGAAGACAGGGCATCCTGGTGACAGGCGGGGCACAGGCACGCCTGCAGGGCAGTGGGCTAGTTCTTGCACACTTGAGAGACATCCTCCAGAGAGTCCCAGAAATACTGGCATGGAACTTACAAAGGGAGGAGGCGTGAAGCTCCTGCAGATGTGAGTCAGGCCAACCAGCCAGCAAAGTGTAAATGGTCCTGTTAACTTGACCTCATTTGTATCCACCTGGCGGAGAAGCCTTGGAAAGATAAGGTAAGAACAGTGATGCTCTGTAATTACCATTTACTTACTGAGCACCTGTCGTGGGCCAGGCACTGTGCTTAATATTCTAAATGTATTATTCACACCTTATCACAACCCTGAACCCTCCTCCTCCTTCTCTCCATCCCCCCCGACTCCTCCTTCTTTACTGTACAGGAATACCTTGATTAAAGGAAGCCTAGAAGCAGAAAGATAAATTTGGTAATGAATCTTTTAAGTGGGCTTTGATTTTTACAGCAGGCAAAAACAAGCTGGTTCTCATTTTTAAAAAGACAAATTTAATAAAATCAATACTTGGTAAATATTTGTTGATTTAATTCATGAACATATGGATGTCAAACAAAAATACATCACATGTACCCCAGAAATGAAAAAGATTACTTATTTTCGCCTGGTGCACAATTCCCCAGCCCTGCTGTGCCCCTGGGAGCACGATTCCCACGGTTTTCTATGTCAATGTCCCTTTCCCCTTGCAATACAGGACAATCCCAGGACACTGGTGACTGCTGGCCGCCCACCAGCCTTGACTTCATTACAAGTAAAAATGACTTTCATATATTTTATGCCTTTTTACCAATTTATCTGGAAGAAGCAGATGAAAATTTACAATTTTAACAGAATGTTTACCTTAGAACAGAAGCTAGATGAAAAGATCAGCTGGGGCCCAGAACGCACATATTTTTCCTGTAGATCCAGCCAAATGTGAGACCAGGGACTGGGTGTAATTCATCAGAGCTAAGCAACACTCTGCAGGCAGGTTGTATGGCACCCACCTACCTTTGTAACACTGTCTGACTTCAGCTGCAAACACAGCCAACCAACTCATCAGAGAAGGACTGGAGGGAAAGCCAAGGCTGGCAGCAGGCTTGGAACCTCTCAGGGCTAGAAGCCACCTACACACATCATGGTGCAGAGGAATAGCCAGAGTGCCCTGGAGGTAATTCCTTCTAGAAACCACCCCACCCACCTCCAGCAAGGAGCTGCTGCCATGAGGATGACATGGAAGGGGGAGGCCCAGAATGTGGAGGGCTTGGGCTGTACCTTATTCTTCTCTGGTCCCCAGGGCCCACAGCTGTCAGGTTAATACTGCACAGAATGGAATGAAGTGATTCAAGCCCCAGCTCCCCTGGGAAGTTCCTGAGCCATCTTGGTGAGTTACTTCCCTTGGAGCCTGCTGTACGACAAACCACTCCAAACTTTGTGGCATAAAACAAAAATGAGCGTTTATTATCTTTCATTGTTTGGGGGTTGACAGGGGCCCAGCTAGCAGTTTTTGGCCCTCTGCAAGTACAGTCACACAGTCACTGGGCTAGAAGGCCTTTTTATACATATAATGGGTGCGTGGTCTGGGGAGTCCCAAACAGCTGGAGGCTGGAACATCTGGGGCTCCTCAGGCACCTCTCCCTACACAGTGTGGTCCCTACATGTGGACTCTTCGGTATGGTGCTTCAGGGCAGCTGGGCTTCTTGCACGAAGGCCCAGTCTCCAATGGTACTTGTCCCAGGAGAGAGGCAAGAGCAATTCAATTGCCATTTGTCACCCAGCCTCACAGTCCAGCACATTGTTTTCTTGGAGGCAGTGAAAGTTCTGCCCATGTTCCAGGGGAGAGGATATAGATTCTGCTTCCTGGTGGGAAGAGTGTCAAAGAATTTACAGATATGCTTTGAAACCTCCACAGAGCCTCAGTTTCTCCATATGTTAAATGGGGATAATAATACTTCTTGGGCTAGATCTTTTTGAGGGGATGGGAGGATAAATGGGGCTAATGCAGATGAACTCAGGTGGTGAAAGTGAAGGTGCTGTGCAAACATCAGAGATGGACAATTACAAAAAGCTGTCTAGTGTTACTAATTCTCAAATTGGACCATATTATAATATTTCAGAGGCTGAAAAGTAAACACAGTTTCTCACTGACATTCTCCTCTTCAATAACTACATCATCTGAGCAATAAGAATATAATTTTCCCCATAGGATCAATAATAAAGCCATTTTGAAGGAAAGAGAAATATAGCCTGTAAGTATTTTTGCTTTCTCATGAATTTGTCTTTGATCAAAATAAGGTTTCCCACCACTGCTATATATCGTTACCCCCACTGCCAAACTCAATGTCTTGCAAATTTTGCTGCGGATGAATGTTTATAGTGGAAAGAATTTAAAAACAAATATGAGTTGTCATTGGCCTATTTATCATTAAATATAATTGTCATTTTTACTCTGTGTGTAGAAACAAGGTAAGTAAAAATTTGTCCTGTGCCCATGTCACTTGTCATACTAATAATAATTATACTCGTTTATTAGTTAGAACTCTTGGTGGTAAACATTTTGAAAAAACACAACAACAATGTGAGCAGGCTTAACAGAAAAGAGAACTGCAGCGTGCCTCAAGCAGGAGTGCTGGAACATGGCTAGACCTCAGGAAGGGTCTGCAACCAACAACTGGTGGGAAGCAGGATTCTCCAGGATTTATTCACTCATCCATTTTCTCTCTCTCAATCTCTCTCTCTCTCCTTCTCTCTTTCTCTCCCACCTCTGCTTCTCACCGTGTCTGCTGCATTCCACCCTTTCTTCAGACTAATTATTTCTCCTTCTCAGCTTACTTGACAAGCAGAAGGTGGCTGCTCCATCATTTTCTATTTTGAGTCTTTCATGCAGCACACTTGTTCAAACTAAGTTAAACCTCTTAGTTATAGGCTCAAGTTCTTGGGAGGGATGATACGCTTGGCCCTGCATGGATCCACACCCTCTCATCTAGGGTGAACGATCAAGTCACATAGTATAGCAGTAGGCTCTGGATGCAGGGAAAGTCACATGACACAGCCAGAGGCTCCTGGGTGTAGGAGGGGAAAAGGGAGGAAGACGGAGGAGAGGACTGGTGGGGAGGAGCTAAGTGATTTTTTTTTAAATGGAAGGACACTCTAAAGGGTAGCTGCTACAACTTACTTACTCATCTTCTCCTGCTTTAATAGACTTAAAGGCAGGATTTTGTTTCATTCAACTGTATTGTCAATATCAAGCACACTGCTCAACATAGTAAGTACTCAATACATGCTGGTATATGAATGAAATTTCTTTTTAAAGATCTTTTTTTTTGGAGGGGAAGATTCACCCTAAGCTAACATCTGTTGCCAATCTTCCTCCTTTTTTCTTCCTCCTCATCCCCAAAGCCCCAGTACGTAGTTGTGTATAGATGTAAGTTCTAGTGGTTCTTCTATGTGAGCCATCACCACAGCACGGCTACTGATAGACAAGTGGTGTGGTTCCACACCCAGGAACTGAACCTCGGCTGCCGAAGTGGAGCACACTAAACTTTAGCCACCAGGCCATCAGGGCTGGCTTGAATGAAAGTTTTTACATCACATTTCTTAAATAATAAAACCACCAACAGCTTGGATCATGGACACAGATCTTGTGATACAGTCATGTGCTGCACAACGACATTTTGGTCAATGATGGACCGCATCTACAACACTGGTCTCGTAAGATTAGTACCATACAGCCTAGGTGTGTAGTAGGCTATACCAGCTAGGTTTGTGTAAGTATGCTCTACGCTGTTCGCACAATGACGAGATCACCTAATGATGCATTTCTCAAAACATATCCCCATCATTAAGTGATGCACCACTATAATTACTACATTAAATGGGGCTGCCTCTTTTAAATTCATCTTGATAATCTGAAACGTAATCAAAAGGCATATGTCGATATTTAAAAGAAAACTTCTCCAATATAGTTTCTTCTCTTTAATGAAATGTCACAAAATGCATTTTCAGTGGAATTCTTATTACTTGTAACGAATGGCTGGAACAGCACATAATTAGATCAAGGGAAGTCTGAGGACACAACGTTTGGATGTATAGAGATGTCTTAGGCTTATAACCTAAATAATGCTAAATTGACTGAATGTAAGCAATGCATGTTTTAGAATCTGAGAACCAAAGATACATTAGGGTTCTACAGAATCTATTCATTTGAAATGAAAAAAGAAAACTCTTTGGGGTGGATTGTTGGGAGATCGAGGGCAGGAGGAAAGCATGCTGTGAAAATCCAGCAGTCTCAGCTGGTCCTTCTCACGGTGAATCAAGACGACTCACCAGGCTCCTTTTAATCAAAGCACCACAGGGGGTTTGAGTTAGAAGGGACTTAGGGAACCATATATTGCATCTTCTCACAGTAACATTAAGTGACTTACCAAAGTCGCCTACTTTACCAGGAGTGCCAAGGAACCAAAATGGCCAAGTGGTAGCTTGCAAATGTCCTGGAAGAAGTGGCTCATTCCTCCCCAGGGCCTGTCATTTGCTGTTTCAAAGGGGAGAATTCTCAGCTGGGAGTGATTTAATCTTATGCAATAAATGCTGTGGCTTCTGGGACTTCTGTCCTGTACTCTTGGCAGGCAGCAGGACGCCCCGAAGCTTATCTCTGCTGGCTCGACTGCCACACTGTGATGTGTTAGCTCCTCCGCTGGCTACTTTTCTTGCCCACTTTTCCAGAAAGGCACTAACCTAAGAGACCTGACACAAACTGCTGACATCTAGTTTTATGCACCTTCCAGCTACCTTTTCCGACTCAGTCACAATAAATCCGTCTCTGCTTAGGTCTGTTTTCCAGGTCTGTTTTCCACAGTGGTGGTGTTACACCCCGCTGGGGGGTTGCAATGGGCTGTCGGTGGTGGTGCAAGTCATTTGTTACTAACAATAGAGTTCCCAAGTCTGCAAAGGACTTACTTTTCAATATATAAATTGAAGAGAAGTCAAGTTAATTCCCGGGATATGCCATACTCAGTTGCCCTGAACATACTTTCTTGTGAAAGCCTGTAATTGTGGATGGGCTTTTTAGCCTTTATTTTCAAGGAAGAAATTTTTAGCTCTTAAGGAAAACCACAACTCATGGTGTCTGTCTTTTATGAGTGTTTCACCTCACAAGACAGCATGGAGTCAAGGGTCAGGCAGAGTGGCCCCATCTGGGTTCCTATCCCAGCTCCACCTCTAACTCGCTGTCTGACCTGGAGTGAGCTACTCAGCCTCTCTGTTTTCCCCTCTGCAAATTGGGGGTATAAAAGTATCTACTTTGTAGGTTGTTACGAAGATTAAATAATGTGCATGAAAGACATAGAACAGTGCCCAGAACCTGGTAAAGGCCAGTTTTAGAGTAGCTATTAATATTTGTTATTATGAGGCTTTTCCTTTTCCAAGGGTTTTCCTTGATGTTTTACCAGTAATTTTGTCTTTGGGCATAAAGAACAAATGCATCATTACTGCGTTGAATCATGTCTGCTCATAAATACATAGGGCGCCTCTGCCTGCATTTCTTTTGTTTTCAAGATACTTAAAAATCCATGGGCCTCTTCCTTGGCTGGCTCCAGAAGTGTGTCTTGGGCTTGGGTAGCTCCAGGAAAAACGGAATTTGCCACAAGAAGCTTTTCTCGAAAATATTTTGTGACTCTCTTCACTGGCTCCTCACACCTGTGCCTTAATTCATTTCTCCTTCCCAACATTTATCACTTTCAGGCTCTTTCTGTTTCTGGCCAGTCCAGGGAGAGTGGGGAAGGGGAGAGTCCTGCTCAGGTTTTCTGAGCTGTAGCAAAGCTGGGTCTGGGCTGAGAGAAGGAGCAGGAGTCCGAGGTGAATCCATGGCCTTCCAGGTTGAAGTTCCAAACTCTTTTCCAAGTGATGCTGTGAACTACTGTGTACTGCGGGTTAAGGCAGCTTTGGTGGCCCCAACTAAGTGTTGGAGAGGCTACAAAAGAGGGACTCAAACAGAGACCAGGGCCACAGACACAGGTCTGCCTCTGATGTGTGAAAGGCCCTTCTGCGTGTCGATGCTGCATTCTTTGTTACCTCAGTGTTTTTTCCTTTTACCATAGAGACCCTGCGTAAAGATAAATTAATATATCTTAGAAATCTATCATATAGCCAAGGAATAAGAATAGAGATCATTTCTCCTTTCCCCAAAGTTGTGGGTCTCAGCCTCGCCATTTGGCAGAGTCACCTGGGGAGCTTCTAAAAGGTGCAGATGCCCTCCCTGTCTGATTTCCTTGGTGTGGGTGAGGTCTAGGCATTTCTTAAAGGCTCCCAGGTAATGTTAATGTTGCCAGAGCTCCAGGGGTGAGAACTGGCAAGCATGTGGGGATGAACTGAGCAGCTGTGGGCATCCCCACCCCCTCCTCCCCCAACTTGAGGTTCCAAGAAAACGGTCAGGTGACACCAAAGATGCTACCCACAGAGCCCAAAATAATATATCTGTGTAACCTTTTCACAAGTTTTATAAATAGTACATGGCCTATTGTTACCTACCTCATTTTCTTGGCAGTATTTTCAGGACTTGTGTCCAAGATCCATCTTAAACTACTAAAGAAGAATTATTGTGGACATTCAACAGCTATTAATCCAAAATCTGATTCGGAAAAGAAGGATGAAGGCTCAACGTCATGAAAATGTATCTCTGTTGCTCTTCCTTTTTTTCTACAGGCAAAACTTGTTTCCTTCTCCTGAATGTCTCCTTCACAAATGTACAGGTTATTAAATATTAATAATAGAGGAATTTGAAAAAAATATTTGTCTTCAAAAAATGCAAAATGGGGCCAGCCCCAATGGCGTAGTGGTTAAAGTTCAGTGTGTACCACTTCGGCAGCCTGGATTCGGTTCCTGGGCACAGAACCACACCACTCATCTGTCAGTGCCCATGCTCTGGTGGCAGCTCACATTTAAAAAAAAAGAAAAAGAGGAAAATTGACAACAGATGTTAGCTCAGCGTGAATCTTCCCCAGAAAAAAAAAAAAAGAAAAAAAAAAGAAAAAAAAAAGAAAAAAAGAGAAAAAAAAAGAAAAAAAAAAGAAAAAAAAGAAAAAAAAAGAAAAAAAGAGCAAAATGGAAGCAAAAGAAAGAATCTTAATTTACTGGGGATGTGACCTCAAACACTCAGAACCTCATTTGGAGTAAATGAGTCTTAAGCCACCATCCAAGAAAGGTTTTGCAAGATGTGGTCAGGTACCTCCTGGCTAGAAAGGCAGGCTACCCATGGCCTCACCCCAAACTCCTCACTCTTTAGGGGCAGAGGCCAATAATCTGCATTTTAATCAAGCTTCCTAGGTATTTTGCTTGACTTTATTTTTTAAAGCAGCGATGCCACATTTAAAATAAAATTGGACATGGAATCCCAGTAAATAAACTGGTGGAGGTGGAGCGCCATTAGCTGAGTGAAGCAGCAATGAGGCAGGCTTGGGGTTCAGCAGGTGGCCTGTCCTGGGGGTTCAGGGACGCTTCCCTGAGGCATGACATCCACTGCTTGAGGGACTCCAAACATCAGTGTCATCTCTGCCTCCGCGCTTCTACTGAGCTGCCTTTCCCCTTACTTGTCTCCTTCCTACTCTCTGCCTTCTCTCCTTTCCAAGGGCCGTGCTTGTTAAGGCCCTCAGTCCTCTTCTTGACTCACCATACTCTTTCTTTCTCAAACATTGTATTCACTCAATGGCTTTAGAAATAAATACATTTGTCCAAAAAATCATAAAAGAAGAGAAATTTAGAACATGTAAGATTGTAGTAAAAGAAACTTTTTTAAATATTTGCATTTAACTTGCTGAATTGTAGAAGTTTTTAACTTCCCAATGTCCTTATTTCATTGTGCATCTCCTCCGGCTGGAGTGGGCTTCAAGCATGCTCCAGCACTGCGCTGCTTGTCCAGGAGTGCTGTTGAGGGCTGATCTTGTTTTATGGGGTTCGCTGTGTTACCTCAAATGACTCGCATCAGATTCTCTATGCAAGTCTAATTGCCATGAAGAAAATTACATTGCAGATTAGAAATCTGAAGCTGACAATGAAGGAGTTATGTGCCCTCCAGGTAACTTCTTCAAGTCCTAGTTGTGTTTATTTCATGGTGGGAGATGAGGAAAGAAGAACAAATATCTAGTCTGTGTGTGAATAGCATGCGCTATGACAGGCTGCCAAAGGAACCACAGAGTGGGCAGTGCCAACTTACTCACGAGGCTGTTGTACATCCAAATGTGACTATACTCTGCTCACGGCAAGACACAGCACGTGGGCTAATCACTGGGTAGGTTGTTGTGGCATCTGTTCAGGGGAATCTGGAGCCCCAAGTTAACCCTCTCTGACTTGGTCACTTTGAACAAGTGAGTATCAAGAGAGCCTCAGTGTCAAGAAAAGCACTGGTCCCAAACTCTCACTAACATCACTGCACTCATCCCCAGTCACTCCCATCTTGAGGTGGAAACTCCTCAAATTCCATGGATAGAGGTCCATGTAAAGTGCAGTCATAGGACCAAGGATGGAATTTTAGGCCATGTGCTCAGTAATTGCCACTTCTTGCTCCTTTGTCCACTACACCCAACAGAGGTTTGGGCACATCAGAAAGGATTGGGATAAGCTCTTTTCCTCTGTCCCCCAATTCTCTCATTAACTCATGGTCAATGGCAACTGGGTTTCAATTCCTCCTGAGACTGTACAGAATCCATACACATAGCCTCCCAAAACTTCCAGGAACCCAGCATGGTACACACTGCTCCTCAAGCAATGTGCCAAGGCTAGTGCACTATTTCATTGCACCTTACACTTCAGCTCTTGCTAGAGCAGCTCTGACTCCAGAAACAACACTCACTGGCTGGATGCAAAATCAGATGCTGGAACCCATGTCAGTTTTCTCTGAAGAGCCAAAGATTTCTTACCTGTTACTCCTCCCTAACCTGTTGCTTGGGACAAAATGGACACTGTAGCAACATGGAGCTTCTTGGCAGGTAGAAGTAAGGAGTTCACTCACTCCAGCTTTGCTGAGCATTGTGGACTTCAGGTCATCTTGAGATGGCAATGGATCATCTCCAGCTATTCTCTTCATGTTAGCTTCTGAAAACAAACCAGGATTAGTGGCACGAGCCGCGGTGAGTTGAATTAATAGCTGCTTGGTAAGTGAAACAACTAAATCTCTTAGCTTTTAAACATATCTGAAAAATTATTCCAAAATAATTATAGTTTAGAAATATATGGTGGAAATCAATAAAGGCTAGGCTTATGCCATTCCGTTCTCTAATTGTTAAGAATCTGTATTAGAGTTATGTCAAGCAAGATTCAATTCATTTATGTATTCAACAAATATGTACTGTGCACCTTGTGTGTGCAGCTCCTGCTCTGGGCTTTGGGGGCACAGCATTGCTCTCATGGATGTGGATCTGACATCCAATTTATAGTTCCTGAATTTCAAATGGTGAATCTCTGCTTGTAACTAATGAACAAGATCAAGTACCACTAATCACAAACATCTTCCAAAGAGTTAGTTTAATATTTAAGCTGGTCTCATATTTGTCCTGTTCTGGTCTCAAGAAATAGACAGTGCGGGAAGTGATATGACAATGGACAGTCTCGGTTACTAGATGTATAGCTGAGGAGGAGGGTGGAGGGAGGAGAGGAAAGTTCCCGCAGGAACTGATTCTTAAGTGAGAAGTGAAGGAGGAGTCCGAGTTATCCAGGAGAACTTGCAGGGGCTAGGCAGACAGAAGTGTGACAGTTCAAGAGAACAGCATGTGTCCAGGTGCAGAGGGATACAGGGCATAGAGTATTGGGGAATTGTGAGGGATGAGGCTGGAGAAGATAGAGTAGGGAGACAGTATGCTATGGCACAGATCACAAAGGCATAGTAAGTCATGTTTAGGAATTTGGAAGTGCTGAATAATTTTTTTTTTTTTAAAAAGGAATGACATCATTAGACTTGCATATTAGAAATAGTTCTCTGGAAGACTGATGGGCAGCAAGAGAAGATCCAAAGTGACCAGTCAGGAGGTGCTGCTGAAGGCCATGGGAAAAATGAGGGTGGAAAGAAAGGAATTTATTTGGGAGACATTTGCGAGACAGAGTCAGTAGGATTCTGTGATTGATTGGATATTGGAAGTGAGAGAGAAAAAATAGGAGAAAAAATATTCCCAGACAGGGAAATAGGGAGAACTGTGGTGCCATTTACTGAGATGAGGAGATTGGAAGAGAAGTAGGTTTGGATTTGGGGGGTGAGGTGCCAAAAAGACATCCCAGTGTGAGCATCGAATGCGTGGCTGGAGATATGGGTCTGAGGCTCAGGGAAGAGATCTGGGCTGGAGGCACAGGGTTGGAAATCTCCAGCAAAAAAGCAGTAATGAAACTGCCCAGGGAATGTACATGGAGTACAAAGAGGAGAGGCTCATTATTGAACCATAGGGGACATCAGCATTTAGCGAACAAGAAGGGCCTTCAAGGAGACTGGAAAAGAACAGCCAAAGAGACACAAAAACCAAGTGTGCAGGTCAGAGAAACCAAAGGAAGGGTGTGTTCAGAGGACAGGATAAAGACTAGTATGTCCTGTGAACTTAGCAACATGGAGGTCACTGGTGATCTCAGTGAGAGCAGTTCTGTGGAGTGTTAGACACAGTGCCAGACTTCCATGAGCTTGAATGACTGAGAAATGAGGAAGTAGAGACAGGGGGCACAAGGAACTCTACCAGGAATGCCTATGAATGAAAGCAAGGAGAGGGAGAGGGCAGTTGTCCTGGGGAGATTTTGGTTTGGGGGAGGGATCTAATTAAGAGGAGTCACTCAGGCAAGATTAAGGCTGCTGGAAAGCAGCCCAAACAGTGGAGAGACGACCAAGCAGTTAGTTGGTAGGAGGAAGCACCAAGATGGTGGGATGGGGTCAGCCAACCCTTGCGGGAGAGGTTGGCTGTGTATGGAAGAGGGGCTCCTCCTTATGATGAAAGGAGAATCTTGGGTGAGTTTATGGGTATATGGGAGGACAGGAAGACAACACCTTCTGAAGGTGTCCAGTTTCTCCTTGGAGTAAGAGGAAAGGCCATCTCTGGGAGTGTGGGAGTTGGCGACAGTGTGGCAGGTTTGAGAGACTAGTTGGGGCTGCTATAACAGAATACCATAGACTAGGTGGCCTGTGAACAGAAATTTTACTTATCACAGTTATGGAGGCTGAGAAGTCCATGATCAAGGCACTGGCAGACTTGGTGTCTGGTGAGAGCCTTCTTCCTGGTTCATAGATGGTCTTTTCACTGTGTCCTCAGATGGCTGAAGGGAGTGAAGGAGTTCTAAGTCTCTTTTATAAAGGCACTAATCCCATTCCTCAGGGCTCTGCCTTCATGATCTAATCACCTCCCAAAGGCCCCCACCTCCAAACACAACCACGCTGGGAGTTAGGTTTCAACACATGAATTTTGGGGAGACACACACATTCAGTCCACAGCACTAGTGAACATTTGCTATATCTGCTCTGGAGACTGGGACCAGGAGAATGTAGAAGGATTTTAGGGCAGCACGCAGGGTCCAGTTGCTGATGGAAGCTAAGAATCCTTAGTGGTTCTTGTCTCCTAAGTTGTGGGATTTCTCCAGCAATCCTCAGTGCCGTGGATAGAGATCCAAAGTTGGACAGTGGGATTTTGCTAGGTTGCTGAGGCAGGAGGGAGGGGGATCCTGGCAGAGAGGGAGTTGCAGTGATGGGTCCTGGCACTTGAGATGGAATAAAGAAGAGGCTTGGAGGCGTGGGGGGCTGGGTTGTCTGAATTTTACAATGCAGAGGCAAAGCCAGTGATGACAAGGAACAGGATGAGACCATAAGAGTGGGTGGATGACGTGGAGTAGGCGTGTAGGTCACCAGAGATGAGGATGTCAAGGAGCTGAGAGAGGCTGGGAGTTGGAAGGGTGCTGAAGTCATTCACAGCATTGGTAGGAGCTGAGAAGACTGGGGGCCAGGGGTAGAGTAAATGGGGGGAGAGGGGGTGCTACCACGTAGTCTGTACAGGACAGCAATGATGAAGGGTAGAGATGACAAAGTTCAGAGGAGCTTTGCAGGAGACAGAAAGAAGCTCCAGGGAAAGAATAGTAGAGTTGTAGGGGAATGAACCTGTCACAGGAGAAGGGGCTCTGGAAAGAGCCAAGAGGTGGAGACTACTGAGAAGAGCTGAGTGTATCAGGCATGGGCTGGTGGCCTCAGGGAGCACAAGGAAAGGTCAGGTAGAGGGAAAAGCTTAGAGGCCAAGCTGTGTGATACATCCAGGTGCTATCCCTGGAGAACAGGAACAGGAGACAGACCATACAATGTCTAAATGAACCAGTCCCCCACCTCATCTGTGTCTTGGAGCAGGTGAGAGGGAGGCTCAGGCTTCTGGCTAGGTGTCAGCAAAAGCCCACTGGATGCAAGCAAGTCCTGGCCCCAATTAGAGGCTGGAGGTGGAATTCACTGGCTCCCAGTATTCCTAAGCTACCCGGGTATGGAGGGAGCTCAGCATCCTTCGGCGAGGAGTCTGCTCAGGTCTAGATATATTTGCGGGGCTCTGGGCATTTCATGCTCCAGTCATTACTTCATTCATGCACTTTTTAATCCATTCATTTGTCCCTCAATCTTACATTCATTGTTTCTTCCCTTCCTCATTCCCAAAAGGACTTAAGATGTTCATATCAGCATCTACTATATGCCTGGCACACAAGGTTTTCAGAAATGTGCTGTTCCCTGTCTGTAACACTTTTTCCATGTTACCTTCTGTTGAAACTGTTTCAACAAGGCCTAGACCTGGTTTCATCTCCTCCCTGAAAACTCCTCAGTCGTGTCAGCCATGGTCTCTTTTCTTTGGAACTCTTTCAGTCCTTATGCTCTGAATCACATATTTCCCTACAGAAGTGTATTTTGCTCTAGCTTACCCTGTCTCTCCAACTGAACTGTAAGCCCTTTGGGGATGGGGACTCAGCATAGGAGTTTTTAACATCTGTAATATCTGCTAAGACACTAGGGACATGGTCAACAACAGGCATTGCTTTTTAGGGAGACGTGCCCCTCTGCAGTGGAGTGGTTCTTGATGATGCACTAGAAGTAGGACTGATAATGAACTCTCTGAGTTTCTCAGGAGCACTCCTTGGAGCATGAACAGTCTGACCTGCAAGGTCAGCTACCAGAAAGACAGAAGATAAAATGTGAAAAGCAGCAAAGTAGCAATGTACATTTGTTCTCACCTGAGACTAAAGGAATACATTATAACACAGTGACAAGTTAATGTCAGAACTTCGCTGAAAGTGGAATGTTACACAGATATACTTTGTTGCATCCACGTTAGCTTTCTGTGAGGCATGCTGGGATTATGCAGGTTCCTCTCTTGATGTTAGCAACCGCTGAGGGAGACAACTTCCAGAATCTAGACCCCAAGACACTTCCCCAATAAAGAGATCAAGTAACCTCGTCCAAGGAAATGAGAAATAGATGCCACAGTCAAGATTCCCCTTTTGGGGGCTGACCCCGCTGCCGAGTGGTTAAGTTTGCGTGCTCTGCTTCGGCAGCCCAGGGTTCGGATCCTGAGCGCGGACATGGCATGGCTCCTTAGGCCATGTTGAGGTGGCATCCTATATGCCACAACTAGAGGGACCCACAACTAGAATGTACAACTATGTACTGGGGGGATTTGGAGAGAAAAAAGCAGAAAAAAAAAAAAAAGAAGATTGGCAACAGTTGTTAGCTCAGGTGCCAATCTTTAAAAAAAAAAAGATTCCCCTTTTGTTGTCAGTCTGTGGACAGGAGAGCAAGTGGGAGGAAAAGGGGGGAAATTTGGAAGTTTTAAATGAGGCCTCTAAAATGCCAACATAGAGAAATAAGGAAATTGGTTTCCAGTTTAGTCTTTCCTTGACCAAATTTTGCTTTTCATTGCCCACTTAACAATATTTCCCTGGTCCCTCTACTTTAATATCATGAAGCTTTATTTTTGGGCATTTACTTGTCTTCCTCTATTATTTTATGCTCTTCCTCTTTATTTTATGCTCATTTCCTCCTTTTAATCTCCTCCTCACTCTCCATCCCATTTTTTTAAAATTACTTTTTAATTATTAGTTATTTCAAATGCCCAAAATGTAGCTTTTAGTGAGAAGAGGATTGGGTTTGCACCCTGGGGATCAGACCAGGGATTCTTCAGTGGGATGCTTTGTTGGGTTTCTGTCCTTGGAATCTGTCTGCTTTGGCTCAGCATTTCCGTAGTGTCACATAAGGAAGTACTTTGCTAGTGCATCTGGAACTCTTGAAAAGAAAAGCACATTAAAAGTGGACAGTAATTGTAATGCTTAATCTATATCATTATCATCTTGAATTGATTCATAGGATCACCTGTGCACAACACATTTTTAAAATGCAGCTGTTAGTCCTTTTTTTTAGCATCCACCACTATGTGGCAGGCACTGGCCTAAGGATACAAATATGAATAAACTGCATTCATTGCTCTTGTGGATCTCACAGTTATAAATACAAAATGAAATCTGGTATGTAACTGTCTGTGACTGTTCTAGTTTCTGCTCCACACTCTTCCTGTGTGAAACATCCTCCTATTTTGGGGGGAAGAGGGGCCACAGGAGTTGCCTACTATTTTATCCAGGCTTAATGACCCACCAAATGGGCAGTGTTTGTAAAGCACACGTGGGAAGCACGGAACTTCGGGGGAGCTCATATAGCCGAGAAGCTTGAAGCCCAGCAAGTGCAGGACTGGTCCAAAGACCACACAGCTGTCCTTGCTCTTCTGTGCTCCACTCCCCTTCTGTCCTCACACCCATCCTGAACTGTCAGCCTCAGGCGCTGGGAGGACAGAGGAACTGCCATGCTCCTTACATGTCATCCACTGCTTTGAATATTTATTGAGCAATTACTTTGATGCAAGTAATTGTTAGATACCTTACATACATTGTCTTCTTTAATTTTTACAAACCTGTAAGGTAAATAACTTTTTATCCCTCCCCTTTTAGGGATGAGGAAATCCAAATTCAAAAATGTCCAGTAACTTGGCCAACATCCCAAGGCTGATATGTATCAGAGGAAAGAATGGAATACAGGCCTAAAGTTACCATGTTTTTTTTTTTCTTTTTTAAAAGATTTTATTTTTTTCCTTTTTCTCCCCAAAGCCCCCCAGTACATAGTTGTATATTCTTCGTTGTGGGTCCTTCTAGCTGTGGCATGTGGGATGCTGCCTCAGCGTGGCCTGATGAGCAGTGCCATGTCCACGCCCAGGGTTTGAACCAACGAAACACTGGACTGCCTGCAGCAGAGTGCATGAACTTAACCACTTGGCCACGGGGCCAGCCCCTAAAGTTACCATGTTTTTTAACCAGTAGCCTATGCTGCCCCTCTGTGGGATTCTCCACTTGGTTGCCAAGCAAGGAAGGGGACTTGTCAGCACTGGTGGAACTGATACAAACCCACTGGATGTGTCTTAATCATAGATGTTCCTCTTTCAATTCAATTCAACAAACTTTGAGGCTCTGGTCAGGCTCTGTGGGACAACACAAAGTTGAACAGGAAACACTCTTGTCCTCTAGAAATTTGAGACCACGGGAGAGGAGGGTTAGCACAAAGTGACCTTCCAGGGCACTACAGAAGGCAGCATTCTGAATCATCATTTGATTGTTATCTCCTGCATTCATTCACTCAATCTCTCATTTATTCTTCAACAAGTGTTTTTTCTGGTAAAATGGTCCCAGTTGAAGGGAGGAGGTTCTGGAACCCATGCCACCGTGTACCGCAGGACACAGACAAGCAATCCAACAGTTCAAATATTGAACCTCTTTTCCCCTGTGTTTTTCTAACCATTTAAAAAAAAAATCAGTCAACAAATTATTTGTGTCACCTTTAACAGACATTGAATTAGGCTTCTTTTATTCTAATGGGTAAATATTGGGAATATATTGGGTATATAATGGGAATAGATTCCAAATTAATCCAAGAGGGTAACACTGGATCCATCTGACACATGGTTTCAAAATCCAAGCATTCCGTGATAGGACTTTCAATCATTTTTTTTTTTAAGTGTCTAAAAATAGGTGTTCTCTGCTCCAATGAAGACATCTGAAAATCCAAACTCACAAAATATACAGAGTATGAGGGATTATTAGTTAGCTCGGAAAAACATTTTCCCTTTACAAAAGAGTTCATTGTCTGTTGAAAAGGCGTAACAGTGAACGAATGCCAGCAGTAACTTCCTTAATAAAGAAATCGCCAGGCAGAGAAACTTAGCTGAGGATCTATAGTCACGGGAAGCCCCTGGAATTACCATGGAGACAATTATCAGAGCGGTGTGGCTTGATTTACAAAATTGGGACTTAGGGACAACTCTTTGGAACAAGCCCCCTGGACGCCGCAAGAAAGGAGCGTCTCAGTTGTCATCCACGAGGCTGTAGGCTTTTGTGCAAAGAACGCGGGGTGGAGGACAGGAAGGATAACTGGCAGCGGTCCGGTTTTCCTAACCTTCCTGGGTTTCTTTTACTCATGCATTCTGCTGCTGTGTGAAAGAAAATACCTTTTGACTAAAGTTTTGTATTTATCAGCAAATGAAGTTTTCCTGCTTGCTTTCTTTTAAGCCGCAAGGCTACATCACGTGAAATTAACAGAACATACGTACTGATAATCTTTCCTCCTCGGACCGTTCAATTTTATCACCTTCCGCCTGGGCTACTACCCTGGTTTTC
The DNA here is from genome assembly GCF_021613505.1 of Equus quagga. Lineage (NCBI taxonomy): Eukaryota > Metazoa > Chordata > Mammalia > Perissodactyla > Equidae > Equus > Equus quagga. The sequence goes on along the minus strand of NC_060274.1, from coordinate 89,543,176 downwards.
AGTTCACCCTTTTACTATCAGGCACACACTTGTGCCTCGACCCTTACCAGCTACCCCGAGACACTCTGCTGCTATTTCAGGTCAAGTTGCACCGTCCGTCGCATCCGTGAACGACGGAGCTGCACACGGCAACGTTCTAAATTGCGAGGTTACACGTAGTGGAGTAAAGGTGAGACGATGCTTCACTCTGATCCGCTCGCCTTCCAGCCTTCCAGCGGCGGAGCCACCGAGGCTCCAGAGCGCGCGCACAGCGCCCCCCCGTGGTCGTTCTCCAGCGCCTCCTCCCGGTGCACACGCCCCCGCGCCGCGCCGCCGGGGCCACGCGGGCTTCGCCGGGCTGCACGCGTAACCTTAATCGGGTCCCAAACTTGGACCAGCGGCCCCCGCCGGGAGAGGGCCTCTTTCTCTTCCCAGCCACTCCCAGAGGGAGGGGCGGCCGCTCCCGGAAGGCGGCCCACACTCCCGCCCCCGCCGAACCCCGGTGCTGGCCCGGAGCAGGGCCGGGGTCGCGGGGCAGCGGCGGGGGCGGCCCCACCCGCGCCGTCAGTCCGCGCGTGCGCGCTGGGCGGTCGGGAGCGCGCGTCCGGCGCGGAGGGGCGGCGGGGGCGGGGGCGGGGCCGCCGCCGCTCACAGGGTGTCCCCGCCTCCGCCCCCCGGCGTTCCGCGGTCGCCGTGACAACCGGAGCGGCGGCAACGGCGGCGGGCGCGCGAGTCCGGCGCCGCCTCCCGGCCGCACCGCCAGACAGGCAGCCGCCGCCCGGCCTTGCAGCTCTCTCCGCCTCCCGGCCCGCGGGGAGGGACCGGCCCGCCCTCCGCCCGCCCGCCCGCCGGAGAGTGAGCGGCGCCCGGGCCGCCCCGCCAGTCCGCGTTCGCCGGCCGCCGTCCGGGCGCGCGCAGCGAGCGGTCGCGACTATGCCAAGATGGTCCTGCAGGCGCGGAACAAGCACCGGGAGGCGGCCCCCAAGCCGCCCCAGCCGCCCCGCGCCTCGCAGTCGCCGCTGAGGGGGGCGCCCGACGCCGGCGCCGGGGAGCCCGACCCCGACCGCCCAACCCCGACCCGCGGGGCGGCCCGGGCG